>NC_089824.1:3420000-4020000 GCF_035046505.1 Tiliqua scincoides | reverse complement strand
GCAAATTTCCTGCTTGGAACAGACTGCACGATCTCAGTGGTCCTCCACTCATTAGCACATCTGCAGGAGGACTTCCAGTGCATAGGTCATCTGGGGCCTTCCCTCCATTCATACTTTTCCCAGACATGTGTGGTTGGAGGCCCATTCACCGCCAAAGATTGACTCCCGTTCTGGTCTCCAGTATTCCAACTCAACACAACCAGAATGTGTATTCATTTCAAGGTCACGCAGAGACAGGAATAACTTGTTTCCAAAGGAGAACACCAGATAGAACAGCTCTTGTGTGCACGTAGAAAAAGTACAAACCTCTGACAGGCGTTTTTGTAAAGTTAAACTGCTGTCTGGCAGGCTCTCTTGCACATAGAACTATAAGAACATAAGAAGAGCCCCACTGGATCAGGCCATAGGCCCATCTAGTCCAGCTTCCTGTATCTCACAGCGGCCCACCAAATGCCCCAGGGAGCACACCAGATACCAAGAGACCTGCAAGGCCTCCTGGGAATTGTAGTTAAGAACATAAGAAGAGCCCCACTGGATCAGGCCATAGGCCCATCTAGTCCAGCTTCCTGTATCTCACAGCGGCCCACCAAATGCCCCAGGGAGCACACCAGATACCAAGAGACCTGCAAGGCCTCCTGGGAATTGTAGTTAAGAACATAAGAAGAGCCCCACTGGATCAGGCCATAGGCCCATCTAGTCCAGCTTCCTGTATCTCACAGCGGCCCACCAAATGCCCCAGGGAGCACACCAGATACCAAGAGACCTGCAAGGCCTCCTGGGAATTGTAGTTTAAGAACATAAGAACAGCCCCACTGGATCAGGCCATAGGCCCATCTAGTCCAGCTTCCTGTATCTCACAGCGGCCCACCAAATGCCCCAGGGAGCACACCAGATACCAAGAGACCTGCAAGGCCTCCTGGGAATTGTAGTTTAAGAACATAAGAAGAGCCCCACTGGATCAGGCCATAGGCCCATCTAGTCCAGCTTCCTGCATCTCACAGTGGCCCACCAAATCCCCCAGGGAGCACACCAGGTAACAAGAGACCTCATCCTGGTGCCCTCCCTTGCATCTGGCATTCTGACATAGCCCATTTCTAAAATCAGGAGGTTGCACACACACATCATGCCTTGTAACCCGTAATGGATTTTTCCTCCAGAAACTTGTCCCAACCCCTTTTAAAGGCATCCAGGCCAGTCGCCATCACCACATCCTGTGGCAAAGAGTTCTATGGCTGTGGCTGCACAAATGGAGCATTGGTTTTCTTTCTGTAGTCCCCTATGTGTGTCACAGATGCTGGCTGCTAAACTCTCAAGGCTCCATTTCCTCACTTTCCACTCTTAAGAACATACGAACATCAGAAGAGCCCCACTGGATCCGGCCAAAGGCCCATCTTGTCCAACTTCCTGTAACTCACAGTGGCCCTCCATGGGGAACACAAGGCAACAAGAGACCTGCATCCTGGTGCCACTCCCTTGCACTTGGTATCCTGAGGTAGCCTACTTCTAGAATCAGGAGGTTGCACCATTTGTGGGCCTACCGTAGGCTGACCTGGGGCTAATGCCCCGAATGCCAGTCTCTAGGGCCCTGCAGAAGCCTCTCTGAGGCTCCCAACGGGGGCAGAAACTATGCTTCCGATTTGCTGGAAGCACAGTTTATAGCACCGGGGAACCTCACAGAGGTTTCCCTGGCGTGGAAGGAGGTCGCACGAGGCTCTGTGAGCCTCTGGTAAGTGGGGGGGGGCGAATTTCTGTCCGAGGGGGTGGCAACAGCCCACGGGGGGGTCACCATCACAGAGCTTTGCCCCGGGTGTGGGGCTGTGGAGGTCTGCGGCTGGGTTGCACCTACCTATCATGGCATATAACCTGCGATGGACTTCTCTTCTAGAAATCTGTCCAATCCCCTTTTAAAGACATCCAGGCCATATGCCAACACCACATCCTGTGGCAAGGAGTTCCACAGATTAATGACACTCTGAGTAAAGAAATATTTTCTTATGTCGGTTCTAATTCTCCCAGCACTCAATTTATCAGGCTGGAGCTGCTTGGCTCAGTGGAGAGTGGGTCATCTTTCCCTGTGACTGGTCTGCCTTTGCTACTGCATCTAGTTTGTGGGATGCCTGGGAATCTGTGACTCCCACCACCCAGCTGGCAAGTAGGAGATCTGAGGGGTCACCCCTCTGGCTGGCTGAGGCCATGGTGGTGGCAATGACTTCTACTGTTGCTTTCTGAAATGAAGATGAGTGATGGGGAGGAAGGAGAGTGTCGAGGGCAGCACCTCCTGATCTTCACAAAGAGGGTCCCAGTCCTGTAAGGAGGATTTCTTTAGATTTGTCACTTTGTGAATCTTCTGGTGAAATTGGCTCTCTAAAGCAGGACCTGAAGTTTTGCTGAAATGGTGGATTTTAAATGCTTCAAAATGCCAATGGACAAGTCACTCGCTGGATGTGCTGATGATCACAGGCAGCAAGAAAGCAGCTTGTTTCCCTAGCAATGGTAACCATGGAAGCCCTTGTATGTAATCAGCTTCTTCACTCATTCATTGGTGGTCACTTTCCCCCAATATCCTGACTGGATGAGGACCCTCGATGAGCAGTGTAAGCAATGGAGCCCAAAGACAGTTCTGTCCTTTTTTGGACAGCATTTGCTTTTTCTTCCGCTAGAAAACAGTCACAAGGGAGGTGAATGCTACCAGAATCAAGAACCACAAAAGGAAGGAGACTTTCTGGTGCAAGGAAGGGGAGGGGTTTTTGCCTTCCTCCGAAGGAAACCTTGGAAGTCTGTAATGCACTCCCCAGACAGTGCTGGGATTTAGACGCAACAATTATTTGTGTAGCTGAGGGCACACTCCTGAGGCGCCCATGGGGCAGCGCAAGTCCTGTAAGGCACATTTGCACCTTCTCAGGAAGACGCCAGGCTGGCACTCAGAGGAGGCTGACACAAGCCTCCATGCCGGCTTCCTTGGCCAGCCTCTGGGGTGGGCGGGGAGAAGGCGGGAGGCGTTCTCGTGCAGGGGGTGGGTGGGCAGGGTGGCCTCGGGGCAGGTGGGGATAGCGGGAGGCGGGGCTGGGATCCAGCACTTATTCTGGATCGCAACCCTCGTTCTCAGGGAGTTTGGAGTGGCGTGAAGCTGCTCTGCTCTCCTCGGACTTGCGCCACCTCAGGAGGTGGTGCAAGTCCAAGGAGACCCACTGGGGCAAAGGCACCTTACCCAGAGGTAAGGGGAAAAATTTCCCTTTGCCTCTGACTGAGCCGCCTTGGGCACCTATCCTGCGCTGGATACAGTGCAAGCCTCTTGGCTTGCCTGTTCCAGCACAGGATAGGATTGCGGCTTAAGGCATCAGGCACAAAAACACCCCCTCATGCTTCCATAACATAACCCCCGCCATCTTTCGCACCCCCTTACAACATCTTAGAGCAGCATTTCTCAAACTGTTGGTCAGGACCATTTGATGGGTCACGAGCCAATTTCACGTGGGCCACGTAGCACCTCGCTCAGCCACCATTAAAATACAGAACTGAAAATACAGGCTACAGAGCTGCTGGGCTCCCAGTGGGAGAGAGGCCTGATGGTTTGCCCTGAAGAGGTGGGAAGATGGGGTGCTGGAGGGCTGTTTGGAGAAGGATCAAGATCTGCATTCTGTTTTGACATCCAAGCTGGAATGCTTGAGTTCTGAGCTATGCCAGATCACAGCAGGAGCGCTCTGTGCAATGGGATCTTTGGCTGATGGTGGCTTTGGTTTGAAGCCTAAATCAGTGGTGTCACTTCTGGCCATGACATCACTTCCAGCTTAATGACATCATTTCCTGTGGGTCCCAGAGCTAAAAAGTTATCTTAGAGACCTCTGAAAGGCACTTCTAGTTTTTGGCAAAAAAACCCACAAAAAACCGGTGCCTTTCAGAGGTGTCTGAGGCTTTCTGAGGCCTGGGGAAGCTTCTGCACTTCCGCTTCAGAGCCACACCTTGAAGGGGTGACTTAGAGGCCTCAAGAATTTGGTACCCAGGACAGGGGAAAGAGAAGATAGGTCTGCGCCAGCTGAGCTTGGCCAGCGCAGGGTTTCAGAGGGGGCGGGCAGAGAATGTGGAGGAGGAGGGCGGTGGGCGGGCAGACAGGGAGCGGGATGCAGGGCCAGGTTCTGGCAGTTCTGGCGGTTCCTGGCCCCCGTTCCTGGGTAGCGGGAGCAGCTCCTGGCTGCTCTGTTCTGCGCCACCTCCTCAGGTGGGGCAGTTCCAAGTAGACCCATTGGGGCCACTGCCGCTCTCCCCAGGGAGCTGGGGAAAAGTTTTCCCTTGCCTCGGACTGAGCCTCAACCAGCCTCAAACTTGTGCTGGATACAACACAGGCCTGCCAACCTGCCTGTTCCAGCGCAAGTTAGAATTGTGCTGTCAGAAGATGTATATTCAACCATGGAACTGTGAGTAAAGTAGAAGTTGGGCATCCTTATCTGAAGTGCTTGAGACCAAAAGCATTCTGCATATGGGTTTTTACAAATTTTGGAATGCTTACATGTGCCTAATGAAATATCTTGGGGACGGGGCCCAAGTCTAAACATGAAATCCATTCACTCCACTCCTGAGTTTGTGTTATTGATAGCAACTAGCCAGGTGGGATAGAAGGGGATGCTTTCGCTGACTGCTCTGTTTCCCCCTGTTTTCCCAACGGTTCGACCTCCACTTCGCATCCCCAGGATCCTCTGAAGGGCTGGTGTTTATATATGCCCTTCACAGAAACTGGGACATTCCATTATGCAGCCTCTGCATCCCATAATGTAAGCCCTTTCAACCAACAAGGGGTCGGCAGAGACATCATTCCTGGATCCGAGGCCCTGAGAAGCTATTCCAGCTACATCAACCTACTCTGGATTTTGGGTGTAGTGGAATAATTTCATTTACTCCCCAAAGACAGTGGAACTGGTGGTAGCAGATGAAGCAGGTGGCAGGGAAGGGGGGCTGGTCTGGCCTCTTCCTGCCTCCCCCACACTGGCCCTGCTGACACTTTACCTGCTCTGGCATGGGCTGAATGAGCCTGGCACACACACAGGACCTCCAGCCATTTGCGCCAATAGCCCCAAGGTGGATGTCAGTGCTGTGGCCTTTGTGACTTTGGACCAGGACTTCTACCAGCAGATCACACAATCCATTGCTGCAACCCTGGATAGGGTTGGACCATTAGACTCCAAGTAACCTTCTGCAAATCTTGAAGTTGTTTTCATTAAGTAGAGGCCTCAGCAAAACCACCTCGGCCCCCATTAAAACCATTCCCCATTGGGCATCCACTCAAGATGGAACAGTGGCTGGAAAGAGTTTGGGGTAACTTTTCAGGACCAGCACATGATATGATCCAAGAACAAAACGCAAGTCCTCTCTCTCTACAACAGCCAGTTGCCAACATCTGTTATGGTCTATTTTTTCACCCCACCATATGTACTGGGAGCAGAACTCCTTTTAGGGGTTGCCAGTTTGCACCCACCATGATTCTTTCCCACAATGCCCCAGATGTACCATCTCTCCAGGGAGAAAATATTTTGGACAAGAGAAAGCAGTGCACTTTCGGAGAACTTGGGGTGTTTGTTTGGCAATTTCTCACCCCTCCCTCCCATGATGAGTTTTAAGAAGCCGAATTTCAGAGCCCTCTGCAGTTGGAGGCAAGACAGAGGAGATGGCATCTCGGTGGGAAACACAGTAATTCCATCCCGTTTCCATAGAGACTTGTGCTCAGTGGTGCAGCCTTGACTGACACCTCACACCTTTTGTGAGGAAAAGCCCCTGGTGTCATAGAAACCAAAATGCGAACGTGCACAGAAGCCAGGATGAGGAAGGGGGCAGGCTGAGCAAGGGGTCTTGTTATTGTTTCCTGTATTCCACCTCTTGTGCCAGCTGGCGAGGCAGGCTGGCAGCCGGAACCTTTGTTTACATCCCGCCAGAAAGGTACGCAAGGCAAGCAAAAGTCCACACTTGGCAGGTATGCTGGGCAAGTGGGTGGAAGTTGCAGGGTTGGGAGACAAAAGCCGCTGATTGCTTTCCAGTGCCAGCACTGGGAGGGGAGGAGGAGAGTCCAGGTGATGCAATGATCTGTGGGATCAGGAAAGGAATCTCAAGGGGCCCTGCCACAGATTTTCACCCACCTGTGCCAGCAGTGCTGGACATTCTGTGTCTGGCTGTGTTGGCTGATCTAAAGCCAGTTTGCCTCTCCAGGAAAGCAGGGCTGCTGGAGGCGATGATGCCTTGAGGCTGGGCTGGCAGCTCACAGCACACAGTGAGTCACACCTTGGAAAGTGACTATCCTGGCTTTGCTGACATTTGCGGTGGGCGAACGTGGGCCGCCAGCTTGGCAGTTTGGGTTCCAAAGGGAGGAGGCGGGTCCATCCTGACCATCTTTTCACTGCAATAGGTCAGGCCTGTCAGGCTGCGCTCAGCCCACCATTGCGGCCTGCAAGGTCCTCGACAATCAAAAACAGGCATCCAAAATCAGCATTGAATGTCATGTACGACTGGTGCAGCTCCCAAGTCAGGGAGGACTCGGGCAGGTGTCAAGGCAGAAATGTTCCCTAAAATTCACTGCTTAGTGCATCATTTATTAGTGGCCACTGGGGACCAGGCTGACTGGGAGAAGTAACGAAAAATTGTACTTTTTTATAGTAAGTTCATAGGGGACTCTGTGGTCCCCTATGGGCAGAACCAGATCGGCCCCAGCTCTTTTGACTTTGCACCCGCTGCAGCACTCCACAGACCAATGGAGACATTGTCACACCAATGGATTGGGGCCTTGATCAGCTCCCACTCTGTCCGTGTTCCACAAACACCTGAAAGTGGTTGATTTGGTCCAGTTGGCTCGTACTCTGTGCTTTTGATTTTTTTGGGTTAGCCGTTTTGGTCTCTCTTATTCTTTGATTTGTGTTTTTCGATGTGCTTTCGAGCTGCTTTGGCAGGCTATGAACATAAGAACATAAGAACAGCCCCACTGGATCAGGCCATAGGCCCATCTAGTCCAGCTTCCTGTATCTCACAGCGGCCCACCAAATGCCCCAGGGAGCACACCAGATAACAAGAGACCTCGTCCTGGTGCTCTCCCCTACATCTGGCATTCTGACTTAACCCATTCCTAAAATCAGGAGGTTGCGCATACACATCATGGCTTGTACCCCATAATGGATTTTTCCTCCAGAAACTCGTCCAATCCCCTTTTAAAGGCGTCTAGGCTAGACGCCAGCACCACATCCTGTGGCAAGGAGTTCCACAGACCGACCACGCGCTGAGTAAAGAAATATTTTCTTTTGTCTGTCCTAACCCGCCCAACACTCAATTTTAGTGGATGTCCCCTGGTTCTGGTATTATGTGAGAGTGTAAAGAGCATCTCCCTATCCACTCTGTCCATCCCCTGCATAATTTTGTATGTCTCAATCATGTCCCCCCTCAAGCGTCTCTTTTCTAGGCTGAAGAGGCCCAAACGCCGTAGCCTTTCCTCATAAGGAAGGTGCCCCAGCCCCGTAATCATCTTAGTCGCTCTCTTTTGCACCTTTTCCATTTCCACTATGTCTTTTTTGAGATGCGGCGACCAGAACTGGACACAATACTCCAGGTGTGGCCTTACCATCGATTTGTACAACGGCATTATAATACTAACCGTTTTGTTCTCAATACCCTTCCTAATGATCCCAAGCATAGAATTGGCCTTCTTCACTGCCGCCGCACATTGGGTCGACACTTTCATCGACCTGTCCACCACCACCCCAAGATCTCTCTCCTGATCTGTCACAGACAGCTCAGAACCCATCAGCCTATATCTAAAGTTTTGATTTTTTGCCCCAATGTGCATGACTTTACACTTACTGACATTGAAGCGCATCTGCCATTTTGCTGCCCATTCTGCCAGTCTGGAGAGATCTTTCTGGAGCTCCTCACAATCACTTCTGGTCTTTACCACTCGGAAAAGTTTGGTGTCATCTGCAAACTTAGCCACTTCACTGCTCAACCCTGTCTCCAGGTCATTTATGAAGAGGTTGAAAAGCACCGGTCCCAGGACAGATCCTTGGGGCACACCGCTTTTCACCTCTCTCCATTGTGAAAATTGCCCATTGACACCCACTCTCTGCTTCCTGGTCTCCAACCAGTTCTCAATCCACGAGAGGACCTGTCCTCTAATTCCCTGACTGTGGAGTTTTTTCAGTAGCCTTTGGTGAGGGACCGTGTCAAACGCCTTCTGAAAGTCCAGATATATAATGTCCACGGGTTCTCCCGCATCCACATGCCTGTTGACCTTTTCAAAGAATTCTATAAGGTTTGTGAGGCAAGACTTACCCTTACAGAAGCCATGCTGGCTCTCCCTCAGCAAGGCCTGTTCGTCTATGTGTTTTGAGATCCTATCTTTGATGAGGCATTCCACCATCTTACCCGGTATGGATGTTAGGCTGACCGGCCTATAGTTTCCCGGGTCCCCCCTCTTTCCCTTTTTAAAAATAGGCGTGACATTTGCTATTCTCCAATCTTCTGGCACTGTGGCCGTTTTGAGGGACAAGTTGCATACCTTAGTCAAGAGATCTGCAACTTCATTCTTCAATTCCTTAATAACCCTTGGGTGTATGCCATCAGGGCCCGGTGACTTATTGATCTTTAATTTATCAATGAGGTCGGAAACATCTTCTCTTTTAACCTCTATCTGACTTAACTCCTCGGTTAGGAGGGGCCGTTCGGGCAGTGGTATCTGCCCGAGGTCTTCTGCCGTGAAGACAGATGCAAAGAACTCATTTAATTTCTCTGCCATCTCTAAGTCTTCTTTTATCTCCCCTTTCCCTCCCTCACCATCCAGAGGGCCAACCGCTTCTCTGGCGGGTTTCCTGCTTCTAACATATTTGAAGAAGCTTTTATTATTCCCCTTAATGTTGCTGGCCATGTGTTCCTCATAGTCTCGCTTGGCCTCCCCTATCACCTTCTTACATTTCTTTTGCCACAGTTTATGTTCCTTTTTATTCTCTTCATTAGGGCAAGACTTCCATTTACGGAAGGAAGCTTCCTTGCCCTTCACAGCCTCTCTAACTTGGCTGGTTAGCCATGCGGGCACTCTCCTGGATTTAGTGGAACCCTTCTTTCTTTGCGGTATACACCTCTGCTGGGCCTCTATTACTGTTGTTTTAAGCAGCCTCCATGCACTCTGGAGAGACTGGACTCTTTTTACCCTCCCTTTCAACCTCCTTCTAACCAGCCTCCTCATTTGAGGGAAGTCCGCCCGTCGGAAGTCAAGGGTTTTTGTTAGAGATTTGCCTGGTATTCTTCCCCCAACGTGCACATCAAAACGGATCGCAGCATGATCACTGTTCCCCAATGGCTCAGTAACGTTTACATCTCTAACCAGGTCCTGCGTACCGCACAAAATTAAATCCAGAGTCACCTGTCCTCTGGTGGGCTCCTTGACTAGCTGATCTAAGCCACAGTCATTTAGCACGTCAAGAAATCCGGTTTCCTTATCGTGACCAGAACACAAATTGACCCAGTCAATATGAGGATAATTGAAGTCCCCCATGATTACAACCCTGTCCTTCCTTGTCACCTCCCTGATCTGTTTCCTCGTTTCAAGGTCCCCATCAGATTTCTGGTCTGGAGGACGATAGCACGCCCCCAGTATTACATTGCTGCACAAGCCTGGTAATTTAACCCACAGAGATTCTACGGTGGAGTCGGACCCACCTTCAATCTCTACTTTGCTGGATTCTATCCCTTCCTTAACATAAAGGGCCACCCCACCTCCAACACGCCCCTGCCTGTCCCTCCTGTAGAGTTTATAGCCCGGGATTGCGGTATCCCACTGATTCTCCGCATTCCACCAGGTTTCCGTTATGCCCACTATGTCAATATTTTCCCTTGTCACCAGACATTCCAGTTCTCCCACCTTTGCTCGTAGACTTCGGGCATTCGCATAAAAGCATTTATACACGGAATGCCCCAGGATGGGCTGCTTATTTGCTCCTTTGTCCCCGCATTCTCTCATTGTGCCAAACCGTCTATCACATCCCTTCACCCTACCTTTCCCAATTTCTTCTCCTACCCTGCCTTTGTCTTGTTGTTCTCTAACCTCCCCATCCTCATCCCATAGGGATGAGGAGTCCCGAACCGGATGCCCCTCGGCTCCTGTCGGCCTTCCCCCAGGGATCAGTTTAAAAGCTGCTCTGCCACCTTTTTAATGTTATGCGCCAGCAGTCTGGTTCCATTCTGGTTCAAATGGAGCCCGTCCCTCTTGTACAGGCCCCGCTTGTCCCAAAACTTTCCCCAGTGCCTAACGAATCTAAACCCCTCCTCCCTACACCACCGTCTCATCCACGCATTGAGACCCCTGATCTCCGCCTGCCTAGCTGGCCCTGCGCGTGGAACAGGTAGCACTTCAGAGAACGCTACCTTTGAGGTCCTGGCTTTCAGCTTCCTGCCTAAAAGCCTAAATTTGGCCTCCAGGACCTCCCAGCTACACTTACCCACGTCGTTGGTGCCGACATGCACCACAGCCGCTACCTCTCCCCCAGCACTGTCTACCAGCCTGTCTAGACGAGAAGTGATGTCCGCAACCTTCGCACCAGGCAGGCAAGTCACCATGCGGTCCTCACATCCGTCGCAAACCCCCCTCTCTATGTTTCTAATAATCGAATCCCCCACTACAAGAAGCCCCCATATATATATGCATATATTTATATATATGCATTTTATATAAATAAACAAATAGAGAGAGAGAATGTCTTCAGGGTTGTCAGCCCCCAGTCCTGAACTCTGTGTGGGAGAGTACAGACAGAAGGCACAGAAACACTCCATCACTCCTCTCCAACATGTCTACCTTGGCCATAGGTGTGCAGGTCTAGCAGAAGTTCATCCGGCCCAATCTTCTCCCTGCCTCCAAGAGTGTGTCAGGGAACTTTAGAGGCAGAGCAGGAAGGCAGTAGCCGGTGGCATAACTAGAAGGGGTGCAAAGCACTAAGTTTTGCAGGCGCCTGAATGCACTGCACAATCAGCCCCTCCCCTTCCCCTTCTGGGCAAGAGGAGCAAGAGTCATTCTGGGCAAGAGGAGCAAAACGGAGGCAGAAGGCCCAGAATGACTCTGAAGGGGAAGGGGAGGGGGCAGATTGTGCAGCGCGTTCAGGCGCCTGCAAAACTTAGTGCTTTGCACCCCCTCTAGCTAGGCCGCTGACAGGAGCCCTCTTTTGTTGCACATCGCCAGCATTTGGTATCCAGAAGGGCCTCCACATAACAGAAGAGCATAGTGGCATTTTGAGGCCATTTTGCATGCCTCAGAATTTTGTCTCAACAGAGCCGACAACTGATAAGGAGGGCAGAGGATGAGGGGGAGGTGTTTTTAAGCATATATAAATATCACAGGAAAGGGGGCATAGCTCAGTGGGATGCTCAGGCTTTTGCATGCACATTCTAAGTTTCAGTCCCCAGCATCTCCAGCTAGAAAGGATCTTGCATAGCCATGCTAACAAAGGCCTCTACCTGAGACTCTGGAGAGCTGCTGCCATTCAGATTGAACCATGCAGGTGTCCCCTGGTATCTGTAGGGGACAAAATCTTACTGCTAGTACAGAGATACCTGAAACCGCAGATAGCAGCGAACCCTACTCAAATCCCCTCCATCATGCTCGTGACTCACCTCTCTGCAAACGCTTTGCAGAAGGGAGATTTTTCTTCCTTTTTGCTTTGCAACAGGAAGCAGACTGGCAGAACCTATGTTCATAGATGCTAGAGGACTTTCCATTCGTGTTCTCACTATTGCCTCCTGTAGTGTTCCTCCAGGACACTGGTTCCCAACTGTGGTCCACAAGACCCTCAGAAAAAAAAAAAACACAAAAAAAAGACCACCTTTGATCACTTCTACGTCTCACTGAGTAAGCATTCTCCCATGGACCACCAGAGAGGGCTGAAGTGTTGGCCATGGGCAGTCCATTCTCCACCATCTCTGGTAGTCCATGGAGCAGTGCTCACTCAGGAGATGCTCCCCCATGGACCACCAGAGAGGGCGGAGAATGGACCACCTACAGCCTCAGCCAACTGCAAAACCTTCTCTATAAATCTTCTCTGTAAATAATAAATCTAATATATCTCTAATAAATCTCTAATTGTTACAAATTTAATTGTATTTTTGTGCATGCAGGGGGTGGGGGGTTGCATGTGATCCACAACAATTTCAATTTTTCCCTTAGTGGGCTACTAAATGTTGGAAATCCCTGCTCTAGGAGCTGCAGTCTATGTTCTCACTCTTTGCTTCCTGTTCCAAAGCGAAAGGAAGAAAAATATCCCTTTTTGCAAAGTGATTGCAAAGAAGAGAGGTGAGTCATGAGCACAAATGGGGGAAATTTGACAACTGTGGATCAGTGAAAGCACAGATATGGGACCCACGGATACTGGGGAGGGGGGAGGAATGCCTGTACTGGATTAGACAAACCAATGGCTTGATTAAATATTGTGCAGCTTCCTACACTCACATAGGAACTCCAGAACTGAACGTCTCCGAGAAGGTAGTATCTTAGATAAAACTTAGAAAGTCTTTGCCCAAGGCTGAGCTTTTTCCAATTAGCATTGATAATATGGGAGCATCATGGCCATTTATCACACAGCGGGTTTGCATCTCAGGGATCACGCACATGTTTTGCAGGGAGGACTGGGAGAGGTGCCGGTCTATGTAGACCATGCTGAGTGAGATGGACCAATTGTCTGAGCTCTGGAAGGAAGCTCTGCCTTATGGAACTGTAGGACTAGAATGCACACAAATGCCATGCAGCCCGGCTCTGCCTTGTCGGTTTCCTCCACCCCGTCATCGGCTTTGCAGTCCAGAGCACAACTAGAAGGCCAGCTGAGAAGACATGCACACAAAAAGAGATGTTGGCTGGGCTGAGAAGGTGGAACAGCTGGCCCAAGCTGCACCCAAGGAAAGCAAATGAGCTGAAAGCTTGTGAGCTGTGAGCTAGTTTATCCAAGGCATAGGGGAAGAATGAAGGGGAGACCATGGTTCTTTTAGGTATTACATTTTATTATAGAAATCTACAAAAGCAAAAGTGGTCTTACTATGAACAGACTTTGCTACAATTGCTTTGCAACTGAAGAATGCCATAGCAGTGGCTGACACAGCCTCACCGTCAGTGTGATACCCGTGAGTAATATGTGGCCTTGTGAGTAATAGGTGGCCACTTGAACTAGGTCAAGTGGTTTGAGTGGCCAAGAAATGATCAGTTAATACACATATCCTTGTGCAGACGCACATTAGGGCCACCTTCTGTACAACACTGAGCGAGCTGGTACAACCCATGGTAACCGCTTTCCTGGAATAACATTACACACTGAATGATGTTTGTTTGGGGGTTCATAAATTCATCACACAAACATACTCTTGCACATGGTTCTCCCTCAGAAGAGTAACACCACCGGGTCTCTCAATGAGAACTGACGGTGCCTACGCAAGAATGCTGTAGATAAAAGCTCCCATTGGATAGAAGCAATGGATGTAGAGAAAATCCAGTAATCCTATTGGCCAGTTCCCCAAACAACCCCAGAACCAAGATGTTACAAAAATGCTGACTCAATGTCTTCAAAGTTAGGGGGGAAAAATTGGCAAGTGATGGAAAAGGTCAACTTGGATATTTCAGGCTCACTGGAAGTCCACAGTTTCCTTCAAGGTGAGTCGAACAAGTATACTTTTTTAGTCTATTGATCTTATTGCCAAATCTTCTTTTGACAGCTGAAGGTGCATCATGTCTCCTCACCTGCAAGTCCCAAAAAATGATCCAGCGCACCAGGATTTGGTTATACAGTATAATTTGGCACATTGGCGCACATTCATTTATGTCCACACCGACATGTCAGCCAGGTATTTTTGGAAGAAATTTTTAAAACTCAAAGCCGTCTCCAATCTACCTGTTTGACAGGTGGAAGACGAAGCAAAACTTCTTTGAACATCAAAAACTGCACAACTTACAACGGTGCAAGTGTGGCCTGCTCCCTAGTTAGTTCAAGAAACCTCAGTGGGAGCACCAAATTATGGAAAGAACGGCATTCCTTCTGGCTGGGTTGGGAAGTTGGATAAGTCCCATTCATCACCCATATTTGTTCACTTTCTTGTGATTATTTCACCCACCTCTATAGTTTGGGAAATAAAAAAATCCTTGATACCATTTTTGAGATCATTTCTTGCAAATGTGGTCAAAAATGTGCAACATCCTCTGCTTGAACTCCATGGCAGAAGGGCTCTCATGCACTTTGGACTGTTGGTAACTGAATAGGAAGTGATCTGAGTTTATCCTTCCCTCCCCCAAATCCTCCCTCTTATCCCCCTTCCAATCAACTTCCCCCAAAGCTTGGCAATCAGGTAATCAGGGCTTCACCTCCCTCTCACCACCCAAGTGCCAGAGATCATATTGCTCTTGTCATTTTAAAACTTGGTCCATAAATTGCAATGTCTGTACTGGGTGTAGTCCTTTGAAAATCCGTTTCAGTCAGTTGCATCCTGCACAGTTCCTTCCTTGTGCCTCTCTCTGTCCCTCTTGGAGCTGGCCTGGTAAGTTGACACCTCCACAATCTTCTCCAGGATGTTGAACTTTCTGAGCCGCACTTTTGTGGTGATTTCTTCTTGCCCCCAAGAAAGCAGCTGCTCAGGCAATCACAGAGCCGGCGCTCTAGCCACAGAATGAAAAAGAAGTGCCCTGCAATCAAGGGAAGTGGAAGTTAGACTTGATGAATGCCTGTGAATGGATGGAGAAGAGCTGGCGGTATAGAGTTGGGACAGTTCTAGAAGGCTAGAAAAAGCTGGAGATAACTTCCCTAATTTTGAGATGGAGTGTCTTTGGGGCAGACTCCTCTCCTGACACTTCTCTGAAAGCTCTTTAGGGGACCCCACAACAAAGGGGAACCTTCAGAGCTGGCCGCACCAAGGGTGGGAAAGCCCAGAGCCCCAATTTCAACTACAGCTGCAGCGCTGGACATCCTGGGGAGCTGCAAACCTCTTGACTAGCTTGCCTTGCCCATCACTAATCATTTGTCAGTGCATAGCTAGAGGCGGTGCAAAGCACTACGTTTTGCAGGGAGCCTCATCACGGTGTGCAAGTGGCCTCTCCCCCCCTTTGGAGCCATTCTAGGTGGGGGGAGCAAAACGGAGGTGTACACCACCGTTTTGCTCCCCCCCCCCCACCCAGAATGGCTCCAAAGGAGAGAGGCTGCTTGCTGCTTGCTGATGCAGTGAGGAAAAGTTCATTACGGTTACAAGTCATGGTAGGTCTGTGCAAGCTCTTGGTTTTAGAGGCAGGCTGCCTCTGATTGCCAGATGCAGGGGAGGGCACGAGGATGCACATTGTGTCTGTTGTCTTGTGTGCTCCCTGGGGCATTTGGTGGGCCACTGTGAGATACAGGAAGCTGGACTAGATGGGCCTATGGCCTGATCCAGTGGGGCTCTTCTTATGTTCATATGCTCCCTGCAAACTTAGTGCTTTGCACCCCTCTAGCTATGCCACTGCATTTATATCCATATGGTTTGGGCTGTCCAGGAAGAACAGGGGGAAGCACTAATATCCTTCTCCACAGTGCAGAAAAGTGTGCAGCAAATAACAGGGAGTATCTGAGCCCCAAAGCAGGGCTCCAGAAACAGGAGTCTAAATTTTGCCCTCCAGTGGAGAGGACTTTGCCCAGTGCTGTGGGTATTCAGAACTGGCACTGGGTGTGGAAGAGGAATCTGCCTGAGAGCTCATTACCTGCTCTGGACGATGTCCCTGCAGGAGCTCATGGATCCTGACGTCCATTCAGCCCTCCTGCATGCTCGGATTTTCTGAGCCACCGCTCCGCCTTCCGCACTGCTCCACAAGCCATTCAGGAAGTGCATTGCTCACTGCTGCTGCTGAATGAGTCACTGGAACAAAAACAGAACATGCTCTGTGAGCCGGGCCTGCTGCAGCCACACAGATAACCTTGCGCTAGGCATGGTTCCCTTCCCTGCCCAATTGAGCCCCAACTGAGTCTTTTGTCCGAAGGGCACACTCTGTCGGCACGCTGTCCCAGCTGGGCTACCTGCTTACGCACTGCCTCTTTCCTTCTGACCCAATTCCCCCTTTCCCTGCTTCTGACTCTTTCAGAATGAGCATGAATGAAATAACCCCTGGGCTTTCTCCCAGCTCCGCCTTGCTCCGTACCAAGGGCAGGATAGCAGAAGGAGAGAGACTATAGTCATCTTACAGCCCAATCCTGTGCTTGTCTGCTCAAAGTAAGTCTAACTGTGTTCAATGGGGCATATTCCCAGGAAAGTGCTTATAGGATTGTAGCCCTAGTCTAATGCCCCCCCCCCGACCAGCAGCAATAATTTAAAAAATGACATCAGAATTGGACAATGTAGTTGCTCCCAGTGGCATCGCTAGAGGGGGTGCAAAGCACTAAGTTTTGCAGGGAGCCTCACTGTATGCCTCCGTTTTGCATCCACCACCCAGAATGACTCCGGGGGGGGGAACTTGCATGCCGCAGTGAGGCTCCCTGCAAAACTTAGTGCTTTGCAGCCCCTCTAACGACATTACCGGTCCCTGCAAGGACTGAACTCAGCTCTCTGAGATTTAGGACGATATCTAGCAGTTAAATCTGTGAAAAGCAAATGGACTGAGGAGGTGCTGTCTTACCTTTAGCCAATGGGAAGGAGTCACGCCCCAAAGGCTCACAGAGCTGGTCTGCACTGCTTCTCAAGGTAGAGCAGAAACAGGCACAATCGTTGTGCAGGTTCTCACTTCTTCTTTTCCATGTTGCTGGTTGCTGTTCCCAGTCAATGCGCAATGACGAGTGCGCTATTCTAAATGACTGAAGTTCCAGAACTCCAGAGGGCACTCAGCTGTTGCTTCAGTCCTCTCTCTTCCCAACTGTCCAAGTTTCTCAAAGCTGCTGATAGTTTGCTTCTTGGCATTGGGGGAAAAGCAGTACAACTTGAGTTTTCTTCTAGCACTTTCCGGTCAAATCACCCAGACTTCGTGGAAAAAGCAGGTCAGCAGGCCATGTCGCTCAGCTACCATGATCTCTGCTCTGAGGGCATCACAACTCTGGAAGTTGACTTCCTTGCCAAAATGCCCACCCATCTCTCATGGGACCAAAGCTTGAGGAAGTTCAGTAGGTGCATTCAAGGATGCAGTAATTCTGCCTTCTTGCTGGACTTGTTGACAGTGGAATGAGCTCTGAATTCCTGTTGTGTTTGTATATAATTTTTTTTTTTCTTAAAATAGTTGAGGAATCTAATCCGTATAAAAAATCATGCTCTGATCTTTCTCTTATTGAGTGCCTAAAAGTTAAGAGATATCTAACATATTTTTTTTATCACACTGTCTAGCTACAAGGTAACACCTTATTGTTCTGATAAGTGAGGAAAGCATGGTATCCCATCCTGGCTACCACCCACCTCCCAAAGTCTAGAACTCCTAAGAAATAAGACTGAGAAATAAGACTGTCAGATGTGTGGAGGGCGGCCTTTTCTGGAGCTGAAGGACCCTAGAAATCAGACCAGAGCCAAAGAAGATCCACAAGCCCACATGGGAAGAAAAATGAGAGCAGGGATGGATTATTTTGGGGTTTGAAATGTCAGCTGGCCTTTTGTAGGTGCCCCTGAAACTTTCAAAAAAGTTCCCGCCTCAGTGTGTTTGCAGCTCAGAATAAAAAGTTTGAGGAGGAATAGGATAAAAGCGGAAGCCCTCCACGGTCTCTGGCAAGAGTGAAAGTCCACTGACTCACACAGAAGGAAGCCAGAGTGGTTGCAAAAGGTGGCTGTTGGCAGGAGTGGGTCGGATGGGGGAATGGCTGGAAGGAAAATGAAGTGGCAAGAGCAGAGGGTGTTGTGCCTGGTTAAATGCCTTCAGAATCAATGCCCGAGAGAGGCACTTGGCTGCTTCAACCACAGAGAAGAGGCTGGTTGGCTTGGCAACATGGTCCAACCCTTGCCTGACTTTAACAAAAGAAATCCTCAAAAGAGCCATCGACTCCCCAGCTTGAGCCTCTGCAGGTGATTCAGGCCGGTCATGTTTTCTGCACGGTCTGACCGCAAGCAGAAAAAAAAAACCCCAAACAATTCTCCTTCTATGGGCTGATGGACTGAGAGCATCCTCAGACCCATCCTGGCCGAAGTATCCTACTCAAAGGAAAGCCCCTTCCTAAATAAGCGACCGACTCCCTCCTGCATGACACCCGCCTCGTTTCTTGGCTCATATCACTGTGGCTGGTGGAAGAGAAGCGTCCGGCTGAGTCCCGTCACTAGCCACAGGACTGGCAGTTGTGGAGGGAGGCAAACTCTCTACAGAGTCCCCCAGGTGGCGCTCAGGAGTCCTCTGGGGACTGGGCTCCTCGGAATGATCCAAGTTGCCCTCAACTTCCTTGCCCCTCTGGATCAGCTGTTCTAAAGTTTTGGGGTAGGGATGGCTGAGAAAGCGCTTGAGTTTGGGTTGCAGAGTCCCTACCACGTACTGGATGACCTCCTCCTCATCGGCATCAATGTACAGGGTCTGATACAAGTCCCTTTTGCGCCAGAGGAACTGGTCTAGGGGCTCTCCATCCTTCTGGGGAAGATCCAGCTCTCTCTTGATGGCATCCCTTGTCAGAGTCCCCTCGCTGTATTGCAAGAACTCTTTCTTGAACTCCAGCCAGTTCTTGACAGAGTCCTGCTTGTATTCCCACCATTTTTTGGCAGGGCCATTCATGTGGTTTTGGATCTGAGAGAGCCAGTACTCCTCAGTCCCCCCCACCTGCTTCAAATAATCCTCTAAGTGAGTCAGGAACTCCCTTGGGTCCTCAAAAATCTGGGTCTCCACTGGGGAGGGTGGGGCATCCTCTGGGGCAGGGACCCACTGATAGGAGTCAGGGGATTGAGGCACAATAGGAACATCTCCTGATGGAGGAGGAGTGAGGGCATACATCTGGCTCATGTCTAGGGCATAGTCATAAATCTCCCCTTCGCTGGGCCTGAGTTCTGGGCCTCCAACCCCCACAGAGACCGTCTGCC
Source organism: Tiliqua scincoides (assembly GCF_035046505.1). Classification (NCBI taxonomy): domain Eukaryota; kingdom Metazoa; phylum Chordata; class Lepidosauria; order Squamata; family Scincidae; genus Tiliqua; species Tiliqua scincoides. Next base: position 4,001,031 of record NC_089824.1, on the reverse strand, counting down.
TGGGAGTATCCCCATGATAGTACTTTCCCCCACCAGACTCCAGTCGGTCAGCCCATTTCTCCAGGCGGAAAAACACTTCCTTCCAGACATTCATCTCCCTCTTGACCCACCTCTCCAAGTGGGCAATGGTCTCCTGGCATCGAGACAAGCAGGCCTTGATGGACTTCTTCCACCTCTGGTTTTCGGCCGCTGAGGGGACATGATCCTCGAGGTTGTTCTCGAGTTTCCCCACTGACTTCTGCAAGCCCTTCAGCTCCCGCTCCACCTGCTTGGACACCTCAGTCAGGAGGTGGCGGTGGGTTCTCCTGACATGCTCTAACATCTCCGCCCGGCACTTCCCTATCTGAAGGATGACATTGGGCTTGTTGGCCACCCCGCGGTGACCTTGGAAAGAGTGGAGGTTCCCAGGGTTGAAGTTATCCACCTGCATGATGCCCTGACTGCAAAGCTATGCACTAACTGAGCCGGAACACTTCACCTGTTCCACCTGCCCTCCTGTGGTCGCCTCCTCCAGAAGTGGATCACCCCCAAGACAAACACAACGGAATTAGAAATCACCCCAGAAAAAGTCGCTGGCCGAGTTCTCCCGTTCTGCAAAGTCCAAGAAAAAAAGTTTGGTCCTGCTGCAGAGTCTTCCTCTGCTGGAAGCCGTTAATTCCTGAGCTGAGCCGTGGAACCTTTCCTGAGCAGGCTGCGATGCTCTGAGCTGTTGCCAGGATCTCTGTCTCTGCTTTCCCCCTGCTTCCTAGTCTTCCAAGAACTTCACACTCACAAGTGGCTGCTGCCTCTCTCGAGCTGCGAAAGAGAGCTGTTCTGCTCCTCTGTGACGATCACGGTGTGATCTTCCACTAGCTCCGGCAGATCCCCATACTTATACTCCATGCGGCTCCACATGTGGGTGTAGACAAGCCTCTTTGCTCATCGGCATCTTGGCGCTGATTGGACGAGGAGGATTCAGTGGAAAACACAGCTCCTGGCAAGCATCCCTACCTCCCTCCTCCCGCTTGCTTTTCCCACCCCCTCGCACACACCCCCAGACTTGAGGCGAGAAGCACTTTAAAGGTTCTGGAGACAGTTGGATGGATGGATGAGTAATTCTTACCTTATCTCCCCCTCCCCTCAGCTTCCTCCTCCTCACCCCCCCCCCACTCAAGGAGCAGAGAAAAGGCTTATTCATCTCTCATCCTTTTAGTCAGCGAGGTCCTTATTAAAGCACTTTCCCCAAAAGACCCCTGACAAAAGAGGAAGGCAGATTAAAATTCAGCGTGTCACACTTCGCTGGCCAGCTGCAGCTGCCCATAGCCCACGTGTAGCAGACACTCACAGTGACCCCACACTTGTGTGCCTAGATGTACAACCTATTCAGCATATGAGTCAGGGGGTCAGTGGGTCAAGAGAGGGGAAGGGACAGAGGTGCACATTCATTTTCAAGTGGGAGGGGGGATTTGGCTCCAGCAGTGTTAGTTACAGGCCGATGATGATGAGTTTTCAAGGGGGGGGGGTTAATATGGTGAGGGACCAGAAGACCAACTAGGATTTCCAAATTAAGTCCGCCCGTTGCAGAACCTGCCAGTTACGAAGCTTGAATCAGTTGCTTAATCACAGGTTCAGCCCACAGACGTAGATGGAGCTACATTTGTTCCTGGCACTCATGGATGAGGCAGGAAGTCTAGCCATAAAAGGACACCGGGAGCTTATATAACCAGCAGATAAAGAGATTCCCTTTCTAGAAAGACAGGGAGAGAGAGAGAGAGTTTCCCTTCCGGAACTCCAACCCGTCATTCAGATGGAGGACCAGGATGACAGAAGGCTGATGATAAATTAGTAGGATGGGGGCTGCTATGGGGAGCTTACTAAGCGAGGTTGGGGTATTATGTAACATGGTGAGTACATGCCAGACCACCCCCCCCTCCCCAAATGTACAATTTCTGTGCCTCTCTTTTGGACCGAATGGGCTGATTAAAAAATGGGGACAAGTCTGAGATCTGACACTTACTGTATCTTAGCACACCTTCTCGGGGCTCTGGTTTTTGGGGTGTCGCTTGCCTCATGCACACTGAGCCGAGGTGTTTCTGTTCCACAAATTCGTGATGTGCGTTTCATTACTCAGTGTGAGACGTGGGATGTCTGATCTGGGGAAGCTGAGGGTTGGAAGTGAAACAACCTCTGGAGAGTATTCATTGAATTATGACTGTCCTTTTTATCAAGGTCTATGGAAATGTGACAGTTCAGTTCATTCAAGTTCTTGAGAGTTCATGCACCACCCACCCATCCGGGGTGGTATATGAAAGTATGGCATGCATGCATGAAAGCTGAGCTGGTCAGCTTGACATCCTGCCAAGTTTGACAGGATCAGCCCAGTAAAAAGTCTCCAAACACTTTGACTCAATCAAATTCATAGGAATGTGGCAGTTCAGCCATTTTCAACCACTGGTTCACAGGTGTTTTTGAAATTTTTAATACCCCCTACATTATCTTAGAGGCCTCCAAAAGGTTTGCCAAAAACCGGAAGTGCCATTGGAGGCTTGTAAAACACCGCTGAAAGGCATGGCATCCAGGGTAATGTACCCCCTGTCCCCTTTGCTATGCCACCAACTGCATCTTTGACATGTGGCCATCCAGCTTCTGCTTGCAGACTCCACTGAGAGAGAACCCACTATTGCACATGGAGATCTGTTCCAGTGTTGGGCAGCAATGAGAGTTAATACATTTTTCCTCGTGTCTAGCCTAGATCTACTTTGCTGTGGTTTAAGTGTGGTGCTTTTAAGTGTTGTGCAACATGCAGGATGGAGTTCAGAAGCTGAAGCACTTTGATCTACTGAACCAACCTGCCGCAGACATGCTCCATCTGACCTCCACGGTCGGAAGAAGGCACTCCTAGTTTGCTTTGAATTTTACTTTCAAAAGAATTCTGATGGCAACTAAAAAGGGGAATGAAATGTTCTGACACATGCATGCTGCTGGGGTCCATGGGCTACCTTTGGCATCTGCTACAAAATTAAGATGTATAGAGTCACCCAATGGCATTTGACTGGTGGCAGAATGAGCACATGACCCTCATCTTCCTCAGAACTCTGTGCCCAGTGGCTGCCCCTCTCCCAGAGATGCTGCGTCCTACTTTAGAGTCTCAAAGGCTGTAAGGAGGGAGCATTTTCTGCCTTGTTCTCCAATAGTCCTCTTGCACACCTGTTCACACACCCTGCTGCTTCCAGGTTAAGAAAGCCACCAGGAGCACTTGCATGAGCCCCCCCCCCCCACCAAGTCCTGAAACTGACACCATCTCTGAGGACATGTCTGCAAAACTGAACATGGTGCTGCCTCTGTGATTCCCATTGTACAGACAGGGAAGACTGACATTCAAGGTAAGTGCATAGCCTCGGTTCAATTACTAAGTGGCCAGGTGGGGTTTACAATAAATTCAAAATCCCCCCTGCCTGGTCCCAGGTTAACAACTTGCCCATTGCAAGGTACATATTTGAATTTGGCTCAAAATGCATGGTGCCGTTTTCAGCAGAGAAGTCCCATCTCTCACCTCTCTTTCCAAGGCTGATTTCACCCTATTGTTTTGATTTTCTAAGGTGGGGGATGATGAGAAGGGGTTCCCTTTTAGGCTTCCTGTCCAAGGCTTCCTGTCTGCCTGATGAAGATGCCATGACAACCGTTCACGTGATTTTTTTTAATAAAAGGAAGGTGAGCAGACAGAATCGGAGATGGGAGGGGGGGAGATGAAAGTTAATGGAGGGAAGAGAAAGGCAGGCGGGGGAGAAATGCTAAAGGCAAATGAAGGAAATGGTGTGGGGGGAATTGGCAGGTGGATGCTGGCATAGGACACCCCAAAACTGGGCAGCAGGAGCAGGAAAGGGGGGGAAGGGACAGGGGTGGATTGTGGAGGGGAAATCAGGCAAGGAGAATCCAACTCTTCTGGATTTGCCAGCCCGAAAACGTTCTCCAAAACGGTGAACTTGAAATTTCAATCATGTGCAAATGTTGTATTTGAGGCACCTTTTCATGTATTTATCCATTACAATCTCTGAGCATGAACTGGAGGTTGTCCATGACTTTGTGTACCTTGGCTCAACGATCTCCGACACTCTTTCTCTCGATACCGAGCTAAACAAGCGCATTGGTAAAGCAGCTACCACGTTTTCCAGACTCACAAAGAGAGTCTGGTCCAACAAGAAGCTGACGGAACATACCAAGATCCAGGTCTACAGAGCTTGCGTCCTGAGTACACTTCTGTACTGCAGCGCGTCATGGACTCCTCGCTCAGAACAGGAGAGGAAACTGAGCGCTTTCCACATGCGCTGCCTCTGACACATCCTCAGCATCACCTGGCAGGACAAAGTTCCAAACAACACAGTCCTGGAACGTGCTGGAATCCCTAGCATGTATTCACTGCTGAAACAGAGACGCCTGCGTTGGCTCGGTCATGTCGTGAGAATGGATGATGGCCGGATCCCAAAGGATCTCCTCTATGGAGAACTCGTGCAAGGAAAGCGCCCTACAGGTAGACCACAGCTGCGATACAAGGACATCTGCAAGAGGGATCTGATGGACCTCAACAAGTGGGAAACCCTGGCCTCTGAGCGGCCCGCTTGGAGGCAGGCTGTGCAGCATGGCCTTTCCCAGTTTGAAGAGACACTTTGCCAACAGTCTGAGGCTAAGAGGCAAAGAAGGAAGGCCCCTAGCCAGGGAGACAGACCAGGGACAGACTGCACTTGCTCCCGGTGTGGAAGGGATTGTCACTCCCGGATTGGCCTTTTCAGCCACACTAGACGCTGTGCCAGAACCACCTTTCAGAGCGCGATACCATAGTCTTTCGAGACTGAAGGTTGCCAATACTAATCCACCTGGTTGCACTTGCCTCTATCCTGTGCACTTTCCATATTTGCTCCACAGAGGTGCCTGTGAAGTTTGTCAGGGGCAGCCCCAGAACCAAGCTGTGGCGGCTCAGTCATGCTCACTACAAAGCATCAGGGGGCCCCAAATTCTCCTGCACCTCAGATTACATTTCCCTGTTCAAGTCAGTCGAGAGTTCCAGGCCTCCAGGGATTTCAGTGGGCAAGCAGAAAGAGGCTACAGCCCCAAAGGATGCTGATTGATGGGGCTGGGACAGGAGGGGAGGATACGCAGTGGAGGCTGTCTGTTTGCCCCACACCAAGCATTTGCAGGGCTGCAGCCTCTTTGAATGCACTGCTGAAACTGACAGAATAATGATGGGACTTCATTCAGGGACTTTGCAGAAGGAAGCATGGCAACAGCTTGCCAGGGGTTTGGGCCTCTCTTTCTACCTGAATGCTCCCCTAAATTTAAGCTGGTTATCAGAGTCTGTTCAGCTAAGCCCTGTATATTTCATTCCTTCATCTTCTTCCCAGATTACCCCTCCTTGAGTTCTGCCCACAAGACCAACTGGGCACACTGAAAATCTGGATAGGAGGGAAGCACTTGACTTACCTTCTAGATGGTGCAAAGTTCACAGATTGCTTGGCTGGCCTGGAATTTGCATCACCGGGATGCAGAATTGAGAATTCTGTAGCACTGAGCACTCAAAGAGATAGATGTTTATATACTCCCCCCCCCCAAAAAAAAATCTCCCTTACCACTGAAGGATAGTATGCCAGTCTCCACCACTGGCTTGGATTCCCTAAAAACTGGCACCAACTGTAGCTGTAAAAAATGCTTGGGATGGTCAAAGAGTGGTCACAGGTCAACAAGGGACAGAAGAAGGGAGAGAACAGGAAATTGCAGCAATCAGGGACCACAAAAGGCACAAATTCTGTTTCCCTTCCTCCCCCATAGGTAGGGTCACCAGTTCAGCAGCCTAGAGATATATTTCCTTTTACAGCCACAAAGAAAACTGATTAGGAAGGAGGTGGGAGGAGTTCTGTGCCATCACTGCTGAGTATAGGAATTGAGAGGTTTGAGAGTCTTGTGTGTCTTAACTGCAGCCAGAATATAGTTCACCTCCAAAAACAGGGAGAACTGAGGTGACATATTCACTAAGAGATTTGGCTACGAATTAGGAAGCCCCACAATCAAGACCTGAACGGAACTCCCTATGGGATCTTAGGTAAACCATTCTCTCTCAGCCCCCGCTTATAATATTGGCCTACCTTACAGGATTGTTGTAAAGTGTATGAAGAATGTAAGAAGAGCCATGCTGGATCTGACCATCTAATCCGACACCCTGTTTCCTACAGTGGAGGACCAGATGAAACCCACAAACAGAAAAGGAAGACAGGAGTCCATCCCACAGTAATGTACCCTCAGCAAAGGTTACTCATTGGCATACTGTCTCTGAACATAGAGGCTTTCTTTATCTCTCATGTAGTAAAGCCATTGATAGATTGCTTCTCCTCCCTGAATTTGGCCTTTCTCTATCCTCACCAGCTGCTCTACCTGGTCTGGATCTGAACAAAAGGAGGTAGTAGTTCTCATAGCAGATAATTAGTCTGCAGAATTCATGTCTTTACTTTCTTTACTCAGCATGTAGTTAGTCTGTGGAACTCATTGCCACAAAGTGTGGTGATGGCATCTGACCTGGATGCCTTTAAAAGGGAATTGCACAAATTTCTGGAGGCAAAGTCCATCATGGGTTAAAAGCCATGATGTGTATGTGCAACCTCCTGATTTTAGAAATGGGTTGTGTCACAATGTCACATGCAAGGGAGGGCTCCAGGATGCAGGTCTCTTGTTATCTGGTGCACTCCCTGGGGCATTTGGTGGGCCACTATGAGATACAAGAAGCTGGACTAGATGGTCCTATGGCCTGATCCAGCGGGGCTGTTCTTATGGCTACAAAATGTGGTGATGGCTGCTCACTTGGATGTCTTCAGAAGGGGACTGGACAAATTCAAGGAGGAGAAGAGATCTATCCATGCCCACTAGTTATGACGGCTGTGTACTACCTCCAGTTTTAGTGGTCACCTGTTTCTGAATTACAGTTGCAGGACAGCTGTGGCAGAAGGGGAGTTTGCCTTTCTCTCCTGCATGCGGGCTTCTCCAAAGCAGCCAGTCGGAAATGGATGCCAGACCGACGAGCCCCCTTTGTTCTGACCCAGCAGGGCTTTGAGCTTATGTTCTGCACACCTTTTCATCTCTGACTGCATAAACCTTTATTGTGCATACTTATTTTGGTTCCATACGGCAATTTTGGTCTCCATGTGTCCCCAGGAAATGCGAAGCCAGGCCCATAGAATGCCATTTTGGCAGGCAAGTTGTTTACCCCTTTTCAGTGCATTGTGAGATGTGGGTGGAGAGAGAGAATGAGAGAGTCAGGATTAAGAAAATCCATAGATGGCTCTATTTTTTAACGCACAGTAATGACACTTGTAAATTTATAGCCTAAAGTGCTTATTCAAAAAGTCTGAGGTCCTGGAACATTCTCTCTGCCTTGCACCATGCAGAGTCAGGCTGCTTGCTGTTCCTAGACCTGTTCCTTCCCTCCTCCCCCCCCCCTATTGTCAGAATCCCACTCGTGCCTGGAGGGGCCTACCTGGGGCATGAGTGGGTGCAGAGCTCCGAGGCTGAGCTGAATGGTGATGCGTTTACAGGCAACTGTGGTCTCCATTAATTATTGTTATTATTCCTTTTAGCCCAGCAGCAGTTGATTGGCATCTCCCAGGCTGTTCCCCACTTTCAGAACAAGCATTTCAGGGTCAGACAAACTGGCTTCCTTTGCATTTGAAAATATCTCCATTTGCTCAATTGAAATCTGTCGCCTCCTAATTTTCTCGGCAAGCGGGTAAGTGGGTGGAAATAATATTAATGAGCTATTGATTATGATCCAGTTGTAATCACTGTCCTGCAGTGTCAAGCGGCAGGTGGGGGCTTAATCAGGAGAGGAAACCAAGCAATTTGGTGTATTAGCTTGTACTTTTAGCACTGGGTATCATGGACCCGGCAATTGACCATTAATACAACTGTGGGATTAATTCAGTAACTGAGATGGGCCTGGCCAGCTCATTATACCTGGAACATATTAACCTAGATCAGTGGTTCCCAGATGTTTAGCATCGGGACCCACCTTTTAGAATGAGAATCTTTCAGGACCCACCGGAAGTGATGTCATGATTGGAAGTGACATCTTCAAGCAGGAGGAGTTTTAACAATCCTAGGCTGCAGTCTTACCCACACTTACCTAGGAGTAAGTCCCATTGACTATCACTGTTAAAACTATATATAGTAGCCTGTTCTGTAACGTTTCCCCAAATGCAGTCACATACCACAGTAGCATCAAGTCTAATATATTAAAATTAAAATATTGAAATGAATAGGAACCCACCTGAAATTGACTCGCAACCCACCTAGTGAGTCCTGACCCACAGTTTAAGAAACACTGACCTAGAAGTTACACATGCAGGTATGTCCACACTGATGCCATATCTCAGGACAAGGAATCAGTAGGAAACTATCAGCCTTACTAAATTCCTAACTAAATTCCTGTGCAGTAATTGCAGTGGTGACACTGGTGTAATTAATCTGTAGAACTCCTTGCAACAGCATGTGGTGATGGCCTGGATAGGTTTAGGAAAAAAATGGACGGCTTTATGGAAGAAAAATTCATCACAGGTTACAAGCCACAATGACTACATGCAACCTCTGGATTTTAGACGTATAACCTATGTCTTTTAGAGGATAACCTACCTCTGAATGCCAGATGAAATATTGGCAACAGGATATAGGTATCTTGTTGACTTGGGTGCTCCCTGATGCATCTGGTGAGTCACAGTGAAATATAGGAAACTTGATTAGATGGGCTCTTGACCTGGTCCAATGGAGCTCTTCTGTTCTTATGCATCCCTTGGGGGATTTTTGGTTGCTGGAGGTCTTTGGTTGTCCCCTTGCCCCAAGATAAGCCCCAGCAGCTGCTATGGGTCAATTTGAACCTGTGCCAGCGATATCGCTGCTTCAAGTCTTTGTTGATCCATATAGGTGGATCAGGCCCAAAAAGTGTGTTTGGACCATATGTTTTGCTATGTTTATTCCACAAGCATCCCCTGTATTTTGATCCTATTCAGAGACTCTGCTTCAGGTCCCACCACACGGCAGTACCTTTGTCAACCAGGGCCTTTTTCATGGTGGCACCAAATACGGTATGTAATGCTTTCTCCCTGCTAGCCTTCTGCTGACAACATGAATCTGTTTTATTTCAGAGGGAATCTGCAGTCCTCAGATTAGACGGTTTGAGATATTGTTTGTTTTTCCCCCTGCTGCTAGTTTGATGTATCTACTGTGTTCTTTTATTGATTGTATCCTTTTTTACCACTCTGTATATTCAATATGTACTTTTTTCAGTTCTGGGACAGCAGTACTTTGCCTTGACTTCCTTTGCAGAAGAGATTGCTGGAGACTTAAAGCACAAACAGTATTTACTTACAAAAATAGAACATCAGAGGGAAGCCTAAGAGGCATCTGCTCTCCTGCAAGGTAGCATATCAGCTACCTGACATCAGATTCTCAGAGTCAGATCCTGCACTCCAAATGGTCTTCCAGACCTTGACTGGCTCTCTCTCTCACACACACACTCACTCCCCTCCCCCCATCTGCAAACTTCTGTGTCATTGATGGAAGGATGTGTCATTTCTGGTTGATGAGTCATTGATGTGTCATTTTTGGTGGCCATCCAAATTCCAGAGCCATCTCTGTACATCTCCAAAGCAACTCCCATTTAAAAAATACACTTGCTGGTCATTCAGCATTAACTTGTCCTCCTGGACTATTCACCCAGGAATCTCCCTTATACAAGCCTTATTATTATGAGTCACCTTTGAGGTGCCTTTGGATAAAATGTCAGAATAGAAATAGATAAAACTGCCCTGTTTTATCTCCCCTTCCCTTTTCAAATATCAGAATGGCTTGTCTGAGTGGGGCTTCATCCTGTGCCCCTTCCCCAGTCATTATTATTGATTATTATTAACAGTATTTATATACCGCTTTTCAACAGTCATAAGAACATAAGAACATAAGAACAGCCCCACTGGATCAGGCCATCGGCCCATCTAGTCCAACTTCCTGCATCTCACAGGGAGCACACCAGATAACAAGAGACCTGCATCCTGTGCCCTCCCTTATATCTGGCACTCTGACATAGCCCATTTCTAAAATCAGGAAGTTGCGCATACACATCATGGCTTGTACCCCGTAATGGATTTTTCCTCCAGAAACTTGTCCAATCCCCTTTTAAAGGCATCCAGGCCAGATGCTGTCACCGCTTCCTGTGGCAAGGAGTTCCACAGACCAACCACACGCTTAGTAAAGAAATATTTTCTCTTGTCTGTTCTAACTCTCCCAACACTCAATTTTAGTGGATGTCCCCTGGTTCTGGTGTTATGTGAGTCCTGGTATGATCAGGTCCATATTTGCCTACAGCGAGTTGCTCAACCTTAATCTGCCTTGAAAAGAATCTTCACTGTGCAGCATCCCAAAGCTGTCTTGAATTGTGGACTTGGTGTACAAGAACAAGATGCTGCTTTTGACATCCCTTTGCTAGAACTGTTGTCACTCTCAGCTCTCAGCTAAGATGTAATGTTATTCACTGACTTGCATTTCTAGAGCACACTGATGCCTTCAAGCCAGGGGTGAGATGAAATTATGGGAATGATTTCTAGTGTTGCATTGTTAGCCTCACCACCCTCCACCCAAACCTCAAAACAATATAGATGGATTGTCCCCAAGTCATCCCCAAACAACACAGTCCTGGAACGTGCTGGAATCCCCAGCATGTATGCACTGCTGAAACAGAGACGCCTGCGTTGGCTCGGTCATGTCGTGAGAATGGATGATGGCCGGATCCCCAAAGGATCTCCTCTATGGAGAACTCGTGCAAGGAAAGCGCCCTACAGGTAGACCACAGCTGTGATACAAGGACATCTGCAGAGGGATCTGAAGGCCTTAGGAGTGGACCTCAACAAGTGGGAAACCCTGGCCTCTGAGCGGCCCGCTTGGAGGCAGGCTGTGCAGCATGGCCTTTCCCAGTTTGAAGAGACACTTGGCCAACAGACTGAGGCAAAGAGGCAAAGAAGGAAGGCCCATAGCCAGGGAGACAGACCAGGGACAGACTGCACTTGCTCCCGGTGTGGAAGGGATTGTCACTCCCGAATTGGCCTTTTCAGCCACACTAGATGCTGTTCCAGAACCACCTTTCAGAGCGCAATACCAGAGTCTTTCGAGACTGAAGGTTGCCAACACACTATCCCCACATAACCTTATAGAGGCAGGCTTGATTGGGCACAGATAGCTTTGTGACTGAGTAGGGAGTGAATAAGCAACACACAAACTGTTACTCCACACAGACTCTCCAGTCTTTCACTCTCCACTCCCCTTTCACGATTCTTCCTTTGGAAAGTCCAGAGTGACTGACCGGAGTGGACAGCGTCACAGGGATCTTCCATCACAGCAGTGATCTATACCTGGTTAGGTTCAAGAATGCTCCAGCCCTTGGGTGTCCCATGTCAACTCACTGCGTTTTCATGATTCTGTGAAAATGGCTGAATCATTGCCAGTGAGCACAGGACAGGATGGGTGATCGATGGCAAAGACCTGCCCTGTCCCAGACAAGTGCAGAGAATCTTCTCTTCAAGGAGCCCCAGAATTCCTGGTCCCAGGCATGGCATTCAGGTTCCAGTGCTGGAAGAGCCCCCCTCACAGTCATGTTAGAAATTCCACTTGGGAGGACAGACTATGGTGAATGGAGAACTCTGTTCAACCTCAGGGAGCCACAGTGCCTCTCTGCAAGTGCCTCTCTGTAGTCTGGTTGCCAGACTACAAGTAAACTGGTGCTGGTGCCAAGTTTGTTTGTGTGTTTGTTTGTTTTTTGGAGGGGGGGCTTGGAGCAAAGCCCTGCACTGCTACTCCATGGGACCCCCTGCTTTCCATTGATTGGTCACTCCCATAGGCACTAGTACTATGCGTCGGAGGCAGCGCACGTAGAAAGCGTTCAGTTTCCTCTCCTGTTGTGAGCGAAGAGTCCATGACTCGTTGCAGTACAGAAGTGTACTCAGGACGCAAGCTCTGTAGACCTGGATCTTGGTATGTTCCATCAGCTTCTTGTTGGACCAGACTCTCTTGGTGAGTCTGGAAAACGTGGTAGCTGCTTTACCGATGCACTTGTTTAGCTCGGTATCGAGAGAAAGAGTGTCGGAGATCGTTGAGCCAAGGTACACAAAGTCATGGACAACCTCCAGTTCATGCTCAGAGATTGTAATGCAGGGAGGTGAGACCATGACCTGTGTTTTCTTTAGGCTGATTGTCAGTTCAAAGTCTGGCAGGCCTTGCTAAAACGATCCATGAGCTGCTGGAGATCTTTGGCAGAGTGGGTAATGACAGCTGCATCATCGGCAAAGAGGAAGTCACGCAGACATTTCAGCTGGACTGAAAGAGTGGATAATTCCTAATATATTAGTTCTATTTTGGAAAGGAAGCCAATAGTTTGGATCTTGAAAATTGGAGCAGAATTTTTGACAAAGTGAATTTTGGAAGCATTCTTTGCAAAAATTGAAGCCTAGTCCCTCATGCAATGGTACCCAGTGGCATACCTAGAGGGGGTGCAAAGCATTAAGTTTTGCAGGGAGCCTCCCACAGTGTGCAAGGGGCCCCTCCTCTCCCCTTCAGTTTCATTCCGAGCAGGGGGAACAAAGCAGAGGCAAACACCTCCATTTTGCTCTCCTTGCCTGGAATGTCTCCAAAATGGTACCCTTGTGCAAAAACTTCATGTATGCCCGAACTTCCAAATATGAAGAGAAACTGGAATGGGGAGAATTTTGTAAGCATCATAATGCAGACTTGGAATTAGAAAACTGAGACCAGGCAGTGTGAATTTCATGTCGATTTAGGCTTCAGCATCTCTGATATTAGTAATTAAACCCAGGCTAAGCTTTGTCTCTGTGTGAAGGGAATTTCAAGAGCAAAGATTCAGAAAAATGGAAGGGAAGGCAAAAAGTGAAGATGCTGTACCACTCCCATCTGGGGAGAGTGAGGAAAGAAGCGGGTAGACAGCGTGGGATGTGTTTACATATGTGAAAGAGGCAGACGGACAGATTTCACCGCTTTCCAGAATCATCTGTACGCTGACAGCTGCTGTGTTCCCCAGCTCTCCCTTTTAGAGAATATGGAAATATTGAGAAATGAAAGCAGGGGGACAGAACGAAGGACTAAACAATGAGAAAGGAGAAGGCTTATTTGCCCTCTTGACCACCAAGCGAAAAACCTAGAACGGATGCAATGCTTGGATTAGGGACCTTAATGGAAACTGCAAGCCCCATCCTCTTGCTTTCCCAATTTTAAACAAATCATGCATCCCCTAGATTTCTAAAAACAGTAGCTAAGGAGCAGAAGCTCAGAGGACCAGCCCTTCCCTCCATCAATAACTGAATAGGGGCAGAATATTTATTGCCTTTTCGAAAAGAGAAATTATTTCAGAAAATATAACACGCAGGACTAGGCAGGATACAGGGTTCCAGGACCTCCGCCATCTATTTAAAAGGGACTAAAGAAGACATCTGGCTGGTCTCCTTGGGAAGGGAGGTCCACTAAGGCCACTACAGAGAAGTTCTTCAAATGGAGCTAGAGTTGAGCCAAGTTCTCCATGGAGAACTTCCGGCTCAAATTTGGGGGTGAAAGAGGACAACCCCAGACATTTTCGGTAGTGGGGATGCCTCCGTTGGAGGACAAAGCTTACCACCATGGCTCGGCAATCCCCAGCAGCTGCTACCTGGTGATGACAGACCAGTGGTCTCACAAGGAGCACATTTTGAAGGGGGCAATGGCAGCTGCCGGAGGGTGGAGAGCTGACAAGCCACATCAGTGAGTTTCACCCTCTCACCACTGAAAATCCACAAATGCCCTCTTCCCCCTCCCCTCACACATTATGTGGAACGCAACCGAATGCCTGTACCTGGGTACACATTTCTGTGTGAATGACTGCATCTGGGTTCACTTTTGATAAGCTGCCCATATACGCTGCGCACAGAGTGTTCCTGCATTTAATGTTGGCAACCTTCAGTCTCAGAAGACTCTGGTATCGCACTCTGGATGGTGGTTCTGGCACAGCGTCTAGTGTGGCTGAAAAGGCCGATTTGGGAGTGACAATCCCTTCCACACTGGGAGCAAGTGCAGTCTGTCCCTGGTCTGTCTCCCTGGCTATGGGCCTTCCTTCTTTGCCTCTTTGCCTCAGTCTGTTGGCCAAGTGTCTCTTCAAACTGGGAAAGGCCATGCTGCACAGCCTGCCTCCAAGCGGGACGCTCAGAGGCCAGGGTTTCCCACCTGTTGAGGTCCACTCCTAAGGCCTTCAGATCCCTCTTGCAGATGTCCTTGAATCGCAGCTGTGGTCTACCTGTCGGGCGCTTTCCTTGCACAAGTTCTCCATAGAGGAGGTCCTTTGGGGATCCGGCCATCATCCATTCTCACGACATGACTGAGCCAACGCAGGCGTCTCTGTTTCAGCAGTGCATACATGCTAGGGATTCCAGCTCGTTCTAGGACTGTGTTGTTTGGAACTTTGTCCTGCCAGGTGATGCCGATGCTTTCCACATGCGCTGCCTCCAACGCATTCTGCATTTAATGACGTGTGCGAATAACTGTATCTGAGTACATGATTGTACCCTGGTGGACTTTAATGTATGAGCAGCCCTATGGCCAGCATATGGGGCCATGAAATTAGGGATTTCAGGGGAGCCCTATCTGGGTTAGCTAGTAGCAGAGAACATTGTGTGCTGGACGTGAGCTAGAAAGTGGGAAGGGGATTCAAATCCCTGATCGGCCATGAAGCTCAGTTGGTGACTTACACAAGTGCAGCTGTGCAGGCTGCCATCCTCGTTTGGTTCATGTGAGGTCATAAGAGTATATTAAGAGCCCCGCCGGATCAGATCAATGGCCCATCCAGTTCAGCTTCCTGTATCTTGCAGTGGCTCACCAGATGCTTCAGGGTGCACATAAGACAGCAAGAAATCTGTATCCTGTGGCCACTTCCTTGCATCTGGCATTCTGGTGTAGCCTATTTCTAAAACCAGGAGGTTGCATATGCCCATCATGACTTGTAACCTGAGATGGAATTTTCATAAAACTGTGTAATCCTCTTTTAAAGGCATCTAGGCCAGATTCTATCACCACATCCTGTGGCAAGGAGTGCCACAGATTAATTACATGCTGAGTAAAGAAATATTTCCTTTTGTCTGTTCTAACACTCCCAACACTCAATTTTAGTGGATGTTCCATGGTTATGGTGTTGTGTGAGAGGGAAAAGAAAATCCCTTAATCCACTTTATCCATTCCCTGCATAATTTTGTCTGTCTCAATTATGCCCCCCTTAGGTTCCTTGTTTCTCAACTGAACAACCTCAAACTCTATAGCCTTTTCTCCTAAGGGAGGTGCCCCAGCCCACAAATCAGTTTGGTCACTCTCTTCTGCACCTTTTCTAGTTCCACAACGTCCTTTTTGAGATGTGGCGACCAGAACTGGACACAACGCTCCAGCTGTGGCCTTACCATTGATCTGTACATAATGGAATTGCTTGTGTCACCTACCTGAGCCACTTAGCAGACGGTTGGAATGGAAATGGGACAATAGAAACAAACAGCTTTGAGCTGAGCTGCAGGAATCCACCCACCTGGAGAGAAGTGGCAGTGGTTAAAAAAAAGCAAAAGAAGAAGGTTCTTTTCCAAATGCTTTTGCAGCCTAATTGAGGAAAAAAAAGGTGGGTGGAAATAAACATTTTTTTTTTAAGAAAAAAAAAAGCAGAAGGGGGAATTTTGCTCTAAGGCCTCCTACCTGGTGAATTCTCGACTCATTTGATAATCTCCTGCTAAGGTGTATATGGAGCAAGAGGACAAGAAACAAAACAGAGGTTTATGTGGGCTGAATTTGGGTTAACGCAGTGTTTCTCAAACTGTGGGTCGGGACCCACTAGGTGGGTCACAAGACAATTTCAGGTGGGTCCCCATTCATTTCAATATTTTATTTTTACTACATTAGACTTGATACTACCTGGGCATGCAATTGCATTTGGGGAAATGTTACAGATCTCAGCTTTGAACAGACTGCTATGAGTATATTTTTTACAATGATCGTAAATGGGACTTACTCCCGGCTAAGTGTGGGTAGGATTGCAGCCTAGGATTGTTAAAAATTTCCCTGCTTGATGATGTCACTTCTGGGCATGACCTCCTGCCACTACAGGGCAACCGAGAGGGTGGAAGTGCCTATCTCTTGGGTGATGGTGGGCCCAGCCCAAGTCTTTCCACTGGGAGGTGGGTGGCAACACTGGAGGCCCTTCAGCATGTGACCATGATTGTGACAGGCTAATAATCCCAGCTGTGTTGTTTGGAACTTTGTCTTGCCAGGTGATGCCGAGAATGCGTCGGAGGCAGCGCATGTGGAAAGCGTTCAGTTTCCTCTCCTGTTGTGAGCGGAGAGTCCATGACTCGCTGCAGTACAGAAGTGTACTCAGGACGCAAGCTCTGTAGACCTGGATCTTGGTATGTTCCGTCAGTTCCAGGACAACACAGTCCTGGAACGTACTGGAATCCCTAGCATGTATGCATTGCTGAAACAGAGACGCCTGTGTTGGCTCGGTCATGTCGTGAGAATGGATGATGGCCGGATCCCAAAGGATCTCCTCTATGGAGAACTCGTGCAAGGAAAGCGCCCTACAGGTAGACCACAGCTGCGATACAAGGACATCTGCAAGAGGGATCTGAAGGCCTTAGGAGTGGACCTCAACAGGTGGGAAACCCTGGCCTCTGAGCGGCCCGCTTGGAGGCAGGCTGTGCAGCATGGCCTTTCCCAGTTTGAAGAGACACTTGGCCAACAGTCTGAGGCTAAGAGGCAAAGAAGGAAGGCCCATAGCCAGGGAGACAGGCCAGGGACAGACTGCACTTGCTCCCAGTGTGGAAGGGACTGTCACTCCCGAATTGGCCTTTTCAGCCACACTAGTCGCTGTTCCAGAACCACCATTCAGAGCGCGATACCATAGTCTTTCGAGACTGAAGGTTGCCAACTAAGTATCTGTAAATGCATAGCCAGGCAGGACACTGTGTCCACTTTCCCTGCACCTGACCACCAGGGTTCATTTTGGCTCATTTCATTTTATGTCTTTATTTTAAAATGTATGGGCGTTTTCAGCCAAGCAGAGTACAATCAGATGTCTAGAAGATAAAAATTAAAAACATTGTCACAAGAGTTGTATAAGAAAATCAGCAATGGAAGTACATGAAGCCATCATTGAGAGTATGCAAAACTTAATCCAGACTGAAGACACCTCCCCCCCTCCGACAAGGTGGTCTTCAACAACTTATGGAAGCATAAAAGGGATGGTTCTGGCAGGCCTCCCTAGGGAATGAGTCCCAGAGTTGGGGCTTCAGAATCAAGGAGGTCTGTTCCGTGTAACCGGCTGGCAGAATCAAGGAGTTTCAAGCCTCAAGGAAATGCAACCATTTGCAGCTTCATAGGACCTTTCTCGCTCATAAGCTGGGTCTTATGCCAATCTGGTGCTCGGGGTCTCTTGCTCACTAGGATATTCCAGTCAAGGCTTTGTCTTGGCACCGTGTCATCCCAACCTTTTCTACTTTCTACACTATAACGCCCATTTCCCTAGTCATGAAGTCTTGATTTCCTCATCCCATGTCTTTCCTGTGTGTTCCTGGACTCTTCTGTTGTAACTGGTGAAACCAAAGTTGAAGACTGAGATCCAAAACTTCCCCTTGACCTCTCACCTCTTACTTACTCAAACCGATATGAAGTCACCTCCTCAGGTTTCAGTGCTTGATCATGACCCCCTGCCCTTTTCTTTCCCAGCAAATGTGCGTGTCTGTCTCTGATCCCACCCAAACTGTGCCTGCATCATAGCACCTCTTAAGCTGGAGCTGTTCTGGGCTGTCTCCAAGATCCCTGAGCTGGGATTCAAACCTGAAACCACTGTATTTGCACTCATGACGCTTCCAAGAGCTGGAATCACCCAAGTTGCACTGAACAATGCGGAGGCACTGGGTTTTTCTTGGCCACCAGAACAGTACACTACTGCTTCATTCAAATCTCCCCGATGCCTGCTTAGATATCTGTGCAGTTGCCATTTTTCTAGCCAGCAAAACTGAAACTTCAGAAGACTGCTTCCAGCTCAGCAGAGATGGATTTGAAACCTTAGCTATTAGTTCTTCTAATCAATTTTCTTTCTTTCCCTTGCATACAAACAACTGGCAGAGTAGTTTAAGGTTTCCACCTCCCCTTGCTCTTTAAGTGCATCTATTCACACTCTCCCTTTAAAGCAGGAGTGGGCGAACGTTTTGGCAGGAGGGCCACATCATCTCTCCGACAATGTATTGGGGACCGGGGGAAAAATAATTTACATTTCAAATTTGAATAAACTTACATAGATGAGTACATTAGACATGGGACTTATATGAATGAATGAATGAATTTTACTAGCTTATTTATAATACACATGAGAACTATAATACAGGCATGTAGAACCACATGAGAACTATGAACTGTTTGCCACACATCACTTGCACAGTGAAAACATACAGACCAAGCCAGAAACACATGGAGACATCAGCAGTTGTGGGCCAGCGCGGGCTCCAACAGTCTCGGATGGACCAGAGGCTCACTGGAGACTGGGGGCTACCTGTGGGCTGGATTGGGGGTCCCCGAGGGCCGTAAATGGCCCCTGGGTCAGGGTGTGCCCATCCCTGCTTTAAAGTCTTAAACATTCCAAACCCACTCTGAGCACCTGTATTTCGCTTTTGTGACTATGTGTGTTTTGTTCATTCATTTTAGTTTTTCCCATCTCACACTACCATTCACCCAAACAGCCTGCTCTCACTTCCAGATCTCCCCCCTCTCCAGCAATCTCCTCCTCTCTACATAGATGCTCCTGTCTCTGCCTCCCCTGACTGCCTCTTCCCCCTCCTCCTTTCTGGGTGTTCACATTCTCATCCCCATTCAGGAAGTTGGGCTTCCTCCCCACTCACTCATTTCCTTGATTAGTTTTAGCTTTAGTGCGTGTGTGTGTTTAGCACCTACACATGCTTGTGTATTAGATGCATAGTCTCCCATATTGCTGCTTATTTACTTTATTGCATTCTATTCTTCATTCCCCTTCCACTTGTCATATAATTATCCCTTGCCCAATAAACAAGCCTGCCTCTCCATCTCTCTCAACCTTCCTAAATGACATGTGTGCCATGGTGATGTGCCATTAGCCAATGGCCTTGTTCCCTGCACATGCATTTGTTCCCCCATGTGCAGCTTTTTTGTACGTGTTCTACACCACATCTGGTAACACTCCTGTATTGCTCAGGATAACTCACTGATGAATTTTGTCTTAAATGTGTAAGATGCAAATGGACACAGTCTCCACATCTTAATCCTCATCAGCAGGGCTGATACTCTTTTTCATTAAATGTCTGCTGCGCTCAAGGGGAGAGAAATTGACTCCAGGCAGCTCTGCCTGAAGGTAAGTGTACTTGAAGCTCCCCAAATGAGCTGCTTCTCAGGCTAAAGACCCTTTAATTACAAAACAGAGAAGCAGTCACCTTTGCTGAGCCCCATTCTGTATATCTAATCACATGTTTCAGGGTAGACTTGAATTTTCATAGTATTCTTGATGTCTGTGTGAGTTTAAATAAGGACCCTGCCTTCTGCTGTCTTTGAGTGGGTCTGTGCTGACTCTCTGTGTACACGAGAAGCTCTCATTCCTCCGTGTTCTTGACTATGTAACAATTGCCACCCGAACCTTCTAATATTACAACATATATAAAGCCTGCCTCTTAAAACTGCTACAACAATATGTTCATATTATTCTGCATGGTTGCACTGTAACCTTTCTAGAAGAAAAAAAATAGGGAGAGGCAATTAAATAAGCAGGGGGTGGTGTAGATACAAAAAGATGACTCTTTTTCAGTCATTGAACTTCTGAACTTGACATCCTGTGTGCTAGTGAAAGGGTGTGGTTCATCCACCAACCCCATGGAAATGAACAAGGGCACCTCATCATGGGGCCTGAAGCGGTTGAGTGTGGGTGTGAGAAAATGGCTGAGATATATGGCCCAATCCTATGGGCCTGCTGTGCTAAATGTTAAAATGAGATCAGGGGATAGAATTGGGGCATTAGACTCTGGGATGCATGCTACAGCATAACTTATGAATCTGTGTGTGTGCGCGCCTGGCTGTGTTTCTTGTGGGGACAACAGAGTCTACTAGTTGTGATCCTCGGATATGAGCAGATCTAATGGAAAGAAGGGAGGCAAATTGTCAAGAGAAGAAAGACGGTTTGTAAGAGGGTCCATTTGGCGGGATATGGAAACCATGGGAAGGCAGGTTAATGCTTATGAAATGGTCATTGTTGGATGGGGGGTTTCTCCATGTCAGGTTGCTGTTAATGCCATGGGGGCAGACTTGTTAAACCCAAAATCAAGGACAGCTCTCCGGTAGGCCCTGAGCACACACTTCACTGACCTGTGCGGGGGGAAAAAAGATATGGGCAGGAAGTCTGGTCTAGAGGGTAGAGCCTCCGCCTGCCTGAAGGTCGCCAGTTCGAGGCCACCGGCACCGTGCGACCTTGAAGCAGCTGACAAGCTGAAGCCGAGCAATTCCATCTGCTCTGAGTGTGGGAGGATGGAGGCCAGAATGTGAAGCCAGATCGGAATGAAACACCTGAATGTAGTGGTTTTTGAAAGAAAGAACCTTCTTTCAAATTGTAAAAATCCCTATTTAATAAGGGATTTAAATAAAGCCTGCCTATGTAAACCGCCTTGAATAAAGTCTTGAATAAAGACCAAGAAAGGCGGTATATAAATACCTGTTATTATTATTATTGTTATATATGGCTTTGTTCGCTTCATTGTGTAAAGATACTTGAGATCAGAATGCTGGAAATCTCTTTTCGTTCTGTAAACGAAATAGTTATATAATTTATATAACTTAATTTATATAACTTTATATATATAACATAAATTATAGTATTCTGATTATAGATATGTTGGTGTCTCAGAAATGAGAGTTGCCATATGACCATGATTAGGGGGGGAAAAATTCTTTTTCATGCTGTGTTGTAATGTGAAGCTTTAAAGGAATTGCTTTACTTGATCTTAAGCCTGTCACTTGCAATGCCAAGGACACACTTTTCATCAAAGGCATGTTTCTGTGATGAAACCAGAATATTGTTCTGTTCTATCTTTGTTTTGAAAACTTAGAATTTTGAAAAAAAAGAAAGTAAATAAAGAAAAACAAATACAAGGAGTCAAGAAAATAAAGAAAAAAATACAGAAGAGGAGTTAGAAGGTGATTTATGAACGATTTCAAAAGGTGAAGAAGAATCAAGAAAGAATAGGCTACGCAGGAGCAAATGAGAAGGATCTTCAGAACTGGAGACTGAGGACAACATCCAGAGAAACACTTACTGCACAAGGTAGATCATTAAAAGTCAGTAGAAAGGGAGAGTGGATACTCTGAACAATGTCCAGAAGGTATCAGCACATACAATAAAGCAGCTTGCAACACACAAGTCATAGAAGAGGATGATTGTGGTGGCGAGTTACGATCTAAATCACTGGGAAGACATATTAATTTTAAAAAGCAAACAGCTGAGCGCGTAGGACTGAGAAGGAAAGAACAGACCAGGGCATGGACATCAGAGGAAATAACTGATTTGATAAGACCAATGAGGACTCGAGATGGGGTGAAGGGGCGATAGGCAATTTAGAGCACTGAAGAAAGCCAGGAAGGCCAAGGACAGCAGGACCCCATCCTTCAGTTCCCAGACCCACCCTGGGTGAAAAGGGTAAAATACTCCCCTCCCCATATGCTGCAGTCCCCGTGCCGAGCCCACCCACTCCTGGCTTCTACTGCACCATAGGAAAAAAAGGGGGGGAAGAACTAATGGGAATTTTAGAGTCCAGCCTGTCTTGACCCTTTGAAATTCTGCCCTTCGCTATTGGGAGATGTCAGGTGGGTCACTCTGTGCAGATCTGGAAGATTCTGGAAGATCTGGAAGATCACAGAAGATTCTGGAAAAGGAAACAGTTATGTAACAGGGTCTTTTTCATCCACCCACCAGGTTCCTCGGTAGATATTCCTCTACTTTTCCTTATTTGGCACATCCGGCATCCTGCACTAAAGTTGTTCCCTTTCCCTATTTCCTCTCCAAATGGCTTTGCAGATTGTCTGTGCTGTTCCAGGGAGCTAAAATTATCTCAATTAAGCCTCTCCTCCTCCCGCTTTTGTTCACCCTTTTTGCTTTCTGAAGCCCTCCCTTCCTTCCGGGTGGCTGGAAGGCTGCTTGATGTGGAATAATTGTGTAGCAGAATGAGCCAATATTTGGGCCCACCAAAGTCAGGAGAGGGTAGGATGCAAAAGGAACCCACTGAGCAGGAACTGCTCCAAACTGAGAGGCGCCCCTCCCTGCCTCGACGCGACCACCCTCCTGCTTTTGATATCTAGCCCATGAGGAAGGGGCAGCCACTTGCACCAAAATGTCTACATTTATGCCAATGAGGGACCAATCCTCTCCCCCCTGTATCCAGTGGGGGGGATCAGGAGGCTTTGGAGGGGTAAAGGGAATATTTTCCCTTTCCCTTCCGTAAGCCTCCCACTCCACAGTGGGTCTCTTCAGACCTGTACCTGCTCTGTAGCTGACTCAAATCCAAAGAGAGGGAAAGGGCTGGGTGGCTGCAAAAAGAGAAGATAGGAGCCAATGCACACCACTGTTGCTGAATTCACCCTCTCCCTCAGCTCCCTGCCCCTGTTCCACCCCCGTCTACCCAGTTTTGCCCCATACCTGCCCTCTCCCCACCCATCCCTGTCCCCACCACTGCTTTTCCTGCTCCAGTGGGTGCAGTGGGGTCCAGCAGTGGGTGTGGAGCACTGCCACCTCTTGCAGCGGCACTCCCAAAATGGCCATAAAGGAGCACTCTCTGCACTGTCAGCAGCCATTTTGTGACAGTGGAACTCCATCCCACTGGTGCAATTCTGCATAGGACTGAGCTGTGAGATGCCCAGGAGGGGTTCAGACTGAAGGCACAAATCTGATCCTTATTGCAGTACTTCTTGTGTTTACTGTCCATTCATAGAGCCCCATCAGCATTCACAGAACTGGCCAGAGAATTATAAGCCTGCCGGGGGGACCACTATGCCCTACCTGAGCTCAAGGTGGGTGGTTTGAGTCTGCCCCACTCTCCTGGGAAAAGATGCAAGGCTGGGACATGCCTGTTGGAGTCAGTGGATTGGGAGCCAGGCTATGGGGCAGAGCTTTCCTAAGGATGCTCCTTGAAGGGAACTGAGGACAACAGCAGAGACACGCTGCACCCACACAGGACAGGGGGCACTTGAGTTTTAGGAGGCTGAGTCTGTACCCAGGCAGGGATGATGGAGTGGTGTGGGGCAGCTGGTGGCAAGGGACCAGAAGAGGGAGGACCACCCCCTCCTGTTCTGAGCATGCTGGGCTTCTGAGTCAGTTTTGAAAGCTGATGTAAGTGTGTTTCCTTTTCCAATTTCAGGAGAGAGTAATTGAGATGGGGGACCAAACAAAGATGGACGCCCCCCCCTCATCTGCTGCCTGGGTGACCCCTTCATTGCCCTCATGGATGGGCCAGCTCTTCCTGACACCCCAAAGAGCTTCTACCAGTCAGAGCAGACAACATTGGACTGGCAGGATCATTGGTCTGGCTGAATGTCAAGCCACTTCATAATAGGTGTCAGTCCAGATAATAAACATACAGATTGCAGGAAGACAGGCTGTTCCTCTGCTGCTCGTGTGAGCCCTGAGAGTACAGCTAACCAGGCATGGGGGCTAAGTATAGCCAGGCACCTGGGGTTTGGTATAGTGCAGTGCTAGGAATGCATTTCCCCCAATGATTCACAAAAAATCCTTACAGAGCCCATGTTCTTTCCTGTTGGTCGTCTTGTTCTCAGGATGTGGTGGGTGGCAGCCACCGGCTTGGACAGCTTTAAAGGGGATAGGACAAATTCATGGAGGACTGACCTCTCACTGACATCGTAGTTATGTCCATTGTACTTATGATGGCAATGAACCACCTCACTGACAGTTTGCTTCTGAATGCCTGTTGCAGGGGGACCCTCTCTCTCTTCTTGCTGGTGGACTTCCTAGAGGCAGCTGTGGAGCTGCCGATCTAGACAGGTCTCATTTAGCCAGATCCAGCAGGGCTTTACTTAAGTGCTCCAAACATGAGTCACTGCCATTTAGTAATGAAAAGTCATTTATTTATCCAAAACACATCAACATCCAAACAGCCACCCTGTGTGTATCTTTCTGCCACTAGAAAGTCTGTGGTTGTTGATTGTTTCTAACTCTGTGCTCCCTGCATCTCAGCAATGCACAAGGTTCTACATGGAGTCATGTAGATGTTGATAGAAAGTGTATGGCATTTGGGAGGATTCTGCTTCATGGACGAATTTCAATGACAACAGCTGATGGAAACAGTACCAGAGAAACAGAATGTAAAAGCATATACTGTATATAATAGTTACACAGATCCTGCGAAATGGAGTTAATAGTGAAAGCCCTTGACTCTAAGAGAGCATCAAGCACCATACCACTCTATTGCATGACAGTCTCATTAACTGGAAAGCTCTGAAAGAACAATACTTAAGGGCAGTCAGTGCGCAAGTTTCAAAACTGTGATGGAATGAACATTAGAATGAACTGAAAATTCTCAGTCTGTACATTGCATGTCAGATCCAGGGCAGCATCACTAAAATGTTTCTTTAAACAATTGCTGCATTTGAGGGTTCCTCTCCCCCCCAGGGGGGGGGGGCTGAAGATGTTGGCTGGGAATCCCTGAAAGCAGAATATCAGGCACAGCTCTGTCCAATAGCTTATTTGACTGAAAATGGTAAGTGAGCTTTCCTATCCCTCTCACAATCTTTGGGACCATCAGCTGTGCATCTTCCACTTTGCACACAGATGGAAAGCTTTTTCAGCCCTTTGAAACCATATGCAATCGGTGCATAGAGGGGGGAGCACTGACCCTGCTCAAGGCATCAATGCGTGATGGTTGGGGGCAGAGACACCACAGAGGCCTCAAGTGGTCACCCCTTCAGTTTGAAGATCTAAGAAGTACTGGAGTGAAGGATCCCAGCAGCAAAATGAGGAGACCTGCATGGGTCTCCTAAAGAACCATATTCCTCTTCTACCTGTCCTCTCACACAAATATGCCAGTAGAAAGATACCCCAATTGCAGAAATCTGTACAAAACCAGAACTGGAAGAAAACTATTCAAATTTATGCTTTGTTTACCTCTTTGCTGTTCTTCAAAATGCATCTGTTACTCCAAGAATAATTTGTGGAAGCCTATCATTGACCATTAAGCCCAACGTTACATAAATAAACTGATTGGCAAGAGTAGAGAAAAATTGAAAACAGACTGAGCTGTCAACCAAATTTAGGATTCGCACATTTATAAGAGGCCAATTAAAACAGCTTATTTAAAATGCACACAACACACACTTCTGCAGAAACCGACGGCATCTCCCTCTTCACTCCAGTGCATTCAATTGACATTCTTCATTCCCTCTGAAAGTTCACTCTGAATATTCATTCCAACTTCTGGAATACAAGAGAAAAATACATTCCCTCAGACATTTTTTGTAAGCAAGCATAACTGTCAATAAGCTAAGAAATCATTCAGTGGTGTAGCTAGAGAGGGTGCAAAGCACTAAGTTTTGCAGACAGCCTCACCATGGCATGCAAACGGCCCCTCAGCAAGCAAGCTCCCCTTCGGAGCCATTCCGGGTGGGAAATATAGATTTGGGGGGGGGGAGGGGATATAGATTTTTATTTTAAAAGTTTCATACTACAATAAATAATACAAAGGAAAGAAACCACATTTTACATTTTCAACTATAGTCACATTACATCAACTGTTTAACTAGATTAGAACACAGATACATCATATTATAGGTGGATTCACCCCATCTAATCACTTCCACCATTTTTTCCACCTGTCTCTACCGATTCTCACCCTTTCGTAAGCCATGATGCCATATACTCTGGAGACCATAAAGCGGACCCATCCCTGCATGTTGGTGGACTTTTTCTCCTTTATTTCTTTGCCCCTTTGGATGCCCAGTGCAAAAAGGACATACAGATTTATCAATCTTACCATAGACCATGGGCACCTCCCACCTATCGTCTCCTACCCTCCGTTGTCCCGCATTACTCGTCCTCTTGTGTCCCCTCATACCTCCCGCTGGCTCCTTCCCAGAGACAATAGTCTCCCAGGCCTGTTGGGCCAGTTCGGGCCACTTAAAGACGCTTGCTACGCCCCTCCACAACTCCTTCACCGGCATACACTCTTGGACAAAATGGGCTACTGTTTCTATCAGCGGCAGGGTGCCCACCAACCTAGAGGGTCCCGACCCTGAACAGGTCGGCCTCTTGCACCTCTTCTGATCTTCTTGCAACCATGGGTTTGCTGCTCCCACCCTGAGGACCTGATGGAAAGCCCTCCACCTTAATTCCCATAAACTAAAGGGGATTCTCTTCTTGCTAAAGGCACTGTGCGCCACCTTCTCCTGCAAGAGGTACGCGGAAAGGTGCGTCTTACTTTGCTGTTTCTCTTGGTGAGGCCTCAAGATAAACTCCTGTACCGTTGTTTCATACACATAACGCCAGAGTTGTTTCCCTTCCAGCCTGCTGGTTTTATACGGTTTAGCCAAGAGCCCCATCTCCTTCATCAGAATCATCGCCTCCCTCATGTACTCCGGCAAAGATCGTTTTATCGCCTGAGTGAGTAGGTATCCCGTCTCTTCTTTCGCCCACCATTTCTGTCCCCAGGTCATCTTTTCCCAAGTGTCTCCAAATTGGGCCCATACAGATGCAAAGGCTCCCCCTTCCTGCGGCCTCTGCCTCCATTTCGCCCAGTTGCCAAAGTTATAGGAGACAAAGGTTGCCAAGAACAAAGGTCTCAGGGCCCAAACCCCTAGTCCTCCTCCTTTCACTTTCTTATATGCCATCGCTCAGGCAAGAGGGAAGAAGGTAGTGCCCCACAAAAAAACAAAAACCTGATGGGTAACCTTGTCCACCACCTATTTCGGTGGGGGATAGATCGCCGCCAAATTGGACGCCATCGGAACGCAATACACGTTGACGTAATGCGCCCTCTGGTACAGGTTCAAGTTCCATTTTTTCCACCTCTTCAGTGTTTCCTTCACCTTAGAGGCCCACAATTTCCAGTTCTCTTCCCACCCTCTTTGTTTCAGTCCAAAAATTATAATTAAAATTTTTACAGATTCCACCTTTTGAACCTCTTGTTTCCTTTCACCATTCCAGGTGAGGGAAACAAAACAGAGGCACATGCCTGCCTCCAAAGGGGAAGGGCCACTTGTGCACCATGGTGAGGAATGCTGTAGAACTTAGTGCTTTGACCCCCTCTAGCTACGCCACTGGAACCATTCATAGGAAATCAAAATGCAGCCTCTTCAGAACAAACCTGCTATTATATTGGTTCAGAAGTACCGAGGGCCAGCAAAAGCATGTGTTCTGAGGCTGCACATTCCAGGCAGAGGGTTTATGCAAGGCTCTTAGTCACCAGAGGGGAGGGGACATTGTGAATAAGTTTGTCTCAAGCTGGGTGACCTTTCAAAGCAGATTTTTAAAAACATACTTGAGGAACCTTTTCTTCAAGAGAAATGAGATCTTCTTTGAGAAATTATGGGGAAATGCAGGAGAGAGAGAAATAACAGGTTGAGAATGGAGGTAAGTGCCCAGAATGCTTTGCCACTGATTGCCACCGAGCATGGAAAAATCAGGAGAAAAACAAGCAACTTAGAAGCAGAGTTAAGAGAGCAACCTGCAGAAAAGTTCATGCTGCTGTTAGGAAATACGTGCTCCCTGTGTAGGCAAAATGCCAGCGGCAAGAACAAGGGGACCATTCCTGTTGTCAGGTCGTGCCCTAGAATTGTAATAGCGAAGCTAACCTTTCCAAGACTGGGGGGGAGGGGCAGGGAGGACTGCTGCCAGATAACTACTGCTAGTGTGTGTGACACATTCATTCACAGCTCAGTCCTAACCAACTTTCCAGTGCCGAGGCAACCACAGTGGAGCCCCCTGGTAGGGGAACAAGTGTTCCCTTACCTCGAGGAGGCTTCCAGGACTGCAGAATGCAGCACACACCCCATTGGCACAGCTGCCTCAGTGCTGGAAAGTTAGGCTGTCAGTTACTCATTCAAAGAGGCTGATTTGCAGTGGGCTGCTTTGGATTCCTTCCCAACAGCATGAACCAGAAGTAGCCTCTCCTCAATCTCTGCAAAGTGTGTAATCCAATCTTCTGGTCACCCTAAATCAGGGCACTCCAACTTCTAGCAGCAGGGAGGCTGCATGATCCTGGTGTGAACCCCCCAACAGTGCCAACCTGGAAAAAATTGGCAGTGATGTCATTCAGCAGTCTAGGGTGACAAGCCATGACGGTAGCAGTGGGTGCAGTAGGGTTTTTTAATCTCCCTGCCACATCATTCTGGCTTCTCCTTCTCCTCCCTCCCTCCCCAAAAATAGCCTCTGAAGTGGGAGGAGGTGGTGTGCTACAATGTGGCTTTCAGGGGACACCAGAAAAGGACCTTGTGGACCACATGTGGGGCCACCATGCTCTAAGTGCAGAGAAAGAGCTGAATTGCCCACCCCTTGGAGGAGTTGACTTGTGTCTGCTTGAGACACCATACTGGGCTTTTAATCATGACCAGATTGACGTCTCACAGCCCAATCCTACTTGGGCCTTCCAATGACATAACTTCATAACTTGCATTCCACTGACGGAAGGCCTGGGCCTCTGGCCTTGCAGCCACAACGATACATGCAGTGGGGCCGCCAGCATAACTGTACCACCAAAGCACTCACCCACCACTGGTGCTAGTAATTTGGTGATGTGCTGTGAGCAGAATGGAGAGGAATGGGGCAGGGTGGGGATTGGGGCGGACCAGGGGTGTGTCAGGGAAGGGCAGGAGGTTGATATAGGCAGCAGCAGATCTGCCGGTATCCTATGCCCCTTCCCAACCTTGACACGTCCCTTGGTGCAGATTTGAATAGACTCATTGAAGACCATGGTGTGGCAGAGTAGGAAAGTAAAAAATTTATTTTACTTACCTCTCTTACTTACTTACTTAAGGTAAGGTACCTTACTTACCACAGACCCCCAGGTGCCCCATAGCATCAGTGGAGTCCATGCTGGTGCCCTGCACACTGTTGGCTGGCTGAGGATAGGAGCGGACTATCAGGAAGAAAAATAGGGGATAAGATCCTATGAGGATCTTCCATACTGAGATCTAGATCTCACTGAGATAGCAAACCAGTCACAGGCACTGTTTTAAAGAACCTGCATCGCCACATGACCACACAGTTTGAAGTTCAACAACCTGCAAGTTTGGTGATGACACATGATGTGATGTCATCACAGAGTATCTGGAGATGGCATCAAGGGCACCTGGTGTCACCATCTTCTGTTCCTCATTGCAGGTTGTTGAACTTCACACTGCATGACCATGCAGCCTGTGACTCCGGTTATATACCTTAAATTCCCAAAGGAACAGATGGGATCTTTTGTGGGTGAGCTTATCAGGAAACTTTTTTCTTGTTGGCCCTGATAGCCCTTGTTTGCTGATCCTTAGCCCTGTAGGAGCTTCTATTTTTTTACACCCTTCCTTACCCAGTGCATAATTAATCTGTAGAACTACTGCCACCAGTGTTGTGATGACACCTGGCCTTGATGCCTTTCAAAGGGAATTGGACAGATTTATGGAGGAAAAGTCCATCCCAGGTTACAAGCCATGATGGGTTTGTACAGTCTGGGATTAGTATGTGGAACTCCTTGCCACAGGATGTGGTGATTGCATCTTACCTATTTGCCTTTAAAAGGGAATTGGACAGATTAATGGAGGAAAAGTCTATCA
The DNA here is from genome assembly GCF_035046505.1 of Tiliqua scincoides. Taxonomy (NCBI): domain Eukaryota; kingdom Metazoa; phylum Chordata; class Lepidosauria; order Squamata; family Scincidae; genus Tiliqua; species Tiliqua scincoides. The sequence continues at coordinate 3,971,142 of NC_089824.1, read as the reverse complement.
CAGGTTACAAACCGAGATGGGTATGTACAACATCCTGGTTTTAGAAACAGGCTACCGCAGAATGCCAGGTGCAAGATGCAGGTCTCTTGTCATCTTGGATGCAGGTCTCTTGTCATCTTGGGTGCTCCCTGAGGTATCTGGTGGGCGAATGTGGGGTACAGGAAGCTGGACTAGATGGGTTATTGATCTGATCCAGCAGGGCTCTTCTTATTGCTGTGATATGCAGAGGAGCGTTTTTGAATGACCATAGAGAATGGGCAGACTCCTGTGGGAGAAGCTGATCCATGAGATATACTGTGCTCTCATCATTTGAGAACTCTGCCAGCATCACTAGCCCCTAGTCTCACTGTTCATTTTCCAGGGTATTCAGAGAAGTCAAGAATCCCACACTGAAGATACATTAGAAGCAAAAACTTGAGACTACTCCCCCCCCCCCAAAAAAAAAATGAAATCACCAGGCTCCACCTTTTGCTCTAATAGGAATCACCCTTAAGTTCTCAAATGCTCCCCACCCCCCACAGCCAGCATTTGTTCTGGCAATTGCCTACTTCAAAGTGCCAATTACAAAGCCTGATGACAGATGACCCAATGAACTGGCTGCGGATCAGTGTATGGAGAACAGTATCCCCAGAGAGCATGGCATTTATCTGGCCACAGTCATCTAAGTGTTCAGGTCCTGGAACTCAGCCACTGCACAGTTCCACCACGAGAACCAAGTGGAACACTTTGAGTGTGTTTTTGAATGTCTTTGTGCTCATCGCATTTGAACACAAAGTGCTCTTCACGTTCCTGATTTCCATTTCCTGAGCTTGCAAAGCAATTTAAAATCTGAATTAAAAGGCATAATGGAACAGAGTCAGACACCAAATTTGTTTCTCGGGTGCTCTGTGCTTTTTTGATATAACTTGGTAAGTGCTCATTAAAGACTTTCCATGCCTTATATAACGGGATTGCTAAGAGCTTTGTGACAAGGCTGTGAATACCTAGATACTAAAATGCACATTGCATGGAAGTCCCCCTGTATTTAATGGCATTTAATTCTATATTGCTGCCCACATTCAATGATCTACACGTACTTGGTCTACAGAGCAGCCACTGAACTTTGCACAATGAAAAATTTGAGATGGCTCAGGTGGAACGACTCAGGCTGCCTTATTTGAAGACCATCAATCTGCTGTTCAGGCAATTAACATGGTCTGGAGCCTGGCAACCTGGTCCTACGAGGGGTGCTGAAAAGCTCTTAGAATGTCTAGCCTGGATACTGGGAGACTAAGCAGAGAGATGCTTCCCCTGGGGGCTGGGGATAAGAATAGTTTGGCTGTACTTGTTGTAAGAGGCGACTAAACAGCCACCGGGTAGATGGGACTCGTCAGCTTGGGAAGGCAGCTCATCTGAGAGAAGGAAAACTCTGATCCCAAACCTCCACTGCCTTGTGGCCACATCCAGTTATGGAAAAGGCTTCAGGAGTCAACCTCGAGGCAAAATCCGGAGCCGGAGTCCCTGAGGCAGTTCATGGCTGAACACAGTCACGTTCTGGCAACTCCTGTGATGCCGCTGGAACCAACCATATTGGCCTCTGCCTTTCCATTGGACCATTTCAGCGATGTGGAGAGGGGGGATTTGCTGCATGGGTAACAGCCTATCCTCCATACCCACTTTACCCAGGCTTCGCGCATTGGAGAGGACACTCTGTTCCAGAACCACCATTCAGAGCGTGACACCGTAGTCTTCCGAGACTGAAGGATGCCAACAGGAAGCAGAGAGATGAGAGCCAATTTCAGATACCTGAAAGACTGTCACACAGAAGAAGGGAGGACTTGCTCTTTGTGGCTACTGAGGGCAGGGGTAGAAGCAATGAGTTGAAACTACAGGTGGGCGCTGTAGTTCCCAGAACCCCCAGGATACACAAATCCACGGATGCTCAAATACACAGATTTGGGCACCTGAAATGCTCTGAACGTGACTGGAGCTGTGCTCTGGTCACATCCGGAGCACCTTCTGAGAACCAGGGATGCCTTCTTGGCCCTACAAGGCCTTCTGAATCCTCTAAAAGGCCAAAAACAATAACTTTTAGTTTTCAGCTGAAAACCGGAAGTCGTGGTTTTCAGTCTTCTGGAGGCCTCAGTAGGTCCTCTGGAGGTGATGAGCGCACAGCTCCTGTGGCCTCCGGAGAGTACTGCCTGGATCCACCTGTGGGTTTGGAATCACCTTCAGATGATCAAATCCATGGGTTCCAAATCTGTGGGTAATGAGGGCCGCCTGTACAGGGAAATATGTCTAGGATAAACATGAGCAGGAATTTCCTCACTGCAGGATCTGTCTGATTCTGGAACAGCTTGCCTCATGCAGTGGTGGGTTGTCCCTCTTTGGAGGGTTTCAAGCAGAGGCTGGGTGGTCATCTGCCAGGGATGCTGTAGTTGCCTGTGCTGAGGAGTGGGTTGGACTAGAAGGCCTCTAAGCTCATGCATAACTCTAGTGTTCTTTGATTCTATATTCCAAGTCAAGTCATTGATAACTGAGCTCAGCAGTGTCCACTCTAATTGGCAGTAGATCTCCAGAGTCATTATGAACCCATCTACCTGTGGACTTAACCAGTGGAGTCAATGTTAAAGTGTTAAAATGGCACCTCCCCCACCCCATCACAGTCCATTAAGATCCTAACAAAAAAAAAAAAAAAACACCTTTAAATTTCATAAGAACATAAGAACAGCCCCACTGGATCAGGCCATAGGTCCATCTAGTCCAGCTTCCTGTATCTCACAGCAGCCCACCAAATGCCCCAGGGAGCACACCAGATAACAAGAGACCTGCAAGGCCTCCTGGGAATTGTAGTTAAGAACATAAGAACAGCCCCACTGGGTCAGGCCAGAGGCCCATCTAGTCCAGCTTCCTGTATCTCACAGCGGCCCACCAAATGCCCCAAGGAGCACACCAGATAACAAGAAGACCTGCAAGGCCTGGGAATTGTAGTTTAAGAACATAAGAACAGCCCCACTGGATCAGGCCATAGGCCCATCTAGTCCAGCTTCCTGTATCTCACAGCGGTCCACCAAATGCCCCAGGGAGCACACCAGATAACAAGAGACCTGCATCCTGGTGCCCTCCCTTGCATCTGGCATTCTGACATAACACATTTCTAAAATCAGGAGGTTGCACATACACATCATGGCTTGTACACCTTAATGGATGTTTCCTCCAGAAACTTGTCCAATCCCCTTTTAAAGGCGTCCAGGCTAGATGCCATCACCACATCCTGTGGCAAGGAGTTCCACAGACCGACCACGCGCTGAGTAAAGAAATATTTTCTTTTGTCTGTCCTAACTCTCCCAACACTCAATTTTAGTGGATGTCCCCTAGTTCTGGTGTTATGTGAGAGTGTAAAGAGCATCTCCCTATCCACTCTGTCCATCCCCTGCATAATTTTCTTTCTTGGAGTGTTTTCTTCTCTTTGCACTTCAACTTCATTTGAAGATCCAGTCATTTAATCTTAAACAGCTTAGGGCAACTGCCACTCTAGGGGCTCCGTCCCTCCCGGTGCGGTTGGCACAGAGTTGGGCTGTGTGTCGCTGCCTCCTGCTTCCTGCCCCCCTGCCTTGCCAACCAAGGGGACTTACATGTTGCCGAGCAGAGACTGTTTAATTGGATAAGTAGTTTTACATTCATGGGTGCCTGTTACTTCACAGAGACCCTTGCCTACAAGCCATCTAATACAAACTCTAGCTGCTGTTTCGTCACAGGTGCAGAGTTCATTGGTCATTGCTGGTTCATTGGTGTGTTCATTGGTGTGTGCTGGTCGGGTCCGTCAGGAGTTTGGCTCAACCCACCCGCAGGGAAGTAGTACTTTCTGGCTTGCCCCTGGGTCGAAGGTGCGTGGAGGGAGTGGCTTGGGGTAGCATCCCATAGGTGGCGCCACTGTGCCTGCTCCCACTGCCACAGGTTGCCCCATGAAGGGTCAAGGCCCTAGGTAGTCCTGAGGCTACCATCAACCTGCTCCTGAGTTGATGGCTGAAAGCCCTGTCCAGTCCTGGGGCAGCTCCAACTGATAGAGGTTGGGGCTGCTGTTCCAGAGTCCTGGGTTGCTCCCCAGATCTGGTGCTGCCCTTTCGCCTCTGATGGACTAGGCTCCCAGCTCTCTGCCAGGTGGGGGCTAGACAGCTCCTCTCAGTGCTGTTACTCCCACTGCGCTCAAGAGCTTGACCTATCTACTTTCCCTCCAGTCAGCTGCCAGGCTTCCTTTGAGTCTCAGCCCAGACACCCTGGCCTGGCCCCCTCTGGCCACTCTTTCATCCCAGGCTCTTGCAAGGATGAGAGCCAGGGCAATCTCAGTGGCCTGTTCCCTTGCTGTGCTGTGGTGGAGCAGCAATGTTCCAACTGCCTGGTGCTCCTGGTGACATTACGGGGCTCTGTGGCATGCTCTGGCCACATGGTTTCACTGTTTGCAACCACATAACCCAGAGGGGGCAGCAGTAGAGCGACAGCAGCTTAGGATCCGGCTGTTACATCCAAGAATATCGGCATACAATTGAACCTTTAGAGCAGTGGTATTCAGACTGGGGCATTGTGACACCCCAGCCTGAGGGCCCTGGCCTCTGTCCCCTTAAGGGGCGGGGACAGGGGGGAAGGCAGTGATGCCATTCCCAGGATTGTGTCACTAACGGGGCTGCAGGGACTGAGATGCACTCACCAGTCCCTGCAGCAGCCTTCCTGGGGCACGGAGAGCCTTGCGCGAGCGTCTGCAGGGCTCCCCAGCATGCAGAAAGTGAAAGTGGAGCGATCGCACTCCACTCACACTTTCTGCATGCTGAGGAGTTCTGCAGACAGCCCTGCAGAGCTCCCCGCACCCCCAGGGTGCTGCTGCAGGGACTGGTGAGTACATCCCAGTCCCTGCAGCCCCCTGACTGATGTGATCCTGGGGATTGCGTCGCTGCCTTCCCCTTGCCCTCGTTGCTTCCCCCCCTCGCGAGGACTTACTGCGGGTTTATAACTCCGGGAGAGTTTGAAAACCGCTGCCTAAGGGAAAAACTTTGGCTAGAAACATTAGTATATGCCCCAGGTAAATCTCTCAAGGCCCAATCCTATCCAACTTTCCAGCACTGAGACATCTGCCCTGCAGCCCAAAGGTAAGGAAACAAACTTCCTCTTACCTTGAGGAGGCCTCCATGACTCCCCCCCCCCCCCACAGCAAATGCAGTGTAAGCTCCAGTGGCTGGCTCCATCAGTGCTGGAAAGTTGGGTAGAACTCAGTCCTCAGTTTGCCTCCTGCTGAGTTTAATAATGATGATTGTTTTTATTGTAAGGCACTATTATACTAAAGAATTTATATATTTTATATTTTTATTTTTCTTTCCTAATGTAATGACCTATGGTTAAGCAATAAAGGTTTGATGATGATGATGATGATGATGATAATGATAACATCACCAGTCCTACTGCAAGAAAAGCCACAGAGTTCTCCTCCACCATGAGGTGTAATGTGGACTCCATGTGGCGTACTGTGGGGAACCCCCATGTTCAGAACGCCTCTCATCTGAATACAAGGAAGGGCCTGCTGGATTAACCCCAAGGGCGCTCATCTAGTTCCGCATCCTGTTCCCCACAGTGGCCAGCCAGCTGCCTCCGGGGAGACCACAAGTAGAAGAGAAAGGTAATAAGCCTCCCCCACCCACTCTCCCTGACTCTGGAAGACACATTTAGCCACATGACTCACAGCTATTGATTTCTGCTCCTCCTGCATGAATCTGGCTAATCTTCCTCACTTGTCCAGAGGTAGCAGGTGCCAGCCATTAATGACAATCTGTACACAGTGGCTTAGCTAGAGGGGGTGAAAAGTTCTGCTGGGATTCTCACCATGGCATGCAAGTGACCCCAACCCCTCCCCTTCAGAGCCATTGGGGGGGGGGAGCAAAACAGAGGCAAATGCCTGGCTCCAAAGGGGAGAGAGAGGGGCCGCTTGCACACCACAGTAAGGTTCCCTGCAAAACTTAGCACTTTGCACCCCCTCTAGCTATGCCACTGGCTGTGCAAAAAGTCTTCTCGTTGGTCTTGACTCTCCTATCAATGAACTTCACTGGAGGATCCCAGGTGTTTGGGTTATAGGAGAAAACATCTCTCCCACCCTTTTCTCCAAACAAAAGCTGCTAAAATTCCTCTAAAACTAAAAAAGCCCAGACGTGTCAGCCTTTCCTCAAAGGAAAGACTCCAAACCCTGGGCCATTTTCTACCATTTTTCTTTTTCAAAGAGCAACTTGGGGGTGGGGGATCAGACCAAGGGATTGGAGGTGGTGGTGGAACCAAAATGAAAAGAGAGAACTATCTCTCCAGTTTTCCCCAATTTCTGCAAATTTTATAGCCCTCTGCCCTGCTTCTCACTCACTTTTCCCTGTACTCTCGTGTAGGATTGTCAACAAATGAAAGGATTTGACTTGATGAAGCACTTTCTGACCTTCTACTGGATGAAATCCAAATTAAATTTGCATATCACCAGAAACAGTAGATGCGAAAGCCCTATTATAATTTCTGACTCCTCGTCCCAGAGGTGTGGGATCGGCTATGTTGTGACATCAAAGCGCTCTGTGCATGCTCAAAGCCTGCTTTTTTCTGTCCCTAAAAATCCTGTTAGAGGAGTTCGGCAAAAACCTGTGACTCAGATTAAACGGCAAATGGGGTCAAGCTGTGACACCGCATTGAAGGGGGAGTACTGCCGCCTCCACCCCACACAACCCCGGGCCCCCTTCTCTGACTCATGCCAAAGTGTGGAGGAAAGGAGCAGTGAGAGTACCAGATTAGTAACACCAGGTGGGAACAACCCGGGGGTGGAGGTGGCCGTGTCTTCCCCCTTCACTTGGCGTGCTACACTCCAGCTGACTGGCAATGCCTCCCGGCACTCAGGCGTGCAGCCCACACACCAAGCTCTCCACACTGTCTTCTTGCCAGCTCAGCTGTGCTATTTCAGAGGAAGCCCCCACAGCTCCATCAATGCAGCTTAGTCTTGGCAGCAGGCTTTCCACCACTGGAGCTGCTTTTTTTCCACGCCCCCCCCCCCCTGCCCATTCAGGGGACTGGGTTCTTCAGTGGCCTGCAGTCTCCTTTCTTGCTGCCTTCTGCTCCAGCCCATCTTTAGGGCTTGGGATTTAAATCTAGCCCCTGTCCCAATTCTGATTCCCAGCATCTACAACCAGCTTATTAAAAAAAAAAGAAAAATAGCAGACTGGGTTACAAGGCGAAGCACTTCAAGCCCTAACATTTCACCCCAGCTTCCAAAATCCATTCCAGTCCAAAGCATGTATCCATGGGCAGTATACATGTTGCAGCATTGACAGCATCCAGAAGAGCTGATGACAAGACTGCCTTCTCTCACATGGGCTCTGTATGAACATGAGCGTACCTCATCCAGAAGAGACAAGTTCAATATTGTCTACGCTGACTGCCACTGGCTCAACAGGTGGATCCCAGATGCCTAGGATTTAACCTGAGATCTTCTTCGTGCACTCCATCTATGCTATAGTCCTCCTGTGCTTCTATTTGGGCTACGAGTACTTAAGTAGGAAACAGCCAAAGAATCATGGAAGGGACCCACAAGGTCATCTAGTTCAACCCCCTGCCTGTAGCAGGAAATCCTCCTAGAGAACCTCTAGCAGGTGTCTGCCAAGCCTTTGCTTGAAGATCTCCAGTGAGTCGGAATTCACCCCTTGGCAAACTGTTCCATTGAAGAACCCATGTGGCCCATGTGATCAGATTTCTCTTCAGTTAATTAGCAATGTCACATGAATACACATGAAGGGGGAATGGGATCCTACCCACCAGTTTCCCACCTCCACTGCAAAGCATACTGTCTGAAAGAGGCTAAGTGTGCACAGAGTGCATGAGAGTAGACTCTTTCAGGTGTTGGGCTGGAGGTACTTGAGAGGGCAGCATGCAAGATCCCGCTTCCCCATCTACACACATCCAAAGTAATGTCTGAACATTCCTATGAAGTTGAACCAACAGGAAGGAGTTTTTTTTTTTTTGGGGGGGGAAACAGACACACCCGAACCTTCTGCATTGAAGTGCTCCTGCTGTTTGATTTGGTACCCAAAGAAAGGCTGGTGTTCTCGGCTCATCCAAGCAATTATGGTGGGACATAATGATTGAGTCATCTCATACAAGACCAGACCAGTGGACCATGTAGCCCAGTAGCCCCTACTCTGACTTGCAGTAACACACAGTGGCACAAGCAGGGAACTTTCCCCTCTCAGCCCTGCACCTTGAGATGCATTTTAACTGGAGATGCTGCCAGATAGATACTGCATGGCAATGGCATAGCTAGAGGGGGTGCAAAGCACTAAGTTTTGCAGGGAACCTTACCGCAGCATACAGTGGGTCCCTCCCCCTCCCCTTTGGAGCCATTCCGGACTCCAAAATGGCTTCAAAGGCAAGGGAAAGGGGCCCACTGCATGCTGCAATGAGGCTCCCTGCAAAACCTAATGCTTTGTATCCCCTCTAACTATGCCATTGCTGCATGGCACCAATGCGTGCTTTCTGGCACTGAGTTACAGCCCTCTTCCAAGGGAAGGGGGAGAAATAGATTGTCTCTTAAGACGGGAAAGGTTTAGAAATGAGCTGGACTCTCTGTGACATTAATTAAAAGCCTTGGTTGGACGCTGATTTGCTCAACGTCTGGGGCTATCTTTAATCCCCGTTTCTTCTCACCTTAAAAAAGGGGAACTCCTTGAGTTGTTTTTCCACTTGACACATCTCGCACAAGTTATTTTCACACCAGACTTGCTCTGTGGGTGTCTCCTCAATCTCGTTCTCTGCCGAAGTTCTTCAAAATGAGATGGAGGAGGACTTGGCACTAGTACAGAAGGAGAGGAAGGAGGCAGGGGGAGGAGGAGACATGGAAGAAGACAGACATGAAACTTGCCTTCATAATCCGTTGCCATTTCACACAGAAAACAGCCACAGCAAATTGCCATAATTATGTAAAAGGAGAAGTTTCAGTTGTCTGTGGGCACCTCAGCAGGCAGTGCACGGTGTGGAGGGGTTCCAGGAGAATAGTGAGTACAGAAAGGGGCAAGTGCAAAGAAGAATGTGCTCCTGGGGAGGCATGTAGGAGGGGCAGTTGTCAACCAGCCTAACATTGCTGGCTCCCAGGCTGAGTTCTACAGGGGCAATGGAGTGCAATTCTCAGAAGCAGACTACCAAAACTTCTTGGCTGATGTACAGCACACACCAAGCACCCTATTGGGTGCGGGGGGTGGCAGGTGGAAGCTAATTACCAGGCTAGCCCCCCATGTGGTAGGGTGGTGAGGAACAGGGAAGAGGAATAAGAACATAAGAACAGCCCCACTGGATCAGGCCATAGGCCCATCTAGTCCAGCTTCCTGGATCTCACAGTGGCCCACCAAATGCCCCAGGGAGCACACCAGATAACAAGAGACCTCATCCTGGTGCCCTCCCTTGCATCTGGCATTCTGACATAATGTGTGTCAGTGCATATGTGTGCACTGATAAGACATCACAAAAAAAGCAAACTAGATATGACTGGCTGGATCAAGTTTCAAATTCTGCACAGCACAGGCACTCCTGTGCATTTCGAGAAAACCGCACAGAAGGAATCTTCATGAAGCTGTGCATGCAGTGCAGTCCCTTCAGGATTGCTTTTCTGCAGTGTTTTATCAAAGCTCATGTGCACATCTGTGGGAGAGAGAGGAGAAAAACAGGTAAATTAACCCATGGAACTGAAACTGCAGCAAAGATGCTGTAATGGTGGAATTAATTTGAGAAATGTTCCTAGTTAAATTCATTGCAGATAAATGGAACGCAGGGCGGAGAAAACTCAAAAAACAATAAAAGAACAGGGAAAATCTGCTCATCCATATTCTTGAAAACTTCCCCCCCCCCCCCCGCTGACTCCTATACCATACTTCTATTAGGAAGAAAATGTAACATTTGAGTTCCATTCTGAGTGTAACAGATGCAGGAATTAACGGCAGGGGGTGGATATAGCAGAAGCTGTAGATTTCCTTGGAGCACCTAGCAAGCTCTGGTCAGCCAATAAAACAAAATAAAATAAAATTGGGGTAATCCAGCATGATGATTAACACACATCTATCAATTAAAGACCAACTCATGGGCAGTCAGTGAATAATTTTATGGACAAGATCTGGCTGAAACATATGAGATTTTGTTTAGAGAAGGGGCATCCAGAAGGTCCCAGTTTCAATCTACAGGTGGGTCTGGGCCGCTTGAATGCTGAGGTGGGCCCCCTGCAAAAGCCTACATGCCCCCATGCACCTTTTACCTATGCACCCCCTCTACCTAGGCCACTAAGCTGGACTAAGGATCTGACCCTGCAGAAGGCAACTTCATATGTTTAGGGTGGTAGTTCTCAAGCTTCTTACTCTAAGGGAGGCCCATGCATGTCAATTCATCCATCAAGAAGTCACAGAGGTTGAGCAGGATTCCCACTGGTCACAGGCCGGACTTCCATGCCCGACATTGCTTCTTTACCTTCTCCGTGATCAGCAGAATCCATTCTATGGCAGACACAAATATTTGCACACGTGCTGAATTGGCACAATACTCAACAATATTCAAATTGGTTACAACAGGTAACCACATGAAGCATTTCTTGACACATCACTTGGATTCCTGAGAACTTTATTTTTTATCTTTCGGGCACAGGATGAACCTTCCCTTCCATGACGCCACGAGGCAGCTGGGCCTCACCTCTGTTCTCACCTTGAGCCATGGTTGCTGGTGTCAGTTTGCAGCACTGGCTGAATCCCCGCTGGGATTGGATTTTTCCTCCTGCCCTTCCTCAAAGGGACTAAGGATGGTCCATGTGGCTTTTCTCCTCCTGCATTTGATTCTAACCATGGGAGTCAATGGGAACTCAAAGCAAATCCCTGTCATAGGGGACAGATCTGTACTGGGACCACAGTAGGGTGTGAGTAAGGGGGGGTGAATGTGCTGCAGCTTTCCACAGCCGCACCCCAGACTCAGCCATGCCCCCCTGGACCCGTCTTCAACTGAGTCCCAGTGTGCCTAAGAAGAGTATTCCTTCTCTTTATTCTGGTTCTCCCAGCTTTCTCTTGCAAAGCACCCAGACTATCAGGCGAGTAAGGTGGTATTCCCGTTGCCAAGACAACCGGCGACATTGTCACCACCCTCCCCCGAGTTTTGGGTGTCGGGGCTGCTCGGGAGCTACATTTCCATTGCTGGCTGTTGCCAAGGCATTTCCCATTCTTCAGATCAGCCTGGATGGCAACAGCACTGTAGATAACTAGAGAGGGGTGCCATTCCGGCCTGAGATGCAGGGGCAAAGGATGGAAACCTCTTTTCCCTGACACTGATCTGGGTTCCACCACCCAGTGATGGAGTGGCACATTTTGAAGTGCAGGAGCTCATCATGACCCCCTCCCCCCCGCAGCCACTTCCCACCAAGATGAGCCAACAAACAAAAATCACTTAATATTGCCTGATTAGAGCGCTTTCTTCGTCTGCCACTTACTCCTACTAGGTTTCATTTAAAGATCTTGCTAATTTCAACCCAAACTCTTGCAATGAGTCGCAGCAGATTAAATCAAATGTATAAAAATGGGAGAAAATGTATGTGAAAATATCTCATGTCACAGTCTTCCCTGGGTCTCGCTGACCGATCTTACATACTCCTGGCCCACCATTTCAACAGCCCAGTGGGTCAGGAATGCAGGTTCCCAATTAGTTCTCACCTCTCAAGGGTCTTAACACACCGCTTGAGAGACTGGCCCATTGCGCTTAATTTGTTCTTCTGGGTTCCATAACTCAAAACCTAAATTTACCATGAACGTTTAGGGCACTGTTCCTGCCTCTACCCTGGGAACTCGGACCAAGATCACCCAAACAGCAGATGGGGCAGAACATTTCAGGACTGTAGCACTCAGTGGCGTAGCTAGAGGGGGCGCAAAGCTAGCACACTTGTTCTGGGACAAAGTCCAAAGCACTACCAGTGGCTTTATTTTTTATCGTTCCAGGTGGGGGGAGCAAAATGGAGGCATACGCCTGGCTCCAAAGGGGAGAGGGAGGGGTGCTTGCATGCTGCAGTGAGGCTCCCTGCAAAACCGAATGCTTTGCATCCCCTCTAGCTATGCCACTGGTAGTACTTCAGACTTTGGCCCAGAACAAGTGTGCAAAAACTCACATGAAAATCCACATCTCCTATAGATGTAGCACATAATGGAATGCAAAACCCACATGGGTTTCCTTATACATGTGTTATCTGTGTGTATGTCTGTATGTGTATGTGTTTGTTTTCCCCCACAAGGAATAAGCCAAATATTTATTTCACTTCTTATGCCCCACTCCTATTGCCCACCGTGATGCAGCTGCGCTACTGGACCGTGTACTACATCCTATGGTGGGGGGTCAAGCAGACAGCCTGGCAGAATTAAGTAAAAACATATTTTACTTACCTTTCTGTAGGCCATCCAGAAACCAATGGGTCTCCTCAGACCTACATCAGTTATTTACCTGGAGTAAGTCCTATAAGCATGAACAGATCATGTTTGGCTGGGAAAAGGGAAATAGGATCCTGGTGTGCACTGCTCCTGCCAAGATCCACCCCCTGCCCACCCTGCTTTCCACCCTGAACCTCCCCTGAAGCGACTGCCACCACCATCCTACCTGATCTGGTGGGGCTTCTGCACATCACTGTAACATGCGTAGAGTCTCTGAACATTTGTCCCAGTGATTCCAAAATGAACAACGGTGGTGCATCTTTTACAATACTGTGCCTGGAATTACTGCTGCAAATCATGAGATCCAGCACCTAAAGACCACAATAAGATCAGGTTGTAGATCGGTGAGTTCAGATCTTCCATGTGAGTTTTTATGCCTGGTTGGACAACTCATATGAACATAAGAACATAAGAACATAAGAACAGCTCCACTGGATCAGGCCATAGGCCCTCCATACAGGAAGGCCATACAGGAAGTCCAGCTTCCTGTATCTCACAGTGGCCCACCAAATGCCCCAGGGAGCACACCAGATATGGTTGTCTAATATCTATGAGTTTTGAGAGAGCAGGTGAGATGGTCTTCTAGACTCTCTCCTGGGTCAAACCCTCAGGAGTATTGGAAAGTAGGTATAATGCCACCTGCAGGACACTAGGGGGCAGTGCATTGTCCAGGAACCAGGTGACTCCAGGCTACCTGTCTCAGACCTTTTCTCCCCTTTGACCTGTGGGGGGGGGGTGTCTCTCCCTGGCTTCTTCCCACCCCTCTCCTTTGACCTCCCAACATGCATACCTCTCTTCATAACTCTGTCCAGCTACTTGGAGTTCACCATGCCATGAGGTCTCACACACCCATGCAAAGGGAATAACTCTACTCCCATGCAAAGGGAATCAGGGGATTCCCTGCTCCCAGGTTTAAAGAATCTAAGAGCCCTGCTGGATCAGGCCAAAGACACATCTACTCCATCTTCCTATATCTCGCAGTGGCCCATCAGAGGCCTGAGAAACAATGTTGTTGGCAACCTTCAGTCTCGAAAGACTATGCTATCGCGCCCCGAATGGTGGTTCTGGCACAGTGTCTAGTGTGGCTGAAAAGGCTGATTCGGGAGTGACAATCTCTTCCACACCGGGAGCATGTGCAGTCTGTCCCTGGTCTGTCTCCCTGGCTATGGGCCTTCCTTCTTTGCCTCTTAGCCTCAGACTGTTGGCCAAGTGTCTCTTCAAATTGGGAAAGACCATGCTGCACAGCCTGCCTCCAAGCGGGCCGCTCAGAGGCCAGGGTTTCCCATCTATTGAGGTCCATTCCTAAGGCCTTCAGATCCCTGGCCTGAGAAAGCTCATAAGACAACAAGAGGCCTACATCCTGGTGCTATTCCCTTGCATCTGGTAACAGTACTCCCTCCCCCATAATACAATGCCTGTAATGAAATCAAGCCGAAGGTGGCCCAAGTCTTTGACAAAAACATCATCCAAGTCATCAAGTCAGAAAACCATCTAATTGACTCCCACTTGAAAGTGTCTCACCATCACAACATGTGAACTAGGAGTGAGCAAACATCCCATTGATTATGTTCTGATTCGGGGCTTCTTTGCACACTGGGTGGCAGCAGAGCCAGGTTCTCCACTGAGTGTATCATTGACAAGAAGCTGCATTCAGGTCCTAGCTCGGTTTCATGTGAGTCGGCCTGATATTGTAGCCCCAGGGCATCATCTGAGAGTATCTGGTTGAAGGTCTGAGTTTGGTCACTGCCTGGATGGGAGCTCCAAGAACACTGTCTTGAGGTTCACCATGGAAGAAAGGTGAAACACAAACGTATTTGTGTTCCCTCTTTGGGTGTCCATTTAGAAAAGAAACTGAGCTGAACATTTGAAAATGGGACCCTGAAAGGCCACGTGCAAATTTTTAATAGGGAACCACCCAACATTTCTTTAACACAGCGATTTTCAACCTTTTCTTCTATTGGAACACTGACCTCTAGTCTTCTCTATGGGCTTCATGTTTTGTGATTACACTTATGGGAGAATCTTCTGAGTTCTGTGGCTCTGTTTGAAGGGCAGCTGTGTATCTTAACAACCAGACATAAGAACACAAGAAGAGCCCTGCTGGATCAGGCCAGAGGCCCACCTAGTGCAGCTTCCTGGATCTGAACAGACAATTTGTTACAACTGACAGCTGCCCTAAAAACAAAGCCTCAGAATAGTTTTTCAGTTATTTTCAACCACTGGTGTAACTAGGGTTTGCATCACCCAGGATGGGTGGCCAGCATGTCACCCCTATGATGGACCTGATACCAGGCAGTGGGTGGGGCAGTGATCTGGGCATGGCATGGTGATATACCATTGCCCCACCCCCACTGTCTTTTTGGCTATAACTTTGGATAGAATAGAGATATTTCAACAAGGTTTGTTTCATTGCATTCTGCATGAAAATACGCATCGATTGTATTAGTCGCATAATTGGTTGGCAACCTTCAGTCTTGAAAGACTATGGTATAAGCCTACACCACCCGGTATTCCCAGGCGGTCTCCCATCCAAGTACTAACCAGGCCTGACCCTGCTTAGCTTCCGAGATCAGACGAGATTGGGAGATAGTGTTCAGTATAGGGAGATGGTTGGCAACCTGCAGTCTCGAAAGACTATGGTATAAGCCTACAGCACCCGGTATTCCCAGGCGGTCTCCCATCCAAGTACTAAGCAGGCCTGACCCTGCTTAGCTTCCGAGATCAGACGAGATCGGGCATGTGCAGGGTAACAGTTGCTGTCAAAAATACCAAATTTAAAAATTTTTGGCCAATAGTGGTGTCATGCCCCCCTTGAAGCATGCACATCAGCTTGCACATCAGCCAGTATGACCCGCACACCCCCCCCCACTGTTTTCAACCACTGTGCTCCAAACCCCCTGGCACACCTGTCAGTGGCATAGCCAGAGGGGATGCAAAGCACTATGTTGTGCAGGGAGCCTCCATGTGGCATGAAAGTGGCCCCTCCCCCTCCCATTCCAGGCAGTGGGAGCCAAATGGAGGCGTAGTGCTTTGTGCCCCCTCTAGCCAGGCTGCTGTCACTGGTGAGCTTTTCACAGCACATCTGTTGAAAGTCACTGCTTTAACATTGAAAAGTAGGTGAGGAAGAGAGAGTGAGGAGAGCAGACTGAAAAGAATCATCACTTTGCACCGTTTTCCAACTTGCTCAGCATGTAACGTGTTCCCCCAACGTCTCAAAAAAGCACCATGGGTAGGCCGTGGCAGGCAGTGGGTGGACAAGGGTGCTACCAAGCCTTCACATTTCCCCTGGAGTGACAGCTCAGCTCTCCCCTCCCCGAAAGGATAAGGAATAGAAATAACTAGTAACACATTTTATAGCACTCTGCCACCCGCCCACTCAGGCTTTCGGCAGCAGCCAGCCAATGAGCACCCCCTTACAAGGGGGGGTAGCCTGACAGGACCAGGGGAGGGGAGGAGAAGGAATGGGGACGAAGAATTATCTGCATGTGCTCATGCGCATATGTGCATGTGTGTTTGTGGGAATTACACTGCAAGGAAATGCTGAAATGGAAATTTCTTTCCATTGCTGAAAGAAAACAATGGAGCCAGCTCAGAGATGAAGTTTGGTTTTTGCAAGTGGCAGATGAAGGGTAGATGCTCTAGACGGCAGGTGGCGCATATTCTCTGCACTTATAAAACTAGTGCATATCAAGGTGAAGAAGAGAGTAGAATATTTCACCCTGAGATGTAGGTGTGCGTCTGTTCTTTCCATACACAGGGCATGTTTTGCAAGAGAGAACAGTCAAATGGGCAAACACCCTCCCTCACAAATGCCCACATCAGTCGTGCTCATGTTCAGTGAGAAATTAAATCCATGTGCATTTCGATGCATTTCAACTCACATGGGGTTTGAAACCACACATTCACATCAGTTTGGGACTGTGGAAGAAGCCGTGCTGGTGTTCCTCTCTGGTGCTGTACAGTCTGGCTGCCTTCCTGGCCTAGTTGCCTTTAAAAGGGGATTGGACAAGTTTCTGGAGGAAATCCATTACGGGGTACTAGCCATGATTTGTATGCACAACCTCCTGATTTTAGAAATGGGCTGTGTCAGAATGCCAGATGTAAGGGAGGGCACCAAGATGAGGTCTCTTGTTATCTGGTGTGCTCCCTGGGGCATTTGGTGGGCTGCTGTGAGATACAGGAAGCTGGACTAGATGGTCCTATGGCCTGATCCAGCAGGGCTGTTCTTATGTTCTTAACTACAATTCCCAGGAGGCCTTGCAGGTCTCTTGTTATCAGGTGTGCTCCCTGGGGCATTTGGTGGGCCGCTGTGAGATACAGGAAGCTGGACTAGATGGGCCATGGCCTGATCTAGTGGGGCTGTTCTTATGTTCTTAACTACAATTCCCAGGAGGCCTTGCAGGTCTCTTGTTATCAGGTGTGCTCCCTGGGGCATTTGGTGGGCCGCTGTGAGATACAGGAAGCTGGACTAGATGGGCCATGGCCTGATCTAGTGGGGCTGTTCTTATGTTCTTAACTACAATTCCCAGGAGGCCTTGCAGGTCTCTTGTTATCAGGTGTGCTCCCTGGGGCATTTGGTGGGCCGCTGTGAGATACAGGAAGCTGGACTAGATGGGCCTATGGCCTGATCCAGTGGGGCTCTTCTTATGTTCTTAACTACAATTCCCAGGAAGCCTTGCAGGTCTCTTGTTATCAGGTGTGCTCCCTGGGGCATTTGGTGGGCCGCTGTGAGATACAGGAAGCTGGACTAGATGGGCCTCTGGCCTGATCCAGTGGGGCTGTTCTCATGTTCTTAACTACAATTCCCAGGAGGCCTTGCAGGTCTCTTGTTATCTGGTGTGCTCCCTGGGGCATTTGGTGGGCCGCTGTGAGATACAGGAAGCTGGACTAGATGGGCCTATGGCCTGATCCAGCGGGGCTGTTTTTATGTTCTTATGTTCTTATGCATGAATCCTAGAAGCACCTGCTTGTTTAGTTCACCCTCCCAGTAGCAAAGTGACGGGGGGGGGCGGCACAGCAAGTACTGAAGGCACAGAAACGCGCCGTATAAGTAGCCCCTCCCACTCACCAGTGGAGCCATTCCAGAAAGTAAAATGCAGCACACAGGGGATGCCATTCAGTGTCTCGTGTGTGTTGTGTTTCACTCCGACAACAAGTGGGAGGGGCTGCTTACAAGGCGCATTTCTGAGCCTGCAGTACTTCCCGTGTCACCCCCCTGTAGCTGTGCAACTGCACTCTCCACAACACTCTCCATCTCAGCAGATGACCAATTTAAGCCTCCACCCAAGAACTTTCAGCTGGCTTTGCTTCTCCTACCTGTTCTGTTTCCTCTTGTTTGAAAATTTTGTGCCTTCACACTTAGAAAATATCCACAAAGTGCTGAGAGAAAGGCTATTTCCGAAGCATGTGAAGACTCGGACAATCTGTAACATCACTTCCATCACTAATGTGGACTGCAGGATCGTATGTATGTTGGCAACCTTCAGTCTCGAAAGACTCTGGTATCGCGCTCTGAAAGGTGGTTCTGGCACAGCATCTAGTGTAGCTGAAAAGGCCAATTCGGGAGTGACAATCCCTTCCACACCAGGAGCAAGTGCAGTCTGTCCCTGGTCTGCCTCCCTGGCTATGGGCCTTCCTTCTTTGCCTCTTTGCCTCAGAATGTTGGCCAAGTGTCTCAGGACTGCAGGACACTGAGACACTGACTGCAGGATCAGCTCAAAAGAAACAGCCATTTTTATGCTCAAACAGCGAAAAATGCTCTAACTCCATGACTGCAGGATCAAATGTGGTGCAAGAGTATTCCCAGGGTCACAGCCAGAAGCGGAGTTGGAGGGGGGTGGCACAATGCGATGTGCATGTGGCCCCTCCCCTTTGGCATCGGAGACATTTGGGGCAGAGACTTAAGGAATTAAGGGTGCAATCCTAACCCACTTTCCATTGCATAAGGGCAATGCAGCTCCTAGGAAACAAACATTCCCTTACCTTGAGGACCCCTCTGTGAGTGCCCCTCAACTGCAGGATGCAGCACATGTTTCATTTGCACCGCTATGCCAGTGCTGGAAAGTGGATTAGGATTTGGGCCTCAGTCAGATAGAGGTTAAAAGAGAAGATGTTTTAGACCTAATTAAAACATTAAAGATCAGTAAGTTGCCAAGCCCAGATGTCACCCACCCAACAGTTATTAAGGAACTGAAGAATGAAGTTGCTGATCTCTTGGCTAAAACATGCAACTTGTCCCTTAAAACTGCCACAGTGCCAGAGGATTGGAGGATAGCAAATGTTATGCTGATCTTTAAAATGGGAAGGAGAGGGGACCAGGGAAACTATAGGCTTAACATCTATTCCAGGTAAGATGGTGGAATGCCTCATCAAAGATAGACGCTCAAAACACATAGACGAACAAACCTTGCTGAGGGAGAATCAGCCTGGCTTCTGTAAGGTCAAGTGGTGCCTCACGAACATTTTAGAATTCTTTGAAAAGATCAACAAGCATGTGGATGCGGGATAACCCAAGGACATTATATATATGGGTTTTCAGAAGGTGTTCAACATGGTTCCTCACCAAAGATAACTGAAAAAACTCCACAGTCAGGGAATTAGAGGACAGGTCCTCTCGTGGATTGAGAACTGGTTGGAGGCCAGGAAACAGAGAGTGGGTGTCAAAGGGCAATTTTCACAATGGAGAGAGGTGGAAAGTGGAATGCCCCAAGGATCTGTCCTGGGACCTGTACTTTTCAACCTGTTCATAAATGACCTGGAGGCAGTGCTAAGCAGCAAGGTGGCTAAGTTTGCAGATGACACCAAACTTTTTCAAGTGGTGAAGACCATAAGTGATTGTGAAGAGCTTCAGAAGGATCTCTCCAGACTGGCAGAACGGGCAGCAAAATGGCAGATGCGCTTCAATGTCAGTAAGTGTAAAGTCATGCACATTGGAGCAAAAAATCAAAACGTCACATATAGGCTGATGGGTTCTGAGCTGTCTGTGACAGATCGGGAGAGAGATCTTGGGGTGGTGGTGGACAGGTCGATGAAAGTGTCGACCCAATGTGCGGTGGCAGTGAAGAAGGCCAATTCTATGCTTGGGATCATTAGGAAGGGTATTGAGAACAAAACGGCTAATATTATAATGCCGTTGTACAAATCGATGATAAGGCCACATCTGGAGTATTGCGTTCACTTCTGGTCACATCTCAAAAAAGACGTAGTGGAAATGGAAAAGGTGCAAAAGAGAGTGACTAACAGCCCAATCCTATGCATGTCTACTCAGAAGTAATTTCTATTAGTGTTAATGGGGCTTACTCCCAGGAAGTTGTGGATAGGATTGGGCTGTAAGGCTGCAATCCTAACCACACTTTCCTGAGAGTAAGCCCCATTACAAACTAGGACTTACTTCTGAGTAGACCTGGTTAGGATTGTGCCCTAAGATGATTACTGGGCTGGGGCACCTTCCTTATGAGGAAAGGCTACAACGTTCGGGGCTCTTCAGCCTAGAAAAGAGGTGCCTGAGGGGGGACATGTTTGAGACATACAAAATTATGCATGGGTACGTACAGTCTGAGATTAGCTGGTCGCTTATCATGAGAGTTGGGTAGGAATGGATGGCAATTGCTTCACCTACCCCAGACTGGTGAAAGAGGAATGGTGTGTTCAGTAGTTCTCATGTTTTAATAAGGTGTTTAATAAAGTGGCCAAAGTTAAACTCAAGCCACAGTCTGGTGTCTTCATTGGGGAATGATAAATAGAATGCCAGATGCAGGGGAGTGGCAGCGAGATGAATCTTGTTATCTGTGTGCTCCCTGAGGCATCTGGTGGGCTGCTGTGAGATATAGGAGGCTGGACTAGATGAGCCCTGGTCCTGATCCAGCAGGGCTCTTCTTATGTGTAGTTAGTCTGTGAAACTCTTTGCCAGAGGATGTGGTGATGGCATCTGGCCTGGATGCCTTTAAAAGGGGATTGGACAAATTTCTGGAGGAAAAATCCATTACGGGGTACAAGCCATGATGTGTATGCACAACCTCCTGATTTTAGAAATGGGCTATGTCAGAATGCCAGATGCAAGGGAGGGCACCAAGATGTGGGTCTCTTGTGTGCTCCCTGGGGCATTTGGTGGGCCCCTGTGAGATACAGAAAGCTGGACTGAATGGGCCTTTGGCCTGATCCAGCGAGGCTGTTCTTCGGTTATGATACCCTTCAATTCTCACCAAAAACAAACATTGGCTGCAGAGCAAAGACTGAGATCAGGTTCACTGCCTCTCCCCTTATGTGCCTTCAGCCTGATGCCATCTCAGACTTGAGGCACCTGTCCAGCGCAGGTCTTACTGAGCCCTTTGTTAATCCTGCATCTGCAAGCAGCTTGGCTATGCAGAGAACTGTTCGGATATTTTGTAAAATGCATGTGGGGACAAGGATCTGCTCCTGCTCCCCCCTCCCACCTTCACACACATCCAGACAAATGTCTGTAAAGCACTGACAAGTACTGGGCTGCATCCTCAGTCCACACAAAGCCAAGGGCAGTCATACAATACTGTTGTATGTTGAAATACTGTTAATACTAATACTGCAAACGGTTTTTCAGAACTGAGTGGCAGAGCAAAGGTTTTGCATGCAGAAGTTTGCACTGGGCTGCTTGTCACAGCAATGCTGGGATGCTCGGATGGACCTGGCAGGGAAGCGGAAATTTATTTTAGGAGTCTGGCTCATGATGACGCAATGTTGCAGATTGTGTGAGAAGCGAGAAGTGTTTCCAGCAGTCATCGCACTAGCAGTCAGATTCACTGCTAGCTTGTTGGAGGGGTGTGTGTGTGTTTGCATTTCACACCGGCAAAGGATGAATAATTGGGTTGACAGCTGTCAGTTTAGCAGGAGCCTGAGAAAGAGGCAGACAGAACTTCCAGCAGGGCAGCACAAGCCAGGATCAAGAGTCACAGTTCTCAAAATGCCAGGCAGGCTAAGCCCAAGGGAATTGGGCTGTTGCCACAGCAGGTGCTGATAGAACCTGGGGGTGCTAGTTTTCCAAGTTGCTCTGAAATCTTACCTCCCTCCCAGTCAAGTGGGGAGAGGGAGAGGTGCAAACAGATTGGAGAAGGCACAACTTTCTCAGCTACTTGGAAATGCTGAGGGAGGGGCTCTCAAGGGACTGTTTCTCCCACCCTCCTCCATCCACGAATGGACTTCCTCATGTGTCACTGTGGGTGGCGGGGGGGGGGGGGTTGAGATGGCACTCCCAAGCCAGGCTGAGACAGACAGCAGTGTCACAAGTGGCTCAGCCAAGCTTTGGGAGCAGTAACGTAGTCAGAGGGGTGCAGTAAGTATTGCAGGCACCACGATGCACCATGTAAGCACCCTCTCACTCACTGCTGGAGCCAATGGGACAGTGATAGCAATGCACAGGTGCTCACCGAATGGGGTGACACCACTGCTGGCCAAAATTTTTAAAATCATGGTAGTTTTGAATAAGGCCATCATGTTACGTATCATTCGATGTGCAACTTCATGCAGAATGCAATGAAACAAACTACCTTGAAATATCTCCATTCTATCAAAAGTTATAGCCAAAAAAAAAAACCCAGTGAGGCGGGGCAATAGTACATCACCACACCCATCACCTGTGGTGTTGCCCCACCCACTGCGTGGGAGGAGGTCCGTCGTGGGGGTGACACGCTGGCCTCCCGCACTGGGCGACGCAAACCCTAGTTATGCTGCTGCTGTCAGTCACTCTTTCAAGACTTCAGGGATCACTGAGTGACATTTCTCTGTTTGGGGGAGTTGTGGGGGGTGGGGGGGAGGAAACCTGTGGGAATTCTTTCTCTTTTCATCATTCCAGGCAGCAGATGCTGCTGACATTTCTGTGCTGGCATCAGAATCAACACAGAGTTGCCGAGGACTGGCTCACCACCACGTCGAGCGCAAAGCCAAGGGGCGTCACAAGCAGAAGCGAGAAGGAGCCTGGCCAAGAGAGGCTCGAGTGCGCCTTCTCATCAATGCCACTGGAGAGGGTCTGGCTTTGAGTGGAGAAATGTCAGAAGAGTGTTTAACCCTTTCTCTGCTGCCTTCTGCTCCAAATCACAGTTCAGCGGCAGAGCCGTCCTTGGCCTGCAGGAAGTCCCAGGCCCAATCTCTGACAACTTCTCCAGTGGCAAGGACTTCTCTCTGTGACCCAGGAGAGTGGAGTGTATCGGGTAAGATACCCCCTCAAGACCCACCTTTTCCTTTGACAGCCACCTACACCAAAGATCACTTGTTCTTCCCCTGCAATCCCTTGCCACGGCTTCCCAGCCCTATATCTTGTGTCTGTTCCTTGGTTGTTACTTCCATGAGGAGGGGCCTACCTTCTCATCTGTTCACAGAGGACATGGCCACCACCACAGAAGGTCTTGGAATGAGACAGCATGGTATTCACCTGTGGAGTTCTGCATTTATTTAGGCAATAGCACATCTGAAACTCATAAGAACATAAGAACAGCCCCACTGGATCAGGCCATAGGCCCATCTAGTCCAGCTTTCTGTATCTCACAGCGGCCCACCAAATGCCCAGGGAGCACACCAGATAACAAGAGACCTCATCCTGGTGCCCTCCCTTGCATCTGGCCTTCTGACATAGCCCACCTCCAAAATCAGGAGGTTGCACATACACATCATGGCTTGTAACCTGTAATGGATTAAGCTGCGGGGGGGGGGGGGGGGAATCTCAGACTGAGGAAGCAGCTGGCAAGAAAAGGGTTCACCCACCACCACCACCACCTCTGTGCCCAGAATTGCCTCCCTTCAAAGTCACTTTTTTTTAAAAAAAGCTGTGATCAAGGCAACATTCAGGATGTTTGTATGTGGCACACATCCAGCCCCTCTGATTCTCTGGCAGAACTCACTAGATTCAGCCTTTACCTGCTAATTTCCCCCTTGTGGGACAGTTTATGCTGAGCGCCAACAATTCTGGTGTGGAATATATTTCTCCATGAAGCTAGGAATCCCGAACCTCATGTTTTGTGGTGATGAACAGAATACACTGTGAGCTAGGAATTGCCTGTTTCAAGGACTTTCCATCAGGGATTGTCCATGGCTCAGTAAAAGACCACTAGCTTTGCCTGTGGGAAGTCCTAGGTCCAGGTCACCAGCAGCATCTCGCCGGGGGGGGGGGGGGGATGGAGAAGTCTTCATTCCACCTAAAGCCCAGGAGAGATGAACCAATTGTGGTCTGATTCAGAAGGCAGAAGCATTATGGGTTAATCCTGCTGAGTGGTCGTTGGCAAACTACAGCTCTCAGTCTTAGCTCCCCATCTGTAGCATGGTGATAATACTGGTAGCCTACCTCAAGGGACTGTTGTGTGGATTAAATGATGGCAATGTATGTGCAGTGCCTTAGCATCTCCAAAGCAAGGGTGAGCGGAAGGAGTTAGTCCTGGGGAGAGAGACCATAGTGCCCTCATCCAGCTTTCCATTGCCTTCATGACCTGTGTGTGATGGTCTCAGAGCACTTGACTGGCTGCCATTGTCTTGACGGGCCTTTGTCCTATTCAGCCAGAGCATTTTTATGTTGTATGTTCTTAAGAATCCATTTCGGTCTTACTTTTATTGAAATCATTAGTAAAACTCACCACGTATATCAAACCACAGAGGCCCACAAGAGGCCATGTGTTTCTCATATGACACCTGGCTCTTGCCAGGAGAATTACCACATTCCTGTTGCCAAAGCAATGAAACTGGCTCTTCCCAATATGCCACTCTGATACTAGCCAGTAAGCTGACTTTTGGCTAGGTTGTTGCCTGCCACAGAGAGTTTCTGGCCACATCTGAGGTCTGACCTGGTCAGTCATGGCAGGAGGTCTGTTGTGTGGTCCATTCAAAGGGTGTTGGGCCCTCGGTGTTGATGTTTCCCATTCAGAAAAAAATGTGTGGCTACTCCTACATCAGTTTCCATCAGCCCACAGATTTGGTCTGCATCGTTCCATTCTTCGGTGAAGTTTTTATCAATCTGAAAGTCACCTCTCAAAAAGTTTCACAGCGCAAGACTGGTAAGACAGTTTAGAAAGTCATGGGGATCCTGGGCTCCGATCTAATAAATTTCCTGGAGGTAATAACCGTTCCTGTCCAGCTGGACTTCTGACTCTAGATTTAAGTGAATTTCATATATCTTTCACTACCTGCTTACTTTAGAGGACAAACAGAATTTACTGTGCTTTTTACATACATGGCTTGGAAGCAGATTGAGCTGAGGAATGAAGGATGTTGGTGGAGAGCCAATTCTAAGAGCAGAAACCTCCAACACTGGTGTAATGGAGGAACAACAATGATATTCTAATATTCAGAGGCGTCCCTGACACAGAAACCACCAATGGTGGTGGTGCTAACCTGAAGAAGCTCCTCGTTCCCAGAAGTTTGGGGGCAACATAATGACATCATCACATTGCCTGTGACCTTCTGAGCTATCGGATGGCTATCAACCCTATCAACCCTCCTGATCACCTCTGTTTGGCAAACTTCAGACCTTGTCATTTGGTCTCTTGCTGGTGAGTGGAGAAAATACAATCACCTGTGGCTATCAACCCTATCAACCCTCCTGATCACCTCTGTTTGGCAAACTTCAGACCTTGTCATTTGGTCTCTTGCTGGTGAGTGGAGAAAATACAATCACCTGTGGGTGTAGCAGGCAATACAGAGTGGACCAGAGATTGCCAAATGGTGGTAAGGTTGTCACTCACCTCTGGGGGTGTCACTGGAGACAGATTGCCCCTTTGCCCCCTTGTGATGCCACTGATAATACTGGCAGCCCAATCCTACAAAACGTGCTGTACAGCAATAAAGTGGTGCTGGCATGGTTTCTGCTGCACCCTGAGGATCTCCTCTATGGAGAACTTGTGCAGGGAAAGCGCCCTACAGGTAGACCACAGCTGCGATACAAGGACATCTGCAAGAAGGATCTTGAAGGACTTAGGAGTGGACCTCAACAAGTGGGAAACCCTGGCCTCTGAGCGACCCGGTTGGAGGCAGGCTGGAGCATGGCCTTTCCCAGTTTGAAGACACTTGGCCAACAGGCTGAGGCTAAGAGGCAAAGAAGGAAGGCCCAGAGCCAGGGAGACAGACCAGGGACAGACTGCACTTGCTCCCGGTGTGGAAGGGATTGTCACTCCCGAATCGGCCTTTTCAGCCACACTAGACGCTGTTCCAGAACCACCATTCAGAGTGCGATACCAGAGTCTTTCGAGACTGAAGGTTGCCAACTAACTAATGGCATGGTTTCCGCTGCACCCTGAGGGGAAGTTTTGGTTGCTGGAGGTCTTCTCAGGGTAAAGGGACATTTGTCCCCTTGCCACTGAGTAAGCCAGGGTAAGCTCCAGCAGCTGCTTGATTGCTGACGCAAGTCCATGCTGATCCATGAAGGTGGATCAGACCCAGGAAGGAGGTTAGGATCCGGTGTGCACCGCTGCACCAAACCTGTCACCCTCCTGGCCTGATCTGCCTTCCTCCTCAACCCCCTCACTGCCCTGTTCCAGTGTCTGACTCAGAAGAAGACAGCTTTAGGTGTTCAGTGACTGATGTATCACAGCCAGCCAGGTGTCACAGGGGAGCCATGATGTCACAGGCTGGCATGCAGAAGATTGCTCACACAAGCCAAGACAGCAAATCAGGAAATAGGTTTTCTGCCGTTCCAAGCCGGTAGCATTTGTCTGCCAGCCTGCCGGCACCAATTTCCAGCAGGTCAAATTGTTAAGGGACTGAGAGCCCAATCTTTGATCTGTCTACTCAGAAGTAAGCCCCATTATAACCAATAGGCGCCAGTGGTCCTTACCCGGAGGTAAGAGGAAATGTTTCCCCTTGCCTCTGGCTGAACCAGTTCTGGCCCCTCTCCTGCGCTGGGTACAGCGCAAGCCTCTTGGCTTGCCTCTTTCAGTGCAGGATAGGATTGCACCCTTATTCTGCTCTTAGTTCACAAAGGTCTGAGCCTAGCATCCATATTACACACACCATTACACAGGCACGGAAACGTATTTGACATGGATCTTTTGCCCTTGCGCACTGTTTGGTCTGGTCCCTGCGGCGAAGGAGACTTCAAGCACAGGCAGCCTGCAGGTCTCAAGGAATGTAGACAGCATGTGGGCCTGCACAGACTCGTGCCACTTCTACAGTGAGAGAGGGCGGAAGCTCTTTTTCTTCCTCCAGTTGGATTTTAATAAGCCGATGTCTCAAGAATCCTTGAGAAACTAATCCCTGCAGATTAGGTGTTATGAAAGCAGCCTGAAAGAGTTGAGGAGCTGAAGTCTAGGAACTTTGCCTGCAGGTGCATGCATGACCAACTCTCTTTACAACCTTACCTTGTGGCCTGAGTCATATCTGGAGCAACAGCAGGGGCAGCGGAGGTGCAAAGGCCGGGAATTTCATCTGGACTGTGTATACATTAAATGACCATCATGGCACCAGGGGCGGGCGAGGGGAGTAGGCCTGGAGCTGGGGGGAAGCTATGCTAGAAGTGACATTTCACATGCAGCCAGGGTCTAGTTAGGGCTCCCTCTGGGCTCTTCAAGGAAGATTATTAGGCCAAAGTGCCACAAGCATGTTTCCAAGGACAACAACCTTGGTTAGGCCTAGTAACCTGGGGGCTTACCAAGGATGACAATTATTTGGGGACAGGGCACGATTGGAAGGATTGTGCCACCCAGATGAAAGATTAGTGATTTGCTGGGAAGCCCCATTGGCTTTCTTTACACAGCGTGTGGTTGATCTGTGGAACTCCTTGCCACAGGATGTGGTGCTGGCGTCTAGCCTAGACGCCTTTAAAAGGTGATTGGACAAGTTTCTGGAGGAAAAATGCATTATGGGGTACAAGCCATGATGTGTATGCGCAACCTCCTGATTTTAGAAATGGGTTATGTCAGAATGCCAGATGCAAGGGAGGGCACCAGGATGAGGTCTCTTGTTATCTGGTGTGCTCCCTGGGGCATTTGGTGGGCCGCTGTGAGATACAGGAAGCTGGACTAGATGGGCCTATGGCCTGATCCAGTGGGGCTGTTCTTATGTTCTTATGATCCTTTCTGTTCTGCCTCAGGGCCCCATTGGGGCCCCATGAAGCCTGGGAAAGTCCCTGGGGAGCTGCATTGGACTCATCCTCTCCCCATGAGAGTGGCAGTGAAGGGCCATTTCCTGTCCCACTTGGTGAGGTTTGAAACGTGTCCTTGTTGGTGCAGGAGCACAGACAGGGTTTCTGTAGCGTGTGCAATGACAATGAACTGCAATGCCAAGTGGTCTTTTTGGCTATCACCTGTTCACCCCAGTGATTTTGGCCCGCTGGCTTTTCATTTGACACAGTGGGCAGGGCTCACTCCTTGATGCACCTGCATTAGGGGGAAGATGCCCATAGCTGCAATTTATTTATTTATTTTATTTATACAGGTATTTATATACCGACTTTCTTAGTCGTCAGATTTCTCCTCAGACTTTAATCCAAGGCGGTTTACATAGGCAGGCTGTTCTAAACCCCCGTAGGGATTTTTACAACTGAATAGTTCTAGTCTTTCATAGAACTCCTCGTTCCAGCTGGATTCCTTCCCGGTCTGGCCTCTCTCTGGCCCTTCGCCTCCCACACTCCACTTGACGGCAACTCCTCTCTGCCACCGAGGGTCAGCTCATCAGTATATCAGCGTGTCCTCAGTTCTCGGGTACTTCTGGTTGTTTTGAACTGGCAGCCTCAGATCTACCAACTGAGCCAGAACTCTCCTGCCCCTTGGATATGAGGGCAGCTTAGTAGACCACAGCCTGGATGTCCTTATATTTGAAGTATAATATTCCTCCCCAAGACTGTTCAGTTAACCTAGGTATGGATGGCATGGGGCAGAGAATGGATTTCTCCTGGAGCCACCAGGCCCTTAAGGTTGATGGTTAGTTAGGCATTGTCCTCCAAACAGTTCTTCGGGGTGATCTTCTTCAGGTGGGGGTTTAGGTGGGTGGCCTAGGAGTCCTAAGAACTTATACGGTTAAGACGCAGGTTTGTCTGAACTTGAGAATGGCAGGGGTTACAGAGGGAGGGGCATTGCTCCAGGACCCTGTTTCAGGCATTTGTTACATGGCAGTGCTGTAGTC
The DNA here is from genome assembly GCF_035046505.1 of Tiliqua scincoides. Lineage (NCBI taxonomy): Eukaryota > Metazoa > Chordata > Lepidosauria > Squamata > Scincidae > Tiliqua > Tiliqua scincoides. The sequence continues at coordinate 3,942,595 of NC_089824.1, read as the reverse complement.
AGTTCCTCAGCTGCGGAGGGGGATCATTTCATTGAGAAACCTGCCACAAGGCCCACAAGTTTGGGGGAGGAAGGAGTTACAGTCCAGGCTACCCTCCTGTGTAGCAGGTATTGCGAGGACAGGGAGAAGGAAAATAGATTTGGGGTGCAGTCTGAGATGAGCAAGAGCCAGGGGAGGAACCAGAACAGTCTCAAGAGGCTGTGCAGCTCAGGGACACTGTCTGATAAACATCTTGGGCTTGGATTGCAAAGTCGACCTGCAAAGCTGTCCTGCTTGCAGGAGGTGGTGCAATTCAGCTTCCTTGACCCCCCGTGCCCCGAGGGACTGGCATAGAGATCACCAGAAGATCCACAGCTCAGACACCACCACCACCAACAACAACAGTATTTATATACCGCTTTTAAACAAAAAGTTCACAAAGCGGTTTACAGAGAAAATCAAATCTCTAATGGCTCCCTGTCCCCAAAGGGCTCACAATCTAAAAAGATGCAACACCAGCAGACAGCCACTAGAAAAGACACTGCTGGGGTGAGGTGGGCCAGTTACTCTCCCCCTGCTAAATAAAAGAGGAGCACCCACTTGAAAAAGTGCCTCTTAACCAGTTAGCAGGGGAAAACACCAGGGCGGGGGGGGGGCACCCATAAGAGGACTGGACAGTGGCTTGCTATCTCCTCCAGATTAGGTGCCCATTTGGTGATAGGTCCACTTCAGGGCTTGCACAGCCTGTTGATTGGCTTTGATTTCAATATATGTGGCCCAGTCCTAATTCAGAACTGTCTGGTATGTTACCGGGAGGGGGGGGCAATGCAGGCAAGTCTTCCTCAGCCCTACAAAGTGGTGCCAGTTGAAACTGTGACCTTCTGCATGCAAAGTATGATTACCACTGGGCTGTGATACCGTTCCACCATGGAAAAGGCCTCTTCAAGGACCAAAACGACTTGATCCATGCTGCGATCTTTACGGAAAGAGCGAACCTGCATTCTAGTCACCACTTCACTTTGAGGCAAATGAGTCTTCAGTCACTTCCACAGGGATATTTTAACCCAGGGCAGATGCATTTACGTGGGAGGCAGCTTGCAATATCACAGGGGAATTTAAAATCACAGCCCTGTGATTAAAAGACCGCCACGAAATCAAAGGGAAGCCTCCCACATTAGCTATGTCAGTTGCTTCATATCTCATATCCTCCAGGGCTGTGAGATCAGTGCAATCAAGATGTTAGCAAGGAAGCTGGACTACCCTGACCTCTGCACATCTAATTATGCACCAGGGGTTTCCCTTAAATGCTTGCAGCAGGTTGATTCTGAAAGTCGGTTTGCAGGAAATCAGTCAGCGGGAGGTTCTGTATTAATCTGTGCACACAGGCCAAATTCTTTCTATGTGCCGGTGCAGGAGGCAGTAACTGCACTTCTGTTTGATGCTTTGTCACATGGCTTGTGTCCCTTGCATGCCAGCATATGTTGCTTCATGAACTTGACACTCAAAATGTGTCATCTCGAAACTCCTGTCTTCTCTAACACGCAACAAGTTTCTAGACCTCAAGTTCTCAAAAAGCAGTTTAAAGAGCAGAGAGGGCAACTTCAAAGAATGAGGCATTCTTGTTTATGCAATCCAATGGCAGATGCAGTTTAGGTCCAAATTCTAACCAACTTTCCAACACTGGCATGGCTGTTCCAATGGGACGTGTGCTGCATCCTGCAGTTGGGTGGCACTCACAGAGGCCTCCTCTAAAAGGAAATGCTTGTTCCCTTACCTTGGAGCCCTTACGTAGGTGCTGGAAAGTGGGTTAAGATTGTGCCTTTACGCTACGGATCCCCCCTCAGGATGTTGTCAAGTGCACTTAAGCCATGTCAGGATCACGGCGTTACTCTGCTGTTCAAATTTCCACTTATTGCAAGGGGCTCAGAAAACACACAGACTTCACAGGAGTTTTGGGTTCTTTTTCATCTATCAAACTACAATCCATCCATTCACCATCTATACACAGAGGTGGGTTGTAGAGATTGTGACCTCTGGATAGGGTGAGGCAGATGTTGGAAGCAAACAAGGGGAGGTTGTCATTGACATGCCCTGCTTGTGGGCCGCTCAAGGCACGTGACTGGCTGATTGGTGGGTTGACTGGTGGAATGGCTGGCTGGTTGCTGAAAACAAAATACTGGGGCAGAGTAACTTTTGGTTAGATCCAGCCAGGCCATTCTGCTGCTGCTCCATCCATCACCTGAGAAGGTGTTTTTGTTGTTGTTGTTGTTGTTTTAAGAATGGCTAAAGATATGCTTCTCCTCTTCGTGGAGAGAGGGATGCTCCTGCAGTGTCTGGATCCCCATTGGCCAGTGTTCCCTGTAAGGGAAGCTATGCACCTTAGACGGAATAATACCCTATGTGAAAAGGGGGTAGGGTAAGGGGGTTGCTGGCCAAGCAATACAGACCCACAGACCCCTGTGTTCAGTGGTGGGGAGGGGTCTGCCTCAACCTCCTTCCTCCCCCATCAACCTTCTGGTTCCTTCCCTGAGCCTGGCCAGGCTCTGGGCCCTCTCCTTCCTGGGCTGCCTCTCCCATCCCCACCCCTGCTCTACCTAGCCGTGCCCTGTGGTTGCCCCAGAGGTCATCACCCTCATGAATGATTCTCATGGAGAGGTCCTCATCCTGCGATGACCAGTCATAGAGGAGATTTTGGCCACCTCCTTTTTGTGTGTCAAAGATACACTCGGGGTCCTCTCCCTCTGCCCCTGCAGATTAGGAAGGCAGTGATATGCTTATGCTTGAGTGAGCGAGAAGCAGAACATTGCAACTCGCCGGTGGCAGGTTAGGAGGAGGAGGCGGTGACAGACTGAGGATGAAAGGCATGCAGAGTTCAGAGTTCTGTTGGACCCCTTGCCATCTGCCACTGATGGAACCCATGTCAGGTGGTTGCATGAATGGGCCACCCAAGATTTCCTGCTTGGAAGGAATGCAAGAAGAATTGTGATGACTCAGATAAAAAGGATGCATCTAGTCTAGTATCCAACAGTCATCAGTCAGATGCTTCTGGGAAGTCCACAAGGAGGGCACGAAGGCACATATCACCTGTTGCTTCCTCCAAGCACATGCTATCAATAGCAACACTGCCTGTCTTCATGTCTGGGGGTCCTATTGAGCCAACAGGAATAACATAAGAAGAGCCCCACTGGATCAGGACATAGGCCCATCTAGTCCAGCTTCCTGTATCTCACAGCAGCCCACCAAATGCCCCAGGGAGCACACCAGGTAACAAGAGACCTGCAAGGCCTCCTGGGAATTGTAGTTAAGAACATAAGAAGAGCCCCACTGGATCAGGCCATAGGCCCATCTAGTCCAGCTTCCTGTATCTCACAGCAGCCCACCAAATGCCCCAGGGAGCACACCAGATAACAAGAGACCTGCAAGGCTTCCTGGGAATTGTAGTTAAGAACATAAGAACAGCCCCACTGGATCAGGCCATAGGCCCATCTAGTCCAGCTTCCTGTATCTCACAGCGGCCCACCAAATGCCCCAGGGAGCACAGCAGACAACAAGAGACCTCATTCTGGTGCCCTGTCTTGCATCTGACATAGCCCGTTTCTAAAATCAGGAGGTTGCACATACCCATCATGGCTTGTAATCCGTGATGGATTTTTCCTCCAGAAATTTGTCCAATCCCCTTTTAAACAACTGTTGATAGCTCTGCAAGGGGATTGGATAATTTAATGGAGTCCATCAAAGCCAGTGGTCAGCATTGTGTCTGCTGGCAGCAAATTCTAGAAGTTAAGTATTTGTTCTCTGGAGGACTGCAAGTTTTTGTCTATCCTGAATCTTTTGTGATTCCTGTGTTTGGTTGCCCTTTTCTGTGTTGGCATGAAACATGATGCTTCAGAGTTTTTGGCCCGATCCAGACATCCCATTCAATCCCAAGACACCCATAGATGATTGACCAGGCATTATTGCAGTTTGGGCTAGCAGGAATCATGCTGATTGCAGGGTTGGGTTAGGTGGATGATTTGGCTTTTTGTGTACTGATGACTAAAGGGGCACTGCTGGCAGCTGTACGTAAATATGATGGGCGGGGGGAGTGCAAGTTAATAAGCATTTAAAGGCAGTGGACCCAGTGAGGTCCTGTGTTGATGCTACTGCCAAAGCAGACAAGGGACCAAACAGTCAAATAATCTTTAGTCAGCTTTCAAAATCTTTCCAAACTTGTCTGGAATGCTGCCCATTTTTAGTGGGAAATCAAAGAACAGGCAAGATGGCTTTTCTGAAGTCCAGTGGCGCCACCTACTGGGGAATCAGCAGTCAGTTTTTTCAGGTGTCACAGGGCTCTCTATCTCTGTCTCTCTGCGTGTGCTATCATGGACAGGCTTCAAAACCTGTCAACAAAAATAGTGCAAATTGTCACCCCAATGCATTGCTAGGTATATATATATATTGGCAACCTTCAGTCTCGAAAGACTCTGGTATCGCGCTCTGAATGGTGGTTCTGGAACAGCGTAAAGTGTGGCTGAAAAGGCCGATTCGGGAGTGACAATCCCTTCCACACTGGGAGCAAGTGCAGTCTGTCCCTGGTCTGTCTCCCTGGCTATGGGCCTTCCTTCTTTGCCTCTTAGCCTCAGACTGTTGGCCAAGTGTAATGGCCATTGCTAGGTAATGTACTCATTTTGAAGAGGGGTGTTGTTGCAAGAGCCTCTTTCCCTCTGCTCTGCAAGAATCGCCCTCAGTCACTGGCATCGCCATAGCCACAGAAAAACTACAGTGCCAAGCAAACGCGCCTTCTGGAACACACAGAGAGCAGGTCACCCACTTGTTCAGAATGGATGTTCAGACGTCATCGTAACAATACAGTACTTCACATATCTATGAATGTATGCCAGAAATGTATTTCCCCTGGGGGCTGGGGATAAGAATAGGCCCTCAGTTTGGCTGTACTTGTCGTAAGAGGCGACTAAACAGCCACTGGGTAGATGGGACTCATCAGCCTGGGAAGGCAGCTCATCTGAGAGAAGGAAAACTCTGATCCCAAACCTCCACTGCCTTGTGGCTACATCCAGTTATGGAAAAGGCTTCAGGAGTCAACCTCCAGGCAAAATCAGGAGCCGGAGTCCCTGAGGCAGTTCATGGCTGAACACAGTCACGTTCTGGCAACTCCTGCGACGTCGCTGGAACCAACCGTATTGGCTTCTGCCTTTCCATTGGACCATTTCAGCGATGTGGAGAGGGGGGATTTGCTGCATGGGTAACAGCCTATCCTCTATACCTACTTTACCCAGGCTTCACGCACTGGAGAGGACACTGTTCCAGAACCACCATTCAGAGCGTGACACCATAGTCTTCCGAGACTGAAGGATGCCAACAAGAACAAGATGCCAGAAAGTAGGATATAAACACAGGATATTAGACAGCACTTGAGGGTGTTCAGCACAATTTAACATGCATTTTTTGGATGCAATTCTTACAAAGACCCTGTAAGGTATATTGGTTGGTGGCGTAGTAAGAGTGGGTGCAAAGCACTAAGGAAGCCCCCATAACTACTGGGTCCCAGCCCCGCCTCCGGCTCCCCACATGCTCGCCCCCAGGGCTGCCCAAAGTCTGCCCTTCCCCCGCCCAGACACACCTCCTTCCTTCCTTATCCCCACCTCCCCCACGCCTATCTTTGCCGCTTGTGCCGGCGCGAGTGTGCTGACACAAGCAGCTGTAGGGAAGCCGTGGCAGAGGCTTATGCCGTTTCTCGGAGCGCCGGCCTGGCTTCCCCGCGAGGAGGTGCAAACATGCTTTATGGCACGTTTGAGACCCTCTTATGCTGTCCCAAGGGACTTGGGCCGGCATAAGGTGCCCTTTGGATTGCGCCCTTAGTGTTTTGTACCCCCTCTAGCTACACTACTGGCCAGCTGTGCCTGCTTGACTACAGTTGGACACTGACAGGTGGATGAACCTTTGGTCTGATCCAACAGGACAATTTTTATGTAAGAATCTTGGATTGTACCCCATGAGACCGTTCTTCCTCCTCTGCCCCTTACAGTGCGGAAGCAAGCTTGTATTTATGTATCTATTTTAAGTTGCACCATAGGTGCACATGGTGCTTTGTAAAGAATGAAAAGCACAAAAGCCTTCACAATCTAACATCAGCACAAATACAAAAACAGGGGTGGGAAGGGGAGCCAGAAATACAGAAGCTCCTCTACTTGTGAACATTCAGCCTACAGACATTCAAGAATACAAATATGCCTGGAATACAAAGAGTTTGTTGCCTGTTTGCAGCAACAGTCAGAAGTTTGCTCACTGTGCAATAGATGGAGGACTGGGCCTGGGAGAGGGGTGGGACCGGCCTGGGCAACTTAGGCTGCATCCTAACCCCCTCCCAGCCAGCCTGGCATGACACCAGGCTGATTAGATTTGCACCAGTGATTTTACTGGCACAGAACCAAGTAGCCCCATCGAGGTGGCTGGTGCACAACAAAGGATAATAAGATCAATCTCCCCTTACTCTGAGTTGCACCACAGCCACCTCCTATCCTGCACAGGATGCAGGTTAGGATTGCACTGCCCACCCCTTAACCGCTATTGCCCCAATCCCCTCTGACGCAGCCACATCATGTAGGCAAGCACTGCGTCCTATCATGGGGGAGCAAAACGGAGGCCTCTTCACAGTAAGATATCTTGTATTCCCTTTCCTCCAAGTAAGCCCCCTGTTGCCCTATGCGTCTACTCAGATCTGCGACAGCTCTGTGGTTGGCACAAGTCCTAATGGACTCAGGAGGTATGGCAAGGCCAGGTGGAATGAATCGGATATTGGGGGCACCTTTGCCACCAATAAGCACCCCCAGAACACAAGTTCCAGCAGAGCAGATGTGGGGTAGGATTGGGCAGTACATTGCATAAGCCATGCAACTTTCTGATCCTGCCAGAAACAAGGCAGTTCAGTGGAGAGGTGGGCAAGACTGTTCTCTAAAAGGCTGCCTGGAATCGCTCCACATCTCTCAAGAGCTCCAAGATGCTGCCCTGTAATTGCTCGTAATAAGAAACAATAACGACAGGAGGCAGGAACGAATTGCCAAGCCTGTCATGTTCTCCTCATGTGATTACGTTACCACTCACTTAAGTGAGGGTTCTCCCCCCCCTTTCCTTCCAGAGCCCCTTGTCTTTTCCTCAGCACAATCAATTCACAAGTGAGGAGGTGTAGAAACAAATTGGAGGGGAGGGTTAGAGAAAAGCCCCGGAGAGCAAAGCAAAGACTCCTCACTCACAGTGAATTTGCCCCCAAAGCAGGCACCTGAGATGGAGACTGTGCCTCCCAGTCACAAATATCGGAGCTGGCTGTAGAAAAGCCACTCCACATTTGCTCTTGACTAAGGTTTGAGCCCTGCCTCAAATAAGACATGATTGACAGGTGCCTGTTTACCCTGGATGGAGCCAATCTCCTCATACCTGACTCCCAGATGAAATACTGCTCCTGTTTTCACCTTCAGGGGATATGTCAGAGGTGTGACTTTCAAACAAACATGTTTAATGTGCATACAGGCAGTGGCGTAGCTGGAGGGGGTGCAAAGCGCTATGTCACACTGAAGGGCCCCATTGCAGCATATGCCTCTGTTTTGTTCCTCCCACCAGGAATGGCTCCAAGGAGTAGGGGGAGAGGCCCCTCGCATGCTGCAGTGAGGCTCCCTGCAAAACTTAGTGCTTTGCACCCCTTCTAGCTATGCCACTGACTGTAGAATATGGAAAAGACACAGTTAGCCTGCGTCCCTTCAAGCCTGTTCTAAGTCCTGGAAAGGAAGCCTCAATTAGCACTAATTGCTGCAGGGAGAGGTAGGTGCCCTCTCTTTGAATTGGAACTCTCCTGAGAAGGTCGCATTCAGCCTGGTGGGTCACAGGTTGTGCGGACCTACTTCAGAAACAATCCTGTAAGGCAGGATCCTAGAATTCTCCCCATATGGCAGGGTTGACACATAGAGAGTCATGCCTTGCCTCCGGCCACCTTGGGAAGTTGTGGCTGGAGCAAAGGTTTGACCCTGGGACATCCTGGATTGTATGCTTACACCTAACACGGCCCCTGCTCCCTCCCTTTAAAGCAACTTTCAGTACTCATCAAAGTGAGTGATCTTCTGTCCAGAAAGACAGAGCAGGTCACCTGACCCCCCTCAGTGCTGAGGCCAGCTTTCCTTTTCCAGCTTTCCTTTTGCTATTGCTGCAAACGCATCAGATGGCAGTTCAGAAAGAGCTTGAGTAATTTCATGGCAGGAAAACAGTTTAACATAAGGGCAAAGGGGAGAAACCAGACATAAAAGAGGTTCAGCCCATTAATTCCCACCGAGCTGTTCACCTGCTTGGCTGTAATAACCAGGAATGCAGATTGCGGAGGGTGGCGCCCGGAGTTCTTCTAACCTTCCCAAACGCACTGTGTCAGGGAGAGCTGTGGGCTGAGCTCAGCGCAACCGCACTTGGGACACAGCTCTGGCTGTGAGGAAGGGCAAGGCTGTGCGCCTGCCTGCTGGCCGAAGACCCAGAGCGTGGATTCTGCATTCAATACAGTCTGCCCTCAGCAGCTGAGGAATGGGAACAGAACCTCTGCAGATGCCGAAACCCACGGATAACCAAATCTGTGGGTCTGGGCCTCAGAAAGCCTCCTGGACGTGACTGGAAAACACTTCCGGTCATATCCAGGAGGTTAGCTGGGCCCACCACTGTGAGTTCAGAACACATAGAGCAGCCATTGTCAACCACTGTGTCGTGGCAAACTGGTGTGCCGTGGATGGTCTGCAGGTGTGCCTCAGGAGTTTGGGGAGGGTCATTTATTAGTATGGCCATTGGGGGATTTGAGCCCCCAGTCAGCAGCATGGTGGGCCTTGTCAATTGTCAAAATACTGATGGTGTGCCTTGGCAATTCTAGTACCTTGTCAGTGTGCCATGAGATGAAAAAGGCTGAAAACTGACGTAGAGAGTCAAATCCACAGGTTCCGAACCCACGGATAAAAAGGGCCCGCCTATATGCACATTTGCATAATCTTTCCAGATCTTGTTTAAGTATGAGGATACTTAAGAATGAGCACATGCATGCACATGGTGTTTATGAGCATAACTATCAAGACCTCTGACTGGAGCCAGCAACTCTTGAGTGCCTCTGCCCTCCCAGGCATCCGCTTGGTTGCTCCAGAGCAAGTCAAGACTCTCAAGGGCTCCAGGTCACAGTTGGACTTTGCCTGGGCAACCAGTTCCTGTTTCTTGGGCTTCTTGCTCTGTTGAGTAACACACTGAATATGTGAGAGAAGCAGCAGCAGCAGCAAACATCAGACCTCTTCTGTTTACTTAATATGCATAGCTAATAATCTCCATGGACAACAACAGAATACAAATCAAGCATAATGTATCTGTGGACTGCCAGCTGTCTCTCTGGGCCCAAGATTGTTCAGGTGCCTGTGGAGGTCAAACAGGCCCAACCACTCACCCAGATTTCTGCTGTAAAAATGAAACAGTTCCCTAACAGTTCACTCACATACCTTCTTCCTGAGGACATCTGGGGTGGCCCATGAAGGATATGACCTCCTTTCTACCTGTTTGCACAGCAGACACAGGCCTCAGAAGAACATATGAACAGCCCCGCAGGATCAGGCTGTAGGCCCATCTAGTCCAGCTTCCTGTATCTCACAGTGGCCCACCAAATGCCCCAGGGAGCACACCAGAAAACAAGAGACTTTGCATCTGGCATTCGGACATAGCCCATTTCTAAAATCAGGAGGTTGCACATACACATCATGTCTAGTAATCTGTGATGGATTTTTCCTCCAGAAATTTGTCCAATCCCCTTTTAAAGGCATCTAGGCCAGATGCCATCACCACATGCTGTGGCAAGGAGTTCCACAGACCAACCAGTGGCATTGCTAAGAGGTGCGGGCCACAGCACGGGGGGGGGGGGGTTGACACGCTAAAATCATGATGGTTAAGCATAACCCTGTCATATTATATACCATTGGATGCAGAATTTCCAGTGGAATGCAAAGCAAAAAACCAGAGTGAAATATCTCATTTCTATCAAATGTTATGGCCAAAAAACAGGAGAACAAAAAAATGCATGGATCCCTATGGAAAGTGAAACTGAGCCGTATCAAACGTTTATTCTCAAGTAGGCAAACATGCCTTAGTCCGTCAGAAAGGGCAGGCTGAGATGAATCCAACACCACCAGAATGGTCCTGATCCAATGAATGCAGCTTCCAAAAACACTTGGGAAGGAAGTCCCTCCCGCAAAGCAGATGAATGTATTGAGCCCTGTGGAAAGCAAAACTAAGCCTCACTGTCGAGTTTACTTGCAGGTAAGAAAACATGCCTTGGCTGGTGTGGAAGATTAGGTGAAGGAGATTGCAAGGTTACCAGAATGGTCCTGATCCTGACCTTGAGTTAAATAAGTGCTCCAGAAGGTACCCCCCCCCCCCCAGGAAAAAGGATCAGAACAGAGGCTTCTGCTGATAAGGTGAACCTTTTGAGACTTGCAAAGCCAGGTGGATCCTGACAGTGATCTGGTTTGAACAGGAGTTCTTCAGCTGAACTGGGCACTGGGTAGGGCTGAAAACCTTACTGGTTTTGAAGGGGGGGTGTTATTGCAGGCAGGCTACAGAGGAATTCACTTGGTGGAACAGGGCTGAGCTCTGCTTATTTAATTATTTGTTTTACTTTATTTATACTTATTTATTTTAATTTGCCTGATGTCACTTCCGCCATGACATAACTTCTGGTGGGTCTTGGACAAACTTTCATCAGTGGCATTACTAGGGAGTGCGGGGGGTGTGGGCCTCACTGGTTGATGCACAAGGGGGTGATGCACACTGGGAGATGACGCACTAAAATCACGGTTTTAGGAGTAACCCCATCATGCCATATACCATTGGATGTGGAATGTCCAGCGGAATGCAATGCAAAAAACCAGCTAAACAAGCGCATCGGTAAAGCAGCTACCACGTTTTCCAGACTCACAAAGAGAGTCTGGTCCAACAAGAAGCTGACGGAACATACCAAGATCCAGGTCTACAGAGCTTGCGTCCTGAGTACACTTCTGTACTGCAGCGAGTCATGGACTCTTCGCTCACAACAGGAGAGGAAACTGAACGCTTTCCACATGCGCTGCCTCCGATGCATTCTCGGCATCACCTGGCAGGACAAAGTTCCTAACAACACAGTCCTGGAACGTGCTGGAATCCCTAGCATGTATTCACTGCTGAAACAGAGACGCCTGCGTTGGCTTGGTCATGTCGTGAGAATGGATGATGGCCAGATCCCAAAGGATCTCCTCTATGGAGAACTCGTGCAAGGAAAGCGCCCTACAGGTAGACCACAGCTGCGATACAAGGACATCTGCAAGAGGGATCTGAAGGCCTTAGGGATGGACCTCAACAAGTGGGAAACCCTGGCCTCTGAGCGGCCCGCTTGGAGGCAGGCTGTGCAGCATGGCCTCTCCCAGTTTGAAGAGACACTTTGCTAGCAGTCTGAGGCAAAGAGGCAAAGAAGGAAGGCCCACAGCCAGGGAGACAGAGCAGGGACAGACTGCACTTGCTCCCGGTGTGGAAGGGATTGTCACTCCCGGATTGGCCTTTTCAGCCACACTAGACGCTGTGCCAGAACCACCTTTCAGAGCGCGATACCAGAGTCTTTCGAGACTGAAGGTTGCCAATACAAATACATGCAGCATAATCCTAACTTGTGCTGGAGCAGGCAGGCCAGTGGGCCTGGGCTGCGTCCAGCACAAGTTTGGGGCCAGAAGCGGCACAACCCAAGGCAAGGGGAAAACTTTCCCCTTACCCCGTATCGTGCTGATTTGTCCTCAATGGGTCTACTCGCATCTGCACCACTTCAGGGAGTGGGGCAGATCTGAGTAGAATGGAGCAGCCACAGGCTAGTCTCACCTCCCACTCCCCACCCACCCCCAGGGATGCCCACCACCCGCTCTACCCCTGCCCCAAAACGCCTCCCCCCTGCCCTCCCCAGACCCCTGTTTTGGCCAAGCTCAGCCAAAGCAAACTTACCCGCCAGCTTGGATCTGGTGTGGGGAGACCAGTGCAACTCCTTGTGCTAGCCTCCCCAACTTTTGAGTCCCAACACCCCCGGGTTGACACAAGTGACTTGTGCTGGCCTAACCTGGTGGTCAGGTTTGCGCCCTCAGTCATGTCCTTCCTCAGGTTCCTTCTTTTTAGACCGAACTGGCCCAAACGCTGTAGCCTTTCCTCACAAGGGAGGTGCCGCAGCTCACTAATCATTTGGTCGCTCTCTTCCGCACCTTTCCCAGTTTCACTATATCCACTTTGAGCAAGTCCTGAACAATACCAACTTGAGCACAAGAACTGCCATCCGCAGTGCTTTCAAAGCTGCCTTTCTGAGAACTGTCATTCCCTGAACTGCTTGCTAAATCCTGTGGGAAGTGAAATGTGTGATGGAGAAACAAAGAACAGGAAAATACTTGTACAACAACAATACATGTAGTTAATTCCCCCCCCCCCAAAGTGTATATTCATAATGTCCTGTTCATAATGTTCATAATGTCCTGCCTGCAAGAGATGAAATAAAAATGGTGAGCTGTGCAAAAAGGAATGTTTCAAGTAGTGTCCTCTTATATTTAGCAGGGGGGAAGACAGTGTTCCTCTTCACCCCCCCCCCCATCACAATGCCTTTTCCTGGGACTGTTAGATGGTGTTCCTTCCTCATCTTCTTGATACTGTGGGACATTTATCCCCTGGGGGCTGGGGATAAGAATATGCCCTCAGTTTGGCTGTACTTGTAAGAGGCAACTAAACAGCCACCGGGTAGATGGGACTCCTTAGCCTGGGAAGGCAGCTCATCTGAGAGAAGGAAGACTCTGATCCCAAACCTCCACTGCCTTGTGGCTACATCCAGTTATGGAAAAGGCTTTGGGAATCAACCTCGAGGCAAAATCTGGAGCCGGAGTCCCTGAGGCAGTTCATGGCTGAACACAGTCACGTTCTGGCAACTCCTGCGACGCCGCTGGAACCAACCGTATTGGCCTCTGCCTTTCCATTGGACCATTTCAGCGACGTGGAGAGGGGGGATTTGCTGCATGGGTAACAGCCTATCCTCCATACCTACTTTACCCAGGCTTCGCGCACTGGAGAGGACACTCTGTTCCAGAACACTATTCAGAGCGCGATACCATAGTCTTCCGAGACTGAAGGATGCCAACATGGTATGGGACATTTTGGGATATGGAACCATTTATGTATTAACTTAGCTATGTAAACCACTATGTGAACTTTTCTCAAATTAAAAAAAAAGATATATACATATTTTAAACAGTCATAATAGTAGTAGTAATAATAACCTCCATATGCAGAGCCAGTACACCTCTGAGTGCCAAATACCAGGAACAAGCAACAAGGCAAGTCTATCACCTTCATCCCTTACTGGCAAATGACTGTCCCCTGTTGGAAACAGAATGCAGGGCTCCATGAACTTTGACCTGATCCAACAAGGCAATTCTTATGCATCACCTTTTGTCACTTCCATTTTTGACTAAAAGAGGTACCACAAATACCTCCTAGACCATTTCCTTATCCTTTCCTTTATAGAGCTATAGTTCTGACAGATGGATATAGATTAGTTGTTTGATTTTTGTCTGTAAACCGCTTTGTGAACTTCTATCAGGTCAGCAGGGGAGGATAGCCCTTGCTTTCCCGATAGCAGAATGGCTTGGGAGCATAGGGAGATAGCACAAGAAACAGGCGATCCCAAACAGAGCCGAAGAGGCAGACTCAGGCTTGTTGGTTGCAGAAGCAGGTATTGGTAAAAGGCGCAGGCAGAAGAGTAGTCAGTCAAACGGTCCAGAAGTCAGGGATACAGCAGGTCACAGTCAGGAGAAGGCAGTCCAAATCAGTACACAAACCAGCAGCACAACCCACACCAGGAGTCTGTGCTTGCCCCATATATACCAGGGCCAGCCAATCAGAGTAGGGTGACCTCATAGTCACAAGACAGTCTTGTGACCCACTCTGATTGGCTGTCCAGTGGTGCATTGCACCACTGCAACATAGCCTACCTGACTCTGCACACATCTCTCCCAGGTCACATGGCTCCCACCTGCAACAGGTGCAACTGATTGCTAATCAGCTACATATAGAGTGCAGCTGTTCCTTTAGTACATTTTATACCAGGCAACAATTCAGGGCCTGGGATGCCAAAGGCCTGACAACTTCCATTGAAAAGCGGTATATAAATACAGTTAATAATAATAATAATAATAATAATAATAATATTCTCTAAGAATGGATATTTTCATACTGATTGGATTTTAGAGGCTTTACCCCTTCTTATTAAGAGGTGAGTGCTGCTGGCTTTGTGGAGATATTGGGGATATTTTAAGGATGTTTTCATGTTTTTATCATAAACTAAAGTTTAAAAGTCAATTTTTATGGTTCTTTAAGCCACATTCGGTACCCTTAAGAGAAAGTTAGATACTAAGTAAGTAAGTAGGGTGCAAAATTACTGGTTTTTTAAAAAATGTGTATTTTTTTCCTACCATTTGCATATTGTAGAAAAACAACTCACAACTGTAGTAACTTTCCTGCTGGTGAAACTTTTCCCCCAGCACAACATATTCTAAAGCTGTCTTGCAAAACACAGTGAAAAACTTTAAATATTCTTTGCTTGTTATCACAGATGCTTCAGCACAATGTTAAACAAGTTTTAAATCACCTTAAAGTACATCAGAATCACCTTATTTTCCCTAAGCACAGCAATCTTGTCATCTTCAGTGTAATTATGTAACACGTATTCCTTGTCTCCATTTCTTAAACATACAGCTTCTCAGTGGTGGTGTTCATCCTACCAAGTCCTAGACATTCTCTCTGATTGCTGGATGTAGCAGCAAAGCAATCATGACTTTAAAGGAGGAATACTTTGGCTAATTTGAAAGCTTAAATGTTTTTAAGAGAAACAAGATGCCCCAGAAGGCAAATATTGAACAATTTAATATTCCAGGTGAAAACAAATCCCTTGTCACAGCTGCTTTAAAAAATGCTTCATTCAAAATGCTGTTTTATCAATGTCTGGAATTGGGCAGCCATCTTCTGTTGTCTGGAGGTCTGGTCCAGAGGGTAGAGCCTTTGTTAGCCCGAAGATAACATCGGAAGGTCGCCAGTTCGAGGACACCGGCAGCTCCCTGAACAGCTGAGAATGGCAAGACCTAGAAGCAGCTGACAAGCTGAGCTGAGTGATTCCACCTGCTCTTGGTGTGAGCAAGAAGCGTCTTGGCTGCCCTCCATGTGAGAGATGGAGCTGCTTGTCAGCCTGCGTGGGAGAACTGGAGGCCAGAAGTGAGACCAAACCAAGAAGATCCATCTGAAATGTTGTTGGTTCTTGAAAGAGAGAACCTCTATGATTGTAAAATCCCCTTGAGGGATTTAGAAACACCTGCCTATGTAAGTGTTGTTGACAACCTTCAGTCTCGAAAGACTATGGTATCGCGCTCTGGATGGTGGTTCTGGAACAGCGTCTAGTGTGGCTAAAAAGGCCGATTTGGGAGTGACAATCCCTTCCACACTGGGAGCAAGTGCAGTCTGTCCCTGGTCTGTCTCCCTGGCTGTGGGCCTTCCTTCTTTGCCTCAGTCTGTTGGCCAAGTGTTTCTTCAAACTGGGAAAGGCCATGCTGCACAGCCTGCCTCCAAGTGGGCTGCTCAGAGGCCAGGATTTCCCACCTGTTGAGGTCTACTCCTAAGGCCTTCAGATCCCTCTTGCAGATGTCCTTGTATCGCAGCTGTGGTCTACCTGTAGGGCGCTTTCCTTGCACGAGTTCTCCATAGAGGAGATCCTTTGGAAACCGCCTTGAATAAAGTCAGAGGAGTAATCCAATGACCAGAAAGGCGGTATATAAATACTTAGTTGTTAATAATAATAATAATATCTGCCATCAGCATGTCTGCTTCTGTTGGATTTATCCGATTTCTTTTTTCTTTTCTTTTTTAAGTATGTCTTGAATTTCTATCAGGGTTGTGTTAGGTGCAGATTTTGAAGTGCCATGAGATGTAGACATGGCTAATTGCTTGAAAAGGGGATTGGGCAAATTCATTGAGGTCCAGAGGTCTATCAATGGCTACCAGTCCTGATGGCCATGTACTATCTCCAAGTCCTGTTGCAGTAGGATGCCTGATCTTGTCTGATCTTGGAAGCTAAGCAGCGTCAGGCCTGGTTAGTACTTGGATGGGAGACCGCCTGGGAATACCGGGTGCTGTAAGCTTATACCATAGTCTTTTGAGAGTGAAGGTTGCCAACCAGGCCTCTGGATACCAGTTGCAGGGCAGCCACAGGACGGTGGAATGCGTTTATCTCCTTTGATGGGCTTCCCAGAGACAACTAGTGAGCAGTGGTGGGAAACTGGATGAACCTTTAGACTTAACAGGACCTTAGCCCCCCGCTCCTGTTGCTAGCATTCAGCTATCTACTCCTTACAAAGTGTTCCTTGATTCTTGTCCAGCTTCTTGCATCTCAGGTGAGAGACGATTTTCTCAACAGCAGCTAATTCACACCCTCCACCTGTTGCTATGTTCCTGGAACCAAAACAGATGAGTTATCCAGATGACACATCCACTGTTGCCGATCACCTCTCTTGTTTCTCCTGGAGCCCACTCTGGGATCCTGCAGCTGCAGCCTGCCGTGTAGATTGCTTGTACCTCTTTAGCTCCTTCCTGGAGAGATCAGGCTGACCCCAGCTGGAATTTTAGGCTGCTGGCTTGCTTCAGTGTGGCAGTTACTATATTTTTTAACTATCCAACACAACGGAGGCTACAATGCGTATTTTTCTGGGAGTGATTCTCATTTAATATAGTGGGGCTTAGT
Source organism: Tiliqua scincoides (assembly GCF_035046505.1). Lineage (NCBI taxonomy): Eukaryota > Metazoa > Chordata > Lepidosauria > Squamata > Scincidae > Tiliqua > Tiliqua scincoides. The sequence continues at coordinate 3,925,785 of NC_089824.1, read as the reverse complement.
TTTGAGTAAACAGTCCTATGACTGAACTACATGTTTGGCAGCCTACTGAAGAACTGACTATTTGAAAACAAATTAGCTACACACACAGAGCAAGAGCGAGCGCACAAAATTCAGCTTTGCTGTTTAATTCACTTAATATTTATTGGGTGAACCTAATAATGAATGCCTAGAAAACAAGAAGTACAGATTGAATGTCTTTGCATTGCCAATGGCAACTGGGAGGAGCCACTTACACAGCGTGTTGCGGCACCTGTGTTACTCACCACTCCACCCCACTGTAGCTATGCCACTGGCATACAACATTGTGTGTGAATCACAAATCACCCTGTTGTGACTGACTTAAGGTCACCTCGTGAGCAATGGGGCCAAGTAGGAATTGGAATGCTGATTCTCCAGCCAAAGCATAATCTCACCTCTTCAACCTCTACACCACCCCAGCTCGGTATGAACAGCTCAGTAAACACCTTTCGTAGTCAAGTCCCAAGTTTCCAGGTTTCCTATCTGTGAAGTTGTGAGCTAAACTGGAGAGGAGATGGAGTTTTCCAACTGGAGAAAATTGCCTTTTGTTGGCAGACTGACAGCTGTGAGTGTTTGGATCATGAGCTTTTGTGCTATTTCTCCTAGTTAGCATGTAAATCAACAGGAGTGATGCACACGTACAGATACATTCCTTTCCAAGCACGTCACTGCCCACACTGCTGTAGGTGGACACTTGCTTCAGAACATAATTCATGGCTTACCACTGCTGACTTGTTCACAGCGCTGTTTCTTGCATTAATTACAGAATTGTAGCATTGGAAAGGCACCACATGGTCATCTAGTCCAACTCCCTGCCTGTAGCAGGACATCCTCCTAGACTAGAGCATCTCCAACAGATGCCTGACAAGGCTCTGATTGAAGATCTCCAGCGAGGGAGAGTCCACCACTTCCTTCGGCAATCTGTTCCACTGCCGAACCACCCTTTTGACCATAGCCATCTCCTCAGTTTGAGAAACATGACTTAGGGCACAATCCTAACCGACTTTCCAGCACCAACATAAGGGCAATGCAGCTCCAAGGTAAGGAAACAAACACTCCCTTACTTTGAGGAGGCCTCCATGAGTGCCCCCCCCCAACTGCAGGATGCAGCACACGTCCCATTCGCACAGCTATACCAGTGCTGGAAAGTTGGTTAGCATTTGGGCCTTCTGTAAAACAAAGGACTCCAACAGTCTTCACCAATCTTACGATTAAATTCAATCTAGGAAGTAGGCTGACAAGTCAACAGACCATCTGAACTGCTCACAGCACCCACAGCTGGGTGGGAAAACAAGGGCAGAACCATGCAGGGATTCTCAACCAACAATAGAGGATCCTCTGATTGAGTCACCCTTCCTATGAATACCATGGGATTCTATGGGGAAAAAACTATAAGAACCTTTGGCTTCAGAGCTTTGTGTTGTTTGTTAAATTGGTCATCCTATTGACTTCTTCATGTTCTTGTCTTGCCATCCTTTTGGATTATTAACCTGCTATATTGCAGGTAAAGTCAAGTCACCCCCCATTCCAGTCTTCATCTGAGAACCTGAGAATCTGAGAGACATTTTTGAGACATACAAAATTATGCACAGGAAGGATAGAGAGATACTCTTTACGCTCTCACATAACACCAGAACCAGGGGACATCCGCTAAAATTGAGTGTTGGGAGAGTAAGGATAGACAGAAGAAAATATTTCTTTACTTAGTGTGTGGTTGGTCTGTGGAACTCCTTGCCACAGGATGTGGTGATGCCGTCTGGCCTGGACGCCTTTAAAAGGGAATTGGACAAGTTTCTGGACGAAAAATCCATTATGGGTTACAAGCCATGATGTGCATGTGCAACCTCCTGATTTTAGAAATGGGCTATGCCAGAATGCCAGATGCAAGGGAGGGCACTAGGATGAGGTCTCTTGTTATCTGGTGTGCTCCCTGGGCATTTGGTGGGCCGCTGTGAGATACAGGAAGCTGGACTAGATGAGCCTATGGCCTGACCCAGCAGAGCAGTTCTTATGTTCTTGTGTAACCTCCATGCCACCAGTTGGTGCCCAGACTGGTTCAACCTTTTCTCTCTATCCCCATGTGTTATAGTGCAGAATGTGGCAGCCTGGGTGGTTACTGGAGCTAAATGGTTTGATTCTGTTGGACCACAACTTCAGAGACTGCACTGGCTTTCTATTTGTTTCCAGGGCCAATTAAAGGTACTGATATTGATCTTTACAGATCAATATTGATATTGATATGTCATATTGATATTGATATGTCAAATATCAATATTGACAGGTACTGATATTTGCTTTTACAGTTTGTGTCCAGGTTATCTGAGGGACCGCTTTCTCCCATACATCCCAGCCCACTCTCTTAGGTCATCCGAGGGGGCTCTCCTTCAAGTGCCATCTCTGTCCCAAGTTAGAGGGATGATGGTTCGGGAGCAAACCTCTATAATGGCACCATGACTATGCAATTCCTTTCCAGGGGAAGTAAGAACTGCTGCCTCCCTCATGGCCTTTCAGCAAGGTCTCAAACATTCCTGTTTTGTCTGGCATTTGAGTGATACTTTGTTGTCTGACCTGATGTCCGTGTCTCGGTAACAATGCTTATATAGTTGCCCCGCCATGGTTTTACTGTTCTTATTATCAGTAGCATAGCTAGAGGGGGTGCAAAGCACTAAGTTTTGCAGGCACCTGAATGTGTTGTGCAAGCAGCCCCTTCAGAGCCATTCCAGATGGTGGGAGCAAAATGGAGGCAAATGCCTGGTTTCGAAGGGGAGGGGAAGAGGCCGTTTACATGATGCATTCAGTCACCTGCAAAACTTAGGCCACATTCCTAACCAATTTTCCAGCACTGACATAAGGGCAATGCAATTCCAAGGTAAGGGAACAAACATTGCCTTACCTTGAGGGGGCCTCCATGACTGCCCCCCAACTGCAGGATGCAGCACCTGCCCCACTGGCACAGCTATGCCAGTGCTGGAAAGTTGGTTAGAATTGTGCCCATAGTGTTTTTGCACCCTCACCAGCTACACTACTGCTTATTATGACTTTATTGTTTTACATATTGTACATTTTTAATGTGGTATTTGTAAGTCACCTTGGCGTTTGCTTTGGCATGAGAAAGAAAGAAAGAAAGAAAGAAAGAAAGAAAGAAAGAAAGAAAGAAAGAAAGAAAGAAAGAAAGAAAGAAAGAAAGAAGAGTATAACGTTTGAAGGGCAGGCATATGTACAAATATGTAGGTTCTCCTTTCAGTTGAGGCTTCTGTGCACTGGGGTTCCAATTGTGCAGAGAGCCAACACGTGAGTAGCTATGAGTGCACTGACCATTCTTAGCTCTTTGCTCCGACATACCCAGAGCAAGTTGCAAACAATTGGTTGGAGGAAAGTTGCAAGCAGCTGAGTTAACTGGAATGCACTACACCTGTGCTTGCCATGCCCTAATTAACTGGGCAGGCTCAGATTGGGTGCTGAAGCCCACTTAAACTTCACTATGCAGCTCCACCAGTGCAGTGGGTGAACTGTAAAGCTGCTGCCAGAGACTTTTGACAAACAATTACTGTATATGACCTTGGACTGACCTTATGCTTTGTGGATACTGGATTAGAATGAGGTAACTCTGGACTGCTATATTCTATGTGTATGACCTGGACTGCTTTGACTACTCTGTTTATGGCTTATAACATCAAAATATAACAGCAAATTCAAGACTCTGCTGTGTCTGCAGATTTGTATACACCCTGCTCTGAAACAGGACATACCCAGCTTCCTACCTAACAACCATGTCACCTTTCAGATGTTTTTTTTTTCCACTTCCCCTGCCATACATTCAGCAAATATGTTGGGAGAAAACTTATTAACCATGTTGTAGTCTCATAGTCACTTTTGGATGTTCTGAAGGTCAAAACAAAGAATTATTTTGAAACAAGTAGCAAAACAGCAGAGACTGAGGGAAAGTGACTAGCCCAAGGTTACCCAGGAAGCTTCATGGTTGAGGGGGGATTTGAACCTGGATCTTCCAGGCCTAAGTTCACCTCCCAACCCACTATACCACCCTGGCTCTCCCTGGATCTGGATCTCCCTGGGTCACCTGGATCTCCTTGTATCACCATAAAAATCAGGAGCGATGAATGCCAAGGAGTGGAATGTATCATCTGTTCTGGCCTGTCAGCCATCAGTTGACTATCTGCACATATCGATTGAGGCATCACTCGTGAATTGGCCTTTTCAGCCACACTAGACGCTGTTCCAGAACCACCTTTCAGAGCGCGATACCAGAGTCTTTCGAGACTGAAGGTTGCCAACATATGGAGGGAGAGAGGGTGAAGCTCTTTGAACCACATTTATTCATGTTCGTCACTTAGAAACAGAGAAAGTTTGCCAATGCCAAAATTATCTGGAAGTCTTTGCAACAAAAAAGTGGGGAGGGGAGTAGGGGGGAACACGCACATCAACATGCGGAGCTCCTCATCATTTATTTCAGCACTTCCCATGTAGCCTCAGGTCAGCAAGCATGACATGAAAGCCGCAGAAAATATGATAGGAAGCCAGCAAAGCATGGCATGAACTGTCAGCGAGCACATCTTTACAGGGGCAGGTTCAGACAGCTGAAGCATTCTAGCCAGCTACTTGTGTGCTGGGCTCTGTGGATTGAGCACAACTTGCCTTGGACCTGCCTCTCCACACCTGTCTTGCTGGATAGCTCTCCAGCTTTGTTGGTACAGTCGGAGGCTTGAGGAGAGTGCTGGACACCGACCCAAAGGGCTCCTGGCTTGTGCCCTATTGCAGCTGACATGTTGTGCTTTGACATGTGGGGAAATGGACCACGTTCCCGCTTTGACATGACCCCACTTTGACATGTGGGGAAATGCCATTGGACAAAGTCAGAGCACATGCAACATACATGAATATTGGTCCATTCTTTGTTTTGTTCGATCAAGGTTCAATCCTTAGCATCTCTAGTGAAAAGGATTTCAATAGACTAAAAGGGCTGGGAAGGACCTTTGTCTGAGATCCTGGAGAGCTGTTGTCTGTACGCAGGTCATATTTGGCTTTGATGGATCAATACATGCAATCAAACCATTGTCCTGCCTATTATTAATTATGACTCAGAATATTTACACACTGCTTTTCAATGTTCCCAAATCAGCACTGTCTGCTCTGAATGGCAGCTCCATATGTGATGTATGCACAAGACTGAGAAAAGACAGTGTGCAAGACAGTAAGCACATCATACCAGTCCAGTGGAATCTTCTACTGGAGAAGCTCAATGAAATTCTTTTCAATGAGATTCATGGAAGAAAACTCCTTACTTGAGTCCCTTATGGTCTCAGATGCTCCACATCTCAACTGGAGAAGTCTCTGCTGTTCTCAGTTGTGTACAGAAATAAGTAAAGGACATTGCATTGCTTCTCATACAAACGTGAGTCTGACAACTAGTCGATCTAGCCTGCAGCGGTCTGCTGAATCTGGCTTCCAGCAGGAGCTTCTGCCAGCCCTTCTTCCAGAGGTCCTTGGATTAGAGACCAGTGGTTACCGCTGGGCCCTTCTGCATGCTCAGCCCCTGAGCTTCAGCCCCTTCTCAGAACTGTGCAACCCCTACTCCACCACTGCAAAATAAACCCAACCATTTGGACAATCCTGTTTATGGCTTACCATGTCACTAGAGTTGTTTATAGCTCACAGGCTCTTTATAGCCTTTGTTCTGTCTCCTGGCTTGTGTTCTAAGCAGAGAAGCAGAAAATCACATGCTTATTGAGATGCTTAAGCAGAAAAATAACTGCAGAGACAAGAGCAATTGGATAGTTTGATGGTTGTTGTTTCAAGTGGTATCCGGCAGGGCTGACTTTGTCTGACAGTGTTCCATGTGCAGTGACTAGGTGGTTTGTCCAGCTGCTGGGGGCAATAATGATACAATTGCCATGCATTCAGGTGGAGCTTTTGACCTTTATGGCTTGAGGGAACTCCTTGAGAGAAGAGCAGCTTTCCTACAAGGAAAGGCTAAGGGGCTTGAAAAAAAACATGACCAAGCAGCTGTTACCCTGCAGATGCCAGATCTCGTCTGATCTCGGAAGCTAAGCAGGGTCAGGCCTGATTAGTACTTGGATGGGAGACCGCCTGGGAATACCGGGTGCTGTAGGCTTATACCAGAGTCTTTCGAGACTGAAGGTTGCCAACCATGACCAAGCATCAGAGGGGGTTTCTGCAGTCAAGCATAGTGTAAATAAATTGGCTTCAAATACATAATGTTTCTCCCTCTCTCATAATACCAGATCAGAGACTCCCCCACTTCTTGATATTGACTGGCGGGAGATTCAGAATGGACAAAAGGAAGGCATCTTTGTGTGTCCAAGAAGTTTGTCACTCTTTGGGGTGAGAAAAATTTTGATTCCTTGTTGTTATGTTCCATTGTCATTCGTATGCACTTGCTGTTCCTTTGTTAAGGACTCACTCCTACCCTGCTTTCAAGCACTGATGCAGCCCTGCCAGCAAGGTGTGCATTGCATCCTGGGGTTGGGAGGCAGTCGTGGAGGCCTCCCTAAAGAAAGGATCATTTGTTCCCCTATCTCAGGGCTGCATTGCAGCTACATTAGTGCTGGAAAGTTGGACAGGATTGAGCCCTGTTATTTTAGTGGGCATTATTAGATATTTGTTTTGATGCTATTTTAATTTGATTGTTGAAAGTTGTTTTGGGAGCCCAGTTTGGGACCAACAGCTGGAGTAGTCATATTGGTTTAAATGCATACAATCGCTCATGTATAGAATTCATCCCTGGATGGGATGATGGCCATTAGCTTAGAGGGCTTTCACAGGGAACTGACCAGACCTCATCCTGGTGCCCTCCCTTGCATTGGCATTCTGACATAACCCATTTCTAAAATCAGGAGGTTGCGCATACACATCATGGCTTGTAACCCATAATGGATTTTTCCTCCAGAAACTTGTCCAATCCCCTTTTAAAGGCGTCCAGGCCAGATGCCATCACCACATCCTGTGGCAAGGAGTTCCACAGACCAACCACACGCTGAGTATAGAAATATTTTCTCTTGTCTGTTCTAACTCTTCCAACACTCAATTTTAGTGGATGTCCCCTGGTTCTGGTATTATGTGAGAGTGTAAAGAGCATCTCCCTATCCACTCTGTCCATCCCCTGCATAATTTTGTATGTCTCAATCATGTCCCCCCTCAGGCATCTCTTTTCTAGGCTGAAGAGGCCCAAACGCCGTAGCCTTTCCTCATAAGGAAGGTGCCCCAGCCCAGTAATCATCTTAGTCGCTCTCTTTTGCACCTTTTCCATTTCCAAGGTTCTGTTTTGCTCTTGTGGCCCAGAATGGTTGCGGAGGTGGGGGGGGGGCACTTGCATGCTATGGTGAGGCTCCCTGCAGAACTTTGCACCTTCTTTAGCTATGCCTCTGTCTCCACTTTCTTCCAGGCAATTCCATTAAATAATACCCACCACCCCATTTTGAGACACTGGCATTTTTTCCACCATGGTAATAATTTTAGAAATTTGTATTTTTACACTATCAACAAGAGAAATAGAGTAAGATCGCATTTTGGATGTTCTGAAGCATGGGATTCTACAAGTGGAGGAGACTCGGGAGTTTGACCACTGATTCAGGAATTCAGTTGGGTTCTTCAAGCTATGAAAAGTTCACCAAGCTTTTTTTAAATGCCACCAATGTCTCCAGATTGTGACTATCCCACGCAAGCCCCCTGCCCACCCTTTACTATTTCATTGTTCAAGTGCTAAAGAATTACTCACCATAATGACAGACAGGTTGCTCATTACTATTATGCAATCCCTTTACTCTGCAGCCAAAAGGATTTTTTAAATATATCTATAACAAAGAATCGAGGGAAGTAAAAATCCCTAATCTTGACTGACTTAATTGAAAGGAATGATTTCACCCCAAGTCATTAGTCTTTTTTTCTCTCTTCCAACAAGGTCTTGGTTTAAACATTGATATTTGTATTATTTTTATAATGTTAAAAAAAATGCCACATGAAGAAAGCCTATGATTAGCATAAATTTGTCTTGCCTATGAGTAATTTGGTTTTTAATTGGAAGAACTATAAGAACAGCAAAAGGTTTTTCGATTGTGAATGAAACAAGAAAGTCCATGGATTGCATGAAGATTCCATCTCATTAGAGTGTATCTTTAATTTGCGTGAATTATTTGGGAAGTATTCTACAACCATCTGTGCTTCTTCTCCCGATCACCCAATTAAAGAGGTGGTCGGAGTTTGTTTGGCCTGGCCAGGACGAGTCCAGCTCCTCCCCAAGGGGGAGGTGAAGGGGGCGGGGTCTGGCAGCCAAGGCAGACCTTGTAAAAGGGGACGAGACCCAGCCCTCTTCCTCCTTGTGCATGTGGGCACCGTGGGAACAGAGTGGACCTGACCCCATCCAGCCACCTTAGGACCACTGCAACTCCCAAGGAGGACTCCTGCGCTGGATCTCATGTGCAGCATCTTTGATCTGTAAGGTGGGGATGGGGGTTTGGACAGGCTCTGCCCAAGGAAGGATCAGGTGCAGTCCAGGCACACCTTCCTGGGAGTAAGCCCTGGGGAGTGCAGGGGGACTTGCTCCAAGCAGACATGCTTGGAGTGTGCGCTCAGTCCCTGGCCTGGTGGGCGGAGGGGGCAGGCAAGCCCAGGGCACCCTGTGCGCTCCACGTGGGAGCAGGATCTGCATGGCAAGAAGCAGGCGCCTGGCCGCACGTGGCTCGAGCTGCAGGACTGCTGCAGCTCCCTGCATGCGGCTGCAGGCCAGCACAGGGCTCCAGGAGGTGTCCCACCAGGCCCGGATCCCTTCTGCATGCAGGATCACGCACATGGGGAGTCGCCATGGGAGGCAGGCGCCAGCTCAGCACCTCCACACCACCCACTTTCATGCGAGTAAGCCCCAGAGACCATAATGGGGCTTGCCTCTGAGGAGCCAGGCAGAGGCTTAAATGCTGGGGCTGCAACCCCAACCACAATTTCCAGGGAGGAAGCCCCTTGGACTATAATGGGACTTGCTTCTGAGTAGGCATGCAGAGGCTTGGACCATAGAACTGCAGTCCTCGCCCCACTTTCCAGGGAGTAAGCCCTTTGCACTATAAGGGGTCTTGCTTCTGAGGAGGCAGGCAGAGCCTTGGACTCTGGCTGCAATCCTAGACACACTTTCCTGAGAGTAAGTCCCATAGTCTATAATGGGCCTTGCTTCTGAGGAGGCAGGCAGAGCCTTGGACTCTGGCTGCAATCCTAGACACACTTTGCTAAGAGTAAGCCCCATAGTGTATAATGGGCCTTGCTTCTGAGGAGGCAGGCAGAGCCTTGGACTTTGGCCGCAATCCTAGCCATGCTTTCCTGGGAGTAAGCTCCATGGACTATAAGGGGCCTTGCTTCCGGATCATAGGGCCGCAGTTCTCGCCCCACTTTCCAAGGAGTAAGCTCCTTGGGCTATAAGGGAGCTTGATTCTTCTCGTACATTTGGGTCTCACTCCCAGGGTTTTGGGTGCTCAGAGTTGTTGGTTCTGAACCCTAGAGCCCTCAAAGATCCCTGTTCGGTAGTACTGCCACCACCCTGTAAGAGCCAGTGCCTCAGTCCAGGGAAACCGAGACCCTCTAGGCTTAACTATATCCCTTGTAGGCACTGAGCACTTTCTTCACTTAAAGTCTTAGTCCTCAAGTTTCTAGTCCACAATGAGGATTTTTGGTAGCTTGCTGAACTGCTAGGCAGGATTCTGAACCTTTGTCCCCAACAGACAATGCACCAACATGGTAAAAAGATTTTCTACTTTATTAAATACATAGGGTTACAAAGGCAGTAAATGCTAGAGGCATAAAAACTTCTAGGAAACATCAGCATAAAACAACAAAGCTAACTGGCTAACTCTATGAATCTCTGACTCTCACCTGGGTCAGCTTCTTTTGTAGATCCTCAGTTACCTAAGAGGCCACATGGTCCTGGTGGGGCTGGAGGCGCACCCACCACCTCTCTCACTAGAGACAAAGAACAAAAACCCTGTCCTCCAGAAGTGGGGCTGGAAGCTCACCCTCTCAGCTCTTCCCTCCCCCCTGGAGATTTACAGCTGCATTTCATCCTTGATGGGCCTCTTTCTGGCTGCCTTGGTGCTACATTATCACCTTCCATTGAATTGTAAATCCTGGCAGCTAGGACTGCAAGCCCCTTCTGTGTTACTGGGTTACTGTGGTTCAGGCTTTGCAATGCTACCAGGCCTAAACTGTACATATTCATGACAATTCTGAACAGGCACACAGAGACTTGGTCATAAGGTTGCAGTCCTCACCCACTTTATGGGGGGTAAGCCCCTGGGGGATAATGGGGGCTTGCTTCTGTTGGGGCATGCAGAGGCTTGGAGCATAGGGCTCAGATCCTGGCTCCAACTTCCAAGGAATAAGTCCCAGGAGTATAAGGGGTCTTTTATCCAGGTAGACATAGCTGGACTTAAGGCTACAATCCTGTCCACACTTTCCTGGGAGTGTATTCCATTGATTTTAATGGGACTTAATGATGAGTATATGGGCATAAAATAAGCTCCAATGAGTGCAAGCCAGTACAGATACACCAGCCCAACCACCCGCAGCAATCTCCTCCCAGGCACCTGACCTCCTCCTTGTTAATACTTCATCAGTTCTGGAGGATATTTAGAGGCATATGGGGAGCCCCTGGCCATCTCGGATTGCTTACAGCATACACTCCATCTATGTGGGAGCTGCTTTGAAAGCTGCCTGGCCAGGCTTCAGCACCCAAGGAATGGGGCAGAGTGGATGGGGCATTTAATATGTGAGTATAGCATTTAATATTATGTTTTCCCTGGGCATCAGCATTTAGTAACTCACTTGGTGGGCATGCTGCCCTTGCTCCTTGAGAGAGGAGATATGTGTGCCACCCCCTACGCCTTTAAGGGAAGAGTGGCATTCTATTACCAACCTGCTTAACAGGCATGCTACCCCTTCTCCTTAGGTGAGGATGATGATCTGTTACCAGGCTGCCTAATGGGTGTGCTTACCCGACTTCTGTGGGGGTGGTGGTGTTCTGTCAACAATGTGCTTACCAGGAGTACTGCCCCTACTCCTTTCAGAGAAGAGGGGTGTTCTGGTGCAGACCCACTTAGTGGGCATAATGCCACTAGGCCTTTGGAAGAGGGGAGGTTTCAACAATCTGCGTAGCCGTTTCTCCTTAGAGAGGGGTGAAGTTTCGTTACCAGCCCACTTAATGGGTGCACTGTCCCAGCTCCTGGGGGAGGGGCAATATTTGGTTACAACCCCCCCTTACGGATTTGTGGCCCCTTCTTCTTTGAGAGGGGGGCGTTCTATTAGCAACTGTTTAATGGGTGCTCTTCCCCCACCCAGGAAAGGGGTAATGTTCTGTCGACCAGTATTGCACGGTTCACTTCAGTGACTCTGGTGTTCCGGGCATTCTCCAATCTGTGGGGGAGCAGCGGAGGGGATGCCTTGCTAAAACCTCTCTGCTTTCATCTTGCAGGACGCTGTGGTGGCCCGGGGCGCGTGTTAAGCTGCGGCAGCAGCAGCAGGGATACCTGGCATTAACATCTCTGGTTTCAATTTGCAGGGCGTTGTGGTAGCCCGGTACGCGTATTAATCTGCGGCCACTCCATGGACTTTTTGGGCCCGCAAAAGGGTGGCTGCAACCCCCCTCAGATTGCACTTGGGCCTCAGCCCGTCAGTGCAGGTCGCTTGGTTAGCCAAGAAGGGGATGAGATGGGGCCAGCTGCTGCCCACGTTGATGAAGTTACTGAATGTGAACCGCCCACCGGACGTTTTGGGTGCTCCACCTGGGCAAGAATGACCTTTGCAGGAGGTCTGGTCTGGCTCTGATGAGCAGAGCCTGTGAGGACATCAGCACCCTTATGCGTTGGCTGCCTGGTACCGCCTTGGTCTGGTCGGACCTCTTGCAGCGTTGTGGATGGCGAAGGGCCTTCTGCTGCACTAAGATTGAAAGGATGCGCAGGAAAATCACCAAGGGCATTGGTGGCTTGGTGTCTCGCGCTGGTGGCAGCGTGGTAATGCATCTTGCAATTGTGTTGTCGCTACCTTACCTGTACAGGGGCAATGTGTGTTCATGTGTTGGAGAAAGACGCAGGCATCTTTCTTAAGGACCTGCAGGACGGCCTTAAGTCGCTTCTGCCCCTGTTTGGGAGTGGGGGGGTCAAGCGCTAGGCTGACCCCTCCTTGTGGCAGGTGGTGCAGGTTAGGAGGCGTGAATGGGACTTTGGCATGCACCTTCAGGCGGCATAGGCAGGGCAGAACCCTATTTCAGTCCTCAGGGGCTTGGCGGCACGAGGACGTGGACGGGGCCCTGGCCAGGACTGCGGGGCACACCTCAGAGGCTCAGCGGCTCGAGGTGGTGCAGTCTGCGGTCCGGCTGCCTTCCCCTTAAGGGATAGACACGGATGAGACGGGCTGTCCCAGCAGCGGGGCGCAACTTGGAGTCGGGTGCATGCCCGCCTGGGGGCAGAGGTTTCTGGTACCGCCCAGAGGTCCCTCCCCGCACCACAGGGGCTTTTGCTGCCTTGGATGCTGCAGGTCTCAGCCTCTGCTTCTCTTGGTAACATGAAATAAAGTTGCCCTTTCTCCCATATCTGTTGTCTCGAGTGTTCATTGGACAGTGCGGAAACAAAGATCTATGTCTGCTCAAGGAGTCCAAATGAACCTAAATCAAAGATCAAACCATCCACAAGAGTATTGATTTTTACTCCCTTATCATTCCCCATGGATGAAGCACATCATATGTTGGCAACCTTCAGTCTTGAAAGACTATGGTATCGCGCTCTGAAAGGTGGTTCTGGAACAGCGTCTAGTGTGGCTGAAAAGGCCGATTCGGGAGTGACAATCCCTTCCAGACCGGGAGCAAGTGCAGTCTGTCCCTGGTCTGTCTCCCTGGCTATGGGCCTTCCTTCTTTGCCTCTTAGCCTCAGACTGTTGGCCAAGTGTCTCTTCAAACTGGGAAAGGCCATGCTGCACAGCCTGCCTCCAAGCAGGCCGCTCAGAGGCCAGGGTTTCCCACTTGTTGAGGTCCACTCCTAAGGCCTTCAGATCCCTCTTGCAGATGTCCTTGTATCACAGCTGTGGTCTACCTGTAGGGCGCTTTCCTTGCACGAGTTCTCCATAGAGGAGATCCTTTGGGATCCGGCCATCATCCATTCTCACAACATGACCGAGCCAACGCAGGCGTCTCTGTTTCAGCAGTGCATACATGCTAGGGATTCCAGCACGTTCCGAGGCTGTGTTGTTAGGAACTTTGTCCTGCCAGGTGATGCCGAGAATGCACCGGAGGCAGCGCATGTGGAAAGCGTTCAGTTTCCTCTCCTGTTGTGAGTGGAGAGTCCATGACTCGCTGCAGTACGGAAGTGTACTCAGGACACAAGCTCTGTAGACCTGGATCTTGGTATGTTCTGTCAGCTTCTTGTTGGACCAGACTCTCTTTGTGAGTCTGGAAAACGTGGTAGCTGCTTTACCAATGCGTTTGTTTAGCTCGGTATCGAGAGAAAGAGTGTCGGAGATCGTTGAGCCAAGGTACACAAAGTCATGGACAACCTCCAGTTCATGTGCAGAGATTGTAATGCAGGGAGGTGAGTCCACATCCTGAACCATGACCTGTGTTTTCTTCAGGCTGATTGTCAGTTCAAAATCTTGGCAGGCCTTGCTAAAACGATCCATGTGCTGCTAGAGATCTTTGGCAGAGTGAGTAGTGACAGCTGCATCGTCGGCAAAGAGGAAGTCACGCAGACATTTCAGCTGGACTTTGGACTTTGCTCTCAGTCTGGAGAGGTTGAAGAGCTTTCCATCTGATCTGGTCCGGAGATAGATGCCTTCTGTTGCAGTTCCAAAGGCATGCTTCAGCAGGACAGCGAAGAAAATCCCAAACAAGGTTGGTGCAAGAACACAGCCCTGCTTCACGCCGCTTCGGATGTCAAAGGGGTCTGATGTGGAGCCATCAAAGACAACAGTGCCCTTCATGTCCTTGTGGAAGGATCTGATGATGCTGAGGAGCCTGGGTGGACATCCAATCTTGGGGAGAATCTTGAAGAGGCCATCCCTGCTGACCAGGTCGAAGGCCTTCGTGAGATCTATGAAGGCTATAAAGAGTGGCTGTCGTTCCCTGCATTTCTCCTGCAGCTGTCTAAGGGAGAATACCATATCAGTGGTTGGATGCACGTGTTTGGATGCAAAGCCACATGGGTTTCCTTATCCTCTGGTTATGTGTAAGGGTTTTGCCATGGAATGAGCCAGGTACTCCTTCCACTTCACAATTTTTGAGTTTGAAATCTTTCACATGGGTTTTGAACATCTGGTTGGAAAACTCTCTTGGTTGTCCGGTATCCACGAGTTCTGAGTCCTCATTGACTGGACAGTGTGATTAACTGTACCCAGGTGCAAATTAATAGAGGACTTACCTATATTTGCCAAGTACAGTACACAGGATCTGTACTGTGATGGAGAGATTTTAAGATTCTTTTGTCTGACGCAATGCTAACAGCCATAGACCTTGTCATTATCATCTGGAGGTTTTATTGATATAGTTACAAGCCAATTCAGTTCAATTTGGATACAGATGTGCACTCCTTCCTCCTCATCCTGCCCCTCTCAGCACCACACCCACAACTCCACATTAAATACCTGGGCTGAACAAGACAACCATGTGACATACTTCCACCACCTCCAAGACAACCATATGACATACTTCCACCTCCTTATTTGGGCATATATTGACACTGCATGGTTCGAGCTTTAATTAGGTCATTTTGCTCTGAGATCGAATGTTCTTGGCTCACCACTCTGGTTACATTCCCCTGGGGGCTGGGGATAAGAATAGGCCCTCAGTTTGGCTGTACTTGTTGTAAGAGGTGACTAAACAGCCACTGGGTAGATGGGACTCGTTAGCCTGGGAAGGCAGCTCATCTGAGAGAAGGAAAACTCTGATCCCAAACCTCCACTGCCTTGTGACTACATCCAGTTGTGGAAAAGGCTTCAGGAGTCAACCTCGAGGCAAAATCCGGAGCCGGAGTCCCTAAGGCAGTTCATGGCTGAACACAGTCACGTTCTGGCAACTCCTGCGACGCCGCTGGAACCAACCGTATTGGCTTCTGCCTTTCCATTGGACCATTTCAGTGACGTGGAGAGGGGGGATTTGCTGCATGGGTAACAGCCTATCCTCCATACCTACTTTACCCAGGCTTCGCGCACTGGAGAGGACACTCTGTTCCAGAACCACCATTCAGAGCGTGACACCATAGTCTTCCGAGACTGAAGGATGCCAACACTCTAGTTACACAAGTTCTTGGAATTTTACATGTTCTGTCAATAATGATCTCTTTAGGTCACTTTGCTATAACATGATCCCTTATCTTTTTATGGGAAACACCAATGTTTTCTTTGGCTCTTAATTTCAGCTATTTTCTTAACAAGAGAAACTAGGTTAACCCTTAAAAATCTATATCAACTGTACACAGGATCGCTGTTGCAAACATCTGTCAGGATGCCACATCACCTGATGGAATCACTGGTGTGATGAGATCATTGACAGCAAATGAGGATGAGGGCAAGAGAGGACAGAATGAATACATACATATTTTACATGCATATTTTACCAGAAAGTAAGCTCCACTGACTATAATGGGGCTTACTTATGGGTAGATATGCATAGGATTTGACTGTCAGGTGCTTTGCCCCTCTCCAGCTACGCCACTGCCAGGGCCTGCAGAAGGAGCCCCCACCTGCTTCGGGGGAGCTTTTCCTGAGGAAAAGTTCCTTCAAGGCCTCCTCCCACTGGAAGGGAAGGGCAGCAGGGAAGAAGAGAAAAGGAATCAATGCATTTTATCACTTAAACACTAGTTTCATTATTGCCAAAGCTTTGTGAGGAAAAAGCAGGCAGCTGCAGTGAAGATCAAATACAGTGATTGCAGCTGCAACAGCCCACCTGTGCCACAGTGCTTTCAGCGTGGAGGAAGTGACGCCACAACCGATCTGGGAATCGACGTTCAAGAAGGGGTGACGTTTGGCAGCGCGAGGATTTTTGTCCCACATCCGTTTGTCCAGAGAATGATGAAGGTGTTGTCATCGCTGAAGACTCTTTCATCTTCGTGTCAATCCCTTGCATCAGTGGTGCCTTGCACAATCTAACCAAATTGCCACAGGATGTGGTGATGGCCTCTGGCCTGGACGCCTTTAAAAGGGGATTGGACAAGTTTCTGGAGGAAAAATCCATTACGGGTTACAAGCCATGATGTGTATGTGCAACCTCCTGATTTTAGAAATGGGCTATGTCAGATGCACCAGGATGAGGTCTCTTGTTATCTGGTGTGCTCCCTGGGGCATTTGGTGGGCCGCTGTGCGATACAGGAAGCTGGACTAGATGGGCCTATGGCCTGATCCAGTGGAGCTGTTCTTATGTTCTTAATGCTGCATGAGGAGCATTTCCTTAATCAGCCACCAACATTTATTAGCCAAAAGAGCACAATCACATTACCACTGACATTCAGACTTCAATACAAGGCCACGCCCTCAACAGCAGCAAGTTGGAGGCCTCTCAAGTACCATCTTAAGACCAAGAGAGAGGAGAGGCAGGTACACACTCGTTCAGCATTGCAGGAGAAAGGCAGTTGGTTCTGGATTCATTACTGGGTGTCCCCATGAACAGAGGGGGTGCACAAAAACCAAGTCAGGCAATGCAGTTCATGTAACATGGCACCTTTACTTCATTGGTATTCAACAATACAGATCTGCAGAGCAGCAAACAGGACATGGGAAAGAGACACCTTCGTGTTTTCACAACGTGCAGAAAATCTTCAGGTTAGATACATAGACACAGAATAGTCCACTGAATCATGTGAGGCTCTCCCCCATTTTAGGCTCAACATGTGTCCGCACAGTCCACTGTCATTCTCTTAAAACCGTTCTCCAGTAGAGTCCATACTGCAACGAAGTATTTTGTTTTGTTCAAGTTTATCAAGATTGTTGGCTCAGTGTTTTAAAGTCTGGTGTACAAAACCCATGGAATTTCACAGCACAATCTCAGGGACAGGGAACCTCTGTGCACATTTATGCATTCTTCGCTGTTTCCTGAGGACCATTAGGAGGGCACAGCAGCAACACCTGGACAAAGGAGGCGATGGAGTTATTCAAGCCACACAATCAGCCCGACTCAGCACTTTTGATCTTTCCAGGTCAAGCAGCAACTGCCTCTCTGGCTAGAGGCCATCTCCTTTCTAGAACAGAGGAAGGATCTCTAACCCTCTTCTCTAATGGGCAGAGACTGAACAGTGTTCAGGAACACTGGATGGGCGAGAGCCATCCCTGGCACCCAACTGTCAACCAATGCAGGTTGAGCCCACTCCACCCTGCCCCCTCAGCACTGCCATGAGGGCACTGAGTGGCCCCTCAGCAGAGCCCTTGTTTTATTCATATCCAGCACCATCAGGGTGTCCAACTTGCCACCTCACTTGCGGCTGCTATACAGGGTGCCCCATAGTAGCAATGGACTTCTCTGCAGGGCAGTTGATCACTTTGCTTCGTGACCCGAGTTTACCAGCAATCCATCCTGCTTTGCTTTTTAAGCTCTAAGCACCTTCTCTAACTCAGCTAGGACAAGCACTATATCCTTTCAGGTTGCAGCACTTCTGCTGGGCCAAGGGGAGAATTCGCTGCTCCCCATGGCCGGAGACAGCAGGTTAAATCCAAGCAGTTTCTGCCTGTAGGAAAGGTGAACATTTATAGCAAAGAGAAAGTGGCTTTCAGTAACTCTTCTCCCTCCCATCCCCAATAAACCCCACAGCCATTGATGTGAACAGTTCCTCACACATTCCGAAAGCAGGGTTTCAAACCTACTTCAGGATCCATACCAGTAGAATTAGAGGCTTGCCTGTAAAAGCTATTTAGCTCTGGCCACCCCAGGCACCCAACCATTCCTTCACAAAGCAGTCTTCCAAAGTCCAAGCTTGGTGCTTTGTTTACCTTTGCTTCCAAGCAACTTCAGTCTTTTTCATACAATTCTCATATCAAATTCACATAGGCAAAGCGCTCCATGGACTACCAAAATGATGGTCAACAGGACCCATATCATTTTCTCATGGATGCAGATGCCAACTTCCTTTTCGCAGCCAGTGAGAGCTCCAAAGGAAATTGCAGACCTTCCCCCATTGAAGTCTGCAAGAAAATTTCTGTAGCCTCTTCAAAAGCTGTGACAAATGAACCCATTTTTTTCCATGAAGTCAAAGGCCTGTTTCCTCTGGTAAGGACAAGAAGCAAGTTATCCTCACTCTTAAATGCCCCATCAGTAATAACCATTGTTCTCTGTGACTCAAGTTCCCAACCCCATAACATCAGAGAAAATAGCAGCTTTTACTTGCTTTGCCATTAAGCAGAATCAACATTTTTACAGAACTATAAAATTAAATTCTGAGGCCCATCACTCAACCTGCAGTATGGTATAATGAACAAAACAAACAGCACTTTTTGGTTTATTTAAAACCAGTGGTTCCCAACCTTTAAGAGATTGCAAAACACTGAGGCAAAAATTGTAACTATCATGGACCACATGCAACCTCCCACCCCTGCACACAAAAAATGCATTTAAATTTGCAATGCAGGCAACCATTCCTGGAACCCCCATGGGTAAGGAAAATCTGTAGTTTTTGCTCCCCACCCCCACCCCGAACCCAACTGGAGCTCAGTTCCCATTGGCCTGGAGGCTCTTCTGAAGCCTACAAACATAAGAACAGCCCCACTGGATCAGGCCATAGTCCCATCTAGTCCAGCTTCCTGTATCTCACAGCGGCCCACCAAATGCCCCAGGGAGCACACCAGATAACAAGAGACCTGCAAGGCTTCCTGGTAATTGTAGTTAAGAACATAAGAACAGCCCCGCTGGATCGGGCCATAGGCCCATCTAGTCCAACTTCCTGTATCTCACAGCGGCCCACCAAATGCCCCAAGGAGCACACCAGACAGCAAGAGACCTGCAAGGCCTCCTGGGAATTGTAGTTAAGAACATAAGAACAGCCCCACTGGCTCAGGCCATAGGCCCATCTAGTCCAGCTTCCTGTATCTCACAGCGGCCCACCAAATGCCCCAAGGAGCACACCAGACAGCAAGAGACCTGCAAAGGCCTCCTGGGAATTGTAGTTAAGAACATAAGAACAGCCCCACTGGCTCAGGCCATAGGCCCATCTAGTCCAGCTTCCTGTATCTCACAGCGGCCCACCAAATGCCCCAGGGAGCACACCAGATAACAAGAGACCTCATCCTGGTGCCCTCCCTTGCATCTGGCATTCTGACACATCCCATTTCTAAAATCAGGAGGTTGCCTTCATCTGCCCTAAATAAAGTATTGCTTAAATGCAGCTGCACCAACACAACTGGGGTGCCTTGGAACATTCTGAGAATTTAATTATTTCATCCCTTGATTAGATACAGCTCAATTTGCAGCCCAGGCTACTGGAAGGGGGTGGCTGCTGCTGAGCGTATTTTGTTCACTGAGCTCTCCTGTGCCCCACTCCAGCATGCTATCTCTGGCACCCCAGGATTTTGCCAGAGCCCCACTAAAATGGAAATGAATGTCTTAACCCCCCCCCAAGCCAGCCTCATAAGGGACCCCTGACAGGGACCAGCCCACAGGACATGACACCCCCCCGCCGCCGCCACAGGACCTCACAATGAACTGTTGCAAATGCAAAGAGAGTGTTTTGCTGGAAACTTGGGGCAGACTTCTGAGTAAAGATGCCCTGTGGGGGAGCCAAGTGCCACAGCCCTCCTGAAGCTGGATTTGTTGGACCTGATCAGGACTCAGAATGGAACTCCAGAGGAGCCCCTTGTAGGACCAGGAGGAACTTGCCATAAATTAACATTAAGAACAAAGAAATTGTCACTCCCGAATCGGCCTTCTCAGCCACACTAGACGCTGTTCCAGAACCACCTTTCAGAGTGCGATACCAGAGTCTTTCGAGACTGAAGGTTGCCAACATGGAACAAAGAAAGAAAGAAAATGAACTGCTGGAATAATTTGACTTCTTTGAACACCTGTTCCGTTCTGCTCTAGCAGGGCAACAGGTCTCTCTTTATGCATGCCAAGCATTTCTTTCCCACTGTTCTAAATTCAGTATACAAGGCAGCTAACAAAATAGCGGTTTTAAATCTAAACAGGTAATAAAACGTACCACATTTGAGTCTTGCGACTTGTTAGAAACTGTTAGCCGAAGCCCACCCTGTTTGGGCTGCTCTGCTTCCTGATTGGCTGCTCTGTTTACTGTTCTGGAGGCTGCTCCAGTTATTGTTAGGTTGTGCTTGCTGTTTTTATTTAATTATTTTAGTGAGGTCATGTCAAGCTGGGAAACATTTTAAGAAACAAATAAAATGGAGGCATCACATCTTCATCTGTGTCTGGCCTTGTATGCGAGAGAGGGTGACCAGAAGCCAAGACTGAGAGAAGCCCCCCTGCCCCCTTACCTGGGGTGAGGGAGGAAACCCTGGCCTCTGAGCGGCCCGCTTGGAGGCAGGCTGTGCAGCATGGCCTTTCCCAGTTTGAAGAGACACTTGGCCAACAGTCTGAGGCAAAGAGGCAAAGAAGGAAGGCCCATAGCCAGGAGACAGACTAGGGACAGACTGCACTTGCTCCCAGTGTGGAAGGGATTGTCACTCCCGAATTGGCCTTTTCAGCCACACTAGATGCTGTTCCAGAACCACCTTTCAGAGCGCGATACCAGAGTCTTTCGAGACTGAAGGTTGCCTACTGATAGGAGAGGGCATGTTGGCCTTATGCATGTGCCGGAGTCACTGCGAAAGGTGCAGGCTGCCAGTCCTGTCACTCTGAATCTATGTAGCTGGCTGCTAGGAAGTCAGACCACGAAGGCTCCACTGAGTTCAGTGTTGTCTACCCTGACTGGCAGCAGCAGGGCTCCAGGCAGAGGGGGCTTTCCCAGCTCAACCTGGAGCTGGTGCCCATGACGGAACCTGGAAACTTCTGCATGAAAAGTGGCAGCTCTGGCAGTGAGTGGTGTACCTGACAGAGGTAAACTCCACAGAGCTGCAGGAAAGTGCAGAAAAGGCTACAGAGTTTGGGCCTCTTCAGCCTGGAAAAGAGACGCCTGAGGGGGGACATGTTTGAGACATACAAAATTATGCAGGGGATGGACAGAGTGGATAGGGAGATGCTCTTCTCCCTCTCGCATAACACCAGAACCAGGGGACAGCCACTAAAATTTAGTGTTGGGAGAGTTAGGACAGACAAAAAATATATTTCTTTACCCAGCTGTAATTAGTCTGTGGAACTCCTTGCCAAAGGAAGTAGTGATAGCATTTTGCCTAGATGCCTTTAAGAGGGGATTGGACAAATTTCTGGAGGAAAAATCCATCATGGGTTACAAGTCATGATGGGTATGTGCAACCTCCTGATTTTAGAAGTAGACTACCTCAAAATGCCAGATGCAGGGGAGGGCGCCAGGGCACAGATCTCTTGCTGTTTCTTGAAGCATTTGGTAGGCCGCTGTGAGATACAGGAAGTTGGACTAGATGGGCCTTTGGCCTGATCCAGCGGGGTTCTTCTTAGGTTCTTATAGCCATGGAAATTCCTTTGTCCTGCAAGTATCCAAGGGTAGAATGGCAGAATATCATTGCTTTCAACATCCTGCTCTTCCTTGGGCTTCTGTTTGGCACATATAGCCTGCAAACTATAGAAAGTGTGCAGTATCATCATGAGACCATAATGAGACAGGCAGACCATCTCTGAGCTCAGCATACAAAATCCACTCAACCTACCTGATAATTTAGGCCTGCTAAATTCATTCACTTCAAGGCTGAGCTCGCAGCTGTGTCTTCCTGGCACCTTTTCAGCAAAGTTTCACAGTTTCTCGAAGACCTGGTTTTTTCTGTCATTACAATGTCGCTCTCCCAATTGCTGTAACACTTTGCCTGCTCCCCTGTTCAGAATCAATGCCTGGAAGAGGAACCATCTCATTCTCCTTGTAAAGGGAATAATCTATACTCGGCCATCTGTGTTGGCTTACCAATATCCACGTAGGGACAGGCAGAATATAATCACCTAACCAGATGAGCAGGCTTTCAGATAGATCTGCCTGGATTGCCTTCCATTCGTGTAAGAAACCTGCCTTCTCATTTATTCCAGTTTGATTTCAAGTGGTTAGAGATGAAAATAGTACCATCAGATGGGAATAAAACCATCTTCTCAAATGGAACATAAGAACAGCCCCACTGGATCAGGCCATAGGCCCATCTAGTCCAGCTTCCTATATCTCACAGCAGCCCACCAAATGCCCCAGGGAGCACACCAGACACAACCTGCATCCTGGTGCCCTCCCCTGCATCTGACATAACCCATTTCTAAAATCAGGAGGTTGTGCATACACATCATGGCTTGTACCTAGATAAGATAAGATAAGATAAGATAAGATAAGATAAGATAAGATAAGATAAGATAAGATAGATAGATAGATAGATAGATAGATAGATAGATAGATAGATAGATAGATAGATAGATAGATAGATAGATAGATAGATAGCATCACACTAAACGTGGTAACCTCTGCCCGGACTGTACCACTGCAGCTGAAGAATCTTATGACTCCATTCAAAAATTCCCTGTCCGTAAGGAAGAAGCATGCCAAAGAGTGGGCAACCCTACTCCGTAATATTATATGTGAGGGGAATTTTTCGTATAGAGGGGCATTCAGTCATAAGTCTCTCCCGGAGTCTAAAGTGGTGCAGTCCTGACAGAGTGAGGTGAAATAGACCGAAGAGTTGAGCCTCTGCTTGAAGATGTCCAGTGAGGAAGAATCCACACCTCTCTCGGCAATCTGTTACACTACTGAACCACCCCCACCACCAAGAACTACTTTGTGAACTGGAATTTTCAGTGTGTCCCCATTTGATCTAGTTATGCCTAGTTATATTTATATTCTCATTTACTGCATGTTTGTTCTTACTGTAGAACATAAGAAGAACATAAGAACATAAGAACAGCCCCACTGGATCAGGCCATAGGCCCATCTAGTCCAGCTTCCTGTATCTCACAGCGGCCCACCAAATGCCCCAGGGAGCACACCAGATAACAAGAGACCTCATCCTGGTGCTCTCCCCTACATCTGGCATTCTGACTTAACCCATTCCTAAAATCAGGAGGTTGCGCATACACATATAAGAACATAACACATATAAGAACATAGGAGCGTATAAGAACATAAGAGCATATAAGGAGCATATAAGAGCATATAGGAGCATATAAGAGCATATAGGAGCATATAAGAGCATATATGAGCATATGAGCATATGAGAGCATAATAGGAGCATATAAGAACATAAGAACGTAGGAGTGAGCATGTGCTGAATGCCTGTGAAAGAGCAGCTCCCAGTGCAATCCTGAGCCAGGGTGTCCACCCCCATGCTAGCTCAGAGTGTCGCAAATGTGCCGTAAGGGC
This sequence comes from Tiliqua scincoides, assembly GCF_035046505.1. NCBI lineage: Eukaryota > Metazoa > Chordata > Lepidosauria > Squamata > Scincidae > Tiliqua > Tiliqua scincoides. The sequence continues at coordinate 3,902,323 of NC_089824.1, read as the reverse complement.
CAGCACCACTGGATCCTGCGCTGGCCAGCACAAGTAAGATTGTGACAGGCGGCACATGGGGAGGGTGGCAGGAGGGTGTGTGATAGAGGCAGGGAGGGGGCACTTTTGGGTGGAGGAGAGCGGAACGCGAGGAGGATTGGGCCGGGGAGGGAGTGGGAGCAGCGCATGCCATATCCTAACCCCCCTCCTGGCTCTCCCAGCATTACAGCTAGCACAGATCCTAGAAGCCCCATTGGGGTGGCTGTAGCTTTCCTTGGGGTAAGAGGAAATATATCCCCTTATGCAAGTGGTCCTGACATGGCTGAGCTCCTGGCCAGTGGGCTTTTCTATGGGGGCAGTAGCAGCGACATGGGGCCTCCTCACCTTCCCAACAGGGCTGACCCCAAGGAGGTAAGAGCAGTGGGAACCCCATCCCTTCCTTCGCAATCACAGTCAAGCCGGTCCCACTGTGATCAAGGGAGAGGCCCATCCAGGTGACTGATGTCTGGGGCAAGGTGACTACAGCCACCATCAGCAGGCCCCAGAGAAGCAGAGGCAGTGAGTGTTTGCAGGAGGCCTAGGAGGCTGTCAGGCTGGACTTATGCAGCCCAGTTGGGAGGGGTGCAGCAAGAATGTGGACATGCTTCATATGACCCCAAGCTAGCTGATGAAGAGGGCAGTCTGGGAGAGGCTGGCTAGCAGGATGCTGGCCAGCCAGTGATTCTGAACAAGACTCGTGGCAGGGAGGAGGACTAGTGGGTGACAGAATCCTCTCCCCCTGCCTATCTCTTGAGGCTACAGCAGTGGTTCTCAAACTGGTGGGTCACGACCCACCAGTTAGTGTAATGCTTCACTTGTCCCGTTAAGGGGTGGGGGTAGAGGGCAGGAAGCGATGCAATCCCCAGGATCACATTGCTAAGGGGACGAGGGGTGTGTGCTTTTTCTCACTGTGTGTTAGGGCAAGTGCAGCCCTCCGCAGGGTTTGCAGATGCAGCCAGGAGGTGGCTTGCAAGATTCCAAGCCTCGGGGAAACCCTGCGGAGGGCTGAACAGGACTCCCCACACCTCCTGCTGCTTGCCCTAACACACAGTGAGCAAAAGCATCCCCTCGCCCCTCCCCCACAAAGACTTACTTTGGGGGTAAAGGTTCCAAAAAGTCTGAGAACCCCTGGGCTACAGGGTCCCTTGACAAGCTGGGAGACTGCAACCTTCTCTGGCTCTTTTGCGATATCACAATATCCCAACATCGGTCACTTTGGGGGCTCGTCCAGCAGCACCAATGATATTAATGCTACGAATGCCAACAGGAGAAATAATTTAGGATTACCCAAATATTGACTTCTGCTGCACATCAGGTGTCAAAGACTGTCAAACAGTGCAGGCAACTGCAACATATTTAAATGTCCAATTCTGATGCTGGATCCCTGCAAGCAGAGCAGGTATTCAGACAATATCCCTATTGAAATGCCCAGAGAAGAATGTTAAGACCTGGGGGTTTGTGTGTGGTTGGTTGGCAACCTTCAGTCTCGAAAGACTCTGGTATAAGCCTACAGCACCCAGTATTCCCAGGCGGTCTCCCATCCAAGTGCTAACCAGGCCTGACCCTGCTTAGCTTCCGAGATCAGACGAGATTGGGCATGTGCAGGGCAACAGTTGCTGTCTGTTCATGTGCAAATTTGCTTTGGTTCCAAGAATTTCTTTGAAATTCTGCCTGATGCTCCTGTTCAAAATGGGAGCAAAATGTGAGTCAGCACACTCCCCTTTCTGGCAGACTCCCAAGCAGCTATTAGCAATGGAACGGCTTGCTGGGAAGAGAGAGACGGCTCTTTTGAGTAAAGGTCAAAAAATATTATACAAGGAACCATCTGGGGATACTTCAGAGCGGTTGTCATTGGTGCTCCTCAGAACAACTTTTCTCTGTCACTGTAACCCGTGGCCTTTACACAGTCAGAAAAAAAAGAACTGGGAAAAGTGTTTGATCCACCCGCTTAGGTGATGTTGGCTCCCATTCAGCCACCCTAGAATGAACACAGACTTGGCCGGTAGTGTAGCTGGAGGGGGGCTCCATTGTGCTCCCCCCACCTGGAATGGCTCCAAAGGGGAGGGGCCGCTCGTACGCTCCCTGCTACACTGAGCACTCTGCCCCCTTCCAGCTATGCCACTGGCCTTGGCAATTAAGCTTCCGTTTCATCTGCTTCCATTGGGGGGATTTGCTTTTCAGTGTGAGGCTGTTTGGTGCTTCCTCTTCTCTCTCATATTTCCATATTCATATGGGAATATGAGCATTGAAAAGATCTGTTCCTTTTGGAGAAGAGACCCTGGGGATGTCTTGGTAACAATTCTCTTTGCAGATGTACAGAATGAGCAGGTATTATCTATAGACAGTGTGGAAACCAGTGGCATAGCTACAGGGGCACCAGTTACTGCTGGCACCGCAACACACCATGTAAGTATCCCCTCCCTCCCACTTGCCATTGGAACCATTCTAGATAGCAGTGGCATCACCGTAAAGCATGTTCTGCTTCTGGAAGGCTGGTTCCAGGGGCAGCAACACTGTTTAGGAGTGGGCTGCAAGAGCCACAAAACAAAAGCAGAAGAGCCCACTGGGAAAGACAGTCCAAAGAAACAAGGAGAGGGACAAAAAGCAGCACAATCAGAAAGGATTGGGGAAGGCCAGGTGAACAGATGTGCTTGAGCTTTGGACTCAGGATGCATCTTCGAACTTTCTCAAAACCGCAGGAGGAAAGAAACAAGGTGGCCCTCTCGGGGGAGACGTTTGCAGAATGAAATGGCAACTACAGAGCAAACCAGTGGCACATCAGGGGGGAGGGGTGCAAGACCTCCTGGCAGTACCATGGGGGAGATCTCCCCCTGCCATGCCACTCGTTCTGCACTGCAGTGCCAACCCTCCCCCCACCTCCAGTCTGGAGGCATTCTGAGGGCAGGGGAGGGGGCTGTGCACTACCTCTCTGACCTTCAGAAGGCCTTTTAAGGCCTCCAGAAGGCCTTAGAGAGGTACTTCCATTTTTTCAGGTTTCCCTTTTCCATGTGCTAAAAAGCTGGCACAGGTCCAAGGAAAGCCACTGGCAGTCGGGGAGCAATTTGTTACTCCTGACAGTTGCCCTAGAAACAGAGTTGCAGAATCTGGAATTGGTTTTCATCTTCTGTGCCGCAAACTCCTGCAGCACACCTGTGGACCCTTCATAAGAACATAAGAACAGCCCCACTGGATCAGGCCATAGGCCCATCTAGTCCAGCTTCCTGTATCTCACAGCGGCCCACCAAATGCCCCAGGGAGCACACCAGATAACACCGCTCACCAATGTGCTATGGCACACCTAAACATAAAACCCATCTCTAAAGATAAAAACATGTTCTAAAATATAAATCCCATCGTACAAAAATAAAAATAAAAACCCCATAAAACCAGCAGCAGACAGATCTAGAGCACCAATTCAAGCCAGCCAGTGAAAAGGCTTTTGAGAGGGTTTTGGAGCAGGCAGTGGCGTAGCTAGAGGGGGTGCAAAGCACTAAGTTTTGCAGGGAGCCTCACTGCAGCGTGCAAGTGGCCCCTCCCATTCCAGGCAGGGGCAACAAAATGAAGGCATTTGCTTTGACGGCCCAGGCACTCCATCCTGCATTTGCTTCCATTTTGCTCCCACCACCTGGAATGGCTCCGGAGGGGAGGGGGAGGAGCTGCTTGCACGCCATGCTGAGGCAGCGCCTAGTAGAGGGGGGTAAAGGGGGTAATTTGTACCCAGGCCCAGGGTCAAAAGGGGGGCCCAGGAGCCAGAGGAAGGGTCCAGAAATTTCTGGACATTTTCCTATCTACGCAGACGTGTTGCCCTTACGGGATGCTGGGGACACTACCCATGCCACACTGGTGGGTAGACCTGAGCTCCAAAGACTTTTCCAACTGTCTCTACCCTCCTCTCACCCTGCTTTGCCCCTCTCTGCCCCTATTCTGCTCACCCATCACCACCCTCCCCTGCTGTTTCACCCCCCCTTCACAAAGGGGCCCAAAAGAAACTTTGTACCTCCTGATAAAATTCCTCTCAGAGGCCCTGTGCTGAGGCTCCCTGCAAAACTTAGTGTTTTGCACCCCCTCTAGCTACGCTACTGGGACCATACTTGGTAGCAGGAGGAAGGTTACCTCTGCTTTAGCACCTTCTCACCTAATCCTTTCCTTTCCCCACAGTTGGAGAATGAAGACTTTGGGCAGTTGTATCCTGGAACACTCTAGTCTAGATAGTCATAGCAGAGTGGTTTTGCGTGGGATTTCCGTCTTCCGCACCTGTCGATTCCTCCTTTCTAAGCTCCTGCAGTGGCATGATTTAGACAGCTGCCCATTAAGTTCAACCTTTGCAATATATCTGTAGGGTCAAGAGCAGGAAGCATCATGGCAGGGACAGCGATAATCACATTAATTAAAAATCCATTATGGCACTTTGTAGCAAATCGTTTGGCTGATATGATTAAGGAAAGACAACATGCCGTTATGCCATCTTTACAACGTGCAAACATTTGATGGTCTATGCTGTAAATTATGATGCCGGCGATGATGAAGTAGAGCTTTCATATAATTTATTGCTATCAGCGCTGAATAGAAAGGGGGAAGGAAGCAGGCAAAGGAACTGTTAGGCCCAATTGCATCCTCACTCACATACATGAAGGTGTGGAGCAACACACACACACACAGAGAGAGAGAGAGAGAGAGAGAGAGAGAGAGAGAGAGAGAGAGAGAGCGCACTTGGGCTCAATTTGGAATCTATCTGAGATTTAAGCAACATTGAGGAGTCATTGGGGGGGTTCTGGGTGCCAAGTGACAGACCACCATTTTTTACACAGAAGTCTTCTCCTCAGGACCCTATGTCAACACATAGCATCGTGGGGAAGGGCATGGATAAAAACAAATGGAGCAGCCAGCAGACTCACCCCCCCCCCAAAAAAAAGAATTCCACTGCCACTGTGAAACAGACAAAGGTGAACTGGGGAAGATCTCAGGGACTCTTTGGGGGTTCTCCACCCCCATATTCAAAACAAAGGTTTTCAGTGGGGACAACATTTGGTTCAGCTCTAAAGGGAAAAATATCCTTGACTTTTCCAAGCATTTGACAGGGAGACATGAATCAAGGAAATGGTTTTGGAAGGGCCCTCTCCTCTCCCATTCTTGGGACTGACATTCCAAGAGGCAGCAATTCTTTGAGCAAGGCGTTCAACATTCAAGTCATTTATCTGCAGAGCCATAACTAGGGCAGAGCCTAAGAAGCACCTGCCCCCCACCAAGAGGGAGAGCGTGACTGCCCCCAGGCTCTGCCTTAGGTGCTTGAGGCTTTTCATGCCCCATTCCTTCACCTCTTGAGGGTAGCCTTCAGAGGAGGAGTGGGAGTGCCCCCTCCTCTGGGGAGAACCTGGAAGTGACACCACAATGTCACATGATATCATGATGTCATTGCCCCCCCAGGCACAGGGGCAGTCCGTTACGGCTCTGTGTATCTGACACAACAAAGAAGTGCAAAGGAAGACTGCCCAAAGTCAAAGGCCATGCAGATATTGTAGTGGTACCTTAGGAGAAAATGGCTTTGGTGATGGTGGAGTTCCTCCTGAACCATCTCATGTCAAGGGGTAGCCCATATTCAGTTTACCTCATTCAAAGAACTGGCCTCCAGTCTCTACTCGGAGGAGGGGAGGGGAAGTATTATTTTCTCCTTCTGATCAGCACTGTCCACTGTATGAAAGGGAAGGTTAAAAGAGTCCAATCTCTCCAGAGTGCATGGTGGCTGCTTAAAACAACAATAATGGAGGCCCAGCAGAGGTGTATACCACAAAGAAAGAAGGGTTCCACTAAATCCAGGAGGGTGCCCGCATGGCTAACCAGCCAAGTTAGAGAGGCTGTGAAGGGCAAGGAAGCTTCCTTCCGTAAATGGAAGTCTTGCCCTAATGAGGAGAACAAAAAGGAACATAAATTGTGGCAAAAGAAATGTAAAAAGGTGATAGGGGAGGCCAAGCGAGACTATGAGGAACGCATGGCCAGCAACATTAAGGGGAATAATAAAAGCTTCTTCAAATATATTAGAAGCAGGAAACCCGCCAGAGAAGTGGTTGGCCCTCTGGATGGTGAGGGAGGGAAAGGGGAGATAAAAGGAGACTTGGAGATGGCAGAGAAATTAAATGAGTTCTTTGCGTCTGAATTCATGGCAGAAGACCTCAGGCAGATACCGCTGCCCGAACGGCCCCTCCTGACAGAGGAATTAAGTCAGATAGAGGTTAAAAGAGGTTTCAGACCTCATTGATAAATTAAAGATCAATAAGTCACCTGGCCCTGATGGCATCCACCCAAGAGTTATTAAGGAATTGAAGAATGAAGCTGCTGATCTCTTGACTAAGGTATGCAACTTGTCCCTCAAAATGGCCACAGTGCTAGAAGATTGGAGGATAGCAAATGTCACACCTATCTTTAAAAAGGGAAAGAGGGGGGGACCCGGGAAACTATAGGCCGGTCAGCCTAACATCTATACCGGGTAAGATGGTGGAATGCCTCATCAAAGATAGGATCTCAAAACACATAGACGAACAGGCCTTGCTGAGGGAGAGTCAGCATGGCTTCTGTAAGGGTAAGTCTTGCCTCACAAACCTTATAGAATTCTTTGAAAAGGTCAACAGACATGTGGATTTGGGAGAACCCGTGGACATTATATATCTGGACTTTCAGAAGGCGTTTGACACGGTCCCTCACCAAAGGTTACTGAAAAAAACTCCACAGTCAGGGAATTAGAGGGCAGGTCCTCTCATAGATTGAGAACTGGTTGAAGACCAGGAAACAGAGAGAGGGTGTCAATGGGCAATTTTCACAATGGAGAGAAGTGAAAAGTGGTGTGCCCCAAGCCTCTTCATAAATGACCTGGAGACAGGGTTGAGCAGTGAGGTGGCTAAGTTTGCAGACAACACCAAACTTTTCCGAGTGGTGAAGACCAGAAGTGATTGTGAGGAGCTCCAGAAAGATCTCTCCAGACTGGCAAAATGGCAGATGCGCTTCAATGTCAGTAAGTGTAAAGTCATGCACATTGGGGCAAAAAATCAAAATTTCACATATAGGCTGATGGGTTCTGAGCTGTCTGTGACAGATCAGGAGAGAGATCTTGGGGTGGTGGTGGACAGGTCGATAAAAGTGTCGACCCAATGTGCGGCGGCAGTGAAGAAGGCCAATTCTATGCTTGGGATCATTAGGAAGTGTATTGAGAACAAAATGGCTAATATTATAATGCCGTTGTACAAATCGATAGTAAGGCCACACCTGGAGTATTGTGTCCAGTTCTGGTCACCACATCTCAAAAAGGACATAGTGGAAATGGAAAAGGTGCAAAAGAGAGCGACTAAGATGATTACTGGGCTGGGCTTTCCTTATGAGGAAAGGCTACGGCGTTTGGGCCTCTTCAGCCTAGAAAAGAGGCGCCTGAGGGGGGACATGATTGAGACATACAAAATTATGCACGGGAAGGAAAGAGTGGATAGAGAGATGCTCTTTACACTCTCACATAACACCAGAACCAGGGGACATCCACTAAAATTGAGTGTTGGGAGGGTTAGGACAGACAAAAGAAAATATTTCTTTACTCAGCGTGTGGTTGATCTGTGGAACTCCTTGCCACAGGATGTGGTGATGGCCTGTGGCCTGGACGCCTTTAAAAGGGAATTGGACAAGTTTCTGGAGGAAAAATCCATCATAGGTTACAAGCCATGATGTGCATGTACAACCTCCTGATTTTAGAAATGGGCTGTGTCAGAATGCCAATGCAAGGGAGGGCACCAGGATGAGGTCTCTTGTTATCTGGTGTGCTCCCTGGGGCATTTGGTGGGCCGCTGTGAGATACAGGAAGCTGGACTAGATGGGCCTATGGTCTGATCCAGTGGGGCTGTTCTTATGTTCTTAACTACAATTCCCAGGAGGCCTTGCAGGTCTCTTGTTATCTGGTGTGCTCCCTGGGGCATTTGGTGGGCCACTGTGAGATGCAGGAAGCTGGACTAGATGGGCCTATGGCCTGATCCAGTAGGGCTGTTCTTATTATCTCCCCCCCCCCCCCAAGCTCTGCTTCCTTTATTTATTTCTCTGTGGATATATTTCTTTTTTCAGCTGGAGGTAAATTGAATATGAATTACAGATGTATGGCATGTTTCAGTGGGAAATGAAATGTGTGTCCCGTTGCCAAGACCAGTTGCAAATGGAGCTGTTGCCCGGCCAGCTTACAGAACTTTGCTAATTCAGTCCCAGCCATAAGTGCTTATCATATTTTATGGTGAGATGTTTTACGGCTTGACTACTGATATCGAGTGTTCTGCCTTTGATGAATTCATTATATATTTCTGGGATCCTTTCAAGCTCTTTCTCAGTACGAGAGAGGCATATACATCACAGCGCCTTTTTATGGCTAAATTGAAATTTTGTAATAGGAAGAAATATGGGCACTGAAAGAGATTTCTGTTTGCACTGTGAGGCTTATGAATTTTGATGAGCTGGGAAACTGGACCCAGATCCTTGGAGAAGCAGAGAGTGGCTGACTCTCAGTGCACTCACTTCCATGGCAAGGTCTTCAGAAGGACATCAAAACGGGTTGTTATTATTATTATTAGACATCAAAACATTTCACCAGACCTAATAACAGCAACAATCACTGTTGGATAATGACTAAAGAACAAACTAGACTCAGCGCATGTTGACCATATGGACAGCCCAGTCCTTATGCCACCAGACCTAGTTTCCCAGAGGCATGAGGCACTTCACAGCGACGTGAATGTGCTGGTGGAAGCAGGCCGGCTGCCACCGCAAGTCACGAGAATTGGTGGTGACCCACTGCTGGATCCTCCACAGTTCCCGGTAAGTAAGTGCAGGGCACCAGTAAGTCAATGCAAGGGGGTCGTCCCCAAACTCACCTGGTCGAAACACCCCCACAGCCTCTTCAGCCAGGTGCCACCATTTGGAATCTCATGAAATCTTGCCAAATCCAAGATGGCAGCACCCACATCTTGCCAGATCCAGGATGCTGTTGCCCAAATCGTGTCACCCAAATTTGGGTGACACCATCTTGGATCTCACAAAATTTTGAGTGAACCAAGATGGTGGTATGTGGGGGAACAGGTAAGTGGGGCAGAGGTGTCGCTAGAGGGGGGGGCGGTGCACTAAGTTTTGCAGAGAGCCTCCCTGCAGCGTGCAAGCGGCTCCTCCTCCTCCCCCTCCCCTCGGGAGCCATTCGCCTCCGTTTCCCCCACCCCAGTCCACGTGGCTCCAAAGGGGAGGGGAGGAGCTGCAGGGAGGCTCTCTGCAAAACCTAGTGCACCGCCCCCCTCTAGCGGAAGTGGGGGTACCAGGGACATCCTGTGCTGCCCCTGTGAGTGTGCAGTGCTGCCCTAAGGCATCATGATGCACACTTTGGGAACCCCTGAGAGCAGGATGTGGGAGGGAGGCAGAGGGGGGAGTAACAGGGAGGAAACAGGACAGAATGGGGATGGAACAAGAACTGGAGTTAGGCAGCAGCAGCAGCACCAATCTCCTAGCCCCTTCCCAGGCATCAGTCTTCCTTCCTGGGTGCACTTGAACTTGCAACAGCTAAATCACTGGTGCAGGTCCAAGCAGACCCATTCCAGCACTGGAGGTTTACCAGAGGCAACTGTCCCCTTACTCCGAGGAGATCTTTGGGATTCCCCACCACCCGCAGGATGTAACATGTGCTCCGGTTGTGTGGAGGGAGGGGAGGGAAGGGATAGGATTTGGGCCTTGCTCATGTATTATTTGTTTACTTATACTTATAACCCGCCTTTCAACCTGAGTGCCAAGACAAGGTCAACCATGTTTAAAAAATAAAAATAAATAAAAGCTAAAGGCATAGAACATCAACAGGTAAGTAGTGAGATCTCATGTGCTTGTTGCTTTAAATACTGCTTTAAATATGCAACAGTGGTTGAACCTGTTGCCTGAAAGCAAACAGAGCCAGGGTGGTGTAGTGGTTTGGGAGGTGGACTCAGACCTGGAAGATCCAGGTTCAAATCCCCCCTCAGCCACAAAGCTTCCTGGGTGACCTTGGGCCAGTCACTTTCTCTCAGCCTCACCTACCTCACAGGGGTGTTGTGAGGGAAAAAAGGAGGGGAGCTGAGCTCTTTGGAGGAAGGGCGGTATAAAAATGTGATAAATAAATAAACAGACTTGGTTCTGGCCATGTGGATATGGGAAGAAGTTCCCCAAGTCAGGGGCCAAGGCAGAGGAGGCCCTGCAACAGCCACTTCATCTGCCCCTCATTGGCCTGGCAGCTCTGTACCACTTTGTGAACATCTTGCCACATGTGCTCTATGTGACTCTATGCCACACATATTCTGACACGTGGCTGCTGGAGAGGAAGCTGAAAGGTCACAACTTTCTAATGAAGAAAATGGAAGTCAATAGCAGGCTCAGGGAAGGCGGTAATTGAAAGGACGTATCAGAGCTTGCTTCTCCCTGGGCTTCTCCGCTCTTCACTTTGCCACCCCCAGCCCGATATGGTGTTTTAGGTGTTCCTGTCATTATTCGTGTGGTTAGTTTGATCTGAACGGAGCAGAATGACGCGGAGCACTCGTTAGGCCTGTTCTCTGCGCAACGGATGGCTTCATTTGCTTCACATATCGGCAGGCAGCTTTTCCACTGGAAAAATCTCCATAGCCGCTTACAATAAAACAGAAATTGCAGTAGTAAAACAAAATTAAAGCAACTAGTACCAATAAAAAGAGACACAGGCAACAGCAGCTGTAAAAGAAAAATCCATAAAAGAGCAGTCAATAAAAATCAACATGCAGCAGGCAGAATTTCCGGGAAAAGCCGGGGAGAAGAAAAACAAGCTTGCAACCTGCCACCCAAGGCAGGACTGGGCAGGCGGTTGATGGGGGTCCTCTGGGGGATCACAGGGCAGGGCGGCATTTTCTATTTGTTTAATAATAGCAACAGAAGCTTTCCCCCACCCCCCAACCTTGGGCTGATGGAAGCCCTAACCCCGTGTTTCTCAACATTTGTCCACCGCCGTACCACTTCACATGATCCACCTATTCGAAGTACCACCAAAAATCACTGGCAATGACATCATCACCAGTTACTTCAGGGTTGGGAGGCCAGATGTGACGCACCCAACACCAGTAAGAGGCTCAGGGTGGACTGGAGGGCTTCCTTGAGTGAGAAAAAGCCTGCTTTGGAGCCTCCTACCGCTGTCTGCTGGGTCGCGCTCCTTGTCTTGCTGCTGGGAGGCAGGTGTTCAGGGCTCCTGTGAGCGCCACCAGACGGCCCCTGGTTGAGAAACACTACCCGAACCTGAAATCAGTCAGCTGTCAATTTGTATTTGTCTTTTACGGCTATCCCAGATCATGGTTCATGGGATGCAGCAGGGAATTGGCTCCACCTCCTGGATTACTGCTTTGAATCTGCCCCCTCCCCCCCCCCCAAGCTATTACTATTTACCTGGTTCTGCTTGGTAGACCTCTGGGGTCCTGGCAAAAACACAAGACAATCCCACAAGGCTGAGGTCTGCCCAGCCCTGACCAAAATGATGATAAGCAAGGTTCTGCACACACCTGTTGAAGCAGCCCCCCCCCCCAATACCTGGAGGGGAAAGAATGCAACTCATATTGTATCATGCCATTCCCCCCCCCTCGGTCTTTGAACCACTACTATGAAACTCTCCCCTGGGAGACCTGCGTGGAATCCTTCTGGTTAACATAAATTTTGGGTCTGACCGGCATTTGACTTGGTTCCTGCTATTGTCCTTCTTGTTATTTTTGTGCTTATCCCCTGACAGTTGTTGTTTCCTGGGAGTAGGCAATCCTGTATTCTGATTTTTGGGTCCAGCTTTATTGCAAGCCGGGCCAGCCCAAGCTCCCCGCCCCAGCTCTTGAGAGGGCCAAATGCTGCCCCCTTTACCTGGTATCACAGCAGCCTCTGCTGCTCCCACCTTCTGGACACCAGCGGAAGTGTGGATCTTCCTCCAATGAGGACCTTCTAGACTGCCATTCTCCTGTCCTCCAGACTTCCTCTTTCACTTCATCTCTCTCATTCTTTTCCAATCCAGGGAATGGGAGGAGGAGAAGGAGCAACAAGGAAGAGTCAGCAACAAGGAAGAGTCAGCAACAAGGAAGCGTGGATGGAGGTGGGCACCTGCCAGTCTGCTTCTGGAGGCAACTGCCTCAGTCAGCTTCATGGACTGGAAGCTACTTGGAGTGTTCCATTGTTGAGATTGAAAAGAAGAGGACCCGCTAGGTGGGTCGCGAGTCAATTTCAGGAGGGTCCCCATTCATTTCAATGTTTTATTTTTAATATATTAGACTTGATGCCAGTGGCGTTCCTGGGGGTCCCCGCGCCCAGAGCAACCCCCAGAATTCCACCCCCCACACCCCATTTCACCCCCCTTCTCTGCCCCTCTGCGCATGTGACCCGGAAGTAATTGCGGTGACATCATCGTCACCGCAATTACTTCCACGCAGCTGCTTCCTCCGTTTCCCCTTTGAAAACAAGGGGGAATGGAGGAGGCAGCCGAGGCCTCTATGGAGCCTTCCACGCCGCGGGGTTCTCCATGGCAGCGGTCCGGGGCTGCTCCCAGCGGCCCCAGACCACTGCAATGAAGACCTCTGCGCAGCTTGTAAGCTGTGTGGAAGGCTCCGTGGAGGCCAGGAAGCAGCGTGCGTCCCTTCCGATGTCGGAGGGGACGCATGCTGCTTCCACTCCGCCCCTGAGGGACACCCTCAGAGGCAGAGCACGGTCGCCCAGGAGCACTCCTGGGAGCCAGCCGGACGCTGCCTCCCAGACAGCATCTCGGTGCCTACTGGACCACCCCCCTCTCCCCTCCCCCTTTATAGGAGGAGACGAAATGGGCGTCCTAAAGTGTAAGTGCCTCTCTAGGGCGCCTGTCTCCTATCCTCTTATAAACGAGGAGGGGAGGGGCAGCTCAGTTGGTGCCCAGGTGCTGACAGAGAGGCAGCAAGCTGCCTCTCCGCAGTGCTCCTGGGCACTCCTCTTGGCAAGGGTGGGGGCGGGGCGAGGCTCCAAGGCACCCCTGGAGGGTCGGCCCCCAGGGTATTTGCCCCACTTGCCCCCCCAGGTATGCCAGTGCTTGATGCTACCCTGGTATGTGACTGCGTTTGGGGAAATGTTACAGACCCGTACTTTTAACAGGCTACTATGTATATTCTTTTAACAAAGATAGTCAATGGAACTTGCTCCTGGGTAAGCGTGGGTAGGATTGTAGCCTAGGATAGTTAAAATTTTTCCTGCTTGATGATGTCACTTCCGGTCATGACATCACTTCCTGTGAGTCCTGACAGATTTTCAATCTAAAAACTGGGTCCCAGTGCTAAATGTGTAAGAACCACTGCTCTACTGCGCGTTAGACGCCTGTCTCCCAGGCTGCAAAGGACTTGGGATACAGACTTCACAACAAACCAAGATCGGAGCTCTACGTACGATGCCAGGTTGTGTGTTTCCTTGTGATTTTGGGTCAACCCTCACTTTGAAGTCATGCGCATGTTTTACACAAACACACACACACACGTTTGTCAGCATTGGAATGGTAGATTACTTTGCTGCTGCAGCGAAGTGCCTCTGGATATTTAATGCCTATAATGTGAATTGCAAGCAAAAAAATGATTCGAAGGTGGGAGAGACGAGGCATAATTGCAGATGGGAGAAGTGGCCTACTGGGTAAAGGAAGACGAGGCATTGTTTGCCGTAATACGAGATGTGAACGCAAGCCGTGGCAGCCACCAAGAGACAGCAGCCGCGATTAGAGGGTAATGGCAGCAATTCCCACAATCTCCTCCAGCAATCCGACCGTCTCCCCAAAGATCAGCATTTCATCTAATGGCTGGAAAGTCGTTTTGCTCACCCGTCACTTCTCAGCTCCCCTACCTCAAGGAAGAAAACAGAATTTGACATGCCAACAGCTTTAGGCTTGTTTACATCTCATAATTTGTCAGCATCTACACTAAGCTGCCACCCCACCCCACCCCACACACACACACATGGAGCGACTTGGGAAGTCATGGCCTCCCTGGCAACCATGAGCTTATCTCAAATAGCAGCTGTCCCATACACCTCGCAGAGCATGCGTTGTCAACTGGACATGATGACACTGGGGGATGTTGCAGTTAATCCCTTGTCAGGACTACCTTAAGTAGGTAAGCTTTCCGTCTCTCAGAGCATCGGATCTTACAGAGGTGAGAGACTGACTCAGCCGCTTGACCCCCAGAGAGTGATGGATTTGAATGGATTCCTGATCGCACTTGCCATGACTGGTCGTCCTGAGATGGAAAGAGGCCTGGGTTGTTGCCACAATCACACTAAGCACCCTCTCCCTTTGCCTGAAGACCAGTCAAGCCTCCTCACTGTTTTTTAGCATTTGGCAAAGATACATTTGTTCCACCAGGCATTTTAGTTGTTGTTGTTATACAGTATTTATATACCATCTTTCTCACTGACTGGCACAATGAGTGTCTTACAGACCCTCCTGGCATCGAATCTCAGTGACTCCTTTGCCTGCCAAGGTCCAGTGATCACAGCGACTCCTCGCAGCTCTGTCCTCTCCCAATGGCTTTATCAGCTGCTTGAGTCTCCCCTCCAAGGCACGACCTGAGTTACTCCCACTTAGCTTCTTCAGGCAGGACAACAACTTAACTTCCAGACTGCACCTCCTACAGTTGTTGCAGCAGCAGTAGAGCTTATCCCTGCCACGCTGAGTTGTTTTTCCTGCTACTTGGGTCTCTTACAGCCCAATCCTAACTAAATCCCCCCTCATCTGCCAATGCAGCCACACCTCCGGAGCACATAGTGCGACCTGAAGGGTCAGTTCCGGAGGTCTCCTCTCTTCCCCAAGGGGAAGGAGACCTGCACCTACTCAGACCTGCACCAGCTTTGCTGGCACAAGTCCGACTGGACCTGGGAAGATGGAGCGAAGCTGGAAAGGGGGGTAGGGTATCAGGAATGCTGCTGCCACCATTACCAGCACTCCCTGCCTCAATCCACCCCTTCCTCTCTCCAGTTTCTGCCCTGCTCGTTCCCTCCAGTTCTTCCCACCCACCACAGCTCTAGCAGGTGCAGTGGACTCTGGCAGTAAGGAGTCCATTACAAAATGTTTGCATGAAACATACTGTGTGCACAATTGACAGCCATTTTATGATAGCAGAACATGTCCCCAGTGGCATATTGTAGGCAACCTTCAGTCTCGAAAGACTATGGTGCTCTGGATGGTGGTTCTGGCACAGCGTCTAGTGTGGCTGAAAAGGCCGATTCGGGAGTGACAATCCCTTCCACACCGGGAGCAGGTGCAGTCTGTCCCTGGTCTGTCTCCCTGGCTATGGGCCTTCCTTCTTTGCCTCTTAGCCTCAGACTGTTGGCAAAGTGTCTCTTCAAACTGGGAAAGACCATGCTGCACAGCCTGCCTCCAAGCGGGCCGCTCAGAGGCCAGGGTTTCCCACCTGTTGAGGTCCACGCCGAAGGCCTTCAGATCCCTCTTGCAGATGTCCTTGTATCGCAGCTGTGGTCTACCTGTAGGGCGCTTTCCTTGCACGAGTTCTCCATAGAGGAGATCCTTTGGGATCCGGCCATCGTCCATTCTCATGACATGACCGAGCCAACGCAGGCGTCTCTGTTTCAGCAGTGCATACATGCTAGGGATTCCAGGTCATTCCAGGACTGTGTTGTCTGGAACTTTGTCCTGCCAGGTGATGCCAAGAATGCGTCGGAGGCAGCGCATGTGGAATGTGTTCAGTTTAACATAAGAACATAAGAACAGCCCCACTGGATCAGGCCATAGGCCTATCTAGTCCAGCTTCCTGTATCTCACAGCGGCCCACCAAATGCCCCAGGGAGCACACCAGATAACAAGAGACCTCATCCTGGTGCCCTCCCTTGCATCTGGCATTCTGACATAACCCATTTCTAAAATCAGGAGGTTGCACATACACATCATGGCTTGTACCCTGTAATGGATTTTCCTCCAGAAGCTTGTCCAATCCCCTTTTAAAGGCGTCTAGGCTAGACGCCAGCACCACATCCTGTGGCAAGGAGTTCCACAGACCGACCACACACTGAGTAAAGAAATATTTTCTTTTGTCTGTCCTAACTCGCCCAACACTCAATTTTAGTGGATGTCTCCTGGTTCTGGTATTATATGAGAGTGTAAAGAGCATCTCCCTATCCACTCTGTCCATCCCCTGCATAATTTTGTATGTCTCAATCATGTCCCCCCTCAGGCGTCTCTTTTCTAGGCTGAAGAGGCCCAAACGCCATAGCCTTTCCTCACAAGGAAGGTGCCCCAGCCCAGGAATCATCTTAGTTGCTCTCTTTTGCACCTTTTCCATTTCCACTATGTCTTTTTTGAGATGCGGTGACCAGAACTGGACACAATACTCCAGGTGTGGCCTTACCATCGATTTGTACAACGGCATTATAATACTAGCCGTTTTGTTCTCAATACCCTTCCTAATGATCCCAAGCATAGAATTGGCCTTCTTCACTGCCGCCGCACATTGGGTCGACACTTTCATCGACCTGTCCACCACCACCCCAAGATCTCTCTCCTGATCTGTCACAGACAGCTCAGAACCCATCAGCCTATATCTAAAGTTTTGATTTTGCCCCAATGTGCATGACTTTACACTTACTGACATTGAAGCGCATCTGCCATTTTGCTGCCCATTCTGCCAGTCTGGAGAGATCCTTCTGGAGCTCCTCACAATCACTTCTAGTCTTCACCACTCGGAAAAGTTTGGTGTCGTCTGCAAACTTAGCCACTTCACTGCTCAACCCTGTCTCCAGGTCATTTATGAAGAGGTTGAAAAGCACCGGTCCCAGGACAGATCCTTGGGGCACACCGCTTTTCACCTCTCTCCATTGTGAAAATTGCCCATTGACACCCACTCTGCTTCCTGGCCTTCAACCAGTTCTCAATCCAGGAGAGGACCTGTCCTCTAATTCCCTGACTGTGAAGTTTTTTCAGTAGCCTTTGGTGAGGGACCGTGTCAAACGCCTTCTGAAAGTCCAGATATATAATGTCCACGGGTTCTCTCGCATCCACATGCCTATTGACCTTTTCAAAGAATTCTATAAGGTTCGTGAGGCAAGACTTACCCTTACAGAAGCCATGCTGACTCTCCCTCAGCAAGGCCTGTTCATCTATGTGTTTTGAGATCCTATCTTTGATGAGGCATTCCACCATCTTACCCGGTATGGATGTTTCCTCTCCTTTCCAATGGCATAATACCCCCCATAACCAGCCAGACCCTAGTTAAGTTTGCATGGTGAATTTGTTGGTGATGGCAGCTTTAATGGTTAGATGTAATTGTTCTGGTTTGTTTTTATTTTTTGTTTGCTATATTAAAATTAAGGCTTCTGTGGCATGCCTGAGTGCACCTGCTTTGTGTGCCCGAAAATTGCCCTTCCCCACAGCTTGGCCAAAGGGCCAGGACAACCTGGCAGGATCCCTCAAGCATTCAATCACACTGCTTTTTCTGCAGCTTCATATTGTTACTGAGAACCTGTTCATTGGTACTGGAGAAAGGAGAAAGGTGTAAAAGAACTAAAAGAAGTAGCATCTGATGCAGATGGAGTGTGCTCCAATTCCAGAATTAATTTCTGAAATACTCCTAGTAAAATTCAGGAGGAGTAGAATAATAAACCCATGAAACTATAAAGGAAGGAAAGAGCCCAATGGTGAAATCTGCTCATACTTACTGTTCAGTGTGAGACAAAAATGTACCCTTCAGTGGCTAAAGGGGTGTAGGGGATAGTCATTGCACTGGAGCAACCAGGTTTAGGGGGCAACAAGCTGAGCTTGACACTAGTGGCCAAAATTGTGAAAACCTTGGTATGTGTAAATACCATCATGTTATATATGATTGGAAAGGTAATTTAATTCAGAATGCAATGAAACAAAGCTCATTGGAATATCTGTATTCTATCAAAAGTTATGGCCAATTAACCAGAAAATGAAAACATAATTGCCTTATGGAATAAAAAGTGGATTTTCATAACACAAAACAGACTTATGAGATGTCATTACGATACAGCAGGGAACCAATAAGGTGTTAATATGAATCAGCTCTCATTTCAACGTATCATAATATAATTACCTCTGCTAACTGGGTAAAGAGGCAGTTTTTTCAAATAGTGCTCCTCATATATTTATCAAGGGAAGAATAACTGTCCCTCTTCACCCAGCACAGTATCTCTAACCAATATGGGGCACACTTTTTATTTATTTACTTAATTAAATTTGATTTTGTCATGGAGGGCGGACTACAAAATCTTCTTGGTTCCAGGTAGCAGATAGATGTCTTGGCTATGTCACTGGCTGGAGGGATGGTGAGCTGCTGGGGGAGGAGGCGGGTTTTTCCCTGATTTTCACTTTTTTAAAAGCCAAGGTGTGATGCCACTTCTGGCTATAACATTGCTTCTGGGTCATCATTTTGAGCTCAGCACCAGGCTACATGATAATTAGCTATACCACCTGTATCCTTGGTGTCACTTGCGAACGAATCCTCCCCACGTCAGGCATGTGGATTTTTAATGCAGACTTCTGCTCCTATTTAAGTGGGTCTGGCTGGCGCTGATGAGCTCTGCTCCTCGTAATGTTTTTCTTGTCAAGGACATCAAGCTTGCAGGGCTCGAGATGTTATATTACACTTTATAAATACCAAGAAAAAATTGCATTTTTAGTTGGCTACTCAGTGTCATTATCTATAGCTACTGGGGAGGGGGAATCCTTCATTCCTCAGTTAATCATGTTGAAGGTCACAGTTGGGGGGGGGGGAACCCTGTCCTTTTTATCCTTCACAGACCCCCACCATATTGTTTACATGGAAAAGCTACCCAGCCCTCTGCCAGATAAATTCCTTTTCAAAGCTCTTTATGGTTTAATGGAGCTATGGGGAATGCATAATGTCTCTTTTTTATCAATATAAATGTCTGCATACCAAAAGATTCTGCTAAATTAAATGACAATACTTTTCATTCTGAATTCATTTGGTTTGGACAAACAAAATACTCGTCTATGATTTTAACGCCCCCCTTCAAAAAAAAAAAAAGATCCTGGCAAGATTGATAAAGACACCAGAAATGATGAGTTAAAGTGGATTTTCCTACTTTAAATGCATAGGTTACTTTTTCTTTATGCAGTCTTTAAATAATTCATTAGTCCCTGAGACAGTTTTATTAAGTCTTCCACTATCGATATGGAATTCCAAGCAGCCATAACTTCTCACAGGCTTATGGGACTGAGCTGTTAGAATGCTAAAACATACTTAAATTGGAATAGTCATATATTTATGCTGGAAGATTGTATTTTGTCACCCCTATCGCAGCTCCCGAATTGAAGTGCATCTTGAATATTGGATCATGAGCAATCTACTGATTTGATCTCCTTGTGGCAACAAGTCGATGGAGACTTGGCGGCTTTGGATGCCCCCACCATGTTCAAAGGAACCAAGAGAATAACTGGCAGCACCATGGCAGATCAGGGTGTGTAACCTTCTCCACACCACATCTGAACAGAGCTGCAGCTTCTGGCCAGGGAGAGTGTGGGCGAGAAACCAGCACCATCCAATGGGGAGACTCCAGCTTTGGGGAAAGAACCTTTCCTCACAAGGAAGATGCTCCAGGCTCTGATAATTTTGGTTGTCCTCTTTTGAACACACGCAGAGGGATATCTTTGTTCTCCTGTACATGGAATCTATTCCCTTTGGAAGAAGCTGTAGTGGCCATCACTGCATCTAGTGGCAAGAGATGCCATAAGACAATTATATGTCACTACATTAAATATTGTGTGTATGAATGAAAGTGGGGCCTCCTTAACCACAGATTTCAGCATCCATAGATGCTGAGCCTGCGGCTGGAGGGCCTCAGAGGCCTCCCAGATGTTACTGGAAATGACTTCCAGTCCCATCTAAGAGGTGTTCTGAGGAGGTTGGGAGGCTGTGTGCGACCTCCGGAGGACCTGGCAGGGTCCATGGGTGAGTCCCTGCATCACCACAACCCTGAACCCTGGTCCCCCGCAAGTTTAATTATATGCAGAATTTGGTATCCACAGGGGGTCCTGGAACAGATCCCCCACAGACACCGAGGGCCCACTGCTATGAGAGAAGAGAAACTTCCATCTAGCTACTTTCTTCACACCATGAATGAAATCCATGTAAGTCTTACACTGCTTCCACCCTCCTATAGAAACATGCCATTTTATGAGCGGAAAAAAACTCTGACGATGATGACGCCTTGGAAGCAATGAACTCAAGCTTGGAAACAATTCTCCGTGACCCTGGTGTCATCCTGTTCTGCTCCCTGTATATCTGAACCCAGGAATCAGGTCATGTGCTATGCGCCTTTTCACAAACCAGAGCTATGGATTGGTGGGTGGGAACAACAGTTCCTCCCTCTGCCCAAGTCCATTTCTAGCTGAAATTGCATCTTCAATTATATTTTCCTGGCTGAAATAATTCATCGGAACCAAATTCCCCAAACTTGCCACTTAGCCTTGGCTCCTGCCTGATGGTTTCAATGAGTGATTCGCATTGCAGGATATAATTTTCTGTCAACGTTATTTTAGTGACTCATTTATATGCCAGCTCAGAGCCACTTAATGCAAAGCTGTCAGGGACCTACATTTTTGTTCAATATTGGTTTTCAGCTTTTTTTCCCCCCTTCGGGCCCAGAATGGAGGGATGAATCATTCCATTCCGGACTTGTGGGTAGCATGCTATCCACAGAAGGGGCTGCAAAGGGAGGCAGGCGCCAGTCTTACCTGTTCCACTGCAAGATTGCGAGTTGGCCAATTCAGCCTTCACCCGGCTGCTGTGGATGAAGGGAGCACATCAGCTGTGAGGAGCAGTGGCTTAAATTCAACTCCAACCAATCCTACCACCAGTGGTATAGCTAGAGGGGTTGCAAAGCACTACATTTCGCAGGGAGCCTCTCTGCAGCATGCAAGCGACCCCTCCTCTTCCCCTTCGGAGCCATTCCGGACAGTGGGAGCAAAATGGAGGTAAATGCGCTTCCAAAGGGGGGGGCTACTTGCATGCTGTGGTGATGCTCCCTGCAAACCTTAGTGCTTCGCACCCCCTCTACTACGCCACTACCTACTATGATGCTTCAGGCTCATGTGGCACTGCACAGAGGGCAGGAAGCTTCCAGATCAACCATCTAAAGATCCTTCCAAATTTCTCCTCATCACAATTTCTCCCTGGATATAGGAGTCCTGGAGATGGTGCTCTGGTCTTATTTCCGAAGAGGAACGCTTCTGTTCTTGACTTCCATGTTTTTTACAGGGCATCATTGTTGAGGTCTGAAACCTATGAAATCCCTCAGGTCTTGCACCCAGGAGAAAAGATACAGGCACTGTATCTGATGTAGCCTGTGGATGTTTAATTCTGTTGTGCTCCATGTATCTAAGTGGCAGGTGCTACTAAGTGCAAACCCCGTGCATCTGAGTTTGGGCGTGGCCGTATGTATAAAGCAGGCCTGCAAACAAACTCTCCTGGGGGCATAGGAGATTGTGGAGCCGGACGTGTGTTTGTCTGTTTGACCAGCGTTGCTGTCTGCTATGTTGCTGTAAATACAGTGGTGCCTCGCATAACGAAATTAATTCGTTCCGCAAGTCCTTTCGTTATGCGAGTTTTTCGTTTTGCGAAGCGCGTTTTCCCATAGGAATGCATTGAAATTTAATTAATGCGTTCCTATGGGCAAGAAAAGTCAGAACAAAGTCAAATTTGGTTTACAAAGTGTTTATTAAGTGCTCTTTAAAGGCATACATACTGTACTGAGGATTTCAAAAACGGGGGGGGGGATACTGAGTGGGGAGCTTGAAGGCTGTAATCCTATGCACACTTTCCTGGAAGCAAGCACAATGGGACTTACTTACATAAACTGACATGAAGATCCGCCCCTTACTAGGATGAACGGGATCATAAACTGACATGAAGATCCTCCCCTTACTAGGATGGACGGGATCATAAACTGACATGAAGATCTTCCCCTTAAAACAAACCAAAGCAAAACAAAAAAAAATTGTCTTGCGAAACATGGGTCATAAAAATTCATTGTGCGAGTTACCAAACTTCGCAAACTTCCGTTTCCATCCCTCTCTTCCAGTTCAGGGATTCGAAAGAATAGAGGCTGGCAAAACAGCATGTAAGGGGTGGGGCAACATTTGGCATGCCAACTCAGGCCTTGGAAGGTGCTGGCTCAGCTCTGCTTCCAGTTTTTTCATTCCATTTGAGTCTTTTTTCTCTCCTGCACATTAATGGTGTGCATGCGTCCATTTGTAAAACACTGCTGAAAAGCAGCCTTAATGTGTGAGCGCATTGAGATTGTGGTTGTGGTTCTTCACTATCTTGTAGAAAGATCTGTCTGTCTGTTCATCTGTCCATCAGTAAAATAATAGAGTTAAACATTCAGACACTGTTACATGAGAAAATGGCAGGGTACCAGTCACATCTTCTTGGGCTTAAGGAACAAGGCAAAATACAATGACGTAATTACTAGGATGGGTTGAACGAAGCAGTAATACGTACCCTTCTGACTATGCAGCCATGTTGGTTTACCAAATGGCAAAGGAACAACTGGTTACAGGGAACTGTCCTCAAATGAGCAATGGCAACCCCCCTCCTTTACCCTGAAGTAAAGGCACAATTAGCATATTGAAGAGCTACTTTCCAAAGGCCATTCTTAGAACAAGGCATGAGGGTTCTCCCCCAACTAGCATACACTTGCAAAAGGGATCCCTAATCGGCACTCTGCATATTGGGAAATTACTGTGAAGGAATCACCAATGGGATTATATTTGGGACCATAGGAGCAGGTTGTGGAATTTCTTGGGTCTCCTCTTACCTTCCCACTCCACTTGGCCACACATCTCACAGCACCACCTCAGTGGCCTTAGGCGGCTGGTTCATGCGCAAGGGCAAGGGAGGGGAGAAGTTTGCTTTCCAAGAGGAGGTTTAAAAGGAACAGGGGATATGGCTTCTGCCAGTCTCAAGCAAGGGAGCTTCCCCATTCCTCCACCTCCTCATCCCTCCTTCTCCAGAACCTTGGATGAAGAGTCTCCTTCTCAATAGCTTGTACTTCATTGTTTCCAATCTGCCTTTCCTCAGGTGGGCATCTTCAATATTTTGGGATTTTGAAGTATGATCATTCTCAACTGTCCTGGGAGTTAGGTCCTTTTATGACATAAACGTTTCAGTGTATTAATCCCACGAATACTTCCTTGCATTATTGTCTCTGGTGGTTTATACCTTTGGGGATTTCAACCTCAGGGTTAAAATCATGCTCTACTGTGGATTTTTCAGGGGCAACTACCCGGATACAGTCGGGAAGAGAATGCAGGTCTGGATGGATCTTTGGTGTGCTCCAGCAAGGAAATTCTTGTGTGCTTTTTGACTCAATCCTATTGAAAGGAAGTGCTGGTGAAACATAGAGGCATGCAGGTCAAGGAGATGGTGGCTAAACATACTGAAGGATCTCACTGGTGTACTGCAATCTAATTGTCTTGTGGCTCCTACCCTTCCTTTTCCACTTGAATGCAGGCTCCATAAAAGCTGCCATGCCCCACCACCACAGCGTCAGAAAAAGACAAGCGCTGGCCTTCACTTCGGGTTTTCATCCAGCTGCTGCCATATGTGGGCCAGGGACATAATGCAGAAAACAAGGGAACCTTTCCAATGCTTCTGGCGCCTTGACCTGTTTTTGAAAATGATTGCCTTGCCATGCGGCCAGTGGAAGGTAGGTACACTTTCACAAAATCTGTGCTCCATCCTGGACTTGGCTTCATATCTCATGCATAGAATTCACTGACCCACCTTGTGCTGGTCAATGGAAAGATGGAATTAGAACAAAGCAAGGCTCGGTATGAGGAAGTGGGATGCATTTATGACCCCACTTTGGCTCTCCCCAAGTAATTGATGTTATATAAGCCCAACAATTCCGCTCAAAGCAAGGTTGAAATCAGAACAGAACTCCAGCTTGGCCAATTGACCATTCCGCCTACTGTCTTACTTTTAATCTATATTTATAGATAGAAAAGCTGCATTCACGCACAAGGAAAGGGAGCTTAGCACAGGAAAGAACAACAGAAAGAAGGGGCAACTCTCAAGTGTGTCGCATTTATCAGAGTGGCTGGCTGCGCATTTCATGACTCCATTCATTCCCTTCTCAGCACTTTGTGATACAATGGCAGTAAGTACCTCCACGTCGAGCTGTAATAATGCGTTATATATGCTGTGTGATGCCACTCGGAAACTTGGTTAACTCTAAATTCAGGCAGCAGGGCCTAAATGCCGTTGTACAAATCTATGGTAAGGCCACACCTGGAGTATTGTGTCCAGTTCTGGTCGCCGCATCTCAAAAAAGACATAGTGGAAATGGAAAAGGTGCAAAAGAGAGCAACTAAGATGATTATGGGGCTGGGGCATCTTCCTTATGAGGAAAGGCTACGGCATTTGGGCCTCTTCAGCCTAGAAAAGAGACGCCTGAGGAGGGGCATGATTGAGACATACAAAATTATGCAGGGGATGGACAGAGTGGATAGTTGAGATGCTCTTTACACTCTCACATAACACCAGAACCAGGGGTCATCCACTAAAATTGAGTGTTGGAAGAGTTAGAACAGACAAGAGAAAATATTTCTATACTCAGCGTGTGGTTGGTCTGTGGAACTCCTTGCCACAGGATGTGGTGATGGCGAATGGCCTGGACGCCTTTAAAAGGGAATTGGACAAGTTTCTGGAGGAAAAATCCATGATGGGTTACAAGCCATGATGTGTATGCACAACCTCCTGATTTAGAAATGGGCTATGTCAGAATGCCAGATGCAAGGGAGGGCACCAGGATGAGGTCTCTTGTTATCTGGTGTGTTTCCTGGGGCATTTGGTGGGCCACTGTGAGATACAGGAAGCTGGACTAGATGGGCCTATGGCCTGATCCAGTGGGGCTGTTCTTATGTTTTCTCATTATAGAACAGGGACGTGGAGTGATACCAGGAGTGTGTGCCAGGGTCCATGGCTGACCAAAAAAACAACAACAACCAAAACTCTAGATGGGTAGTTGTTCTAAGCTCAGCTAAAAGGGGTGGGCAATTTGGGGTAACATTTTCATAGACAGAACACAGATATTTTAACGTGGTTTGTTTGTGCCAATAAGCCCCCCTCACTCCTGAAATTCCCAGTAAATATCAGTGATTGACTTGAAAGGGTTCAGTAAGCGCAGAGGTGTCACTAGGTGTCATCTGGAGCGAGAGCTCATTGCGTCACTCCAATGATGGACCTCCTCCCGGACCAGACCATACAGAATAAATGGCAGGATCATACTCACAGCCTAAATGCAGTGGCGTCACTAGTGTTGGTGTCACCCCCATCAACTTTATTTATTTTAATATATAACAGTACAAGTCACACAACAAATCAGTCACCCACAAAAAACCATTGGCCAACTTGTTGACACTCACACAACTGACCAAGAGTTCTAACATTAGCTCTGATGCATGGAAATGAGAGCTGACTCAGACTAACACCTTATTGGTTCCCTGCTGTGTTGGGCTGTCCAACCCTGAGTTTCCTGGCGGCCGGAAGATCAGCGGCACTGAAATGGCTGCCACTGCATCCAAGGGCCACTGGGCAGCCACCTGTGGTGCCTAGGGAGAAAGGGACATTTGTCGCCTTCCCCTGGGTAAGGGAAGACCCCACAATGGTGCTACTCACATCAGCACTAGCTATTTAGCTGGCACACAGTACAGTGGTCCTGTGTCAGACCAAGAGGCCTGATGAAGGGTTCTGGATCCAGTGGAGCTGAGCTCCGCCGGTCTTGCTCCCTCCCCCTGTCCTGCATCTCCCATGCCCCGGAACATCTCCCCCTGTCCTCACTCACCTCTCTGCTGCCTGGGGCAAAGGACGAGCTCCAGCAAAGGTCCTCCAGCTGGCGCTGGTTCAGTGTGGGCCAGGACTAAGCTGGTATCAGCGCTGACCTGAAATAGAGCATCGCTGATGTGCTGTATGGCACGTCTGCGACGATCAGCACCAGGGAGGGCCAGCACTGGTTGGTCTGGATCGGGCCCTTCATAACACCTCATTGGCTCTCAGAAAAAAGTCAGTTTCATTGGTCAGTTTTGAGTTAAGTAAATTCAGTTTTTGTTACATAAGGCAGCTGTTTTCCATTTCTGGATATAAGAACATAAGAACAGCCCCACTGGATCAGGCCATAGGCCCATCTAGTCCAGCTTCCTGTATCTCACAGCTGCCCACCAAATGCCCCAGGGAGCACACCAGATAACAAGAGACCTCATCCTGGTGCCCTCCCTTTCATCTGGCCTTCTGACATAGCCCAGTTCTAAAATCGGGAGGTTGCGCAGACACATCATGGCTTGTACCCCATAATGCATTTTTCCTCCAGAAACTTGTCCAATCCCCTTTTAAAGGCATCCAGGCCAGATGCCGCCACCACCACATCCTGTGGCAAGGAGTTCCACAGACCGACCACACACTGAGTAAAGAAATATTTTCTTTTGTCTGTCCTAACCCGCCCAACACTCAATTTTAGTGGATGTCCCCTGGTTCTGGTATTATGTGAGAGTGTAAAGAGCATCTCCCTATCCACTCTGTCCATCCCCTGCATAATTTTGTATGTCTCAATCATGTCCCCCCTCAGGCGTCTCTTTTCTAGGCTGAAGAGGCCCAAACGCCATAGCCTTTCCTCATAAGGAAGGTGCCCCAGCCCCGTAATCATCTTAGTTGCTCTCTTTTGCACCTTTTCCATTTCCACTATGTCCTTTTTGAGATGCGGCAACCAGAACTGGACACAATACTCCAGGTGTGGCCTTACCATAGATTTGTACAACGGCATTATAATACTAGCCGTTTTGTTCTCAATACCCTTCCTAATGATCCCAAGCATAGAATTGGCCTTCTTCACTGCCGCCGCACATTGGGTCGACACTTTCATGGACCTGTCCACCACCACCCCAAGATCTCTCTCCTGATCTGTCACAGACAGCTCAGAACCCATCAGTCTATATCTAAAGTTTTGATTTTTTGCCCCAGTGTGCATGACTTTACACTTACTGACATTGAAGCGCATCTGCCATTTTGCTGCCCATTCTGCCAGTCTGGAGAGATCCTTCTGGAGCTCCTCACAATCACTTCTGGTCTTCACCACTCGGAAAAGTTTGGTGTCGTCTGCAAACGACTATATCTGGCTTTAACGTTTGATAGAACCCAGATATTTTAATGTGGTTTGTTTCATTGCATTCTACATTAAATTATTATTCAATAAATAATTGACACAGGTGACACCTTCAGGGGAATGACACCATTAGTGGTCAAAATGGGGCATTTTGAGAGAGAAGGGCCACCAATTGTGTGTTCCACTCCTCACCCCCAAACCTACTAATATGGATCCCTATTTCTGCCAACTGAAACTGGGTCTTGAAAGTTGGGGGGGGGGGCATTTTGAGTCCTGGAACTTATTCGCAAGTCATAGTAGGTATGCGCAAGCTCTTGGTTTTAGAGGCAGGCTGCCTCTGATTCCCAGATGCAGGGGAGGGCACCAGGATGCAGGTTGTATCTGTTTTCTTGTGTGCTCCCTGGGGCATTTGGTGGGCCACTGTGAGATACAGGAAGCTGGACTAGATGGGCCTTTGGCCTGACCCAGTGGGGCTGTTCTTATGTTCTACAATTCCCAGGAAGCCTTGCAGGTCTCTTGTTATCTGGTGTGCTCCCTGGGGCATTTGGTGGGCCACTGTGAGATACAGGAAGCTGGACTAGATGAGCCTTTGGCCTGTTTCAGCGGGGCTCTTCTTATGTTCTTACCAAGAGAAGTCTTGATTGATCAGGGGTTCGCTCATGTATAATCAGATCAGATAATCAGATGAGGTGTGTATTGACCTATAGATGTGCATTTTATTTATTTATTTATTTATTTATTTATTTATTTAGCTTATGACATATAATACATGGATTTATATATCAGTTAGACTAGATCAAATGTCAGTGTCCAGTTCTTCCAGCCATTCAAGGACAGAGTTATCTTCATTGAAAAAGTCAGACCATGAGCATATGTATGCAATATTAACCATTAAAGCAGCCTTTGTCAGCCCGAATCCTGACTGTGCATGTGCAGAGTCTTATTTTGCAGGCTGAACTGGGGGGGGGACACGACTTCTCATTTTGCAATACATTTAAGCATTACTGACAAATCTGCATTCCAACTCAAATAATTGCAAACTTTGGCAATATTTCTAATAGAAATGCTAGACAAGGAGAGGCCATTTTTGAGAATTGTGTTTCCACTGTATTCAATTCAGTGGGCCCCTCTCGCAACTCCTACGTGAGGCTGAAAGTTAGATTCCTCTTTTCAAAAAATGATTCAGCTCTGTCATTTTGCAGGAGCCAAGCAAGTGGGGGATTGTAGCGATGGCTGACGGGACAAAGAAAGGTTTTATCTCTTAACGTAAAACTCTCCCACACACCTTTTTCAACAATGGACAAGCAATTTAGCACCAGCAGTTTCCATTCATTGCAGCACCAAGGAGAACATGACATATACCTTCAGGTTATTCAGAGCTAAAGGACTTAGAGGTCAGAAATAGGAACCATTGTTCAGCTGAAAGAGAAAGTCAGGTGAAGAGTTTAAACATAAAACAGAATATGAAAAATAAAGGTGGGTAGGATATTCCTGAGGGAGAAGAACAGGCTGGTCTACAAAATTGGACATTGGAAGTGCCCATGTGTGGGGCTTAGCAAGTATACAAATGGAATTATAGACAAACCTTAAAGCAAAATACAGTTCCTCAGACTAATAGTTCATTCCTATCCAGAGCTTATGGTGGCGGATCTCATGAGGATCATGGACAGTTTGGGGTTTGAAGTGGGCCAGGTAGGGGCAGTTCAGGGGTGGGAGAGGGAGGGTCTCAGTGGTACACACTGTGATCCTATTCGCCTTTCCCCACCTTCAACCACCCCAAGTGTCCTCAGACTTGCACCAGGAAATAGCTGGCTTAGGCCTTAGGAAACCCATTGGAGGCCTGGTGGAGGTACATAAGAGGTACATGGAAGGTACATAAGAAAAAAGTTTTACTTATTTCTCGAGGAGGTCTAGTTCCCCACCCTCACAGCATGCATTTTTTGCTCCACCAGTGACACTGCTTTCTATGGGGGGGGGGGGGGAGGGAGTTGGATTGTGCCCTAAGTAACTAAGTAGGGGTTAATCCTAACCCCTTATGTCCATGCTTTCCAGCACGGACATAAGGGCAATGCAGCTCTGAGGTAAGGGAAAAAACATTCCCTTACTTTGAGGAGGCCTCCATGAGTGACACCCAACTGCAAGATGCAGCACATGTCCCATTGGCACTGCTATGCCAGTGCTGGAAAGCACTGACATAAGGGGTTAGGATTGCGCTCTTAAGTTCAATGAAGTCTTTGTTCTATCCAATTGGATGCTTTTCAACCATTTGGCCATTCCACTCCACCCCCTTGTTCACCCAAGTTCAAGCTTTTCCTGTGGGGCTATATGGACTGGGAACTTGCTTTCCTTTTTAAAAATGAAAACTTGGATTTTCTGGATGCCAAATTCCTCCAGTGGAAAGCACACAGCCCTGTTTCCTTCTTAGTCATTGCTTGGGTGTGCTTGTCATCTTTAACTTTTCCCCCCTTTGGGATGAATGGGTGATTCACCGGCCCAGCAGCTCTTCCAGCATTACCCATCTCTGTTTGTGTTTTGCCGCTTGGTTGCACAAATTACATCTTTATTTTGTCTCCCTGGAGAGATAAGATTTCCCTTCATGCCTACACTCCCAGACAGAGACACAAAGAGCTCCATTGTCTTAAGATGGTGATGGCAAATGAGGCAACTGGTCTATTGCAAATGCCTCGCAAGACAATGCATGGGTTGTATACCGTGAAACACAAAAGGAAACAGGTGCAATAGTGTAACTTTGTATTTGTATTGGCAACCTTCAGTCTCGAAAGACTATGGTATCGCGCTCTGAAAGGTGGTTCTGGCACAGCGTCTAGTGTGGCTGAAAAGGCCAATCCGGGAGTGACAATCCCTTCCACACCAGGAGCAAGTGCAGTCTGTCCCTGGTCTGTCTCCCTGGCTATGGGCCTTCCTTCTTTGCCTCTTAGCCTCAGACTGTTGGCAAAGTGTCTCTTCAAACTGGGAAAGGCCATGCCGCACAGCCTGCCTCCAAGCGGGCCGCTCAGAGGCCAGGGTTTCCCACTTGTTCAGGTCCATCCCTAAGGCCTTCAGATCCCTCTTGCAGATGTCCTTGTATCGCAGCTGTGGTCTACCTGTAGGGCGCTTTCCTTGCACAAGTTCTCCATAGAGGAGATCCTTTGGGATCCGGCCATCATCCATTCTCACGACATGACCAAGCCAACGCAGGCGTCTCTGTTTCAGCAGTGAATACATGCTAGGGATTCCAGCACGTTCCAGGACTGTGTTGTTTGGAACTTTGTCCTGCCAGGTGATGCCGAGGATGCGTCGGAGGCAGCGCATGTGGAAAGCGCTCAGTTTCCTCTCCTGTTGTGAGCGAAGAGTCCATGACTCGCTGCCATGTTTGCCATGTTTGCCAAGAGTCCATGACTCGCCATGTTTGCCCGAGTTGTACTAAAGAGGCTCCAGGTACTTGCAGAGAGCGTCTATCCAGAATCGCAGTGTGGATTCCGAGCCAACAGGTCCACCACTGATATGGTATTCTCCCTTAGACAACTGCAGGAGAAATGCAGGGAACAACGACAGCCACTCTTTATAGCCTTCATAGATCTCACAAAGGCTTTCGACCTGGTCAGCAGAGACGGCCTCTTCAAGATTCTCCCCAAGATCGGATGTCCACCCAGGCTCCTCAGCATCATCAGATCTTTCCACAAGGACATGAAGGGCACTGTTGTCTTCGATGGCTCCACATCAGACCCTTTTGACATCCGAAGCGGAGTGAAGCAGGGCTGTGTTCTTGCACCAACCTTGTTTGGGATTTTCTTCGCTGTCCTGCTGAAGCAGGCCTTTGGAACTGCAACAGAAGGCATCTATCTCCGGACCAGATCAGACGGAAAGCTCTTCAACCTCTCCAGACTGAGAGCAAAATCCAAAGTCCAGCTGAAATGTCTGCGTGACTTCCTCTTTGCCGACGATGCAGCTGTCACTACCCACTCTGCCAAAGATCTCCAGCAGCTCATGGATCGTTTTAGCAAGGCCTGCCAAGATTTTGGACTGACAATCAGCCTGAAGAAAACACAGGTCATGGTTCAGGATGTGGACTCACCTCCCTGCATTACAATCTCTGAGCATGAACTGGAGGTTGTCCATGACTTTGTGTACCTTGGCTCAACAATCTCCGACACTCATTCTCTCGATACCGAGCTAAACAAGCGCATCGGTAAAGCAGCTACCATGTTTTCCAGACTCACAAAGAGAGTCTGGTCCAACAAGAAGCTGACGGAACATACCAAGATCCAGGTCTACAGAGCTTGCGTCCTGAATAGTGTAACTAGAGGGGGTGTAAAGCACTAAGTTACGCAGGGAGCCTCATCACAGCATGCAAGCAACCCCTTCCTCCCCTTTGGAACCATTTCAGGCGGGGGGGGCAAAACAGATATGTATGCCCCTGTTTTACTCCCCCCACCTGGAATGACTCTGAAGGGGAGGGGCTTGCATGCTTTCCATGGTCCTCTTCAGGGTCCTGCCTTCTCACCAGTTCATCTAACCAAGGGTTATTTCTGCTCCAAGCAGCAGCTCTCTGAAATTCTCTACAGGGGTGTCTCTTGACCCTACTGTGCATAGCAAGTGGAAATACCAAAAATTGAACCAAGAACTTTCTGTGCACAATGCATGCGCTCACCCTCTAAGCCAGAGCTCTCCTTAGTTGGTATCTGATTTCTGGAGAATTTCAGAGGAAAGACATTTCGTAAGATAGAGCTCCATATCACACTTTTGCTCATCCTCACATGGTCATCCATGTGATGAACAGTGGGAGACGCATTGAGGCACTTGATAATTTGATGGCAGAGAGAGAGATTCCAGTGTGCTGGCTTTACAAAATATTCATTGTTCTTGGGTATGGTTGCCAGCATTGGGTTAAATTCCCACTCTCTTTGTCTTTTATTCATTGTCAAATGCCAGAAACCCTTTGTTCCACCCCCTTCTAATTTTACTCTGAAATAGTAGTTCTCATTGACCTTTTTTAGGCTCCACTGCTTTCATTAGTCTAATTAAGTCAGATGGCGTCAGCCCAAAAAGGAAAAAAAGAAGCATTAAATGCTTGTCCTCTTGCTGACTTCTGGGGTGCTGCTAGATCCTTTTAAACAAGGATTAGACACACATTCATGGTGGAAAGGTATCAGTCTATGAGCCACAGTGGCTCAATGTTCCTGGACAGTGTACAGTGGATAGAGCACAGCCATGGGAAATGTCTATTACCATCCTGTCCTGCTTGTACACTGTGGGAAGCAGGACTGCTGGACTAGATGGGCCTTTCAACCTCATACAGGCAGGCTCTTTTCCCCCCTTCTTATGTCGTAAGGGGAAATGAGAGCCCCCAGATAAAAGACAAAATCTGAATTTTTTGGGGGGGGAGGCTTCATCTGTTGATCAGCAGGCAACAAGAATGGATTGCTATGAAAGTAAGTTCATAGCAGAGGCGTAAGTTCAACATAGCAGAAAGTAAGTTCTCAGGCAGAAGCATGTGTGGCCTCTGGGAAACCAAGTGCCTCAGGAACAAAGTGCCATGTAAGGCACCACAAGTTTAGCCTCGGTGCAAGTTCAGCAGCAGGGCAAGGAAGCCAGGGCCCCAGATACTGCCCTTCTCTTCCCTTGAGAAGAGGGCAGTGTTCTGCCAAATCCCAATCCACTGGGTCTCATGCCCGCTTAAGGCTGATTAGTTTCCTTTGTGAAACTCACCAGTGCAGCAAGCAAAAGTCAGAGTCCAGTTCCAGTCCACAGATTCCAAGTAAACCAGTCCAATCAATCAGAGTTGCCAAATCAGAGTCCAGAGCCAATAAGCCCAGTTACAGTCCGAGGTCAGGTTCCAGGTAAGTCAGTCAAATCAGTCAGAGTATCCAAGTCACAGTCCACTTCCAAAGCCAATAAACCCAGTCAGTCTCTTCTCTAACCCACACCACTAGTTCCTTCAGGTGCCCTTTATATGCTCCCAGGTTCACTTTAGCCTCTAGTGGCTGCAGCTGTGCAGCACCCCTCCAGCTACCATCTGGGCTTTAACCCTGCATTTACTTAGAGCAAGGGGCACTGTGGACACCACACCCTATCTCCTCGGTAATATCTTCCGCAATTCCAAAACAGGCAGCAAACCACTGAAGGGTTTTTAAGTACCCCTAAACAAAAACAAACAAAATAAAAAATGCTATGTCAGACAGCCAGCAGCAGGGTGGGGGCTATCCAGTGTTCTGCATTGAGTGCCACATGTATGACTATATGCCTCTGGGGCATAAGTTATGGGTGTGTCCTTGGTGCAAGGAGCTCCAGGGTCTCAGGGAACGTGTCCGCTCCCTTGAAGCCTTGGTGGCCGACCTGGAGAAGCAGAGGCAGGCAGAGAAGGACCGTGGGGAGACATCCGGGGATGATCAGGCTTCATCCCAACCTCAGGTGTGCAGCTCCTCAGCTGCCCGGGTGGGAAGTCTCGGGGCTGGAGGATGTCATCCTGGAGAGGAGGGAAACAATCCCTTATGGGGGACCCCTTCTCCAGGGGACAGGCCCGTATACGAACATACTCAGGATACTCCTCGGCGGGAGGGGGGTCAAGGACTTCTTGTAGTGGGGGATTTGATTATTAGAAACATAGAGAGGGATGTGATGGATGTGATGGATGTGAGGACCACATGGCAACTTGCCTGCCTGGTGACAAGGCAGGGACAGGGTTGTAATCATGGGGGACTTCAATTATCCTCATATAGACTGGGTCGATTTGTGTTCTGGTCACAAAAAGAAGACCGGATTTCTTGACATGTTAAATGACTGTGCCTTAGAGCAGCTATTCATGGAGCCCACCACAGGACAGGTGACACTGGATTTAATATTGTGCAGTACTCAGGACGGGCAAATACCAGGAAACTATAGGCCGGTCAGCCTAATATATATACCGGGTAAGATGGTGGAATACCTAATCAAAGATAGAATCTCAAAACACATAGACGAACAGGCCTTGCTGAGGGAGAATCAACATGGCTTCTGTAAGGGTAAGTCTTGCCTCACAAACCTTATAGAATTCTTTGAAAAGGTCAACAGGCATGTGGATGCGGGAGTACCCGTAGACATTATATATGTGGACTTTCAGAAGGTGTTCGACACGGTCCCTCACCAAAGGCTACTGAAAAAACTCCACAATCAGGGAATTAGAGGGCAGGTCCTCTCCTGGATTGAGATCTGGTTGAAGACCAGGAAACAAAGAGTGGGTGTCAATGGGCAATTTTCACAGTGGAGAGAGGTGAAAAGCGGTGTGCCCCAAGGATCTGTCCTGGGACCGGTGCTTTTCAACCTCTTCATAAATGACCTGGAGACAGGGTTGAGCAGTGAGGTGGCTAAGTTTGCAAATGACACCAAACAGTCATGAGTGGTGAAGACCAGAAGTGATTGTGAGGAGCTCCAGAAGGATCTCTCCAAACTGGCAGAATGGGCAGCAAAATGGCTGATGCGCTTCAGTGTCAGTAAGTGTAAAGTCATGTACATTGGGGCAAAAGATCAAAACTTCACATATAGGCTAATGGGTTCTGAGCTGTCTGTGACAGATCAGGAGAGAGATCTTG
Source organism: Tiliqua scincoides (assembly GCF_035046505.1). Classification (NCBI taxonomy): domain Eukaryota; kingdom Metazoa; phylum Chordata; class Lepidosauria; order Squamata; family Scincidae; genus Tiliqua; species Tiliqua scincoides. Next base: position 3,867,560 of record NC_089824.1, on the reverse strand, counting down.
GGGTGGTGGTGGACAGGTCAATGAAAGTGTTGACCCAATGTGCGGCGGCACTAAAGAAGGCCAATTCTATGCTTGGGATCATTAGAAAAGGTATTGAGAACAAAACAGTTAATATTATATTGCCATTGTACAAATCGATGGTAAGGCCACACCTGGAGTATTGCGTCCAGTTCTGGTTGCCGCATCTCAAAAAGGACATAGTGGAAATGGAAAATGCAAAAGAGAGTGACCAAGATGATTACGGGGCTGGGACACCTTCCTTATGAGGAAAGGCTATGGCATTTGGGCTTCATCAGTCTAGAAAAGAGACGCCTGAGGGGGGACATGATTGAGACATACAAAATTATGGATGGGAAGGATAGAGTGGATCGAGAGAGGCTCTTTACTCTCTCACAGCACACCACAACCAGGGGACATCCACTAAAATGGAGTGTTGGGAGAGTTAGGACAGACAAAAGAAAATATTTCTTTACTCAGCATGTGGTTGGTCTGTGGAACTCCTTGCCACAGGATGTGGTGACGGCATCTGGCCTGGATGCCTTTAAAAGGGGATTGGACAAGTTTCTGGAGGAAAAATCCATTACAGGTTAGAAGCCATGATGTGTATGCACAACCTCCTGATTTTAGAAATGGGTTATGTCAGAATGCCAGATGCAAGGGAGGGCACCAGAATGAGTTCTCTTGTTATCAGGTGTGCTCCCTGGGGCATTTGGTGGGCCGCTGTGAGATACAGAAAGCTGGACTAGATGGGCCTATGGCCTGATCCAGCGGGGCTGTTCTCATGTTCTTAACTACAATTCCCAGGAAGCCTTGCAGGACTCTTGTTATCTGGTGTGCTCCCTGGGGCATTTGGTGGGCCGCTGTGAGATACAGGAAGCTGGACTAGATGGGCCTCTGGCCTGATCCAGTGGGGCTGTTCTTATGTTCTTAACTACAATTCCCAGGAAGCCTTGCAGGTCTTCTTGTTATCTGGTGTGCTCCCTGGGGCATTTGGTGGGCCGCTGTGAGATACAGGAAGCTGGACTAGATGGGCCTATGGCCTGATCCAGCGGGGCTGTTCTTATGTTCTTAACTACAATTCCCAGGAAGCCTTGCAGGACTCTTGTTATCTGGTGTGCTCCCTAGGGCATTTGGTGGGCCGCTGTGAGATACAGGAAGCTGGACTAGATGGGCCTATGGCCTGATCCAGCGGGGCTGTTCTCATGTTCTTAACTACAATTCCCAGGAAGCCTTGCAGGACTCTTGTTATCTGGTGTGCTCCCTGGGGCATTTGGTGGGCCGCTGTGAGATACAGGAAGCTGGACTAGATGGGCCTCTGGCCTGATCCAGTGGGGCTGTTCTTATGTTCTTAACTACAATTCCCAGGAGGCCTTGCAGGTCTCTTGTTATCTGGTGTGCTCCCTGGGGCATTTGGTGGGCCGCCGTGAGATACAGGAAGCTGGACTAGATGGGCCTCTGGCCTGATCCAGTGGGGCTGTTCTTATGTTCTTAAGTTTGCCCTTGAAGAGCATTCAGTGACTTCAGCTGAGTGGAATTTTGCAGCTAGTTGATTATCTGGGACCCACTATCTCTATACATGCCCCTTGAATACAGCACCAGCCTCCTAGGCACAGATGCGTCAGTGGGGAGGAAATGGGTGGAATTGGGGCCTGGGCTTATTATTATTAAGAATATTTATATACCTCTCCCCCCCAAAAAAAATTCACAAAGCAGGTTGCAGAAATAATCAAATAAATAAATGGTTCAGAGGAATTATTATTATTATTATTAACTAAGTTTTCCTTGTTGATGTTCTTAACCACGTAAAGCTAACTAAATAGAATACTGTCATTCATGTGATCACAGAGTTGAGCAGTCTGCCCTGTATCCCAAAGCACAGGCAAAAGTTCCCACCGGTGGCGTAGCTAGGGGGGTGCAAAGCAGTAAGTTTTGCAGGGAGCCTCACCGCAGTGTGCAAGTAGCCCCCCCCCCTCCTCCTTGGTGCCATTATGGGCAGGGGGAACAAAACAGAGGTGTATACCTCTTCTCTGGTTCTTCTCTGGCATTCGCCTTCATTTTGCTCCCACCACCCGGAATGGCTCAGAAGGGAAGGGGGAGGGGTGGTGAGACTCCCTGCAAAACTTAGTGCTTTGCACCCCCCTAGCTATGCCACTGTTTTCCACAGTTCCAGAACATGCCGACACCTCAGCCCCAAGCCTTGTACTGTAGCATCATGACTTGGCTCTTGGGGTCCGATCAAGTAGTAATGAAGAGTGCTTCTGAGCATCTGCAGAGCGCATTATCGTATAACCTGAACTGGCTCTTTTGAAACATTTTTTTTCCATTCTTTATTTTTGTTTTATATAACGGAAGAAAAAAAGACAGCACATAAAAATACAAAAAAGAAAACAGGAAGAGAAATTCAAGCTAGATTACATAAAGAAAACAAAGATATCTAATTAAAAGTATTTCATAAGTATTGCCTACATAGTTTATGTGACTTTAAATTTTTTCCCCAGAAGTGGCCCCCAGATTGTCTCAGATATACTCAGTTGTAACTGAGGTCGATAAGCCTTTGGCTCAAAGACCAATAAGCCCTCAAGGCTGTCCATCCATTGGGCACAAGTTGGTGCACTTCCTTCCTTCCTTCCTTCCTTCCTTCCTTCCTTCCTTCCTTCCAATTTTGTAGTATTTAGCCATTGTGAGGGCACAGAAAGTCGAATTATGTTGCCCCGTGGTTAATCTCCAAGTTACAAGTAGATAGTTTAAAATAACATGCATGTCTGTAAATATCAATGATGGCTTTTGTGAAACATGACCTTCAGCCCAATCCTAATGGGGACATGCACTGCCAAAACTTCCAGGTACACAAGGTCCTTTACGGCTGTACAGCTATATAACTGGCACAGGTCTGAGTAGACCCAGTGGACAAATGTTCACTTACAAATCTTCCCTTACCTGGAGGAGATCTCTGGTACCGCCTCTCCCGGCCACAGGATACAGCATGCATTCCAGTTGCGTGGCACTGGTGGAGGAGATTCAGGTAGGATTGGGCTGTTTGTGTGATAGACTATGCATATGAAGCCACAGTTAAAATTCCAGAAGCACAACCAGAAGAATGGAGAAAAGCAACGTGTAAGAACCTAAGAAGAGCCCCACTGGATCAGGCCAAAGGCCCATCTAGTCCAGCTTCAGTATCTTGCAGTGGCCCATCAGATGCCTCAGGGAGCATCTTTGTCATTTCACACCCAGGGACAGTGGATTGGAACCTCTGAAGCGGAAGGCAGGGGGAAATTCAGGGTCCTGTGGTCCTTTGCTAGTTCTTTAAACGGAAGCATCCCTGTCATAACTACTTCTCACACACCTGGGTAGGTACCCCGATCAGAGGGATGTGGCTTGCAGGAAAGCTGGAGCACCACATTTTGTTTAAAGACCTGGAGAAAGGCCACAGTTTTGTAATTGAAAACATGCTGGTATCTCTGGGAGGGGGGGCAGGTGTGGTCCCAGCCACTGTGCCACCCCCCCACCTGGAAGTGACTCCCCTTGCCATAAGTCCTCCAGAGGGTCTTAAAATGCCCTAGTGACATCTAGATTAGATTATTGCAATGCACTCTACGTGGGGCTGCCCTTGAAGACGGTCCGGAAATTACAACTAGTACAGAACGCGGCTGCTCCTTTGGTTGCCGGGGCATGTCGGTTTGACTCTGTCGAGCCGTTGCTCCGGCAGCTACACTGGCTGCCAGTTCTGTTCCGGGCCCAATTCAAGGTGCTAGTTTTGACTTTTAAAGCCCTTTACGGCTCGGGGCCGGGGACCCGCCTCCTTCCCTACAATCCTGCCCGTGCTCTTAGATCATCGGGGGGGGCCCTTTTGACTGTGCCGCCACTAAGAGATGTGAGAGGGGCGGCGGCCAGGAAGAGTGCCTTCTTGGTGGTGGCCCCCAAACTGTGGAATACCCTCCCCTTAGAAATGAGAACTGCTCCCTCGTTGCTAACGTTTCAGTGTGGACTGAAGACCTTTTTATTTCAAAAAGCTTTTAATTGTTGACAGGCTGGCTGGCGTTCTTGCTTTTATATGAAAATCCACGGGGTTTGTTTGTTTGTTTGTTTTAGGTTTTTTAAATTATGTAAATTGTTGTTAATTGTTTTTAATGTTGTATTTTTTTAAAATGTTGTAAGCCGCCTTGTGTGCCCGTTGGGCAAAAAGGCGGGGTACAAATTAATAAAATAAATAAATATATAAAATGTCACTTCTGGTTTTCCTCTGAAAACCAGAAGTGATGTCATAAGGCTCTCTGGGGGTTTTAGAAGGCAGGGAGAGGTGACACTTCCAGGCCTTAGTCTTCTGAGAGTTGTGGAGGCCTCCACTCCGGCCCTCAGAACACCGCTGGATGGAGAGGCAGTAGATACAGGTGGCAAGGTTGGCGGGCAGACCCCCCCCAGGTATGCCACTGCAGGGAAGGCAGGGAAAGATCCATCCCTGAAAAGGTGCTGGCAGTCATTGTAAACAATCCTGAGCTGGAAGGGCCAATATGACTGTTGGTTTCTCGGAATGAGGCAAGTGCCCTCCCTCAAAGCAAATGGAACAGTGCAAGGAGACCTCCCCCTCCCCCTCGCCACCTGTGCTTTGGCAATAGCAGTGCCATCTTTATTCCTAGCTGATTGATGCCCCAAGTGGGACAAAAATTGCAGCCAGTTATATGACAGCCAGCCCAGCAACCCAGAAAAGTCTTTGATGAAGGATGTCAGCAATATCCAAATAAGCCACAGTGATGTACTTGCCTGTCAAGGGAAGGAGAGAATCCCCCGTCTGTCTTGGGTTTTGCTATTCAGGTCTCCCTTGGCATTGATTTTATAATGGTTGGCTCAGGTTCAGCCTGTGCTACTTACAGCTACAGTGGATTCAAACAGCACCTGAACTCAAACTCCAGCATCGATCTGTGCCTAAAGCCCGTCCTTCTCTGACTCGGGGAACATTTAGAGACTTACTGCTCAATCCTGGCCCCGGCCCCCCAGATGCAGCTTTGCTGATGGAATGTGTGATGCATCAAATGTGGGAACGACAATAGAGGAACCAGGAAAGTAAAATAAAGAAAAAAATAAGTAAAAATAGTTTTACTTGTCTCCCAGCAGGCTACCTCGTTACCCATGAGTCTTCTTGGACTATCCATTTTCCTGGCATACGCCCAAGGAGACCTCTCTCTGCAGGGGTGGGGAAGCCTAGGAAAGAACAGCTGGGATGCTGGTCTATGCTGGTGCTGCCACGATCCACCCTTTTTCCTCTTCCCCATTCCCTGCCCACCCTTTTCCACCCTGAAACTACCCTTACCTTCCCCACCCATGACACACCCCAACTGCCACCTTACCAGCACCACGGGGGGAGGGGCATTTGGGAGCTACAGCAGTGCATGCCATGCTGCAGCTCGTTGCGGCAGCAGTCCAGAAGCAAATGACGGCGGGCCAGCCTTTTGTGCCACCGGAAAGGGACTTGCACTGCTGGAATCTTTGTTCTGGCACTGCAAGGCCCCAGTAGGGTTGAGGCCTGAGATGCTGAATGAAGCTGGTTAAAACTCATTAAAAGAACAATCACTTTTCCTTCTTCCTTTTGCTTTGGCTGATGAATGGATGATGGCCGGATCCCAAAGCATCTTCTCTATGGAGAACTTGTGCAAGGAAAGCGCCCTACAGGTAGACCACAGCTGCGATACAAGGACATCTGCAAGAGGGATCTGAAGGCCTTAGGAATGGACCTCAACAAGTGGGAAACCCTGGCCTCTGAGCGGCCCGCTTGGAGGCAGGCTGTGCAGCATGGCCTTTCCCAGTTTGAAGAGACACTTGGCCAACAGTCTGAGGCTAAGAGGCAAAGAAGGAAGGCCCACAGTCAGGGAGACAGACCAGGGACAAACTGCACTTGCTCCCAGTGTGGAAGGGATTGTCACTCCCGGATTGGCCTTTTCAGCCACACTAGACGCTGTTCCAGAACCACCATTCAGAGCGCGATGCCATAGTCTTTCGAGACTGAAGGTTGCCAACAACTCTTTGCTTTGGCTCCTTCTCTGTCCCTCTACTTCTCTGTTCTTTTTGCCTCTGGAAAATGACTCCGCTCTCCCACCATGCCTGGGGCACCACTCCTAATTTCTGAAGTACTGGCTCATTCTCCTGCTCTCTGAAGTGCCAAGCTTCTAAACCTTTAATTTCAGGGTTGGCACTGAAAATGCCAAAAAAAAATGCCACCCCAAATGCCATAAATGTTAAGGCTCCTTCTACGCCCAGCCTTTTTAAGAGAATTAAGAGTTATACATTTTTAAGGGGAGTTAAGTTTCTATAAGACCAGTAAGCTTTTTCAGCGGTTCTTGTACACCCTGGTCCTCCACCACTCTGTCTCATTCAGCAATGGCTTCTCCTGTTCCTTGTTGTACTGCTAAAACTGAGCCTAACATTCTTCAAATAGTGTTTTCAGTTCAAATTTGGAGACTGGAGGTTGGGGGGAATCCTTGCATTCCTACCCAGACTTGACTCAGAACGGTTAGACTATTGGGAATCACTGAGTTAGACCAACATTCCTTCAGTAGAGTAAAGCTCGTCTGCCTCCTAGCTTCAGAGTAGATATGCATAGGATTGCATATCTGTTATTGCCATCTTTAGGGAAGGGAGATTTTTTGTTTCAAGGTATTTAGTCTGAATCCCACAGACATGAGAGGCTACAGCTGGCAAAACAGCCTCAGCTAGGAAAGACTCTCCATCCCACGGAAGCTGTCAAAGTCTTCCAGGACAAAGCTGGATCTGCAAGAAACACTCTCGTACGATGAACCTGATTCTGTAGCAGGAATGCAACTCCATCAAGAACTGGCTGCACATCACCTCCACAGGCAGATGAACCATCCACTAAAGCCCTGAGTCGTGTGGATTGAGCCTCAGTGCATTGGACTTCACCCAGTCTATTATTGATCTCAGCTCTGGTTTAACAATTTCATTGTTTACTGAATCAGATGGAATCAAGAAGTAGGCAGTGGGTCTCATCCCAATACAAATGACATCTGGATCCTAAACCCCAGGAGACCTCACTTAGCAGCTTCATACAGATGGTGCACAGCGTGGGAGACAAGATGGAACCCTTAGGGAACCGGTAGGTTAAATGCTATAGGGCCAAGCAGCAGTCTTCTAGTCCAGTGGTTCCCAAACTGTGGGTCAGTGGCCACCAATTTTTGTTGGTTCATGAAACTGACAGGGTAGATTAGGCTATGTCATCAGGGGTTAAACAGACTGCTGATGAGGTGGGGCGCACTGCTGTCCAATCACCATTATAACCAAAGAGGCTTGAGCAACTTGGTAAAGTGGAACTTTTTTTAGGTGGGTTCTGCTGCTAAAGAACTTTGGGAACAACTGCTCTAGTCAATTTCCCCCCAAAAGCCAACTGACTCTCCAAGATCAGAAAAGTGAGGTCAAATACATGTTGGCAACCTTCAGTCTCGAAAGACTCTGGTATCGTGCTCTGAATGGTGGTTCTGGAACAGCGTCTAGTGTGGCTGAAAAGGCCGATTTGGGAGTGACAATCCCTTCCACACTGGGAGCAAGTGCAGTCTGTCCCTGGTCTGTCTCCCTGGCTATGGGCCTTCCTTCTTTGCCTCTTTGCCTCAGCCTGTTGGCCAAGTGTCTCTTCAAACTGGGAAAGGCCATGCTGCACAGCCTGCCTCCAAGCGGGCCGCTTAGAGGCCAGGGTTTCGCACTTGTTGAGGTCCACTCCTAAGGCCTTCAGATCCCTCTTGCAGATGTCCTTGTATCACAAATACAAGGTATTTGAGGTCAAATACCATACCAGAATTTATCCACATGCTAGCATTTCAATCACTGCAGCAAGACTTCAGAGACTGAGTGGTCTTAAATGATGCCGTGCAATAAACACATGCAAACTAATGTAGTTAGAGGCAAAGCAAAATTTTAAAAGAGTAATTAAGTATTGGCAACCTTCAGTCTCGAAAGACTATGGTATCGCGCTCTGAAAGGTGGTTCTGGCACAGCATCTAGTGTGGCTGAAAAGGCCAATCCGGGAGTGACAATCCCTTCCACACCGGGAGCAAGTGCAGTCTGTCCCTGGTCTGTCTCCCTGGCTGTGGGCCTTCCTTCTTTGCCTCTTTGCCTCAGACTGTTGGCCAAGTGTCTCTTCAAAGTGGGAAAGGCCATGCTGCACAGCCTGCCTCCAAGCGGGCCACTCAGAGGCCAGGGTTTCCCACTTGTTGAGGTCCACTCCTAAGGCCTTCAGATCCCTCTTGCAGATGTCCTTGTATCACAAATACAAGGTATTTGAGGTCAAATACCATACCAGAATTTATCCACATGCTAGCATTTCAATCACTGCAGCAAGACTTCAGAGACTGAGTGGTCTTAAATGATGCCGTGCAATAAACACATGCAAACTAATGTAGTTAGAAGCAAAGCAAAATTTTAAAAGAGTAATTAAGTATTGGCAACCTTCAGTCTCGAAAGAGTATGGTATGGCGCTCTGAAAGGTGGTTCTGGCACAGCATCTAGTGTGGCTGAAAAGGCCAATCCGGGAGTGACAATCCCTTCCACACCGGGAGCAAGTGCAGTCTGTCCCTGGTCTGTCTCCCTGGCTGTGGGCCTTCCTTCTTTGCCTCTTAGCCTCAGACTGTTGGCCAAGTGTCTCTTCAAACTGGGAAAGGCCATGTTGCACAGCCTGCCTCCAAGCGGGCCGCTCAGAGGCCAGGGTTTCCCACTTGTTCAGGTCCATCCCTAAGGCCTTCAGATCCCTCTTGCAGATGTCCTTGTATCGCAGCTGTGGTCTACCTGTAGGGCGCTTTCCTTGCACAAGTTCTCCATAGAGGAGATCCTTTGGGATCCGGCCATCATCCATTCTCACGACATGACCGAGCCAACGCAGGCGTCTCTGTTTCAGCAGTGAATACATGCTAGGGATTCCAGCACGTTCCAGGACTGTGTTGTTTGGAACTTTGTCCTGCCAGGTGATGCCGAGGATGCGTCGGAGGCAGCGCATGTGGAAAGCGCTCAGTTTCTTCTCCTGTTGTGAGCGAAGAGTCCATGACTCGCTGCAGTACAGAAGTAATTAAAGTAATAAAGAGTAATTAAAGTAATAAAATAATCGCTTTAGTTTGCCAACATGATGCAATGTGGTTTACAACCAAAAAAAAAAAAAAAAAAAAAAACACCACTGGGGAAGTATTGAGCTTTGCATTGCAAACTCTGAATGTTGTCACATGTCTTAAGACTATGTTTCACCAGCTGAAACCACAGCCTGCACCTCATGAAAACAGAATCTATTAGGAATATTCACACTTGGACATAACAATTATTAGTGATGGGTGAACCTCCCTTCACTTCCGGTAGAACGGAAGCTGGTAATTACCTGCAACACTGGAGAAAACTCAGAAAAACATTTCCGCCCTCTTTGAAGGTTGTAAATGAACCCATAATTGCCACCTCCTGCGCATCCAACTCCTCCTCCTTATCCGGTGGCTGTGAGTGGCTCCTGGGCTTCAGTGGCTGCTGTGCCCTAGCCGTGGTGGCCATGGCATTGACAGACAAGGCATTTCTCTCCCTCCTCCATTGTCTTTCACTTCCTCCTCCTTCCCCTTCCTGGGAAATGTCATTTTTCCAGGTGCTATGCAGAGAGGGAAGTGACATTTCCCAGGATCCCAGTTATATTTCCCAGGATCTCAATCACTTGAAACAGAGCCACAGCAGCAATCCAATGCTAGGAAAGACAGGAAGGGAAGAAAGAAAAAGACCCACCCCCCTCCCTCTCTCCTGCATTGTCAGTTCCAGAGCCAGGTGAGTGGGTAGAAGGAACAATTTTCTCCTAGTTCTTCTAAAACTTAGTTTGCAAATCTAGCCAGAGAAAAAGGTCGGTGGGTCAAAGAAGCCTAGTCAGGAATATAAGTCTGCATTACAAGTGCATAAAATCTGCATTTCAAACTAGTGAATTATGAGGCTTAGCCAAGTCATTAATTATAGTAATTATTTCCTTCCTTTATTTATATCACAGGGCTGATGCCTTGGGCCGTTTACAGTGCATCATAAGCAGAAACAAAGCAGGTCTCTGCCCCAAGGAGCCTTCCAGCAGTGGTGAGTGGTGGAGTTGGAGAAACAAAGGTCACTGGCAAGTAGCAGGAGAACAGTGGGATTCAGGAATGTGGCCATTCCTGATGGAATGAGGAATGAGGACCTGAAATGTAAGGACAGACACTCCAGCTGGATGTGAGGCAGGACAGGAAACCAGAGGGGGCTCTAACGTTTGCAGATTTAGCAAACTGGTGAGATTTTAAATGCATGTACATTTTTGTTTCTGCACTCAGCAGGAGCAAAATTCCCTGTGCTTCAAATGGACTTTTCTTGCTCATTATTTTGTTTGGTACTTCATTTTTAAAAATCTTCATCTACCTCAAGGGCTGCAGCTCTCCGCGAAGGTGGAGAAGCAGTGCCCCCTCATGGCCCATCCACATGCCTGCTCTCAACCGTTTCTTGGGATGTCTTTCATCCTTCAAATCAGCAACAGGAATTAAGACGTGCTGAAGATTAGCTAACCTTGAAGTCGCCCCAGGAAAAGTCTCCAAAGGAAAGTTAATCCCCCTGAAGGCCTGGGGAGAAAGGACCAGGCTTAGCTTAGGTGGAATTCAGCCTGCAAAAGCTGTCCTTCAATTGGCCTCAAGTTTCTGCCTTGCAGAGCATTTCAGGGAATAAAGTCAGCTTCTGAAAATGGTGGACTCAAAGGAGGAAGGTATTTATTGTCGGTGAATAGAGCTGCAACTAATTGAGGGGGATAAAAAATTGTAAGATCATGTTGATATTAAAAGAAAATGCCAAAACACCAACCCGTGGCTGACATTGGAAAATGTGCAGTTGATCACTAGCACAGCAGGGAGAGCTACTAACATAACTTAAGGGGAGGGTTTCTCACCTTCCCATAACCTCCTTGGTTCATCAAGGACAAGAGTTGTAACAAAGGAGGGCAACCAAAGTGATTACTGGGCTGGGCATCCCCCTTATCAGGAAAGGTTACAGCGTTTGAGGCTCTTTAGTCTAGAAAAGAAGTGCCTGAATGTGGACATGATTGAGACATTCAAAATTGTGTAGGAGATGGAGAGAGGGATATTATTTTCCCTCTCACCCAGGACCAGAACCAGGGGGCATCCACTAAAACTGAGTGCCGGGAGAGTTAGAACAGACCAAAAAAATGTTTCTTTATTCAGCATGTAATTAGTCTGTGGAACTCATTGCCACAGGATGATGGCATCTGGCGTAGACGCCTTTGAAAGGGGATTGAACAATTTTTATTGAAGAAAAATCCATCACAGGTTACGAGCCTTGAAGGATTTGTGCAGCCTCCTGGTTCTTGCAGAATGCCAGATGCAAGGGAGTGGCACCAGGATGCAGGTCTCTTGTTGTCTTGTGTCCTGAGGCATCTTGTGGACCACTGTGAGATACAGGAAGCAGGACGAGATGGGCCTTTGGCTTGATCCAGTGGGGCTATTGCATGGTGCTAGGAAGGTACCTGGTGCACCTCTGTCAACCTGATCTTCCCTGGTACCTTTGTCTTGTTCTTAAAATGTACAATCATCTATTCTCACAGTCCTGGTATATTCCTGCTGCACAAACAGAATCAAAAATTTGTGAAACCAAGAAACAACTGGAGTGTTCCTTCCTGCTCCCTCTCCTGAAGGGAGTCATCGAGGAGTGCGACAATCAGGGTTGCCAGGACTTCCTGACCTCACTCCCCTCAACCATCTGATTATCAGAGAGTCCCCACTGACCTTGATTGTCCTGCAGTGACAGGCAGAAGCGGTCAGCCCAATCCTAACTAAATTCCCCTGCACCTTTGCAGCAGTACCGGTGTGGGCTCTGCAACATCCTGTGGGGGGAATTTCAGCTACTGCAGGCCTCCTTGTCCTCTTGCCCCAGGGTAAGCCTCTGCAGGCTCAATGGGTCAACTCAAACTTATGCCAGCAATATTGCTGGCGCAAGTCCAAGTTGATCCTAGTCAGCGGATCAGGCCTAGGGGATAGGATACAGCATGCACAAGTGCTGCCTCTAGCTATGTTCAGGGAGATCAATTTCTGCAGGGGAGGACCTACTCTGATCTCCATTTTCTGACTTCCTTTTGAAATGTCGTGTCATTTGTAATTGTTTGAGCATTACTTCTTATTCCCACCACACTGCAACTTGAGAAACATCCCCCTGCTTTGGAATGCTCACCCCACTCACCCCCAAAGGATGCTCTAACCCCTTCTGTGTGCAGGCTGCTCAGGAAATCATGCTTAGAAGAAGCCAATGGCAGTTCTCTGTGGCTTCCATGGACCAGCCTTCCCTTTCTTGCTACCTCATAATTCCTCCCGCAGAGGAAACAAAACACCCCAATGTGAAGCCTTCATATTAATTTTTTTTTCCCTTGAAAGCACGAGGCAATAAAATACAAAAAGGTTAACAGATTTAAAGCTGTTGTTTCCATTAAACGGGTGTCATTTGTATCTTATACGCAAGCAATCATTGGGAAGTCTTTCCAACGGCTTTATGAAAACACACAACACCCATTTTCTATGAGTTATTTTAAGTGACACTTGGCAAACGCGCCGTGATCCATCAGCTCCTTGTAAAATATTGGTTTGCAGGCTTGAGCTCTTTATAAATAAAGGGAAGAGGGGAGTCTTGAAAGTGAACTGAACATTCACGAGGAGGAGTGATGTATTGTGGCAGTGGGGACAAAGCGACAGCAGGCCAATGTGTGGCTTTCCCACCCTGGTAAAGTCCTGAAGTCATGCATTAGCCCCAATGCCAGAGCTGCCTGGAATCTCTGGCAACACCACTGATTAACCCCCACGTTGAGGGTCAACCCAACACCTTCTGGCACCTAATATGCTGGGTCAAGTGCTATTCCACCCCTTCTGGTGATGTGCCAGCCTCCTCTCACTCCCCGGCTTGGAGGAAGAGCTCACTGCTGTCCTCTTCTCTGCACTTCTGCTCTTGTCTCTTCTTCCTTCTTCAATCCTAGAAGCAGAAGAAAGAGTCATGGAGCCAAGTGAGCAGGCAGAGGTGGGTGCCCCCCCCCCCCCCGCTAACCTGCTGCCTGGCAGAGGCCTGGGACTGGATAGGCTGCATTAAATCCATGGTCACCCACATCTCTTTGACTAAGAGTGCAATCCCAACAGCACTCTGAGTTGGCACAGGCCCCCCTGAACCCGCTCCCAAGCATTGCAAATGCGCTGAAGGCACTTTTGGCCCATCTCAAGGCTGGGCTGGCGCAAAGGCCTGTGCTGGCCTGGGAGGGCCAGATCCAGACCGTGCACCAACCCGATAGGGTGAGTTTGTGTCAGGCAGCACAGGGAGTGGGGGACAGTGGTAAGAGGCTGTTACGGGGGTGGGGAGAGGGAAATGTGTGTCAGCCCTAGTGCTGGTGTAGATTCAAGTGAGCCCAAGGGGGTATGTCGAGGCTAGAAGGGGTCACTGGATATCAGCGCTGCGGCTTCCTTCGAGATTTGTGACTGATCACCCCAGCACACACACCCACCCCACAGCCCTAATCCTGATCCTCCCTCTCCCAGTCCGTGGTCCATCCCAGCTGCCAATGTATTGGAACTGGCCATGGGTGGAAACTTCCAGTGGCACGTGTGGTTACCAGATGTTTGTACTGGTGGCCCTGGTCTGTGCACTGTCACGATGGCTGCTGTACCAGCGATCTGTTGACAGAATGCAAGTTCCATCAGCAGAAGACCTGGATACAACTGGGCCATCAGAGTACAAATGGCCACACTTGGAATGTTGTGCCCAGTTCTGGCTGCTGCACCTCAGGAAGGATATTGTCAAGCTGGAAAACATGCAAAAGGGGCAACCAGAATGGTGATGAGAGGGCTGGAGCACCCTCCCTAGCAGCAAAGGCTGGGGTAAAAGGTGTGGAGGGGAAGGAATTTCCCCCATAATCTCACAACCTAGAACCAGGAATCACCCAGTGAAATTGATCGGTGGGAGATGTAGGATGGACAAGGGGGCACTTCCACACGCAGCACATAACACAGGCCAACACACATTTTGCTTCCTTAAACGTTACACCAATTCCTGGGTATATTTTGGGTGCTGATTCCAAAAATGGCATCCGTTTTGCCCTATCTAGTTTTGGAGACACGGCATAGCCTCTTTAGCGAATGGTTCAAGCAGCTTCCTCATGAGGATGCTGCTTGAACCATTCACTAATGAGGCTTTACTATATCTCCAAAACAACGTGATAGGGCAAAACGGATGCCGTTTTTGGAATCGGCACCCCAAATTCATATCAAACCACCATAAAGTTTGGGGAAAACTTTTCTGACCCTCAATTTTGTAGGCCTGTGAAATTAGTCTGTGGTATTCATTGCCACAAGAGGTGGGGATGGCCACTAACCTGGATGGTTTTAAAGGGGGATTGGATAAAATTGTGGAGAAGAGGTTAATGCTACTGCCAATGGCTACTAGATCTAACAGCTCTGCAGAATCTTCCATGTCAGTGGAGTCTGCCTCTGAATCCCAGAGGCAGGAGGGGAATCTGCCTTCTTTACCTTGCTGGGGTCTTCCCAGAGGCAGCTGGTGGGTCACTGTGAGACACAGAATGATAGATGAGATCCAGCAGAACTTTCTTATGTTCGGGGGGAGGGCATCTATTACTCTTATGCACTGATGTAAAAGTGCCTAAGGAGGTACGTGGGGCGGCGGCAAGAAATAGGGCCTTCTCAGTAGTGGCACCAACGTTGTGGAACTCCCTTCCCCTTGACTTGAGAATGGCTCCCTCTCTTGAGTCCTTTCGGCGAGGCCTGAAGACCTTGTTGTTTAACCAAGCCTTCTGACGTTATGGCCTTTTTAACATCTTTTATATATCTTCTAGTTGCTTTTTTACAGGCCCGATTCCTCTAAGAACTGCTGTTTTATGCCCTTTTATTCTGACTCTTCTGACTACTGTTTTTATGGGTTCTGCTAATGTGTTTTTTAATATGTTTTTATCTGTGAAATTATGTTTTAATTTGTTTTATATGTTGTTAGCCGCCCTGGGTCCCTTTTTGGGAGAAGGGCGGGATAAAAATAAAGTTTTATTATTATTATTATTATTATTATTATTATTATTATTATTATTATTATTATTATTTTGTAAAAGTTCCCAGGAACAAATGGGGACTCATTGTTGAAGATGGATCTCTGCATTGACTGGACAGCACAAAATCCTTACGTGGCAATATGCTATAATCCAACTTTCTTAGTTGATTGTAATCATATGTGTGTGTGTGTGTGTGTGCGTGTGCCATTTTTTCGAAAGTCTAGGGGGGAAAAGGAATATTCAGTTGTCCTCCACTTATCTTCTTTGTTCACATTATGGAAATCAGAGGCCCTCGGATAGATGGAGAGATTAAGTAAGGGTTCTGGTGCATTAACAATGCTGAGAGCTGAGATGCAAACCCACTGTGCAGTATTTTTAGAGGCTGGGATTGTTAATTCTTGTTTAGAAGCCACAGCAACAAGCTTCAAGCACTTGCAGGCATGCACTTGCTACACAAGGGTTTTGACTGTGCATCTCCTACCCCCTCCATGTCTGAGAGCTAGTTCAGGCACTGTGAGGTATATAGAGATATAAGAGGGCAGCACACAGCTTAGTGGTAGAGCACATGGTTTGTATGCCAAAGGTTTCAGGTTCCGTCTATGGAATCTCCAGTGTAGGATTCTTGGGAAGGAGGGCTGGGGAAATCCTGCCCTGGGATCTTGGAAAGAAATAGTGTGTCGCTGAGACTACAGCTTGTTAACAAGCCCAGATCTCAAACCACAACTTGACCTTGGCTTTTAGTATATTGTGGTTTGAATGAAACACAGTTTGCCAAGGTTGGACAGAAAGACAAAGTGTGGCTTGTTCTAAATCAGAGATGGAAGCTGCTACTGACCTCCCATTTAAAGGAGACGAAGTGCATGCAAGCCCAAAACAACTTAGTATGACTTCTTCTTTCTCTAAAGCAGTGATTCCCAAACTAGTGAATGGATCACAACCCACCTGGGAACCAGAAGCAGGACACTCCCTCTTAAATGGAAGGGCCCTGCTCCGATGGCAGCAACAGTGCTGCAGAAATCACATGTTATTGGCATCCTTCAGTCTCGGAAGACTATGGTGTCACGCTCTGAATGGTGGTTCTGGAACAGAGTGTCCTCTCCAGTGCGCAAAGCCTGGGTAAAATAGGTATGGAGGATAGGCTGTTACCCAAGCAGCAAATCCCCCCTCTCCACGTCACTGAAATGGTCCAATGGAAAGGCAGAGGCCAATACGGTTGGTTCCAGCGGCGTCGCAGGAGTTGCCAGAATGTGACTGTGTTCAGCCATGACCTGCCTCAGGGACTCCGGCTCCGGATTTTGCCTCGAGGTTGACTCCTGAAGCCTCTTCCATAACTGGATGTAGCCACAAGGCAGTGGAGGTTTGGGATCAGAGTTTTCCTTCTCTCAGATGAGCTGCCTTCCCAGGCTCACGAGCCCCATCTACCCAGTGGCTGTTCAGTCGCCTCTTACGACAAGTACAGCCAAACTGAGGGCCTATTCTTATCCCCAGCCCCCGGGGTAATCACAGAAATCACAGAAATGCAGAAATCACAGAAATGCTGTCAAGGGTTTTTTTTTTTACTTACGTGGGGGGGGCAGAGCTGGCCTCTTGTAGGGTTCTGAAAGCTTACAGCCCCCTCTGATCTCCTCTGCAGAGGCTATAAAAAGCTCTTGTTTCCTATCTAAAGCTACCTCCAGCTTTCGGGGGGGGGACACGAAATAGCTTTAGATTGGGGATAAGGGCTTTGTAAACAAGTTCCAGAGGAGATCAGAGGAGCCTGCAAACCTCCAGGACCCAGCACTGCCCCCCTGGTAAGTAAAAAAAGCCCCTTGGCGGCGGCAGCGCTGCAATCTCTGTAGCACTGCTGCTGCCTTCTCCCCACCCCCTCCTAATCCAGGCAAACACATGGTTCCCAACTCCCCTGTAGGAGTTTAGATCAGTGGTTCTCAAACATTTTGGTGTCGCAACCCAGCTCATCCTCTGCAGTGGGTCGCAATACTTCTGGTGGTGCAGACGGGAGCCCAACAGAGCCTACAGAGGGCTCCTCCAGGTTGCACTGGGATGCAGACCCACTCTGTTAGCCTCTGCAGGTCTTAGAATGGCCTGCAGAAGTCTCTGGAAGCTGCTTTCAATTTTCGGAAGCAAACCGGAAGTTGCTTCCAAAACCCAGAAGTGGCCTCTGGAGGTTTCTGCGGGTCATTCGGAGACCCATAAAGGCCAATAGAGTGGGACCGCAGCCTGGCATGGCCAAGAGAAGCCCTCCAGGGGCTGCCAGTAAGTCATTCAGCTTTCCAAATGATTCTTATTTGGAGCCATTCAGGAGCAAGGTTGAGTGGGAGGAACCACAGTTTGGGAACTCCTGGTTTAGGTGATTATCTGAAAACTTTCCTGGTCAACTTAGTCCTATGCATGACTGCTCAAAACTAAATCCCCACTGAGTTCAATGGAACTTACTCCCAGGTAAATGTGTTTAGGATTGTCACCATCAGAGCAGATGGCTCAGAGAATGCCTTTCAACTCACAAATCCTCATTTTAGTTCTTAACTAAAACCAGCTGTTTCCAAGAGTATTTCTTGTCATTATTTAAAATAGCAAGGCTTTGCTATCATTCAATGCATAGCAGGACTTAACTGAATTTCTTTCCATTGTGTTTTGCTGCCCCCAGCTGAGCCCCGCAAGAAATGCTTTCAAGAGCTTGGTTCCACAGGAGAAAAACATGCACCTACATTATGTATGTATAGATCCCTTTAAAGATATTTATTGGTTGTGTAATCTGAAGACTCAATCTGTTTAGCTTTCAATGTACTTTGCATTTTGGTTGAATTCCAGAAACAAGGAGCATAGAGAAAACAATATTTCCCAGGAACCCTTACTCTGACACGTAACTATAGCAGTGCGTTATATATCAAGAGAGAGGAATGAGAAGAGAAATGCACATTTCCTTTCCTGCTTGACTTGCCCAAGCAAGGTAAGGGTGGATGATGCATTGGCCACAGTAGGCAGGTAAGTGGAAGGCAGGTAAGTGGACTCTCCTCCATGTTGCTTTCGCCCCCCCCCTGGACAGGCTCCAAGAACAAGGGGCAGCTTACATAGTGAGTTTTAGAGCTATGTGGCATTTACAGGTCCGCCCCCTCTGGCTCCACTACTGGTAGAAGGGAAGGATGGAGGAAGGGCGTAAATTCTTCTCCAGTTCAGATTTTAATCTGAGCCAGGGCAGAATTTTCAGGGTTGTGATGCTTCAGACCACCTGGCGTCGTATTCTAAGCTGTGCTCCAACAATACCCAGTTCTATCACTGCGTGAGGCAATTTCATATGTTCGTACCTGTAATACCCACCCATACCTGACCTTTTATATCTGCGAGTGAACCTTGATGCTTCAACCTCCTACCAGGAGCTTCAAATGAAGCCAGCTGCTGTTTTCTGTGGAGTTGCACCAAAGGTGCTCTGCAGCTGTGAGCAGCAAGATTGGCCCTCTCCAAGGTGCTACATTCCCCTTAATTTATAGCTTTCTGAATCAGCTTGATTGCACTTTGGAGCTGGAGAAAGAGAGGAAAGCAGGTAATTCCAGCCTCCGAAGCACACTTCCGCACTGCACATGGCTTATGGTTGGGATTTTTAAGATACGAGGGGATTCCATGGGCTTGTAAGTCTTTTCTCAGGAGCCTAAAAGTATCTCACAGGTTAATTCATGTCTGGGGGTCTACACACTGCAAGCCTCTCACATTTTCAATCTAATTGTGTGTTTGGATCATACAATTTATTTTTATTTCCTGCTTTTCTACAGACATTACTCAGGGCACTACACAATCCAGAAACATTAACAATGCAGTAATCATAAAATCAGCATAGTAAACACAGACAAAAACGGCAGCCAGGGGAGTAACACACTAGACCACCAGAGAACTTGGCATTGAGCAAACAGCCAAAGCAATTCCAAGTTTTGCAAATGTTTGGGGCACTTAAGAGCCTCCATTTTCAATGCTCTTTTGGTAATCTCTCCCTCTCAGTTGCCCCCATCTGTCCTTGACGCCAACGTAAGCCCAATTCAGTTGCCTGCACCGGTTTTACTCAAAGTGGTGGTCCATGGACTACTGCCAACCCATGAGCTATCAGCTGCAGGTCTGCAGCAAATTTCCAGGAAAGAAATAAACCATAGTAATAAGATGGCACTGATGTGGTATTGGTCCCTGGCACATTGGGGGGGGGGGATTGCCACTCCACCACATCAGCTAATCTGATGTGCAACTAGCCTGCACAACTGCGTGCATGATCCCTATGGAGGTGGAATCACTCACTTGGCAGCACTGCCCTCTCTGCACAAACAGAATCAAAAATTTGTGAAACCAAGAAACAACTGGAGTGTTCCTTCCTGCTCCCTCTCCTGAAGGGAGTCATCGAGGAGTGCGACAATCAGGGTTGCCAGGACTTCCTGACCTCACTCCCCTCAACCATCTGATTATCAGAGAGTCCCCACTGACCTTGATTGTCCTGCAGTGACAGGCAGAAGCGGTCAGCCCAATCCTAACTAAATTCCCCTGCACCTTTGCAGCAGTACCAGTGTGGGCTCTGCAACATCCTGTGGGGGAAATTTCAGCTACTGCAGGCCTCCTTGTCCTCTTGCCCCAGGGTAAGCCTCTGCAGGCTCAATGGGTCAACTCAAACTTATGCCAGCAATATTGCTGGCGCAAGTCCAAGTTGATCCTAGTCAGCGGATCAGGCCTAGGGGATAGGATACAGCATGCACAAGTGCTGCCAATCCTACCCTGGACTTGATCTCCCTGTTCCCATCCCCCAACTTGTTCCACCCCCTCCCAGCTCTCCCCTGCCTATCCCCTACCACCTGTGCTTCCCTTAACAGCTCCAGCAGGTGTCCCTGAGTGCTCCAGAACCAGCAGGAAGGCTCTGGCCTTCCTACCTGCTGTCGGCAACCTTCAGTCTCGAAAGACTCTGGTATCGCGCTCTGAATGGTGGTTCTGGCACAGCGTCTAGTGTGGCTGAAAAGGCCGATTTAGGAGCGACAATCCCTTCCACACCGGGAGCAAGTGTAGTCTGTCCCTGGTCTGTCTCCCTGGCTATGGGCCTTCCTTCTTTGCCTCTTAGCCTCAGACTGTTGGCCAAGTGTCTCTTCAAACTGGGAAAGGCCATGCTGCACAGCCTGCCTCCAAGCAGGCCGCTCAGAGGCGAGGGTTTCCCACCTGTTGAGGTCCACTCCTAAGGCCTTCAGATCCCTCTTGCAGATGTATCGCAGCTGTGGTCTACCTGTAGGGCGCTTTCCTGCCTGCAAATGCACACAAAGCGCTTTATGGCACTTTTATGACCTCGCAAAGGCCTGGAGTGCCAGTGGAGCACACACTCTAACAGCATCTACTTGGATAGTGTTGGGGCTTTTGTCTCTGTAGGGATTAAGAATATATGATTAGAGGGGTGGACATGAGGGCTGGAGAGGGGAGCAGCACTTCCCGCTCCTTCCAGTGCAGTGGGAGCATGAAAGGCCCTTGCATTTCTCTGACTGATGGACCTGGCAACTCTTCTTACAAGGACCCCCACCATCCTTGGGGAACGCGGTGCAGCCAGCACCCCTCTGACAGGCCCAACTGACTCACACTCTAATGGCTTTTAGGAAGGCTCTGGAGATTCTCTTGTTCAAAGGTCTATTTCTCACTGGTTGGCTGAGGTTCAAGTGGGGATTCTGTACCATTCTGACAGCAGCTTGTTTTGCTGAGCTGCTGTGGCAGGTTCTTTATTCTCGATGCTCTGTTCTCTTTGAGAATTTGGTTATTAAATGGTGACAAAATTACAAAATAAAAGGGAACAAAGAAATGGCAGCCTTTGGTGGATGCTTCTTTTCAACAAAATACGAGCAGCACAGAAAATAACTTGGAGTTACGACACCTCCACATGCGAATTATCAGTGAAAAGGACTGCAGACGGGAGCGCTTGGTGGGTTGTAGTCCCTGGGAAATCAAAGTGATGTCTGCAGAGGTGGGCAGTCAGTGCTGAGCATAGTGAAGAGGTTTCTCAGGGTCAGGGAAGGCAGGGTGCTGGAGAGCTCTTGTCAAGATTTCTTGCATTCAAAGATTTAGAACATTTGCACCCTCACCTCTTAGGAAAAAATTGGCACACCCCAGATGCTGTCCAGCTCTTGCTGGCTTTCCCTCAGGGGTCAACTATCAGCAACTGTTACCCTGCACATGCCTGATCTTGTCTGATCTCAGAAGCTAAGCAGGGTCAGGCCTGGTTAGTACTTGGATGGGAGACCGCCTGGGAATACCGGGTGCTGTAGGCTCATACCATGATCTCGGAAGCTAAGCAGGGTCTGGCCTGGTTAGTACTTGGATGGGAGACCGCCTGGGAATACTGGGTGTTGTAGGCTTATACCATAGTCTTTCGAGACTGAAGGTTGCCAACCAATGTAAACTACATTAGGGGGATTCTATGGCTAACATGCATGCACTGTGGAGCGCAGGGAAAAGGGACTCAAAGGGTGAGAAATGAAGGGAGAGGAGGAGAGGGAGGAACTCCTTAGAAGGAGAAGGGGCAGAACAAAGAGGGGGGAAACATGGGGGGAGATGGTGTCCAGGGAGATTAGATGAGCTTCCCAGAGAGAGGGAAGTGGAGGTTTTAGGGTGCAAGGGAGGCAGAAAAAGGAAGGGTAATGGGGACATTCAAAGGGAAAAAGGGAGCAAGGTGCCTGAGTTTCAAGCTGTGGATAGGTATGGTTTTCTGTAAACTGCTGGCAAAGGGTGAGCTTAGGAAGAGGCTGTGAAAGCACTTCACCCACTTGTGGTGGTGAGGGGGCCAGTCTCTCACTCTGGACTGAGCCTCCGGAAGTGGGTGAAAATGGAACCTCCTAGTTTTGGAGGACTTGAGAGATTGGTTAAGGGTGTGTGGGGAAGGGGGCCTGGGGCTAATTGCAGGTCTGCACTACAACAGTAGAAAAATAGAACATGGCTTCTGATGCACATAACTGGTGCAACCCTTTTCTAGTAACACCCCAGTGGCCATGGAAACACCGCCTTTTACTCACAGAGTGGCATCCTGACATCAGCACATCATCAGCATGATGTCACTGTGACATCTTTGTGTCACTGCCTTATTGTCAGCATCTTATCCATGGGCCATACATGGTGAAGTCCTAAAAAGCAATCTCCACATCCATTCAGCCCCAACTCTGATTGCTGCTGAGGGCCCAAAGTGATGTCATTAAGAAGGAAGTGACATCATAAGCAGGTGATGACCAGAAATAAGGACTTTTTTCTCACCTAGTAATACATTAGCTGCAAAGAACAGAACATAAAATATGCAAATCATGTTTTCGAGTTATGGGGAGCTCAGTTATCATGCTGGGAGAGCCCAGTTATCATGAGGGCCACCCTCTCAGCAGCACAGCTTTTCCTGAGGCATCACTTGCAATTCAGCAGCTGAGAGCAGATGATCATAATTCTTGGAGCGTTCAATTATCATGTGGGCCAGATGCGGATCTCTCACAGGCTGGATACAGCCCTCAGGCCTTAGACACCCCTGGCATAAGCCATTCACTGGACCAGCATGTGACATGGCACCTACTGCAGAGGCTCACCCAGCTAGCCATACCCACACACCCTATGCCCTTTGCTTTCAGAAGTGGAAGTCTAAAGAGTAACAGTGTTTAGCCCTCTGTGGCAATTACGTAGACCTGAAACAAAAGGGGTTCTGATAAGTGTTTGGCCAGCAGTTGCAATGGTTCGAGTCCCTTGCAGTCTCCAAAGAGGAATATACACTCCCTGCTTTTAGCTGTTGCAAATGGACGGGATAGTTGAACAGCAGAGTTGATAGTGGAGACACATTTGATAATCCTGGAGGGTCAGAATGGAGAGGGGTAGAGACACAAGTGGGAGATGCTGCATCCATGCATTGCAGCATGGGCTTCCCCTCTCCTCCATTGCTCACCTGTGTGGGGTGTATTGTGATTGCTTCCCCTGTTGGGTTGGTGGTTCCAGTTGGGTGACTGTCTGTGGTGTCCTGCTGGGGCGGAACAACTGTGACAAGAATTCTGAGAAGACAAGAGCTAACAAAAGTCCTTGCCATATATGTTGTGAGGAGCAAGAGGTTTGGGCTCTCTCCGTATGCCAAGTGCCCTTTCGCCATGGTTCCATCACCAAAGTTCCCCAGAGAGAGATAGCCCCATGCCATGCAGCTTCTCATCTGAGCTGTGGTCTCCCTGGCAAGGATTGCAGGGTGTTACTTTTCCTGGGTACCAGCTGGCATGGTGGTCCTTGGGTGGTGGCTGGAGTGGGGTGACTTCATGCAGGGTTAATGCTCCAAAGGCCAACAGCAAGGCAGAATGTAATGGGCAAAAAGAGAAGAAAGAATATGAGGCTCGAAAGCCCATAGTTTGTTTAGATTTTCACCCCATAGCAGTGGCGCAGCTAGAGGGGTGCAAAGTACTAAGTTTTGCAGGCACCTGAACGTGCTATACACACCCCTCCCATTCGGGGTGGTGCTTGCTCTCACCTCCCTGAATGATTTCGAAGGGGAGGGGAAGCTTGCACAGTGCGTTCAGGCACCTGCAAAACTTACTGCTTTTTACCCCCCTCTAGCTAAGCCACTGCCTCACTCCATAGAATCCCATGGAATTCTAGGCCAGGTGATTCAAGCAGGCGGACCTCTGTTGCTTAAGACCAGTCTGCATCATTGGGATGATAAGCATAGTGACGAACAGAAGCAGCACAACAGATTGCAGGAGGCAACTTGGGCAACTTCAGATTCCACCTTCTCGTCCGTCATTTATTTTCTGCCTTGAAATGGCACAAGCACCAAACTGTGATGTGACTATGTCAAGTTCTCCGTTTGTCTTACCACTGAAAATAGTGACATGGAGGGGTTTAGATGAGAGTCCAGGAAGCGAAATGGCATAGGGTTCCCTCCAGGTATTACTAGTGTACAGAAGACCAGATGAGAACCTTCTTCCTTTGCAGCTAGAAATACTTAAGTGTTCACTGGATGAACAGGCAAGCTGTTTGAGAAAACCCATGTGGACTGGTGGAAGGCCACCAGCAGGGGGCAGTGTGGTAAGTATTGCAGGTGCCACAATGCACCATGTAAGCGGCCCCTCCCACTCACCCATCAGAACCATTCTGGGCAGGGATGGCAACGTGCAGGTGCTGCCATCACTGCCTGGAATGGCTCCGATGACAAATAGGAGGGGTCGCTTAACACACCATGGCACCTGCAATATTTACCATGCCACCCCGCCATAGTTATGACACTGGCCAACAGTTCTTTTTCTTCAGCCAAACTGTAGATTTCAAACGGAGTCTCTGCTGTTAGTGAAATGGAGCAGAAATCCTCAATTTTAATTCCATATTAGCATTTTACTCACCGATTTTATTACTGGAGTATTGTTTCAAGCTCCCTTACTCATCCCAAGTCCTTGACTCAGGGTAGACGAGAAATCCTATCAAGAAAATTCAGAAAATGGAAGCCACGTGTTAGTCAAATTAAGACAGGATTCGCTCTCCTCTAGAGATTACTCAGTTGTCAAATGTCTTTGTCCCTTCCAGTTTGGTCTTGGGAGAGACTCTCTCCCAAGGTTGGCACCCAAAACCTGACAAGCGTTTGGTTGGAAGAGACAGGAGGAGGAGAAATGCATTGAACCCGGGTGGCCCTTTGTTTTCATAGATTCCCACCTACATGACAGCAAAAGAAAGATGGGAAGGAGGGCTGTTGGCTGGGGGGGGGGGGGCTGAGGATCAAAGTTCCTTTCAGGGAGAGACTACTGAACAAGAGAATGATTGTAAAGGCAAAGAAAACCCTTATCTCCTCTCTGCCTGTTCCCTCTCTGCCGCTGGGTTATGCAAATCAACCATTCAAGTACATTTCCCTGGTAATTAAAAACTCTGCTCTTTTTAATTAAACTTTCCCTCCAGACTGATTTCTTTTTCCCTCCAGGGAGACTAATCCCTCCTATGTTTTTTTACGGATCTTTACTCCCCTCCCCCCCACCGCCGCCCCTGTTCCCCATCATTTTTTCAAATTGACAAGTCCTATCTTTGTGGAGAACGTCTAACTTGTTTGAATTCTGACCGATCATGAAGCGAGGGGTGTTGAGGAGGGAGGAAGGAGAGAAGCAGGAAGAGAAAGAGGGAAAAGCACAGGAATAGAAGAGGCCACCTCTCTTCTACAACAATGAATACTTTGCCATGATGTGATAACTAGTTGGACACTTTCCAGGACCTGAGAGGGGGCAGCTTACCTTTCAGCCTGAGAGCTCTGGAGCAACCAGGGTGTGCTTAACCTCACTCCTGGTGCTGGTTCACCAGCCTTGAGCCTGAGCACTGTAATTAAAACTAAGGTCTGAGCATGAACTGGAGGTTGTCCATGACTTTGTGTACCTTGGCTCAACGATCTCCGACACTCATTCTCTCGATACCGAGCTAAACAAGCGCATCGGTAAAGCAGCTACCACGTTTTCCAGACTCACAAAGAGAGTCTGGTCCAACAAGAAGCTGACGGAACATACAAAGATCCAGGTCTACAGAGCTTGCGTCCTGAGTACACTTCTGTACTGCAGCGAGTCATGGACTCTTCGCTCACAACAGGAGAGGAAACTGAGCGCTTTCCACATGCGCTGCCTCCGACGCATCCTCGGCATCACCTGGCAGGACAAAGTTCCAAACAACACAGTCCTGGAACGTGCTGGAATCCCTAGCATGTATTCACTGCTGAAACAGAGACGCCTGCGTTGGCTTGGTCATATCGTGAGAATGGATGATGGCCGGATCCCAAAGGATCTCCTCTATGGAGAACTCGTGCAAGGAAAGCGCCCTACAGGTAGACCACAGCTGCGATACAAGGACATCTGCAAGAGGGATCTGAAGGCCTTAGGAGTGGACCTCAACAAGTGGGAAACCCTGGCCTCTGAGCGGCCCGCTTGGAGGCAGGCTGTGCAGCATGGCCTTTCCCAGTTTGAAGAGACACTTTGCCAACAGTCTGAGGCTAAGAGGCAAAGAAGGAAGGCCCATAGCCAGGGAGACAGACCAGGGACAGACTGCACTTGCTCCCGGTGTGGAAGGGATTGTCACTCCCGGATTGGCCTTTTCAGCCACACTAGACGCTGTGCCAGAACCACCTTTCAGAGCGCGATACCATAGTCTTTCGAGACTGAAGGTTGCCAATACATATACATACTTTCCCCCCATGCCCAGGAATGCAGAAAGCCCCACCTTCTGTGGACGCTGCCTTTGGCTCTCCTATGTTGGCTCTCAGAGGGGGACATGTATTGAAGTACTTCCAAGAATTCAGAAAGATTCATGTGCTGTGCTAACCCCATGATGCTGAGGTTCAACTGGGGCTCCTGTGGTCTCCCTGCCTCCCTGCTCCCAGCTCGTTGGGTACTAGCACAGTCATTGGTGTTTATGACTTGGCGTTTAGCATGGCTGGTGGACCCTCTGGTGGGCATGGAACTTCAGTCAATTCATGTCCTGGCCAACCTTCATCCACATATGTCATATATCATTTCAGTAATATAAGCACATAAGAACATAGGCACATAAGAACAGCGCCACTGGATCAGGCAATAGGCCCATCTAGTCCAGCTTCCTGTATCTCACAGTGGCCCACCAAATGCCCCAGGGAGCACACCAGATAACAAGAGACCTCATCCTGGTGCCCTCCCCTGCATCTGGCATTCTGACATGACCCATTTCTAAAATCAGGAGGTTGCACATACACATCATGGCTTGTAACCCGTAATGGATTTTTCCTCCAGAAACTTGTCCAATCCCCTTTTAAGGGCATCCAGGCCAGATGCCGTCACCACATCCTGTGGCAAGGAGTTCCACAGACTAATTACATGCTGGGTAGAGAAATATTTTCTTTTGTCTGTCCTAACTCTCCCAACACTCAATTTCAGTGGATGTCCCCTGGTTCTGGTGTTATGTGAGAGTCTGGTATTAAGGCAGTCTGGTGTCATCCCCTTGTTGCAGATGGGCGTGTGTGGCTGAGGCTGAGTGGTTTACTTACAGCTACATAGTAAGTTCAGGGCAGCGGAAAAGTGTCATCGGAGCATTTGTTGTCTTGGCCATCTGGATGCATTCTGCTCTCTTGTGCCTTCCTATTTTCATTTTGAACTCAGAGACAACCTGAAAGTGACCTGGGGAACTGCAGGTGGCCTTTGGACCATAGTTGGAGACCCACTTGATCTGTGAAGAATGACAGCATTGCTCATGGATGGTGGGCTGCAGTCCCGGTATACAAGACTCAGAATGTACATGTGTAAGATCACCACTGGGCACATTAACAGACAAGTCAATCTGCCTGTCTCTGAGCTGCCTTTTGAAGGCTTGGTAGAATATACACAGCCCAGGCCAAGCATATCTGATGAGAAGTGTATTCCTTTGTGTTCAGCGAGGCTTGCTCTCAAGAAAGTGTGTATAGTATAGGATTGCAGCTTAGGTATATTGCCATCAGAAGAATTCGAGCGTCTGAGACCCCAAACCTATCCCCTGCCACCAGTGCTGATACAGCCATGCAAAAAAAAAAAAAAAAAAGGCGCACCCTGAATCCTATGGTGGGGGGAACAGCAGCGTAGCTGGAGGGGATGCAAAGCACTGTTTTGCAGGAAACCTCCCCACGGTGTGCAAGCAGCCCCTCCCCCTCCCCTTTGGAGCCATTCTGGGCAAGGGGAGCAAAACATAGACATTCTTCTGGCTCTGAAGGGCAGGGGTTGCTTGCATGCTGCAATGAGGCACCCTGTGAAACTTAGTGCTTTGCACTCCCTCTAGCTACGCTACGGAGGGCGATGTGACTCCAAAGCAAACAGGGGGGAAGTAAAAATGTTTTTACTTAAAATATTTTGGTGACATATATCTGAGGAAGGAAAGGGGGTGGGGAAGTTTCTGAAAGAGGGGATAAGATCCGGCATGTGCCACTGACACGATTCACTCCCTTATACCCCCTCCCCACCCCTTGTTCCTCCCCTGGAATGCCTGGTTCCACCCCTCCCATTATTTCACTGTTGTTGGCAACCTTCAGTCTCGAAAGACTCTGGTATCGCGCTCTGAAAGGTGGTTCTGGCACAGCGTCTAGTGTGGCTGAAAAGGCCAGTCCGGGAGTGACAATCCCTTCCACACCAGGAGCAAGTGCAGTCTGTCCCTGGTCTGTCTCCCTGGCTATGGGCCTTCCTTCTTTGCCTCTTTGCCTCAGTCTGTTGGCCAAGTGTCTCTTCAAACTGGGAAAGGCCATGTTGCACAGCCTGCCTCCAAGCGGGCCGCTCAGAGGCCAGGGTTTCCCACTTGTTGAGGTCCATCCCTAAGGCCTTCAGATCCCTCTTGCAGATGTCCTTGTATCGCAGCTGTGGTCTACCTGTAGGGCGCTTTCCTTGCATGAGTTCTCCATAGAGGAGATCCTTTGGGATCCGGCCATCATCCATTCTCACGACATGACCGAGCCAACGCAGGCGTCTCTGTTTCAGCAGTGCATACATGCTAGGGATTCCAGCACATTCCAGGACTGTGTTGTTTGGAACTTTGTCCTGCCAGGTGATGCCGAGAATGCGTCGGTGGCAGCGCATGTGGACGCTTTCCCATTATTTATTTATTTAATATATTTATATACTGGCTGAGCAGTATGCCAAGGCAGCTTACAATTTTAGACTTCAAACAAAAAAACAAATAACAGAAACAAACGATGTCTCACACACACCCCAGTGCTGGCTTACCTGCTCTGGAGCAGGTTGCCATTTCTGGAGGTGGCTTCAAAATGGTCACCGGCAGCTGAATAATCAGTTACAAGAGCACTGTTGAAACTCAGCAGATAGGATTGGGCCATGAGTCTGAGAAGAAGAGCCTTCATATTACTACAACTGGGGCTGAGCCAAAATAAACATTTTGGCCAAATGGGGCAGGAGGAATGAAACGGAGTTGGGGGATTTCTATGGCTTCATCTCCAACTTAAAGAGAGGGAAACCAGGAAAGGAGGCTTTATAAAGCCAATTTTCTGAACAGCTGCTGTGATCAGTAGAGCATGGGAAAGAATACAGGCTCACACCTTTTTATTCCAAATTGAATCATCTAAAATAGCCGCCACTGAGAAGGGACACAAAATACCGGTAGGCTTGGCTAGAGAAGCCTCAAGTCGTAAGCCATTTAATTATTTGATTTTTCTCTGTAAACCGCTTTGTGAACTTTTAGTTGAAAAGCGGTATATAAATACCAATAATAATAATAATAATAAACAGTGATGCCGAGAATGCGTCGGAGGCAGCGCATGTGGAAAGCGTTCAGTTTCCTCTCCTGTTGTGAGCGGAGAGTCCATGACTCGCTGCAGTACAGAAGTGTACTCAGGACGCAAGCTCTGTAGACCTGGATCTTAAGAACATAAGAACAGCCCCACTGGATCAGGCCTAGGCCCATCTAGTCCAGCTTCCTGTATCTCACAGCAGCCCACCAAATGCCCCAGGGAGCACACCAGATAACAAGAGACCTCATCCTGGTGCCCTCCCTTGCATCTGGCATTCTGACATAACCCATTTCTAAAATCAGGAGGTTGAGCATACACATCATGGCTTGTACCCTTCTGAAAGTCCAGATATATAATGTCCACGGGTTCTCCCACATCAGCATGCCTGTTGACCTTTTCAAAGAATTCTATAAGGTTTGTGAGGCAAGACTTACCCTTACAGAAGCCATGCTGACTCTCCCTCAGCAAGGCCTGTTCATCTATGTGTTTTGAGATCCTATCTTTGATGAGGCATTCCACCATCTTACCCGGTATGGATGTTAGGCTGACCGGCCTATAGTTTCCTGGGTCTCCCCTCTTTCCCTTTTTAAAAATAGGCGTGACATTTGCTATCCTCCAATCTTCTGGCACCATGGCCGTTTTGAGGGACAAGTTGCATACCTTAGTCAAGAGATCTGCAACTTCATTCTTCAATTCCTTAATAACTCTTGGGTGGATGCCATCAGGGCCCGGTGACTTATTGATCTTTAATTTATCAATGAGGTCTGAAACATCTTCTCTTTTAACCACTATCTGACTTAACTCCTCGGTCAGGAGGGGCCGTTCGGGCAGCGGTATCTGCCCGAGGTCTTCTGCCGTGAAGACAGATGCAAAGAACTCATTTAATTTCTCTGCCATCTCTAAGTCTCCTTTTATCTCCCTTTTCCCTCCCTCACCATCCAGAGGGTCAACCGCTTCTCTGGCGGGTTTCCTGCTTCTAACATATTTGAAGAAGCTTTTATTATTCCCCTTAATGTTGCTGGCCATGCGTTCCTCATAGTCTCGCTTGGCCTCCCGTATCACCTTCTTACATTTCTTTTGCCACAGTTTATGTTCCTTTTTATTCTCCTCATTAGGGCAAGACTTCCATTTATGGAAGGAAGCTTCCTTGCCCTTCACAGCCTCTCTAACTTGGCTGGTTAGCCATGCGGGCACCCTCCTGGATTTAGTGGAACCCTTCTTTCTTTGCGGTATACACCTCTGCTGGGCCTCTATTACTGTTGTTTTAAGCAGCCTCCATGCACTCTGGAGAGATTGGACTCTTTTTACCCTCCCTTTCAACCTCCTTCTAACCAGCCTCCTCATTTGGGGGAAGTCTGCCCGTCGGAAGTCAAGGGTTTTTGTTAGAAATTTGCCTGGTATTCTTCCCCCAACGTGCATGTCAAAACGGATCGCAGCATGATCACTGTTCCCCAATGGCTCAGTAACGTTTACATCTCTAACCAGGTCCTGCATACCGCACAATATTAAATCCAGAGTCACCTGTCCTCTGGTGGGCTCCGTGACTAGCTGCTCTAAGCCACAGTCATTTAGCACGTCAAGAAATCCGGCTTCCTTATCGTGACCAGAACACAAATTGACCCAGTCAATATGAGGATAATTGAAGTCCCCCATGATTACAACCCTGTCCCTCCTTGTCATCTCCCTGATCTGTTTCCTCATTTCAAGGTCCCCATCAGATTTCTGGAGGACGATAGCACGCCCCCAGTATTACATCGCTGCACAAGCCTGGTAATTTAACCCACAGAGATTCTACGGTGGAGTCAGACCCACCTTCAATCTCTACTTTGATGGATTCTATCCCTTCCTTAACATAAAAGGCCACCCCACCTCCAACACGCCCCTGCCTGTCCCTCCTGTAGAGTTTATAGCCCGGGATTGCGGTATCCCACTGATTCTCCGCATTCCACCAGGTTTCCGTTATGCCCACTATGTCAATATTTTCCCTTGTCACCAGACATTCCTGTCAGGTCTATGTTCTGGGTAAGACAGAAACACAGCCAACTAGGTGGTTCAGGAACAGGTGCAGATTGCTGGAGTCAGCAGGATCAGCAAACACCTGTGACTGCCTCACCCTGGGTGTGGCTTAGCCTACACTGATTGGCCACTCCAACTACTTAATGTTTGGTCTGTTGAGCTTCCAGTGCAGCAGTAGGAGTGTAGTAGGAGACTACTGAACTGCTGCCAGTAACTTGGGAGGCTGGATGTGAGTATATACATGTTGTTACTGACCATGGAATGAACTTTGACTGTGTATCTTGGAAAACTGATTTGGATTTGTTGTTTATGGACTGACTGCTCATCGTGCTGACTAGGACTGTTTACTGATTACGCTACCTGTGATAACCCTTGCTCTGAAATATAACCACTGCATTCAAAGAACTCTGCCGGTGTATGCTGTTTTGTGTGCCTGCTCATCCAAGGTTCCATACAACTCTTTACCAGACAAAGGGTTGCAACTCTAACAATTCCAGTTCTCCCCTTTGCTTGTAGACTTCGGGCATTTGCATAAAAGCATTTGTACATAGAATGCCCCAGGATGTGCTGCTTATTCACTCCTTTGTCCCCGCATCCTCTCATTGTGCCAAAGCGTCTATCACATCCCATCCCGCTACCTTTCCCAATTTCTTCTCCTACTCTGCCTTTGTCTTGTTGTTCTCTAACCTCCCCATCCTCATCCCATAGGGATGAGGAGTCCCGAACCGGATGCCCCTCGGCTCCTGTCGGCCTTCCCCCAGGGATCAGTTTAAAAGCTGCTCTGCCACCTTTTTAATGTTATGCGCCAGCAGTCTGGTTCCATTCTGGTTCATATGGAGCCCGTCCCTCTTGTACAGGCCCTGCTTGTCCCAAAAAGTTCCCCAGTGCCCAACGAATCTAAACCCCTCCTCCCTACACCACCGTCTCATCCACGCATTGAGACCCCTGATCTCCGCCTGCATAGCTGGCCCTGCGCGTGGAACAGGTAGCACTTCAGAGAACGCTACCTTTAAGGTCCTGGCTTTCAGCTTCCTGCCTAAAAGCCTAAATTTGGCCTCCAGGACCTCCCAGCTACACTTGCCCACGTTGTTGGTGCCGACATGCACCACAGCCACTACCTCTCCCCCAGCACTGTCTACTAGCCTGTCTAGACGAGAAGTGATGCCCGCAACCTTCGCACCAGGCAGGCAAGTCACCATGCAGTCCTCACATCCGTCACAAACCCCCCTCTCTATGTTTCTAATAATCGAATCCCCCACTACAAGAAGCCCCCGACCCCCCTCCCGCCGAGGAGTATCCCGAGTGCGTTCAGATACGGGCCCATCCCCTGGAGAAGGGGTCCCCCCTAGGAGATTGTTTCCCTCCTCTCCAGGATGACGTCCTCCAGTCCCGAGACTTCCCACCCGGGCAGCTGAGGAGCTGCACGCCTGAGGTTGGGACGAAGCCTGATCGTCCCCGGAAGTCTCCCCACGGTCCTCCTCTGGCTGCCTGCGCTTCTCCAGGTCGGCCACCAAGGCTTCAAGGGAGCGGACGCGTTCCCTGAGACCCTGAAGCTCCTTGCACTGAGGACACACCCATACTTAACTATACAGTGGTTAAGTAACTCCTTTTTGCATTTCCAATATCCTATTTGACGGAATATGGTTTCAGAGGCATCACTAGGGTTTATGTCACCCAGTGTGAGAGCTCAGTGCGCCACCCCTTGACAGACCTCCTCTAGTACCAGACCATACAGAATAAATTACAATACGTATACACAACCTAAATGCAGTGGCATCACTAGGGTTGGTGTCACCCCCATTCACTTTATTTATTTAAATATATAACAGTACAGATCACCCAACAAATCACTAACTAACACAAAAACCAGTGGCCAACTTGCTGGCTCTCATGCAATTGAATAATGGTGCAAACCTGAGCTGCACTTGGGCCAGCACAAGTCCTGGCCCAGGAGAGTCATAAATGTGGATTAAGGCATGTTTGCGGCTCCTCTTGAGTTGGCTGACATAAGTCTCCGTACTGACAGAGGCACCAAGTCTTGCATTGGCAGAGTTCAGCAGATGCAAGACTCTGGGGTGGGCGGGGAGGAGGCGGGAAGGAGGCAGGGAGGAGGCGGGAGGGAGGTGTTCTGAGGCGGAGGGAGGACAGGTAGGGAGCGGGAGGCAGGGCTGGGACCTGGCAGTTATACCGGATCCCAACCCCTGTTCCCGGGGAGTTTGGAGGGGCTTCAAGTTGCTCCGCTCTCCTC
Organism: Tiliqua scincoides; assembly: GCF_035046505.1. NCBI lineage: Eukaryota > Metazoa > Chordata > Lepidosauria > Squamata > Scincidae > Tiliqua > Tiliqua scincoides. The sequence goes on along the minus strand of NC_089824.1, from coordinate 3,834,032 downwards.
GGACTTGTGCCACCCCAGGAGGTGGCTTAAGTCCAAGGAGACCCATAGAGGCCAAGGTGCCTTACCCGGAGGTAAGGGGAAAAGTGGCTGAGCCACTTTGGGCCCCTATCCTCTTGGCTTGCCTATTCCAGCACAGGATGGAATTGTGCCCTAACAGGTACAGTAATAACATGGAAATGAGAGCTGACTCATATGAACACCTCATTGGTTCCCTACTGTGTCATGATAACAGCTCACTGACTCTCAGAACAATCAGTCTTACTGGCCAGTTTTGAGTTAAGAAAATCTTCTTTTTGTTTTATAAGGTAGTTGTGTTTTCCTTTTCTGGTTACTTGTCCATAACGTTTGATAGAACGCAGATATTTAAACACTGTTTGTTTCATTGCATTGTGCCTGAAGTTACACATCAAATGATAAAAAGCATGATGGTATTATTTGAAAATACCAGATTTCACCATTTTAACTAGTAGTGGAGTAACCCGCCCCCCAAAGTGCATCACCTAGTGTGGTCTGCATTTCCTGTACCCCCTAACAATACCACAGCATGATTTTAGTGTGGTCATCCAACTTCTCTCCAAGCAAAGAAGTTCACTCCAGATTACTAAAACTAGTGATTTAAATCTCCTGCTAAGTGACTTTAAACCGGTCGATAGGAGACTGGCATCATTTCAGTGTCATCAAGCCCATGTATCGCATTAAGAATTTACTGACCAGTGAAGAAGTTGCTCAATGTGATATCTAAGATTTTTGCTAAATGACTATCTGTCTTTGAAAAGCTGGTATCACCGCATCAAGTTAATAATTTTTGTTGAGTAAATTAAGCTAAAATGTTCTAATTGGATTTTGAATAAATGTGCAATTAATTAAGAACATAAGAACAGCCCCACTGGGTCAGGCCATAGGCCCATCTAAGTCCAGCTTCCTGTATCTCACAGCGGCCCACCAAATGCCCCAGGGAGCACACCAGATAACAAGAAGACCTGCAAGGCTTCCTGGGAATTGTAGTTAAGTACATAAGAACAGCCCCACTGGATCAGGCCATAGGCCCATCTAGTCCAGCTTCCTGTATCTCACAGTGGCCCCACCAAATGCCCCAAGGAGAACACCAGATAACAGGAGACCTGCATCCTGGTGCCCTCCTTTGCATCTGGCATTCTGACATAGCCCATTTCTCAAATCAGGAGGTTGCGCATACAAATCATGGCTTGTACCCTGTAATGGATTTTTCCTCCAGAAACTTGTCCAATCCCCTTTTAAGGGCATCCAGGCCAGATGCTGTCACCACATCCTGTGGCAAGGAGTTCCACAGACCAACCACACGCTGAGTAAAGAAATATTTCCTTTTGTCTGTCCTAACTCTCCCAACACTCAATTTTCATAATATTAAAAAACAGATAAAAACATTAACATATTAACAAATATCATAAAAACAGTAATCAGATAAAAAAAATCAGGTAAAAGGAGCATAGAGCAACAGATCATAGGAATCAGGCCTGTAAAAAATACTAAGAGATGTAGAAAAGATATTTAAAAAGATGTTAAAAAGGCCATGAACTCAGAAGGCTTGTTTAAACAGAAGGGTCTTTAGGCCCCGCTGAAAGGTCTCAAGAGAGGGAGCCATTCTTAAGTCAAGGGGAAGGGAATTCCACAACGTTGGTGCCACTACTGAGAAGGCCCTATTTCTTGTCGCCGCCCCACATACATCCCTAGGCGGCGGCACTTGTAAAAAGGCCTTTCTGATGACCTAAGAGGAAGAGCCGGATTGTACGGAAGTAGGCGATCTCTAAGATACCCTGGCCCAGAGCAGTATAGGGCTTTAAAGGTCAAAACCAGCACCTTGAATTGGGCCCGGAAACGAATGGGCAGCCAATGTAGCCCCTGGAGAAGCGGACTGACTGAGTCAAACTGCCTAGCTCCAGTGACCACACGGGCCGCCGCATTCTGCACTAATTGCAGTTTCCGAACCGTCTTCAAGGTCAGCCCCACACAGAGCGCGTTACAATAATCTAACCTCAATGTCACCGTGGCATGGATCACCATGGCCAGGTCTGCACGATCCAAGTACGGCCGCAGCTGGGGCACCAGCCAAAGCTGAGCGAAGGTCCCCCTAGCCACAGCCGCCACCTGGGAGTCCAGGAGCAGCTGCGAGTCCAGGTGGACCCCCAAGCTGCGGACCTGCTCCTTCAGGGGGAGTGCAACCCCATTCAGCGCAAGCCGGTAGTCCAGCACCTGCATCGAGGATTTCCAAACCAGGAGAGCCTCTGTCTTATCTGGATTTAGTTTCAGCTTGTTAGCCCCCATCCAGATCCTCACTGCCTCCAGACAGCGCTCCAGGCCCTCAGCCGCCACCCTGGAGTCTGGAGGAAAGGAGAGATAGAGTTTGCTATTGCAGCAACAGGACTTGGCTGGGCCCTCAAACAGCAGGAAATTCCCACCAGCCCTGCAAGCACCCAGTTTCTGCAGTGCCTGGTGTGAACCCAGGTCTTGGGCAAGCTTTTGCCAGTTGGTGGATGGCCCAAAAGGGGAGGGCTGCTGGGGCCCAGGGCCCAGCTTCTTCCAGGCTGCCACAAGGGTGAGCTGTGCACAAACCACAATAGGCCAGTTCATAGAATCTCCTTGATTTGTGGAGATGCTGGCTCCATACTGCAGGTTTTTACAAACACTTCATGATATTTACAAGTCATGGTTTAGTGTTTTGCCTCCCCAAACCAAGCTGGGACTGGACAGTCTAGTTGGAAAGTGACTCAGCCAGCCTCTGCTCTGAGCAGCCCCAGACAGAAGAGAGGCTGGCCTGCACAGTGCCCAAGAGCAAGGAAAGCCCCTCGCCAGGCTGTGCTGGCTGACACGGAATGTGGACACCGGAATGTGGACACATTAGTGGCACATCATGCAAAATCAAAAATTGGATAATGAGCAAAGAATACAAATGATCAATGCGATGGTATGACTAGCATGGAGCAGAGGAGGATGGAGGGGAGGGATGAAAGAGAACCACCCAAGGAGGTCTGGGAGGAGTTCCAGGTGGTAGACAGACCCTCTTGGAGGGGGGCAGAATGAGCTGGAAAATGCACTAGTGCGCAGGGCAAGAAGCCCAGAAAAGATCCCCTTGAACCCAAAACAGGCCTCTTGCCGTGGCCTAGAGCTGCCTTCGCATTTCTTATTGCTTCCAAAGGAGACAGCAAGGCACCTCTCAGAACGCATGGGGAACAGCCTCCCAAGGGGGAGAAGGAGGCAAAGGGAAGGGGCAGACCACACCTACATCGGGAACAGGTGGGCAGGGGCAGCAGCATCTCTGCCATGGCAGGCTTGGTGATGGCCCTGCTGGCCAGGCCTCTGACACGTCCAGCACCCTCTTCAGCACATGCTCTCCCACCCTCACCCACATCCAAAGAGTGATGCCTCTGAAGGCTCACCCTGTTGTGCTTCTCCAAGCAGCCCTCTTGTGGACGAGGAGCTCTCAGCGAGCTGGCGTGGGAGTCCTGCTTCCAGGGCCTGAAGATCAGCTGGTCTTGGCTGGCCCAAGGGGGGATTTAGGGCGCTGCAGCCACTGCCTCCCCCTGCCCCCAACCATTGGCCAGGCTGCTCCTAACTGCTCCACTGAGTAGGCAAAGGGAGGAGGGGAGGACTCCCGTCCTGCTTCCCCCCACAGTGGGGTATGAGATCCACGACAACAGGGAAGAGAGTTGAAATGGACCATCCAGCACACTACAATAAAATGCAGAAAGAGGGATGAGATGAGACAGAAGAAGGATCCACACGTGAAATGGCACCAGCCTTGAAGCCACCGCTGGCCACTCTCCCCCACTGCCCTCTTAGCATGGCCTAGCAGGGAAGACGGGAGAGCTGGGGGCCAAAGGTCAGCAAGGGGGCAGCTCGCTCTGCAGTCACCAAGAACAGTCAAGGTTTGGGAGGGGAACACGCGGCCTTGGGAGGCTTCAGCCTCGGACCAATGAGGACTCTGCCCCCTCCACCCACAGACTTCACTTTCAGCTCAGATGGAGCCGGCACCTCCTCAGTCCAGCAGCCAGCAGAGTGCCCTGGAATTACCTTGGTGGGCGAGGACCGGCAAGGATCTGCAGCTGCCACTGCATCCAGACCTCCTCCCAGACCGAGCCAAGACCTGCTGGCTTCAGACAACCAGGCCAGGAGTTCTCCCAGAGCCCGGGGTGGGGGGGGGCTTCTTTGGTGGCGCTAGAAAGAAATGCCTGAGAGAAAGAGAACGTGTCATGATCAAAGAAGTGGAGCCTGCAGGAAAGCACAGGCCTTGCAAAGAAAGAAAGAGCTGGGCAGGGAAGAGTCAGACCCTGCTCCTTTGTCTGCAAGGGGGGGGCTGGGCACCAACAGGAGGATGCCACAGCAGGGGGAAGCCACCCAAATGGCTCCCAGGCCATGCAGGGATCCACAGGCACCACGCTTCTGGGGCTCATGAGAGGCAACCCTGAGGGGAGCTCCCTTTGCCCTGCTCACATGGTGCCTGCCAACCACAAAGGCTCTCCCGGCCCAGGGCACTTCCCAGATACACAGAAAGGGACAGACACAGGTGGACGCGCAGAGGTCACTGGCAGCTCAGAGCAGGCCCAGGTTCCCCAGTGAGGAGAGCAAGGAAAGCCAAGGGCAGGAGCAGAGGAGGCAGCAAAGCCCCGTGAAAAAGGAAGCCCAGGCAGAGAGGGCAGGTGCAGCATGGCAGGCAAATGACTCCATGCCAGCACGGAGGCAGCCCCTCTGCACACTTACAGGCCGAGCGCCGGGTCCACGGCATGGAGAGGAGGCCAGCCAGGGAGCAGCGGTCCTGGATTGTCTGGAAAATGTGCCCCCTTCCCATGTATCAAGGTCTTCCCTTATAGGTGCTGTGAACCATAAACATCAAAGATATTAGTTGCTGTTGATAGTACAGTGGAACTCTGGGTCAGGCGTTTATTCCCTGGAGCTCAGAAATATCCTGTCAAAAGCAATAAAATGGTGACAACTTTCCTCTGAACTGTCCCCATCCTCCTTTTGTCTTTATTTGGACTGCCTGGGAACAAAATCTGAAATTGGATCAGATTGTGTTGTGCAGACCGACAGACAGTTAATAGACTGGGAGTTTATGATTAGGAAATAGTTGGGAATTTCTCTCTCTCTCTCTCTCTCTCTCTCTCTCTCTCTCTGTGATAATCCTGGTCCCTGTGCTGCCTGGGACCAGGACTGCAAAATGCCGCTCCCGCAAGGAAAATCTAGACATCCCATTGGGTGCATCCAGAAGCCTTCTGCAACCTTTGGAGGGCCTTAAAAATCAAGTTTTGCAACCAGTGGGAGGATTCTGGATTTTCTTTGGGAGTGGTGGGTGGCACCACTGCCCCCACAAGCATGGCAGCACCTTGATACCCCCAGGTATGCTAGCTCTCTCTCTCTCTCTCTCTCTCTCTCTCTCTCTCTCTCTGTTCAAATGAGAGACATACCGTATATACTAGCCTATAAGTAAAAAAATGATGCCTAAAAATAGGGCCTGAAACCCTGGGTCGACTTATATCTGAGTCAATACCGTGAATGGAGCGGAATCCTCTGGGAGCTTCTGGGAAGCTTATGGAAGCCTTGCAACTGTCTGGTGAAGTGAGGGGGGTTGCAACTGAGCTGAGAAGCAGGAAGCAGGGTGGAGAAAAAGGAGGACTTTTACCAGTAATTACAGTATTCAGAGGCAGCCACTTTAGCATCTTCTCCAGACAGGAAGAGAATTGAAGGCACTTCTGGGAATTGCAGACTGTATGAGGGCTGCTGCTTAGTTTAGGGGGTGTGGTTTTTAAAACCCCAGAATGTGATCCTCATTTCCATCTGAAACAAAGTCCTAGGCTACAGTTCAGTGCACCATGACTTAAGGATAACACCCATAGAAAGAAATGGGTCTACTTCTGAGTAAGTAGGGATGCAACTTTGTGCAGCTGCACTTGCTCATGCTCAGTCCTTGTTGCTTGTCTCCCTGCTGTGAACTGAATTGCACACTCCCAGTTGTGTGTTATAAGTTGTATGTTATATGTGGAGCCTCTGACTTAACACACCAGGCACCTTAAAGAAGGATTTGATTAATGGTTCTACCAGTATGTGGTTTACAGTACATTTACTCTGAGAGTGTTTACATAAATGTTGTGAAGACCAGAATTTAAAAAGTTAATGAACAAAAATGCATCTTATGATCTTTTATTCTATTTTTAATAAATTACAGACTGTACAGTTCTTAGGTAACAATTACTGGTAGCTTATTTTTCAGGATCTGACCTTAGGTAAAATCAGACAAAATTATAGTCAGACCCCCCCCCCAAGTTTAACCACCAACTTATCTGAGTGTCAGAAAATTTCATGAGTTGTAGCTCAAAGCCTGCCCTCGACTTATCTGTGAGATTGATTTGTATGTGGGTGTCTGTGGTGATTCCCTGAGTTTTGATGGGTCTCACTCACAGAGAGAGAGGGGGGGGGAGATGCATGTGAAGTAGTATAGAGATTTTGTGAAGTATAGAGATTTTCTTGACCAAGACTCAAATGGAAACATTTTCAGAGAGCTCAAGAACCCACCAAAGAAACAAGTGAGTTGAGAAGAGTTCATCCCTTGTGATGAAGTTTGGATGGGCCAGAGACAGCTGTGAGTTGGCCGGAGACAATTTGGGGTACAGGGAATCTCTCTCCCTCCCTGGGGATCTGGTGCGGCATAACAGATCTGCCACTTTGGGGGAGTGCCTGCAGTTTGCTTCCACTGATGGTCTGCTCTCGCAGTCCCAATAAAACAACTCAACTCTGACCTTGACTGCCCTGTGTCTCCAGCGCTCTCTCATCCGGGGGAAACCATGCCACAGGCATTAATGCCTATGGAGCCTCTTGCCAATGGAAATCATGCAACATTTTATGTAATGAGGGTTTGGTGGCTTTTGTTGTTGTCATTTTATCATCTCAGAACTTGAGAGCTTGGAAACATACCAGAAATAGATTCTTCTGGTAACAAAGAGAAGAGAAGGAAAACTCTCTGCAGAGAACAGCACCACCAGGCAAATAGCATACGGCCCTGACACATTGATCTGTTTGTTTGCATTCCCATTCAACAGTCAGAGACTGAAAAGGGGGCACCAAAGGTCCCTCCTCTCAGAGGTGCTTTGAAGTGCTGTTTCCGCCAACAGATTATTACCAAGCCATGATTAAGCATTCTGTATTTTTCTCTCTCTCCTCTATTCCTCAGGATCAGTTTTTGAGCTTTGTCAATGCTACTTTCCTCCACAATGGGGAAAAGATAGCAGACAATAGCCGACCTGTGGATCTGAGCAATATTTTCCTTGAGGAAAGGAGGGAGAGACGATTGCTGTGGAGAATTATAGACTGCTTTCTTTGGATAGCTGCATAGTCAGATGCGTCTTTTTTAAAAATCTAAACATGGGATCCAAGGCCCAGTAGAGCAAAAAATATAGCAGAGACAATGAGGCTTCGCAAAGACAAAAATAATAGGTGAAGAGAGAAGCCTTGGAGAAAAATCAGAGAGGTGAGTCAAAAATTGGTCTGTTCATGCTTTAGGCAGACAGGCAGGCAAGGCTAAGAGGACACCCCCCCCCCCCATTTCACCACTGTGTCACAGGGACTGAGTGAAAATTGGGAGCATTTTGTCAATGGGGGAGCAGATGAAGAGATGAAGGGGGATTTGGCAGTTTCTTATTTGAGCAGGGAAAATAACTTGCTTTCTTCACCAGTTATGAATTTAAACAAGAAGGGGGGTATATTGCCTTTCATGGTCATCATGTTAATAGGCAGAAGGGTGAGGCAGGAGGTGTCACTGCCACTCCCCCCCCCCTTCAGAAAGAGATTTGCCATTCAGCTCTGAAAGGAAAGCTTGGGCTGGGCCAAAATGCCCTCCCTTTTCACTGCCCCATTTGATGGGATTGAGACTTCTGCAGGTTTCCTTCTGATCTCCAGCGGGCAGCCCCCATATTTCCTCCATATGATCACCTCATGGAAGCCATACAAACCCATTCTGTGGGGATGTATTCACTGGTACCCAGGGGCACAACGGGTTTTCACACACACACACACACACACACACACACACACACACACACACAGGCTCAGGCTTCCCTGAGCCTCAGAAGGCTGCTTTTTTTTGCCTTGGGTCCACCATTGGGGGTACAGGGTGGCAACCCTTTCATGGCATGGTACCCAGGGCAATGTACATCTGCCCCCCCAAGCTATGCCACAGTGGCAAGCAGCAGCTCTCAGTCATTGAGGGGAGGAACCACTGCCATGAAACTCAGTGAGGCTGCAAAATCAGAGCACTGGCAAAAAAAAAAAAAGGGACTTCATCCTCACTTCCATCCCTCACACCCCCAAACTGAGTGAAAGTTGCCCCTGGAACTTTCACCCAACCATAGCTCTGTTTGCCAGATTTTCCCATGTGATTTATAGAGATGACTGCATTGGGGGGGGGGGGGGATATAAGTATGAAGGGTGTGGTGGTGCAGCATTCAAAAATCAAAGTCCTTCTGCTTCTGTACTGTGGTCATCTGATCTAGGCTGGAGTCCCGTGAAGGGGACGACTTCAAAGTAAAAATAAGCCCCAGAATAGAGCATGACATCACAGCTAGTTTGGCCCTGACATCAGGGACTCATTTGCTCTTTAAAAAAACATTTATTCAGTGCATATCATCATCTCATTCCTTCATCCTGGCGTTTGTCAGGAAAACATCTCACAGCAGAAGAAATTATGTTAATGCCATTCAGAAAGCGATTAGGCAGAGGTTTAGAGTACTTCCTAAAAAACATATCACTCTGCAGCATAAACTTGGCAGTCTGTCTTGAAATGGCTTTGCGAAGCTGATAAAGACCGAAACAGGCAGACAAGTGCTTCACGAGAGCATAGCGCAGGCAGACTTGCTCCATCTGGGCAGACGGAAATTGCACTTTGAATTTCTTGGTTAGGAAGTTGCCAGCTTGAGGGGGAGAAAATGCCCCGTTTATTTGCCTTTGTTCTTGGCTTGACTAATTAGTAGCTTGGAGGAAATTTCTGGCTGCTCTCTAACCCCACATGCAAATTAATCTTTCCTCCTTCTGAATTCATTTGCCTATTTCATTTAGATTCCTTCCAGGGCATCAGTTTGAAAGAAAATCACCTGTCTTGGTTTAGGGCCACCCTCTCTAGTCTGCTAAGGATGTTCAGCCACTCCCAGAGCAACCATGTGAACACATTAAAACTGGGGCCATCTCTAGTGGGATGTGGGGCCCAGGACATTTTGGGGGGTGGGTGGGCCTGGAGCAGTACCCAAATTTTCCACCACCATTTTTAAAGGGACACATGTTCTAATGCCTCTCCCACCCAGTCCCTCCTTCCTTTACCAGTCCAGCTCCTTCTTCAAGAGGATTCTGCTCCCAGCATTTTCCTGTCCCCCCTCCCCTTGGTTTAAAGAAGGCAGTGGAGGAGATTGCTACAAGGCTTGCCATGTGTCTCTGACCCAGGTGCACAGTATTGACTTAAGTCCTCTTGAGCAAAGGGTGGGACAGATTCAAAAGGCCAACTTTTTTTTCCTTCCTCCCCCACATGTAATTTACAAGGAAAACACTCCTGGCAATTTCCAGGTGGATACACCTTGCCCAAGACAATACCATAAGAAGTCAGGGACTGCCAAAGAATGTGTCCTACTTCCACCTAGCATGGTGCATTTGAGAGGGACACATTTGTACTGTGTTAAGCACTTCCACCTTCTCAGCAACCTCCCATGGCACCCAGAACAGGCGCCCAGCTTCTTAACCCTCTCTGCTCCTCTCCTCTCCCCTTCCTTCTTGTGCCCTTCACTATGAAACCCAGACAAACCACAGCTCAGCACTTGCTGAGTGCCCATCACAGTCCTCCCTGCGAACCTTACCATGGGAAATTCCCTTGCCTTGCATCACCCTCCTGCAAGGGGACTTCCTCTGCCTACTAGCACTGTCTAGTGAGCACTTCCCCTACTCCGCTTTGCTTCTCCCCATTCCCTTCCCCTTTCAGGTTGTTTGGTATCTCCTGGCACCTGAATTCTAATTGATAGCAATGCAATTTCAGCTTTGAGCTGTCCGTATGATAGCTAGATGCATTGTTTTAAATCACCTGTCACATTTGAGGGAGGGGGCTCTCAGCATCTTCAGGCTGATCCAGTGCAGTGGTGCCTAGTGGTTACCGCAATCACTGTGAGGGGTGCCCCAAAAAGGGGGGGTCTCAGGGCATCATCTGGCAGGGTGCCGAGGGTCAGCTAGATGGTATCATGGGACCCCTGGGTGGGGTGTCCACCTCCCTGGAGTTCCTTGCAGAGGAAGCCTCAGACCAAGCCAGGGGGAAGGGGTTCATGACACCCTTGTCCTCCTCCCTGGAGGCAGGACCTGATGCCCTTGGTCTTCAGGCAGGGGCCTCCGGCTCAGGCTCCTGCCTTCCCTCTCCAGAACTGCCTGTCATCACAGCCCTCCCTGCTTTTATCCTCCCCAGCCACACCCTCGGCTCCTCCCCTTCCTCCCTCTCTAGGCTTAAAGGGGCCCTGACCCTGGCCCGCTTCCCTCCTCTTTGGTGGTTAATGGTGACTTGGCCCTGCTCACTGCTCAGGTCAGGTGAGCCCTGGGGGGACGGTCTCTCCCACCCAGCTGCCCTATGTCTTACCTGGTCAGCTGGAGAGGCGGCGGTGGTGGCTCTATGGCCAGGCAGTTCTGCCCCTGGCCTGCAGCCAGGTAAGGCAGGGGTCGGACAAGGGCTTGACCCCTGACACACACCTTTCCTGCTTCCCTCTCTCCCTGTTTGGACATGCAGCTGAACAGGGTAGAATGTAGAACATACCTGCTGCCAGCAGCCCAGGTGATCAGGCCAAGCAAAACAGGGGAACTCAAACACAGCGATTCATCATATTACTGCTCATTGGTTTTATCTCCTTTTTCTTTCCCCCCTTTTTATACGTTTGTACCTCCTGATAAATCTGGCTGAGTGGTTCCCTTGGTCCCTTAAGATCTTCAGAGGGGCCCTGTGTGTGTGCTGCCCCTAATCCAAGGTACAGGGGCAGTGAGAAGTAGGGTCCTCTTGGTTGCAGCACTGCCGTTATGGAACGCTGCCCTGTGCGAATTATGAACTGCCCCTTATCTGAAATTATTTCGTTTGGCATTTACGTAGGGAGGGTTATTGTTTGTTTTGTCTAATGTGATACGTCTGCTTTTATTGCCACCTCTGTTTGGCTGTTTTTTACTGCTGTTTTATTATTGGCGCTGGTTCTATTGCTGCTTTTATTTGCTGTCCTGTTGGCTCATTTTATTCTCCTATATTTTATGTCAATATTATTGCTGATGCTGTTATGAAATTTTGTGCAGCTGCTTTTCAACCTCAGTTGCTGCTGCCTTATTGTATTCTTAGGTGTTTATCAGTTGTTTTTACGTTACTATTGTATGTTCTTGTTTTTAGATAAGCCCCCTAGGGCAGCCACATAAGTGCCGTCACACAACGCAGTTGTCACGAGTGCTGTCACACAACACAGTTGCTGTTGCTGGCCAGAATGGCTCTGACGGCGAGTGGGAGGGGCAGCTTACACAGGGTGTTGTGGCACCTGCAATACTTGCCACACACCCCCTTGGCTGCGCTACTAGCCATAAAGAGGTGGCTTTATGTGCCTTGACCACTAAGAAAAAGGCAAGAGAAGCAGGAGATTTCCACAAGCTGACACTGAGCCATCTAAGATACAAATAATTGCCCCAGCAACTGGGCTCAGCCTGAAGGCCTTGCCTGACCACTTAGTCTCTCTGACAGGAGGGAATTTTCTCAGTTCCCAACTGTCACTTTGCATTAAAGCAACTTCCTTCTCCAGTCTGAGTGTCAGTGGGACAACGGCAGAAGCATAGTGCAGCCAGCACAAGGCCCTCAGGCTGGGGGGGGGGGCGACCTTCTGCTAACCGAGAATCTGGCTCGCTGCTCACCTCCTGACAGGAGGGAGGATTTTTAGATTTCCTCCCAACTCTTCCTCTCAACAAATGAAAAGGCAGTTAGTGGTACTAAGAGCCCCCCCCCCCCCGAAAGTCAATACTTTTATTTGCAATATTCATTTAAAATATTCTTAAAAGCTTTTCTCCCATAGAAACAAAACAGCCCACAAAATAGTAATCAGAAAATAACAATAAACAACATCACAACAGCAATGCACTAGCAGAAAGAAAACGCTGCAAGCATTTACAGTCCACCCTTTTTATCTGTGGGGGATCCGTTCCAGGACTCCAGCAAATAAGCAAATCCATGAATGTGAATCCATGAATTCATGAATGAATCTTGGGTGCTCCCTAAGGGGTCTGGTGAGCTGCTGTGAGCTACAGGAAGCTGGACATAAGAACATAAGAACAGCCCCACAGGATCAGGCCATAGGCCCATCTAGTCCAGCTTTCTGTATCTCACAGCGGCCCACCAAATGCCCCAGGGAGCACACCAGATAACAAGAGACCTCATCCTGGTGCCCTCCCTTGCATCTGGCATTCTGACATAATCCATTTCTAAAATCAGGAGGTTGCGCATACACATCATGGCTTGTACCCCATAATGTACAAGCACACATGGACTAGATGGGCCCTTGGCTTGAACCAGCAGAGCTCTTCTTTATGTCTATGTTTCATGAATATGTGAATCTGGGACCTCAGAAGGTCTCCCAGAAGCCTCAGAAAATCACTTCTGGTTTATCAAGCGAACTGGAAGTGGCTTTCCCCCAGTATTTCGCAAGAAAACTGGAAGTGCACTCCAATCCCCAAACTTTCCAGCATCGGGGAGGCCTGCAGAAGGGGCTGCACGCCTTTCAGACCCTCCCCAAGGTCAGCAGGACCCCCCAGGAAAGGAGGAAAACCCCTGGGTTCCCACAGTGCCACGATCACTGCGGCGCTGTTGGGACACCCATTACTGGGCCATTCCCCTTAAGGGGGAAAGGCCCAGTTTTGGTTCCCAATGGTGGGATGCTACGTACCACTTTGGGAACCACTGATTTAGGGCTTTAAAGTTCAGGATTTGCTCACTGTGTTGAACCTAAAAATAAGCAGGTTATCAGGGCTAGTTGAGCAGGGTTGGACCAATATGCTCCCAGCAAGCCAACGCAGGCAAGAGCTGAGCAGCTACATTTCACAGATCCTGGAAGGTTCAGGCCTTTTCATTGTGAACCCATCACTCTATGTTAGGTCTCCAGCAAGCTCAAAGTAACAGACAGCATCAGGGCAAAACCTTCTTGAGTCCCTGAGTCAGGCAGAAGGAGGTGCACCCTGGGCAGAGCCGGACAGAATCTGCAGTTTACCTTACTGGCTTCCAGGGCCTTTCTCTCTGTGCTCCCTGGCCAACATACTTCTATAGGATGGACTCACTGGGGGTGGATCTGGTTTGAGCTGATGGGACCATCTCCCATTAATTGGAAATACTGTTGGACACTTAGTGCAAATGCCTCTTCACAGAACCTCGTCCATTGTGAATGACAATGGCAAAAAGCCTCCAGCGACTCTAGCAAAAGGCTTGGGGTCCATACCAGGGCTCACTCATGGGAACTCCTCCCTGTTGGGCCGGCTACCCCCAGAGCCAGAGAAGGTTGTGGCTGGGCTCCCTCCAGTCTCCCAACTTGTCAAGGGATCTCGTAGCCTCAGAGATAGTCAGGGAGATTCCATCAAGCATTGGTCCTCCTCCATGCCAGCAGCCTTGTTCAGATTCACTGGCTAGCCAGTATCCTACCTGCTAGTCAACCTCCTCCAGACTTCCCTCATCATCAGCTAACCTGGGGGTTATATAATGGGGTCTCCACCCCATTTCTCTACTCCTTCCTCCCTGTCGGGCCGCTGTAGCAACCAGGCCTGACAGCTTCCTGGCTCTCCAATCCTGTGAGCACCCACTGCTTCTGTCTCTCTTGGTGACGGAAGCTCTACTCCCCTTACCGCAGATGTCAGTTGCCCAACTGTGTTTCTCCCTTGATCGCAGGCGGGACCGGCCCACCAGTGATCAAGGAGGGTGGGGCAGAAGTTGCAGCAGAGTCAGTTGCCCTGCCGCCTGGCTTGCCATCACCACAGCCATCTGTGTTCCTTTGGCAGGCAGACCACAGGGGCGAGCAGTCCCTGTGTGCCCTTCTTGGGGCTGGCATCACAGGGTAGCCCATTAGCCAGGAGCTCACCCATGCCAGGTGCCCCTGGTGAGTGGGGCCCCAGGCCAGATCATGGACACTCCTGTTATCAAGGCCACATCCTCCCTCTGCTGTTGGAGAAGCCAGCCAGAGAACCATGGAGGGACTGATCTTTGCCCTGAGTGCTGAGTCACATCTCTGAAAACCAACAATCTTCCCAGCCACAAGCCAGCTGGTGGCTCTTTGAGAGCAGATCCCCTTTTCAAAAGTAACAAGCCACAGTGTCCATACTAAGCCACTGTTGCAAGCATCTTATTCCCTTGCTCCGCTCAGTGCACCATAAAGCATGTCTCGCTAAGGAACATCGCCATGGAAACAGCCCATTAAAAATGAATTTTATCTCTTACGTTTTCTGTAAATGGGCAGCCCGCTTAATGGCCTTTTACTGCTGCACTTTGCCAGAACAGATTTGAGTTTAACCATATTTAATTCTCTTGTAATTTGAAACGGCAAAAACTCCTTGTGTGTGTTGCTACCTCTTGTTCCCTCTCGACTTTTTTTTCCTGATTGTTATCATTACAGAATTCCATTGTATTGCCAAAGATGAATCTAGGGACATGACACTCCACACACCGCTGCACACGGGATGAAGGTTCCCCTCCTTCCCTGTAACTTTTAGCCAGACATACGCATCTCATTTCCCAGCATCCCCTCGCTTCTCCCTAGGGACATGCGGTGCGGGGATAGAAGGTGAGGCAGAACCACCACTCCAGCATCCTCTGAACATCACCCCAGCCTAACCCATAAGTAGAGCCTTGCTGGAACAGGCCAGAGACCCATCCAGTTCAGCTTCCTGTATCTCACAGTGGCCCAACAGATGCCTCAGACAGCACACAAGACAACATCCTGGTGCCCTCATTCCACCCTTTCACACTCCCACGTTCACATCCCTGCTTCTGCTTCCAGTGGAATATGATATGGAGCATTGGAGGGTAAGGAGTCAAGTATCTCAGTCTAACTCAGCATGAGGGCACCAGGATGCAGGTCTCTTGCTGTCTTGTGTGCTCCCTGGGGCAATTGGTGGGCCACTGTGAGAAACAGGAAGCTGAACCGGATGGCCTGTGGCCTGATCCAGTGAGGCTGTTCTTATGTTCTTAACTGGACAAGATCTAGGTTCAAATACCTGCTCAGCCATAAAGTTTCCTGAGTGACCTTGGGGCCTGTCATTCTCTCTCAGCCTCACCTACCTCACAGAGTTGTTGTGAGAACAAAAGAAGGGTAGGAATCACATACACCACCCTGACCTCCTTAAGGGGAAGGGTGGTATAAAAATGTGAAAAATAAAATAAGTATAACAGTTCGAGGACCGGGATAGGACCAAGAGATGTGAGTGCAAACCTCCCAACAGCCATGAAAGTCTCCTGAGGTCAGTCGTTCTCTCTCAGCCTACAGCTCCTTCACTCCACAGAGTGGCTGTCAGCAACACATCAGGGAAAAATGGCAGCTGCTGTGCAAATGTTCTCACTCCAATTCTGACCAGTGATTTAGAGACGTGACAACTGCAAAGATATTTCACTTGCTCAGTAGCGTGCCATTTTGCTCCCCCTGCCTAGAATGGCTCTGAAGGGAAGGGGGAGGGGTTGCTTGCACAGCGAGTTCAGGAGCCTGCAAAACTTAGTGCTTTGCACCCCCTCTAGCTACACCACTGCACTTGGTACATGCATTGATTGGCAGGAGGCTCAAGTCAGACCAGGGAAATGGATTCTTCACAACACTTCATTAAGGCATTCCCAAGCACGGGATATGATGATGGCCAATAGTCTGAATGGCTTTGGAAGGACTGTGGGCAACATCACAGAGGACCAAAGATCTGTTCATGCCGTTTGTCATTTGTGGCTCTATAGTGCCTCTACATCCCGGGGCACTACCAGCTGCTGGGCAGCAACAGCAGGGGAAGGTTGGTCTTCCTGGCACTCTTCACCTGGCCAAAGATAGTTCTGAGGTTGCAGATAGTTCTGAGACCTGTAAGGGATGGGCAACTCCCACCTGAGATGTTTCACTTGTCTTATAGGGGCTTGTCTGACTTCCATGTAGCCTTTGGGCTACATATCTTTGGACATTAACTCAGGCACCTGTCAGCTGGCAGGAAAGATTATTCGGCATGTCTTTTCAGAAATAGTGTTTACTGAAAGGAGGTTTTCTTTCTCTGATGTGCATTTCTTTTGTAAATCATCCCTGTTTTCAAAATACAATTCACTCCAGGCTAGTTGTTTTACCATTTCAAAAAGCATGTAAAAGAGAAGCTACTTTGCAATTAATAACCAAATTGCACCACTTCTCCAACAGCAATTTTGAAATCATTTTAAAATCATTATGTTGTGGCAGAACAGAGTGGAAATTAACTAAAGTTCCTGAGGCGGTGAAGACAGAGAGGATTAATACAGTGCAATTATTTCAAGGTAAATATTCATTTCTGCTTTAACTCCACACTCCCAGGGCAACTAACTGATTGCAAGCAGATGAATACTGGGGTTTTGCTTACCCATGAATGTCTGAACAAACCAGAAAGGGACCCAGCCTCTTGTCTGCTTCAACACCCTGTCCCAAGCCTGTATAACCTCAGCCTAAAGAGCCTTTGGTCTCTTGGTTGTGTCAAAGGTATTAGAGCCCTCCATAGTGACCCTTGTGAGATTAGATGCATTCACATGGATAATGTTTAGCAGTCATGATGGCTCTGGGAATGTCCAGGTCTAGAGACTGGATGCCACTGAATTCCAGATCCCCAGTGGGAGAGAGGTGCTGTTTTTTTTACCATCTGGGAATGCTAAGCCAGGATGCTGGACTAGATTGGTCTTTGGCCTGATCCAGCAGGGTTCTTCATATGTTCTTATGAGGTGGGATTGAGTCCCTCTTTGGTCCAATATATACACTGAATGGAGGTGAGGAATGTAAGACAAGAACCAAGTGGGTCACCTTATTCAACAGCAGGCAGGAAAGGCCAACTGGCCAGTTGGAGACTTGCAGCTTCTTCCCATCAGTTTTTTCAGTATTGGCTTGATGGGATTTCTTTTAAAACCCAGAAAACAGTATCCATTGACTTAAGATATATATTAACCAGTGAAGAGGTAAAGCATCTTTCGCCTCTCCTTATTAGGCACTGAGTTGAACAGACAAAGGGGATCCATCTATCGATTGCCTGCCTGAGGCAGCAATTGACTTCACTCTCTTATTACCACCTCTGCAATTACATTCACTTCCAGAATCCCCAAAGGTCTGCACAGCCAGCAGATGGAAATACAAGAGCACAGCTCTCCTGACATCCTCCCCCTGCGCCAACTCATATGTGTCTCCCCCCTCCCAACAATAAACTCCTTTCTTATCGCTCTCATCTCTTTCCTACAAGTGAGAAATCATCTTGATTTCTGTATTTGCATGAAAACATATAAACACTTGGGGGCCAAAAAGACCCCCAACATGGCATGTTACAATAATAAAATGCAATGGCAATTTATATTTTAAAACATAATTTAGTCCTCCACACCCTCCAGATGGCTGCCACTATCCCCCCCCCCGGTATGTTATAAAGCCCCTTGTTTGTGGCGGCAGCACAATCACTGCGGTGCCATTGCCACAATCATTTCTAAACTACTCCCCTGAAGGGGGAATGGTCTTTTTCCTGGTGGGTTGCAACCCACCAGTTTGAGAACCACTGGTCTTGGCCATAGGTGAACATAAGCTCAAAAGGTAAAGGCATCATTAAGCCTACTCGTGCCCGATTCTAGGAGCGGTGCTCATCTCCGTTCCTAAGCCGAAGAGCCGGCATTTGTCCGTAGACAGTTTCCGTGTTATGCGGTTGGCATGACTAGACAACTAAGAGCATGAAATACCATTACCTTTCCACCAAGGTGGTACCTATTTATCTACTTGCATTTGCATGCTTTCGAACTGCTAGGTTGGCAGGAGCTGGGACAAGCAACGGGAGCTCACCCCGTCTGGTGGATTTGAACTGCCAACCTTGCGGTCAACAGGCTTGTCAGCTCAGCAGTTTGACCCACTGCCACCCACCGTGCCACTGCAACTGGCGAACATAAGGCAGCATATGCTGAATCCAAATATCTGCCAAGATACCCAAATGTATATTGTATTGGCAACCTTCAGTCTCGAAAGACTCTGGTATTGCGCCCCGAATGGTGGTTCTGGAACAGCGTCTAGTGTGGCTGAAAAGGCCAATTCGGGAATGACAATCCCTTCCACACTGGGAGCAAGTGCAGTCTGTCCCTGGCCTGTCTCCCTGGCTATGGGCCTTCCTTCTTTGCCTCTTTGCCTCAGACTGCTGGCCAAGTGTCTCTTCAAACTGGGAAAGGCCATGCTGCACAGCCTGCCTCCAAGCGGGCCGCTCAGAGGCCAGGGTTTCCCACCTGTTGAGGTCCATCTCTAAGGCCTTCAGATCCCTCTTGCAGATGTCCTTGTATCGCAGCTGTGGTCTACCTGTAGGGCGCTTTCCTTGCATGAGTTCTCCATAGAGGAGATCCTTTGGGATCCGGCCATCATCCATTCTCACAACATGACCGAGCCAACGCAGGCGTCTCTGTTTCAGCAGTGAATACATGCTAGGGATTCCAGCACGTTCCAGGACTGTGTTGTTTGGAACTTTGTCCTGCCAGGTGATGCCGAGGATGCGTCGGAGGCAGCGCATGTGGAAAGCGCTCAGTTTCCTCTCCTGTTGTGAGCGAAGAGTCCATGACTCGCTGCAGTACAGAAGTGTACTCAGGACGCAAGCTCTGTAGACCTGGATCTTGGTATGTTCCGTCAGCTTCTTGTTGGACCAGACTCTCTCTCTGAGTCTGGAAAACGTGGTAGCTGCTTTACCGATTGCCAGACTGAGATTTTAATGTTGACACTGAGATGGTGACTAAACCAGGGACATGCAGTCAAAGGAGTTAGGAGAGGCAGATCCTCACCTATCCTACTCCAAGCCTCCGCCTCCCCTGTGATTCTGTGTGCTCCACCCACTACCTGAGGGGTTGCACAGTCTCAGGGGAGTCTGAGCTTTTGCTACCACAACTAAGGGCGCAATCCAAACTGCACCCTATGCCCGCCCAAGTCCCTTGGGTAGGCCTAGGAGGGTTGCAAACATGCCATAAAGCACGTCTGCGCCTCCTCAAGGGGAAGCCAGGCCGGCGCTCCGAGAAGCGCCAGCCTGCAGAGGCTGACATAAGCCTCCGTGCCAGCTTCCCCTCAGCCGCTTGTGTCGGCACGCCTGCGCCAACAGAAGTAGAAAAGGTAGGCGTGGGGGGGGGTGGGGAGCAGGAGGAGGGAGGGAGGCGTTCCTGGGCAGGAGGAGGGCGGGCAATGGGCGGCCCTGGGGGCAGGCGGGGGGCAGGAGGCGGGGCTGAGATCCAGCAGTTATACTGGATCCCAACTCCTGTTCCCGGAGAGAAAGAAGCAGCTTCAAGTCACTCCACTATCCTCGGACTTGCGCCACCTCCAGAGGTGGCGCAAGTCCGAGGAGACCTATTGTGGCCAGCAGCCCTTACCCAGGGGTAAGGGGAAAAGTTTCCCCTTACCTTTGGCTGAGCCGCTTCTGGCCACAATCCTGCACTGGATACAGTGCAAGCCTCCTGGCTTACCTGTTCCAGCTCAGGTTAGGATTGCGTCCCTAAGTCTCTATACAGCGAGAAATTAGCACTGAGGCAGAGAAGAGCTCAGCCTCCCCTGTGATTGCGCAACCAATCAGAAGAGGGTGGTTGGTTGGCAACCTTCAGTCTCAAAAGACTATGGTAGAAGCCTACAGCACCTGGTATTCCTAGGCGGTCTCCCATCCAAGTACTAACAGTGCGTGTGCAATCACAGGAAATCGCATTGCGTACATGCTCCAACCCGTTTCTGAGTGGCTGTGTGATCGCTGAGGAGGCTGAGCTCTTGCATGCCTCAGCGCTAGTCTCTCCCTTTCCCCTTTGCTGCATCAGTGAAAGCTCAGCCTCTACTGTGATTGTGCATGTGGAAGTTTGGTGGCCCAAAAGATTGGTGGTGACTTCCTGCTTTTCGGTCACTGAGCTCTGCACACAGTGCCACTCCAGCACATCCCTGGACTAAACACATGAAGTGGGAGAAGGAGGGGGTCAGGTTGCAGGATTCACTCTCTTCTAGAAGTCCACCTTTTCCACTTGCTCAGTCATTGACTCCTATGCTGCTGCTTTGATTCACTGAAGGGCCATGGGAAACCTCCCTGATGTTCATACTTCACTGTCCCTGTAATAACCCCTGCAGACAAGAGCCTGTCTGAGTTGCTCAGTCAATGGGAAACTGCTGTTCAGCCTGATTACAATGCTCTCTAATGGAAAGACAAAGGAAGGCAATAGGTGGCAATCAGAGGTGAAGGCAAAGTAATTCGTCACACAGCAGCTGTGCACATGCAGGATTCTTCAGCACCTTTCGGCCACTGGCCAGCAACTACAACATATCAGCTTCAATCGATTGCATCGGCCATTGGTCCATCCAGCTCAATCTGGTCAGTATTGACTCACAGCAGTTCTCTGGACTTTCAGACAGGAATTTTTCTCAGTCCTGCCTGGCAATGCTGGGATTAAACTTGAATTAAACATCTGCAAGCAAAGTAGGAGCTCCGTGATTGAGCTATAGTCAGACCACAGATGTCTCCCACACAGTGGTGTCACTACAGTTTGTGTCACCTGGTGCGGAAGACCAGAGTGTCACCCCTATGATGGATTTCCTCCCATGCAACAGATAGGACAATGCACCAGGCAGTGGGCATGGTGATGAACCATGGCCTCTCCTGGCTGGTTTTCTGGCTGCATAAGAACAGCTTCTGGATCAGGCCATAGGCCCATCTAGTCCTGCTTCCTGCATCTCACAGTAGCCCACCAAATGCCCCAGGGAGCACACAAGACAACAAGAGACCTGCATCCTGGTGCCCTCCCTTGCCTCTGGCATAGCCCATTTCTAAAATCAGGAGGTTGCACATACACATCGTGGCTTGTAACCTGTGATGGATTTTTCCTCCAGAGACTTGTCCAATCCCCTTTTAAAGGCGTCTAGGCCAGATGCTGTCACCACATCATGTGGCAAGGAGTTCCACAGTTATATGCTAAGTAAATAACGTTTGATAGAACAATTTCAGTGGAGTTTGTTTCATTGCATTCTGCATGAAATTACGCATTGATTGATATGTAACATGATGGTATTATTCAAAAATACCAAGATTTTAAAAATTTTGGTTTTGGCCAGTAGTGGTTTCACACCCCCATGCGCATTACCCGAAGTGGCCCACACTCCCCACACCCCCAAGCAATGCCTCTGCTCCCACATCTCCCGCCACTGACCAGGCAGCATCTCTTGTCACTGACTCATAGTTTGGATGGAGGTAGCACTGGTTTTCTACTAATCAAATCAGTCCCCATACGGTTCCCTTGCCCCACGTCCCACTCCCCATTTTTTCTCCTCGTTATTTCCCCCTCTTGCTTTACTCTTTTATCTGCTCTTTTCTACCTCTCCAAGCTCTTTGATCCTTTATGATCCTGTGTAGGCAGGTTTTTAGTGGGTTCCCCCCCCCTTTAATTGGAGGGAATAAAACTCAGAAAGGCATTTGTAATGCTAATGATGTGAGGGAGTTTTGTATAGTAGGACTCACCGCTGGTAAATGTGCTGGTTCATTTTAGACACTGCAAAAGTGAAACCGTATGAGAAGTGAGACCAGCATGGGAAAGGTCAGCAATTTGTCACCGTGGAGCTGTAGCAGCTGCTTGAAGATCATGCTGTAAGAACACTATGCTATGGTTTGACATACTGCCGACTTAATTTACTACTTTGCACTCAACCCGGCTTGTATGATGTGCGGGGAGCCCCTGCAAAGAAGAAAGGTTTCTGCAAAATTTCCCCCAAAGCCTGAAACATTTCTGCCAAAACTGGACACTAGGTGGGGTTGTCCATTTTGCCGAAAGATCTGTGCTTTTTTCCTTATCATCTGCAGTTACCTTTACTGTGTTTCCAAAGCTTTACAACCTCTTTTAATAAATTTCTGGTATTTTTTACTGATTTCCCAAGTTCCTTTCCAGAGGAAGTTGGATTGCCCAGCCTTCCTGATCAGCACAGGCTTGGGTCAAGTGCTGGATGTATCAGACGATGATTGGAAGAAGTCTTAGTGCCCAATCCTATCCAATTTTCTCGCATCGATGCACCTCAATCTAGCCCATAGGTAAGGGGACAAACATGCCTTTGCCTTGAGATGGCCTCTGAGACTGCCCCCCCCCCCCCACAGAACGCAGTGCACATCCCATTGGCATGGCTGCATCGGCGCTGGAAAATTGGATAGGATTGGATCTATGCACATGCATACACAATATTTATACCTACCCACCCACCCCTTAATAAGAGAGAAAACACCATCAGACCAACTGGATCCCTCAATTTCAGGTGTTAGATCTTGAAGTGCTTTCCAAGATGAGATCAGCCAGGGCAGGAAGAAGACTCCAACAGTAATTAGAGAGCCTCTACCAATTGGTGAGGACTGATAACAAGCACCTCCGTCACCTCCAGTTGTCAAGCCTGGCATCTTGCCTGGGTCTTTCTAAGATAATACAAACAAGGCTTAGGAGATACACCAAGTTGTTGGCAACCTTCAGTCTCGAAAGACTATGGTATCGCGCTCTGAATGGTAGTTCTGGAACAGCGTCTAATGTGGCTGAAAAGGCCGATTTGGGAGTGACAATCCCTTCCACATTGGGAGCAAGTGTAGTCTGTCCCTGGTCTGTCTCCCTGGCTATGGGCCTTCCTTCTTTGCCTCTTTGCCTCAGACTGTTGGCCAAGTGTCTCTTCCAACTGGGAAAGGCCATGCTGCACAGCCTGCCTCCAAGCGGGCCGCTCAGAGGCCAGGGTTTCCCACCTGTTGAGATCCACTCCTAAGGCCTTCAGGTCTTCAGAAGTGTCTAAACTAGAGTTAATAAAAATACTGTGTACAAAGCAGGCTGTTGCAGCCTGAAGTGCCGGAAGGATTGAAAGGGGCATGTGGTACACCAACCAACTCCTTAAGATGACAATTGTCCTCCACAATTTTCCACTACAAGCAGGTTAGCCCTCCTTCCGGAGCCCCCAGTTTGAGACCCACAGTGTCTTACAGGTGGTTCCATTGTTTCCAAGCTCTTGCCTCCCCTATGGATATTTGGAATTTTGAAAACATGCCAGTTCCAATTTCAAAATTAATTTTAGAAATCATCTTTATTAAACCAGAATATAGGAGGTGTGGAACACAATACAGAGCAAACCAGGGGAACCACAAAGGAATGGAAATTCTCGCAGAATGAGAAACTCCTACTACCTCTTCTAGCAGCTACCTACAGCACAAGCCTATGCATGTCTACTCATAAGTAAGCACTACTGAGTTTGTAGATCTCACTCCCAGGTGTGTATAAGATTGCATCCCGAGCTACCCGATCTGATCCAGTTAGTGTGCCTTTTTTTAAAAAAAACTGTGCCTTACTGAGTCTGGCTCTGCGGATCAGCCTGCGATAACGAGGAGGAAGGAGGGGGAGGTGTTAGACTGGAACTGGGAAACATCTGTCTGTACCAAACAATTACAGCACTCTCTGAAGCACTGGAAATATAATTAATGTTGTTTAGAGTGTTCTGCTTGTTTTATAGGAAACTCTCCTGGGCACCCCAGTCTCGAAAACAGACACCAACCACCGGTGGGATCACATCATTAGCTCCGGAATAGATGGTACCTTACAAGGCAGTGCAGCAATGTTGTGGCACATCAGTTAAGTGGCAATTTTATTACACCTGCAAATGGCATGCAAAAGAAAGCCAACAGCTGCTCAGAAACTGCTGAGAGGGCAAACTTTCTCCCTTGTCACTTCAGAGCCTCCGGCAGCAGAGACATTAATCAAAGTTGTGATTCATCATCAGCACCCTAATCCCCCTCACTGCCTGATCCCCTTCTCAGACCACCTGGCTTTAAGCTGCAACAGATTGCTCTTATGGGATCACCTTATGAGAGAGCAAAGAAAAGAAGACTCAGTCTCCAGGTCTGCCCCATCTCAATCCTCAAACATCTCTAGCAACAGATTTTACAGCATCCAGAATTCTGACAACAGAAAACAGTACTGAGGTCAGTACTGAAGGTGTTCAGTTTGGATGTCGAAGTCCTAGGCTCACATCCCTGCTCAACTGGAAAGCTAAGGAAGAGTGTAAGACAAGCCTTTCAGGGGGTTTGTGAGCCTTGAAAATTGGAGATGTCCTTCTCTCCCATATGGACATCACAGTAAGCTGAGAAAAAGTTCAGTTCATAACCCCAATTCACTCCCCCCCCCCCTGCTTATTCTTCATTCAGCACTGCAGCAAGTTCCCAGCAGGGAGGGATACTGCATTTGTGGTGATAAAAGCTGGTTTGACCCTGAGTCAGGAGCTACAGGACCTTGCAGAGCTCCCAATGGACTCTTCCAGAGAAGGCAGATACATGGCAACAACTTAGCTGAACCGTTTTGTCCCCAAGCAGGGTGAGTTGACTGCCAGACCCTTGCACCAATCAGAAAGCAAAGGGGCAGTGCTCTGGGTGGAAATCTCACACTATGACAGTATGTGCTGGAGGACTCGCAGAAGGAGAGCACTCTCAACTCTCGAAGGGTGTATGCCCCAACACAGAGTCCCTACTAGTTGTCAAGTCCTGTGGTTCATATTCCTCTTTAGAGAACTATTTGGAGAGTTCCACCACAGACCCTAGGAACAGTTGATTCTGTTTTTGCAGATCTTCAGGTTAAATGGTCCTGGTCTAAGGTCAAGGTCTGGGGACAAAGGCTTGTGGGGGGGCACACCTCCTCCTAGTTATGGACCTGACCTGAATACCACCATGAGCCAGGTCCGCGACATGCCACCTTCCCTCCCATACTTACCCAACCACATGGAACCTTGCATGACCTTTTCTCAGTGCTCCAAAAGCATTCTGAGGTTTCTGGAGTGCCATTAAAATTGACAGAAACTATAGAAAACTGGAACTACTGTTAAGGGCGCTCCAAAAGCCTCAGAAGGCTTTAGGAGCACTAAGGGGAAGGTTGTGCTGAGCTTTGCCTGCCCCGGAACAGCTCTGGAGGGCAGGTAGAGGCAGCAGCGGTGGTACAGAAGGGGGGGCGACACTGTGGTGGGCATAGGAGTACTGCCCCAGAGGGCCCATGGATGCAGCGCCTAGGGCTTTTGACCCTCCGCCCCCCCCCTCCCCAGGCCCACTACTGCCCCTCCTCCTCTAACAGTAAAAGGAATGCAACTTCCAAATGACCCCAGACAGCCTTCTCTTAGTGCCTGATGAGAAAGGGATCCTTCTTAGGCTGATTTTTCAGGGGGACAAAAGACTGCACTGTGGATGTTCACAGCTCTTTGGAGAAGAGTCCTGAGCTCAATCTGGTCACTAGAACCCTTGTTTTGGCTGGCTTCTAAAGTCTTCATCCACAGGACTCAGTGGCCCAGGACTGGGGGTGTGCCAAAGGAACTGTTTATTTTTATGCTGATTATGCAGATCCTTAGTTAATTAACCACAAGGTCCTAATAAGCTCCCAGCAAATGAGGTCCATCTAGCAGCTGTGTTGCGGCACCCACCCTGCTAGTAGCCAGGTGTGCCGGGGGTCTGATCACGCCTTTCCATTTTCAGCAAAGGAAGGAAATGTGTTCACTCTGAGCAACTCGGCATAACCCATCTGTTCAGTGGGAAATTAACCATCACTGAGGGAACAACTAAGGTCTGCAGCATTTGCAATGAAACTAAAAACAGCCATTGTGACTTCATTATGTTGTTAAATACTAGCCATTTGTTAAACACACACACACACCAGTATTATTAACAGCCTGGGCAATGAGAAGATAGAAAGCAAGCTAAATAAAAATATTCGGTATCTGGGGAGCACAACTGTGCACGTCAGGCTGTCAACCAGGCCCTCCCCAAAGATCCACTCGAAGCACTGCGCAGCTCACACTCAGATCCGTGATTATTGCTAATGGAGGGTTTCTAAAAATTCTCTTCAAAGCATCTGCCCACATGAAGCCAGGTTCCTGGTTTCATCAGAGCCAGCGGTGCAGCTAGCAGGGGTGCAAAGCACTCAGTTTTGCAGGGAACCTCACCACAGCATGCAAGCGGCCCCTCTGCCTCTCCTTCAGAGCAAGGCTCCATTTTGCTCCTGCCACTGGGAATGGCTCCAAAGGAGAGAGGGTCTGCTTGCACGCTGTGGTGAGGCTCCCTGCAAAACTTAGTTCTTTGCACCCCTTCTTAGGTACACCACAGGTCGGAGTCAATCCTGATGTTCAAGGGGCATGAGGTGCAGCCTCGTGGATGACCTGATTGTCACCCAAGATTGTCACCCAAGACTGAATGCAGGTGAAGGGCTTGTTTCATTGGTATCAGAATCACCCTGTTGGTGAAAAGCATGTGTGTCATACTGAAAGCGATGGCCTCCTGCTGCCTGGTCAGTGTAGCCTGGGATGGTAGCAGCTGATACAAACTACCAAGGTTTTTTTTCCCCATTCAGCTGTTAGTTGAGTAAAGGGAGAGCAGGAAGGGGTTCAGGCACACTAACCAGTAGGCATTACTTCCTGGGTCAGCCTGCCATCTCCTGGGACTCAATCACTTCCTTTCCCCTGACAGCCCTCCTACAAGGTTCCATCCATCAAGCTTCATTTGGTGACAGTGTGCACAGCAGGACCTCTGAGGCTGAGCAGAGTATACAAGAGAAGTTGTTCTTTGAGATACCCAGGGACCTATCAGCAGACGCCAGAGACCACATACTTGACATTGTTTCAGACCTTTTGCAAGGTGAACACATTAAAGAGTGTGACTTGATGGCCCTTGAAGGCTTATTCCTGGTCCTGTATGGATGCTTCCCAGCTGATTCTCAGTGTGGTGGCACTGGAGGGGTCCAGTGCATGACTTTGCTACCGAAGTTCCAGCAACCTGAGAGAGAGATAGCCACCTCCAATACCTTAACTCAAAATGGTCTCCAAGGCTAGTGGGATGCAGAAGAGAGTCTCCGCAGGGGATCTCAGTAACCAGGCAGTTCATATGGGATCAAACAGGCCTCCACTTATCCCAGTCTCAAGCTGTGGAGCTTCAACCAAAGAACCCACCCTATCAGCAGAGGGTCGACAACTGCAACAGAAATGAATGCAGCATCCAACAGGTGGGGTAGAGCTTTCAGTAAGTAACAGAGGGAGGGGTGCTCAGTTAGTGGAACCAGGGCTGTCACAAGCATGCCCCTATTTCAGTCTGTAAACCATTGGAGGGTGTACAGCTGCTCCTTGAATTAAAGAATATTCTAGAGGCAATGGCAGGATGAGAGGGGGAAATGACACATTCAGTCGCCACCAACGCGCATGCACATTTTGGATCTCGGAAACAGCTGCCACCAAAACATCTGTGCCTCTAATGCTCTTCCAGTCAAAAACAAAGACAACTTTGGTACCCGGAACTGTCATGGAGACAGAGTCAGAACAACGCTGTCTTGACAGGCTTCTCATTAAAGGACAGAATAAAGCAGGATTCTTGTCAAGCAGATTACAAGTCAGGTTGACTGCCAGGTTTTCAACAAGTCGTGGCAGACAAGATCAAGTATTTTGTCTGTTTGGTGCTGGGGTGGAGGCTTGCAGGTGCATTTCTGCTAATGCAAAGGTCAAGGACGCAGAGGAATAAAAATAAATCCAAAAATCCCAAACTGCATTCATTCCAGACTGTGCTGAGTAGACCAGATTGTCAGGGTGCAAGAAGTTCGACTAGGGCTGAACTGAACTTTCCCAGTGGAGAACATTGGGCTTGAATGGGGAGCGTTCTGTTGCCGTCACTGCCCAAAATGGCTCTGATGGCAAGTGGGGGGAGGGCGCTTACATGGCGTGTTGCGGTGCCTGAAACATACTCCCCCTATAGCTACACTACTGCATAGATAGAGTTACTTTCTGCTTCTCCACCACCACTAACAATGTCACCTGCCAGTTTGTTTGAGTAATGGGGGAAAAAAATGGAGGGCCAGTCCCCTTCCCTGACCTTTCATATCACAGCAGAGGCATAATTAAAATTAACTCTGGAGTCTGCCAAGTCCTCCCTAGAGGGCAGCAGGAGGCACGCGGACTGCCTGTCAAACTGTCAGGCGGACTCCCCAGCCGCGTCCACCTTTGTGACCTTGGGCTTCAGTGCCTCTTGGAAGCCTGTAGATCTTTAGAAGCAGAGGTAGGTCACAGGGAATGCTGGGAGAGGGGGAGACAAATCATAGCCCTGCCAGGTGGTTTAGTCACTGGGATGGTGCAAGGACATTTTGGAGGCTCAAAACCTTGAGAAAGGGAAGGAACCTTGAGGGCGGTTTGAGAGTTCAACTATTCTTCTCACCTGTGGAATGCTTTAAAATAATGAGCACATGGAAGTGTCTTTTCCTGGCTCAGTCCAGAGATACTCCAATGCTTTTAGTGAAGATTTTTCAAAGCAAGCAGTGCCCAAACCATCCAGGGACCTTCTGCAATCAGAGCACGTGTTCCAGCAGTGAGCAATGGCCTGGTAGCACTTGCACTGGTATAAGCTGTGCATATCCTTTTGAAGTCAGTCTTGGCTCACCAAACATAATGCTGGGGAATGAGAATAACATGTGACCCATCCCAGGTTATGGTGGGGGGAGGGGAGAATAGACAGCCTGCAGCAGGTAATTACAATTAGTTTTCACTTACCTCCTGTTAGGCTACCTGATCACCTATGGGTCTCTCCTCAAGCATACATTTTGGGGACATATGTTTCTGGAGGAGATGTCCATTATGGGTTACAAGCCATGATGTGCATGTACAACCTCCTGATTTTAGAACTGGGCTATGTCAGAATGCCAATGCAAGAGAGGGCACCAGGATGAGGTCTCTTGTTATCTGGTGTGCTCCCTGGGGCATTTGGTGGGCCGCTGTGAGATACAGGAAGCTGGACTAGATGGGCCTATGGCCTGATCCAGTGGGGCTGTTCTTAGGTCCAACAAGAGAAAAGGCATGGAGATGTTTTAAAAAGAGGGGATAAGTTCTGGCATGCACAACTGCTACCAGAACCACCCCGATGTGTCTTCCAGTCCCTCCCCCAACATGCTCCATCACTCCCATGAACTGCCCCGGTGCAGGCCACTGGTTGTGACTGTGGTTGTCCAATGATGCAGCTTTGCAGTGGAGGCTTGGAAATGGCTGCTAATAGGATGCCCTGTGCTTCATCTGCAGCCAATTTAAGACAGCGGGACCATATCCCACTACCATAAATCCTAGCACAGGCTTGGGCAAGATTGTGTCAGAAAGGACACTTATATGATTGCATGGCCACTGTACCATTCTGTTTACACTGTGTGGAGTCAATACCTGCAGGGCTTTGTGTGCATTGACTTAATTGCAGGGCAAACACTTGGCATTCACCAATTCCCAATCCAATTAAAGAAATTATCTAATTCAGACCTGTAGGCAGGTGAACGGAATACAGGACAGAGGGAACTGGTAGACCCATCGAATAACCCTGGTTCAGACAGAGTGGGGAAAAGCTGCTCATCCTAATTTATCATAATAAAAGACATGAAGAGAGTCCAGCATTGTGGATATATATTGCAAGGAAGCAAGCAATCTCCATGTCAACATTAGAGCTTGTAATGGGGTTCTAAAGGGGTTTCCGATTCGTGGGAAAATCCTGGAGTTGGCAACCTTGTTCTGCATAAGGCCAGACTTAGGACACCAAAAACTGCCTCGCAACCCACTGGTGGGTCCTGGGCTGCAGTTTGGGAAACACCGGTCTCTGGATCATACACAAAAAGCGCCTGCCCTGTACAGTGTAGCTTGCAATAACCACAGAAGCTGGCGTCATTGCAGCAACAACACAATCTGATCACAGCATTTGTCAAAAGCAATGGGAACGTCTAAGGGCAAAGTGTGATGGGGTTTGTAGTTTAGTGGCAGACAGCAAAGCACATAATATCATGTCATTCTGGATCAACCTTTCTGTTTTAAACAACAGGGGGCCCAATCCTATCCAACTTTCCAGAACTGGTGTAGCTGCAATGCAACCCCGATATAAGGGAACAAATGTTCCCATACCTTGAGGATGCCTCTGTGACTGCCTCCCCACTGCAGGATAGAGCACACACCCCATTGGCACAGCTGGAAAACTGGATAGGATTTGGGTCTGGGAAGCGATTGTGCTGAGTTCCCTCAGAACTCTGAATGTTGACCTAGAAGTCAAAGTCATCAAAGTTTTAGTGAAGTTTCAGGAAATAATATTTTATCTTGAATTATCTGTGGATCGAGCTGCTCAGAAAGAAAGGAAAACAATTGTTGTTGCTTCTAAGATACCAATCTTCTGATTAAGCTCCAAATTCACCCCCAGTTGCACAGATCCTTTTAGTATTCAAAAGACAAGGCAGGTTTTCAGAGGAAGGTAAACAAAGGTGCCATGATTTGGGTGAGAAAACTGAATCCAGCCAGAGCAATTATCCTGCACAGGGTCATGGAGGGACACAGTTGAACAGCACAAATGTTTCATTTCCCTGATGCTTGTGAGGAGAACATCTTGGTGGACTTGTCCCTAACCTTTCTTTTCCCCTGTTCTGGGAATATATAAACGTCAGGGATGGGAACTCGAGTTGGTGACTTGAATCTGAGTCACAAAAACCAGTGTTTTTCGCTGACTCATGGAGACTCAAGTCACCTGCGCCGATGACTCCAGCACTGACTCACATCTGAGGCCACTTGACCCAGCACTGATTCCCCACGCAGGCGCACTGCAGTCTGTCCGTGCCTGATGTGCTTGCTTACCTTTTTTGCAGAGTGAAAGACCTCGTGGAGCCATCATTCAGACTGAGTGAGCAGCAGGAAGTTCCAACCAGGAGGCAGGGAAAGGTTAATGCCTTCTTTTTGCATAAGCAGGAGGGGGGAGGCAGGAATGGGTTATCTTGTCCATTTCTGAAGGAACCAATGATCATTGGACGAAGGATGGGCTTTCTGATTTATTTCTTTGGGTGAGGGAGGGGAGGAAGAGGAACCCAAGGGGGTTCTGGACTTAGGATTGGCTGGAGAAGCCCAGGAAGGTGGAGGAGACAGGAAAGCTGGGAGAGGTGGTTTGTAACTATCACACTTTCCAATGCATGGCTCCTCATGGCTCCTTGTTACTTGGGAGGAGGAAGCCTCACTGAATGACCGGTGCAAATGGGACTACCTCTGAGTAGAGCTGAAAAGGATTGGGTTGTCTTGGTAAACTTCTCAGCTGCTGTGCTTGACCCTCCTCCCTCTTGCCACTTATGCCCCCGCTCTCTCGCAGTTCGTCCCACCCCCTCCCGCCTTGTTTACAGATGGGATGGGGACTTCAGGGGACTGTTTAAAGAGAACTGCAACACACACACACACACACACCCTGGCAGCAGCCCAATTTTCACCATGGAGCCACAGCTGGCTTTATAAAGGGAAAGTCTCAAGACTTGAATCTTTTCGAGTTGCCAAAACGCTCCTGGTGACTCAGAAAGTGCCCCCCGTTATAACTTGATTTTTGAGTGGAGTTGCGGGGGGCGGAGACTCGTGATTCGACTCGAGTGAAGCTGTGCCTGACTTGCCCATCCCTGATAAACACAGCCCTTCACTGCTTTGAATCCAGCTTGCAGCAACTTTAAATTGTATCAGAGCGTGCACATTTGGGAGAGGTAGGGTGATGTGGTGGGGGAGGGGAAGTCATGTGCAACAGTGTGATCTCTCTGTTGTCTCCGTCTTGTCCTTCCTTATTGGGCAATTAAGAGTGATGTGACATTTACTTGACAAAGTGGCAGCAGGCAGCTGTGCCTCTCCCCAGACAAAACATAAACCAAAGGAAGGTGCACACATCCATAAATCTTCAGGTACAGCTGCATCGAAGCAGAGGTAGAGGGGGGGGGGAATTTATGACAGATCAACACTTTAAGGGGGGAAGAAAATATAATGTGGACAGATCCCAATGTTGACTTACATTCAGGTTTCAGGAGGAATCAAGTGGTGGCTGATTCACCTGTGATTCAGTTCATGATTAATCTGGCAATACAAATCAATTACTCAGCACTGCTCACCATGGCATACAATAGGTGACTGGACATTAAAGCACACCTGGCTGGGTCAAGAGGCAGGAAGGGGTGCCAGGACGATTGTAAACTAGCCATCTGGATGGACCTATGACATCATCAACCCTTGACATCATCCCCTATGACATCCAGCCCTATGATATCATCAACCCTTGGTTTTATAAGGCCATGAACAAAGATAATGTGGTGTTGCCTGGTGTTGCTGTTTTAATGAAAGGGGTGCACATGAAAGGGGCACACCCACTCACCCACAGACGGAAGGGACCAGGCTCCTGAGACAGCACAGGGAACTTCAGTGGATCTGTTTCAAATTTTGTGTGTGTGTGTGTGTGTGTGTGTGTGTGTGTGTGTGTGTGTGTGTGTGTGTGTGTGTGTTTTGTATTTTAATATCCTGGCCACCCTTTGTCAACCACCTCACCTTCTCGATTGCCCCTGCTTGCTTTTCATACTGCACTAGCTTTGATCATTTTGTAACCAACCCGCCCCCCTTTTACTTGCCTGGTCAAAGTATGGTATATTTAGGAGGGACAGATTACCACACCTTTCAAATTGATCCAATTCTACTACCATTTAATTTCAAGGTCACCTCCTGGATTTGGGGGCTCTCTTTTCACCAGGGAGGGAGGCTCCCATAAGAACAGCCCCACTGGATCAGGCCATAGGCCCATCTAGTCCAGCTTCCTGTATCTCACAGCAGCCCACCAAATGCCCCAGGGAGCACACCTGATAACAAGAGACCTCATCCTGGTGCCCTCCCTTGCATCTGACATAGCCCACTTCTAAAATCAGGAGGTTGCACATACACATCATGGCTTGTAACCCATAATGAATTTTTCCTCCAGAAACTTGTCCAATTCTCTTTTAAAGGCGTCTAGGCCAGATGCCATCACCACATCCTGTGGCAAGGAGTTCCACAGACCAATCACACGCTGAGTAAAGAAATATTTTCTTTTGTCTGTTCTGACTCTCCCAACACTCAATTTTAGTAAATGTCCCCTGGTTCTGGTGTTCTGTGAGAGTGTGAAAAGCATTTCTCTATCCACTCTGTCCATCCCCTGCATAATTTTGTATGTCTCAATCATGTCCCCCCTCAGGCGTCTCTTTTCTAGGCTGAAGAGGCCCAAACACCGTAGCCTTTCCTCATAAGGAAGGTACCCAGCCCCGTAATCATCCTAGTCGCTCTCTTTTGCACCTTTTCCATTTTCACTATGTCCTTCTTGAGATGTGGCAACCAGAACTGGATGCAATACTCCAGGTGTGGCTTTACCATCGATTTGTACAACGGCATTATAATATTAACTGTTTTGTTCTCAGTACCTTTTCTAATGATGCCAAGCATGGAATTGACCTTCTTTACTGCCGCCTTCATTGACCTGTCCACCACCACCCCAAGGTCTCTCTCCTGATCTGTCACAGACAGCTCAGAACCCATCAGCCTATATGTGAAGTTTTGATTTTTTTGCCCCAATGTGCATGACCTTACACTTACTTACATTGAAACGCACCTGCCATTTTGCTGCCCATTCTGCCAGTTTGGAGAGATCCTTCTGGAGCTCCTCACAATCACTTCTGGTCTTCACCACTCAGAAAAGTTTGGTGTTGTCTGCAAACTTAGCCACCTCACTGCTCACCCCTGTCTCCAGGTCATTTATGAAGAGGTTGAAAAGCACCAGTCCCAGGTGCTTCTGTTTGGTGTTTAGTGGTGGCAGCAAAAGCGATCATTTTCCCCAGTAAATACCAGTCGAATCAGTAGAATGAGTTGAGCAAAAAGTAAGGAAGATGAGGCCATCCTTAGCCAGAAGGCACTGCACCTCAAAGAGCAAGTTCAAGGTCATTCAAAGTGCTTCACAGCTGTGCAAAGATTTGCATGAGGGTCTCCACAGCCAACCCCAATACTTTCTCCTTTCAGGACGGAAAAATTTAATTTCAGAGAAGCATTCAGCACTTTAATCTCTTTGGCGACATGATTTTAATCTTTAATTTTTCATCAAGAGCATCTCATCAATATGCTTATTTCATTTGCTTCTTCAATAAAAGACCAAAGGCAAAATTACAAAGTAGCACAGAACATAAGAATTGCATTGCTTGACGGGACCAGAAGTCCAACTCATCTAGCATGCGGCACTTGAGAATCACCAAGTGGGACATGGTAAGGAAAGCTCTCTCCTCTTCCTCATCCCCAGTGGCTGGTATGCAATGGTCTATTCCATAGTTCTGTGGAACTCCCTCACTGTTCAGTAGTTAGCACACAAAGTGGCTGTTCCTGAAGGCTGAACTCTAACACCAGTGTGACTTCCAGCTCTGCTCTGGAGAGGTTGAAAAGCACCGGTCCCAGGACAGATCCTTGGAGCATTTTTATTCCCCCCTCTTCCCCCACATCCATCCAGCCCAAGCTCTGCCCTTCCCACCTCCTCCATGCACTTCAACCTCAGCAGATTTTAGCTTTTAGCAAGAGAGGGCACCAGGATGCAGCTCTCTTGTTATCTGGTGTGCTCCCTAGGGCATTTGATGGGGCCTCTGTGAGACACAGGAAGCTGGACTAGATGGGCCTATGGCCTGAGCCAGTGGGGCTGTTCTTATGCTATTAACTACAATTCCCAGGAAGCCTTGCAGGTCTCTTGTTATCTGGTGTGCTCCCTGGGGCATTTGGTGGGCCGCTGTGAGATACAGGAAGCTGGACTAGATGGGCCTATGGCCTGAGCCAGTGGGGCTGTTCTTATGCTATTAACTACAATTCCCAGGAAGCCTTGCAGGTCTCTTGTTATCAGGTGTGCTCCCTGGGGCATTTGGTGGGCCGCTGTGAGATACAGGAAGCTGGACTAGATGGGCCTATGGCCTGATCCAGTGGGGCTGTTCTTATGTTCTTAACTACAATTCCCAGGAAGCCTTGCAGGTCTCTTGTTATCTGGTGTGCTCTCTGGGGCATTTGGTGGGGCCGCTGTGAGATACAGGAAGCTGGACTAGATGGGCCTATGGCCTAAGCCAGTGGGGCTGTTCTTATGCTATTAACTACAATTCCCAGGAAGCCTTGCAGGTCTCTTGTTATCAGGTGTGCTCCCTGGGGCATTTGGTGGGCAGCTGTGAGATACAGGAAGCTGGACTAGATGGGCCTTTGTTCTGATTCAGCGGGGCTGTTCTTATGTTCTTCTTGAGTCCTGTGTGTTGTTTTTTTTTTTTTAATGTAACAGGTGTCTCAATTTATGAACTTTTAAAAATTACATACCTGATAAGCCCCCTGATTGTAAAGGCGACTTGAGGGAATAGGTCAAGCATTATTGCAGAAGTGCTGCTCTGCTACGTAACAGTGATTCAGGCTGCAGTCCTATCCACGTCTACCTGGGATAAGCTCCTTTGACTGTAATGGGTCTTCTGAGTAGACATGCACAGGACTGAGCTCTCACACAGACCTCTTTGTAGCATACCATTCTTTGGTGTGAAAATGTCCAAGCAAAACCTAAGTAACTGGTCAAGTGATATGGATTTGGTCCTTGCGTTTCCTTATGGAATCTTTATGGAAAGCTGATGCAGTTGTTTAGGGATGGAGGGAGCGAAGGTACATCTGTTGGTCTTATGCTAGGAATGGTCTCTGAAATGCACAGTAGCAGTCTTTCCCTGTGCTCTCTTTTCTGCCTATCTGTTTAGCCTTCTACTTATTAGTGAAAATACTGGCTGGTGTGTGAGCAAGACAGTTTTCTAAGCCTTATTTGCCCTTCCTACAGCTTTTGTGGCTCTGATAAGATGCTGATATTCCTCCAAGCTGACTTTTGCAGAATATTTGCTCAGGCAATCCTGTAGTCCAGGATATTATTTTGCTTGTGTCAAGATTTAAATAGGTTTTTTCTCCTAATACTTTGCTATTGAGGCAAAGAAATGGCTGAGAAATAACCCAATAAAAGCTAATAAAATACCATGAGATACTCTCCCTTTAATACAGTCAACAGGTGGAAGGTTTGGTAGCAATGGAGGGGGTGCGGTGAGAATTGAAACAAGCTTCTGAGCTGGACTATTTTCTCGAATTACTAGGCGAGAACAGTGATGTCACTTCCTGCTTGAACGATGTCACTTCTGGCCACGACAACACTTCCAGGTTGATGACATCACTTCTGGCGGGTCCTGGACAGATTATCATTCTCCAAAGTGGATCCCGGTCTAAAAGGTGTGAGAACCACTGCTATAGAGTTTCAAAGCAGGAGAAATGAATAGAATAAATTTTTGGTTAAGGAGATGGAGTTGGTTACAAAACAGGAACACTTTAGTGTTGGCAGACAGCTTGGCAAATGGCCTTACCGTTCAGCCCAGTCCTAACTAAATTCCCATGCACCAATGCAGTGGCACCAGCCCCAGCTGTGCTGCATCCCATGGGAGAACTTTGGCTGCTGGAGGTCTCTCCAGATGAGGAGGCATTTGTCCCCTTGCCCCAGGGTAAGCTCCAGCAGCCTCAACTTGAACCTGTGCCTGTGAAATTGCTGGCGCAAGTTAGAGTTGATCCATGTAGGTGGAATCAGCCCAGGGGATAGGATACAGTGCATGCTAGTGCCCCCAATCCAACCTCCCCCAGGGCCTGATCTGCCCACTCCTGCCCCCGCCACTGCCCTTCTTTGCCCCATTCCACCCTCTCCCCACTCTCCCTCTGTTTTTCCCTTGCCTGTGCACCAGGCGTACCTGCTACGACAGGCGTCCCTGCCTGCAGGTCTTTCAGGCTGTTGCAAAGCACTTTGTGGTGCTTTTGTGACAGCGTGGCGAGCCTGTGGAGCACATGCTCTGCCAGTGTTCCAATTAGCAAGGCTTGGGCTAAAAAAGAATCTTGATGCCACCATATGCGCAATCAGATCGAGATTGCTTATTTGCAATGTTTTGTTGATTCACAAGTGCGCACGGTGACACAGACGGGAGCAAGAAGCAAACGGACTGGAAATTGAGACAAACCATGTATAACTTGGTTCTAAAATTAATCTGAGGCACTCCATTAGTTCAATTGGAATTCAGAAAGGGAGTAAACCAGAGGAACAATCAGGAAAGAGAATGACAAAAGCCCCTCTCATCTCTGGAGCGTAGCAGAATCTGTCTTTGTTGCAGGTGTGAAAAAGAACCCCCCTTGGCCAGGTGCCCTCCCTTCTTCCACAGCAGTCTAATTGCCAAACCTGCATCTCAGGCACTTCCTCTCCTGTCTTGAATCATGAATATGCAACTCCTGCTCAGAAGAGCTAAGAACATCGTTTACTGTCGGAGTTGAAGCCGCTCGCTTTGCACTCTGCAAATTGCTCAAAAAACGTGGGACGAGGCACCTGGAATTTCAGCCAGGGAATTCTCCCAAGGGGGAAGGCAGGACCGTCACAATCGCAGTTGATGGATGAGGGGCAAATCCTTTACTCGAGCCCTATTGTGAAAAAATAGCACCAACCCTTCCTGTAATGAGTTTTTAAAAATTAATATGAAATTGGAGGTGATGTGGTGTCTGTGCTTCTGAGCCCTCAAGGCAAGCCAGCTCCCTGTTTTTCAATGTTTCAGTGGCTGGTTCAGGGAAAGGTGAGTTTTGATTTTGGTTTTACTTGTGATGATTTAGACATGGAATCCCTAGCATGTATGCACTGCTGAAACAGAGACGCCTGCGTTGGCTTGGTCATGTCGTGAGAATGGATGATGGCTGGATCCCAAAGGATCTCCTCTATGGAGAACTCGTGCAAGGAAAGCGCCCTACAGGTAGACCACAGCTGCGATACAAGGACATCTGCAAGAGGGATCTGAAGGACTTAGGAGTGGACCTCAACAAGTGGGAAACCCTGGCCTCTGAGCGGCCCGCTTGGAGGCAGGCTGTGCAGCATGGCCTTTCCCAGTTTGAAGAGACACTTTGAAGTTTGAAGAGACACTTTGAAGAGACACCAACAGTCTGAGGCAAAGAGGCAAAGAAGGAAGGCCCATAGCCCGGGAGACAGACCAGGGACAGACTGCACCTGCTCCCAGTGTGGAAGGGATTGTCACTCCCGAATCGGCCTTTTCAGCCACACTAGATGCTGTTCCAGAACCACCTTTCAGAGCGCGATACCAGAGTCTTTCAAGACTGAAGGTTGCCAACAGTCAAGGGCCAATGGATACATGCCTGCAACACAGAGGCTCTTCCACCTCCCGTCTCCCCTTACTCTACGCCAGAGGTGCCCAAACCCCAGCCCGTGGGCCACTTGCGGCCCACCGTGGGTCCCCATCTGGCCCCCAAGTGGGTTGAGTGCCTCCAATGGGCACACAGCCCGCGGAAGAATCACCGTGGCCCGCGCTGACCCAGAACGCGAGCTCCCGGTATGTCTTTCCCTCGCTGCTGGCAGCGGGCGAGCGCCACCACAGAAGCAATGGCAGTAGCCACCACCCTCACCTATGAGGCTCCCTCCCTAAATAACTTTGGTGTGAAGCAAAGAGCGAGTCTCTATTTAAACAAACTTTATTCTTTTTTTTACTGCTGCCTGCAACCTTCCTGCCCCAAATATGTGCTTGCTCTGTTACGGAACTTTTCCTGTGGTTCTCCTCCTCTGCCGCCCCCTTTTCCTGGATAAAAAGATGCACGCCTGCCCTGCGTTGTCTGCCTCTGGTTTTTAAAATGCTTGCTCTGCTACTGTGGCCATGTGCGGTGGGCAACAACCCCTCTGGTGTTTCCCATTTCGTCCCTCAGATACATATTTTTAAAATTCTCCTCTTTCTTTTGGGGTGGGATTTTGTGCAGCAAAATGTGTATTTAGCTCCACTATTCTGTCACTGATGTTTCCATGTGTTCCTTGACTTTTTTCTTTTTTCTTCCTTGCCAAAAGGTGTGTGCTTCAGGGCACATCCTGCCTGTTTCTGAACAAGTTATATCTGTGGGGGCATCCCGCCTCAGAGTCAGCTTATGTCTCCATGTATTTAAGAACATAAGAACAGCCCCACTGGATCAGGCCATAGGCCCATCTAATCCAGCTTCCTGTATCTCACAGCGGCCCACCAAATGCCCCAGGGAGCACACCAGATAACAAGAGACCTGCAAGGCCTCCTGGGAATTGTAGTTAAGAACATAAGAACAGCCCCACTGGATCAGGCCATAGGCCCATCTAGTCCAGCTTCCTGTATCTCACAGCGGCCCACCAAATGCCCCAGGGAGCACACCAGATAACAAGAGACCTGCAAGGCCTCCTGGGAATTGTAGTTAAGAACATAAGAACAGCCCCACTGGCTCAGGCCTTAGGCCCATCTAGTCCAGCTTCCTGTATCTCACAGCGGCCCACCAAATGCCCCAGGGAGCACACCAGATAACAAGAGACCTGCAAGGCTTCCTGGGAATTGTAGTCAAGAACATAAGAACAGCCCCACTGGATCAGGCCAAAGGCCCATCTAGTCCAGCTTCCTGAATCTCACAGCGGCCCACCAAATGCCCCAGGGAGCACACCAGATAACAAGAGACCTGCAAGGCCTCCTGGGAATTGTAGTTAAGAACATAAGAACAGCCCCACTGGCTCAGGCCTTAGGCCCATCTAGTCCAGCTTCCTGTATCTCACAGCGGCCCACCAAATGCCCCAGGGAGCACACCAGATAACAAGAGACCTGCAAGGCCTCC
The DNA here is from genome assembly GCF_035046505.1 of Tiliqua scincoides. Lineage (NCBI taxonomy): Eukaryota > Metazoa > Chordata > Lepidosauria > Squamata > Scincidae > Tiliqua > Tiliqua scincoides. The sequence goes on along the minus strand of NC_089824.1, from coordinate 3,794,301 downwards.
TGGGAATTGTAGTTAAGAACATAAGAACAGCCCCACTGGCTCAGGCCTTAGGCCCATCTAGTCCAGCTTCCTGTATCTCACAGCGGCCCACCAAATGCCCCAGGGAGCACACCAGATAACAAGAGACCTGCAAGGCTTCCTGGGAATTGTAGTCAAGAACATAAGAACAGCCCCACTGGATCAGGCCTTAGGCCCATCTAGTCCAGCTTCCTGTATCTCACAGCGGCACACCAAATGCCCCAGGGAGCACACCAGATAACAAGAGACCTGCATCCTGGTGCCCTTCCTCGCATCTGACATAGTCCATTTCTAAAATCAGGAGGTTGTGCATACACATCATGGCTTGTACCCTGTCATGGATTTTTCCTCCAGAAACGTGTCCAATCCCCTTTTAAAGGCGTCCAGGCCAGATGCCGTCACCACATCCTGTGGCAAGGAGTTCCACAGACCAACCAGGAGTTCCACAGACCAATTTCTGGCTTTGTCTGTATGCTTTTTCCTGGCCAAGAGGAAGGTGCGTGTGTGTGTGCGTGCGCGCGCGCGAGAGAGAGTGAGAAAGAGAAAGCACACACACATCAGTGACATTACTAATACTGCTGTCTCATTACTTCCCTCAGGTATGGATAGAAAGAAGAGAAAAGTGAACAATGAGGGCCGTCTTTTCAACCCAGAATGGGGTACCAAGTACTTTTTCACACACTGCAAGGAGAAAGCCCTGTGCCTTATCTGCAATGAGAACGTTGCTGTTCTCAAGGAATACAATCTGCGTCGCCACTATGAGACCAAGCATAAGAGGACATACTCGCAGTACACAGGAGCACAGCGTTCTGAGAAACTGGAGCAACTCAAACAAAGTTTGGAGTCACAGCGTGCTGTGTTCATGCACAGGAGAACAGAGAATGAAGCTGTGACATACAGATTGTCTTGAAGGGGGAAGCCATTCACAGATGCAGAACTAATCAAAGGCTGTGCAGTGGATATGGTGGAAGAGATAACCCCAGGTTATGAAAGTGTTTTCAACATGGTGAGTCTATCACGAAGTACTGTAACTCGAAGATTAGAAGATATTGGAAACAACATTGTCCATCAAACTGTAGACAAGGCAAGCCAGTTTCAGGCATACTCTCTGGCTCTTGACGAGCCTACAGATGTGTGTGACACCTCACAGCTCCTGGTGTTCTTCCGTGGTGTTGACAGCGAATTTAATGTGACTCAAGAATTGGCATCAGTGCACAGCAGGCATGGCACAGCGACTGGGGAAGACATCTTCAAAGAATTAGAAAAGTCTTTATTAGAATACAAACTGGACTGGAGTAAGCTGAAATGTGTGACAATTGATGGAGGAAAGAACATCTGGGGTGAAGAAAGGGTTGGCTGGACAAATAACAAGAAGAGTGGAGAGTAGTGGACTGTCAAAGCCTATGTTTCTGCATTGTATCATCCATCAGCAAGCACTGTGTGTAAAATATGTGGACATGACTTGTGTTCTGAAACCTGTGGTAGATACAATAAATGACATAAGATCTCATGGGCTGATTCATCGCCAATTTTGTGAGTTCCTGAAGGAGACTGATTCAGAGATCATAGACTTGCCCTTCTATACAGCAGTCAGATGGCTCAGTTGCGGGAAGGTCCTCTCGCGCTTTTTCCAGCTCAGAAAGAAAATAAAATTATTTCTGCTACAGAAGAATCACCATGTACCCGTCCTGTATAACACTGACTGGCTTATGAAACTGGCTTTTTTTGTAGATTTGATATCCCACATGAACCAACTCAATATCAGTATGCAAAGAGAAAACAGTCTAATCAGTGATGTCTTCTCACTTGTGAAGACATTCAGGTCCAAATTGCTGCTCCTTGGAAGGAATGTACAACACCAGAACTTGGAGGAGCACTTACCCACCTGTGCAAAATTGCGTGCTGAGAGTAGAGCAGCGTTTCCATCATCATTTGCTGCAGAAAAAGTCAGGAAGCTTCACAAACAATTCACAGAACGCTTCTCTGACCTGGATGCTCACACAGAGGAAATAAAAATGTTTCAGAATCCCTTTGACTGTGATGTGGACAGACTGCCAGGTCGGTTCCAAATGGAAATAATTGAATTGCAGTCATAACATAAGAACATAAGAACAGCCCCACTGGATCAGGCCATAGGCCCATCTAGTCCAGCTTCCTGTATCTCACAGCGGCCCACCAAATGCCCCAGGGAGCACACCAGGCAACAAGAGACCTCATCCTGGTGCTCTCCCCTACATCTGGCATTCTGACTTAACCCATTCCTAAAATCAGGAGGTTGCGCATACACATCATCGCTTGTACCCCATAATGGACTTTTCCTCCAGAAACTCGTCCAATCCCCTTTTAAAGGCGTCTAGGCTAGACGCCAGCACCACATCCTGTGGCAAGGAGTTCCACAGACCGACCACGCGCTGAGTAAAGAAATATTTTCTTTTGTCTGTCCTAACCCGCCCAACACTCAATTTTAGTGGATGTCCCCTGGTTCTGGTATTATGTGAGAGTGTAAAGAGCATCTCCCTATCCACTCTGTCCATCCCCTGCATAATTTTGTATGTCTCAATCATGTCCCCCCTCAAGCGTCGCTTTTCTAGGCTGAAGAGGCCCAAACGCCGTAGCCTTTCCTCATAAGGAAGGTGCCCCAGCCCCGTAATCATCTTAGTCGCTCTCTTTTGCACCTTTTCCATTTCCACTATGTCTTTTTTGAGATGCGGCGACCAGAACTGGACACAATACTCCAGGTGTGGCCTTACCATAGATTTGTACAACGGCATTATAATACTAACCGTTTTGTTCTCAATACCCTTCCTAATGATCCCAAGCATAGAATTGGCCTTCTTCACTGCCGCCGCACATTGGGTCGACACTTTCATCGACCTGTCCACCACCACCCCAAGATCTCTCTCCTGATCTGTCACAGACAGCTCAGAACCCATCAGCCTATATCTAAAGTTTTGATTTTTTGCCCCAATGTGCATGACTTTACACTTACTGACATTGAAGCGCATCTGCCATTTTGCTGCCCATTCTGCCAGTCTGGAGAGATCCTTCTGGAGCTCCTCACAATCACTTCTGGTCTTTACCACTCGGAAAAGTTTGGTGTCGTCTGCAAACTTTGCCACTTCACTGCTCAACCCTGTCTCCAGGTCATTTATGAAGAGGTTGAAAAGCACCGGTCCCAGGACAGATCCTTGGGGCACACCGCTTTTCACCTCTCTCCATTGTGAAAATTGCCCATTGACACCCACTCTCTGCTTCCTGGCCTCCAACCAGTTCTCAATCCACGAGAGGACCTGTCCTCTAATTCCCTGACTGTGGAGTTTTTTCAGTAGCCTTTGGTGAGGGACCGTGTCAAACGCCTTCTGAAAGTCCAGATATATAATGTCCACGGGTTCTCCCGCATCCACATGCCTGTTGACCTTTTCAAAGAATTCTATAAGGTTTGTGAGGCAAGACTTACCCTTACAGAAGCCATGCTGACTCTCCCTCAGCAAGGCCTGCTCGTCTATGTGTTTTGAGATCCTATCTTTGATGAGGCATTCCACCATCTTACCCGGTATAGATGTTAGGCTGACCGGCCTATAGTTTCCCGGGTCCCCCCTCTTTCCCTTTTTAAAAATAGGCGTGACATTTGCTATCCTCCAATCTTCTGGCACCGTGGCCGTTTTGAGGGACAAGTTGCATACCTTAGTCAAGAGATCTGCAACTTCATTCTTCAATTCCTTAATAACCCTTGGGTGTATGCCATCAGGGCCCGGTGACTTATTGATCTTTAATTTATCAATGAGGTCTGAAACATCTTCTCTTTTAACCTCTATCTGACTTAACTCCTCGGTTAGGAGGGGCCGTTCGGGCAGCGGTATCTGCCCGAGGTCTTCTGCCGTGAAGACAGATGCAAAGAACTCATTTAATTTCTCTGCCATCTCTAAGTCTCCTTTTATCTCCCCTTTCCCTCCCTCACCATCCAGAGGACCAACCGCTTCTCTGGCGGGTTTCCTGCTTCTAACATATTTGAAGAAGCTTTTATTATTCCCCTTAATGTTGCTGGCCATGCGTTCCTCATAGTCTCGCTTGGCCTCCCCTATCACCTTCTTACATTTCTTTTGCCACAGTTTATGTTCCTTTTTATTCTCTTCATTAGGGCAAGACTTCCATTTACGGAAGGAAGCTTCCTTGCCCTTCACAGCCTCTCTAACTTGGCTGGTTAGCCATGCGGGCACCCTCCTGGATTTAGTGGAACCCTTCTTTCTTTGCGGTATACACCTCTGCTGGGCCTCTATTACTGTTGTTTTAAGCAGCCTCCATGCACTCTGGAGAGACTGGACTCTTTTTACCCTCCCTTTCAACCTCCTTCTAACCAGCCTCCTCATTTGAGGGAAGTCCGCCCGTCGGAAGTCAAGGGTTTTTGTGACAGATTTGCCTGGTATTCTTCCCCCAACGTGCACGTCAAAACGGATCGCAGCATGATCACTGTTCCCCAATGGCTCAGTAACGTTTACATCTCTAACCAGGTCCTGCGTACCGCACAAAATTAAATCCAGAGTCACCTGTCCTCTGGTGGGCTCCGTGACTAGCTGATCTAAGCCACAGTCATTTAGCACGTCAAGAAATCCGGTTTCCTTATCGTGACCAGTCAAATGATCTGCTGAGAGCAAGGCACAAGGAAGGAGACCTGGCGCAATTCTATAAATCTCTGCAGCCTGAGAAATTCCCAAATTTGAAAGAATTTGCTCGTGGATCTCTCTCTATTTTTGGGACAACACGCCTCTGCGAGCAGACATTTTCAAGAATGAAATATGTAAAATCAAAATACAGCTCCACATTAACTGATGAGCATTTGAAGTCATTACTGATACTAGTACCAGATTACAATGAACTATTCAGATCAAGACAACAGCTCCACCACTCTGACTGAAAGTTCATAGTGCTCAAAGTTCATAGTTCTCATGTGTTTTGCCTGTATTATAGTTCTCATGTGTATTTGTATTATAAAGTTCAGTAAAATTCATTTGTTCATATAAGTTCCATCTGTAATGTATTCATTTATGTAAATTTATTCAAATTTGAAATGCAAATTAATTGGGTTTTTTTCTTTGGCCCTCCTGCCAAAGAGATGATGCGGCCCTCCTGCCAAAATGTTTGAGCACCCCTGCTCTACGCCCAGCTTTTCATCTCTCATCCTCATTCTCATCTCCTTGGCCTGTTGCCCTGTTTTCTCAGTTGTCCATAATTATCACAAATCTGGCTGAGAATGAACATATGGTAGATTTCCTCTTCTCGAGCCTCTCTCTTAATAACAATAATAACAATAACAGGTATTTATATACCGCCTTTCTTGGTCTTTATTCAAGACCTTATTCAAGGTGGTTTACATAGGCAGGCTTTATTTAAATCCCTTATTAAATAGGGATTTTTACAATTGAAAGAAGGTTCTTTCTTTCAAGAACCACTACATTCAGGTGTTTCATTCCGATCTAGCTTCACATTCTGGCCTCCATCCTCCCACGCTCAGAGCAGATGGAATCGCTCGGCTTCAGCTTGTCAGCTGCTTCAAGGTCGCACGGTGCCAGTGGCCTCGAACTGGCGACCTTGTGGATGTTATCTTCAGGCAGACGGAGGCTCTACCCTCTAGACCAGACCTCCTGCCCAGTTCTCTTCACATAAGAACTGTTTACATTTAGGTCATAGCCACATGACTGGCTCAGGAAATGCTTCATTGTTTTATTTAATTTTGGATTCCCCTCCTTCCACATTCGAAGTGTTACCCCCACAGAAAAAAGGTTTGTTTGTGGCTCCCTCACTTTGTCTCCCCTCTTCCTTCCCCACCAAACCACTGTGCTGGACCATCAGCCACTACACATGGTCTCAGCACAAGAAATAGATTTTCCCAGTGTGCGCATGTTACCCATGTTCAGAAAACATGATAGCAGTGGGGGGGGGGGGAGGGCCACAAATAATAGCTTACTAGTAAGTCAAGTCGACATTTGTGGATCCCTGGGTTGGTACCGTCTATGGGCAGAGCATGTTAGCTTGGCAGTGGTCCTTTCCCTGAGGGAAAGACCTGCATTGTATGGTTTCTTTTGAACATATTTTTTCTTCTTTCCTGAAAAACAGTTGCTCATAATTAGCTATTTTATGTATTAGCTGTTTTGTACATAGGAAAAGTGAGCAATTAACACTTTTTTAAATAAATAACTCTTTAATGGGGGGTTTATATGTGCCCTATGCTTCTCAAGCCATTGTGACCACTGGGGACACTATGAAGATGCACTTTAGTGCAGGATTCCTCAACAGTGTACTAGGAAGGTGCTGGCAAGCTGCCAATTAGGCATGTTCTCTCTCTCTCTCTCTCTCTCTCTCACACACACACACACACACACACACACACACTGCAAATGATCCTCTTTCTCTAATCCATCACAGCCAATTGCTTAGTTTGCACGGAGAAGAAGGGAACCTATGGAGAACAACACAGTGATTGGTGAAAGTCCAGGTGCAACATCAACTTGTGCATTGCTTCAAGCATTTCATAGCCGAGAGCAAGTCTCCCTGTCCCTGTTACGCTGTGTGGCTGTGTGACCATGCAGCTCAAAGCCAAGCTCTGCACAGGTCAGAGATCTGCTGAAACAGAAGTTTGCAATGACGTTGCTGAATGCCGGAAAACACCCTGCCCTTCTGTGCAACAAGTGAAGGCCTGCATGCAGCACTACAGACCCCTTACGGGGAATATTGCTGCATGTGCCTCTGCTGCTTTGGTAGCAGAAGAAATTTTGGCACATCTTGATTTCTTTGCAAAGGTGGGATTGACACTTGCCCGCTCCCCACATTTTTTCACAGTTGTTTAAAATTCCTTCCTCCCTCTTCTGCTGGCCACCCAACTACAGAGGAACCCCAAAGCATGCAAGTAAGTGTGAATGGCCTTCTAAGACTGCTGCAGTTCCTCCATGCTGCCAAATTGCCAGCACCCAGGAGATGAAGCCTGAGGATAAAAGAAGAGCCCTGCAGGATCTAATATATTCTAGAATTATTATCAACCATATATTCTAACATCTGGGAGCTCACAATCAGGACAAGGAGGCAATAGCCCCCCACCCCCAGCAATGGATATTTAGAGGTCTATTTTCCCTGAAGCTGGAGGTTTCACTCGGCATTCATGGCTTACAGCCCTTGATGGACCATTCCTTCATGAACAGGTAGAGCAGGGGTGCTCACACTTTTTTGGCTCGCGAGCTACTTTGAAACCCAGCAAGGCCCGGAGATCTACCAGAGTTTTTTTTACAATGTTCGCGCCATCATAACATATAACATTTATGTGTACAATGTATGTTGGTGTACCTTGAGCCCCACTGAGTATAACAGGACTTACTCCTGAGTAGACATGCCTAGGATTAGGCTGTGAGGCTGCAATCCTAGCCACACTTACCTGGGAGTAAGCCCCATTGAGTACAATGGGCCTTACTCCCGGCGTTTCCTCCCAGAGGCACCTGAAGGGGAGGGTGGGTCGGCACTCCGCGATCTACTCATTTTGCCTCGCGATCTACCGGTAGATCGCGATCCACCTATTGAGCACCCCTGAGGTAGAGGAACAGAGCCAAAGAGAGCTCCCAGAGCTCCTACCAATGCTTGCCTCAGTCCTCCGGACTCAGATAATTTGGTGTCCAGACCTGGCTCCCTTTTAGAGATTAACCACTTGCTTTTCATCGTCACTGTGCTACCCGGAGCCTTGATGTCAAAAATAGAACTCCTACAAGCCATTCCTGTTTCCTGCAAGAAAGATATTTTATTTCTAATGCACAAACACCCCCTTCTGGCTCTCGCATACTTGCAAAGACATAAATTTCTAAGAATCGGCTGTAGGTAACATAATGATGCCAGTAAATCCATCCTCATGAATACGCCATGAGAAACCAACCAGAGGGGGGGAAATCACCTATCACAGGGAGCTAAAGAAAAGAATGAACACAGGAAAGGAGGCACTCAGAAAGGGGGCTCTCTATGGTTTTTAAAATTATATTTATTTAGTTGGACAATTCTTTGGAATGGATCCTTCTCCCCTCCCCTCCCTTTCTTCAGATTAATGGCACCAAAGTAATAGAAGAGATAAAGGCTCCATAGAGATGTTAGTGGCTCATTCATCAGCCGTACATGACAAAAAGGTGAGATGACGGAAACATTCAGAGAAAACAAAGAAACGGGCGCTCAACACTGTGTCATTTTCATAGAGGGACGTCAAACAGCTAATGAAACTTTCATCCAACAACTCGCACTTGGAATTAAGAATAAATCTTGCCACCTAGCAAATTACAGTTGAGGGGGGATGGGGAGCTGTGTAGGAGGCACCAAAGGAACGTCTCCTGTAGCAAGCTTTGGTTTCAAAAAGTGCACCTGTCCATTGGAAAGATCTGCACACCCAGCAGCAGTGCATGTCAGGGTAGTAGCATAGCTAGAGGGGGTGCAAAGCACTAAGTTTTGCTGGCGCCTAAATGTGCCATGTAAGGGACCCTCCCCCCTCCCTTTCAGAGCCATTCCTGGTGGCGAGAGCAAAACAGAGGGATTTGCCTCTAGCTATGCAGCTGTCACTACCCACTCTGCCAAAGATCTCCAGCAGCTCATGGATCGTTTTAGCAAGGCCTGCCAAGATTTTGGACTGACAATCAGCCTGAAGAAAACACAGGTCATGGTTCAGGATGTGGACTCACCTCCCTGCATTACAATCTCTGAGCATGAACTGGAGGTTGTCCATGACTTTGTGTACCTTGGCTCAACGATCTCCGACACTCATTCTCTCGATGCCGAGCTAAACAGGCGCATCGGTAAAGCAGCTACCACGCTTTCCAGACTCACAGAGAGAGTCTGGTCCAACAAGAAGCTGACGGAACATACCAAGATCCAGGTCTACAGAGCTTGCGTCCTGAGTACACTTCTGTACTGCAGCGAGTCATGGACTCTTCGCCCACAACAGGAGAGGAAACTGAGCGCTTTCCACATGCGCTGCCTCCGACGCATCCTCGGCATCACCTGGCAGGACAAAGTTCCAAACAACACAGTCCTGGAACGTGCTGGAATCCCTAGCATGTATTCACTGCTGAAACAGAGACGCCTGCGTTGGCTTGGTCATGTCGTGAGAATGGATGATGGCCGGATCCCAAAGGATCTCCTCTATGGAGAACTCGTGCAAGGAAAGCGCCCTACAGGTAGACCACAGCTGCGATACAAGGACATCTGCAAGAGGGATCTGAAGGCCTTAGGGATGGACCTCAACAAGTGGGAAACCCTGGCCTCTGAGCGGCCCGCTTGGAGGCAGGCTGTGCAGCATGGCCTTTCCCAGTTTGAAGAGACACTTTGCCAACAGTCTGAGGCTAAGAGGCAAAGAAGGAAGGCCCATAGCCAGGGAGACAGACCAGGGACAGACTGCACTTGCTCCCGGTGTGGAAGGGATTGTCACTCCCGGATTGGCCTTTTCAGCCACACTAGACGCTGTGCCAGAACCACCTTTCAGAGCGCGATACCATAGTCTTTCGAGACTGAAGGTTGCCAATACAATACATGTTACTGCATCTGGGATCCCAGGCTGCAGCCAGACACCCACAAAGTACCAGGGGAGGAGCCCTTTATCAATGGGGAAGTGAGAGCGGCTGTAGAAATTTGAGTGGCTGGGTATGTCCTTTGTACTCAGGAGGTCCAAGATTCAGTCTCTGGAATCTCCAGCAAGAACCTCTAGCACTGTAGACCAGCTCCTCGTGATGCCCCTCAGAGTAGAAAATGTTGGCCTACATCAGTGATTTTCAGCATTCTTCTTCTCATGGCACACTGATCTCTGTTGTCTTTCTATGGTCTTCGCTTTCTGTGATGTCACTTCCAGCTTTGGGAGATTCTTCTGGGTTCTGCAGCTCTGTTTTTAGGGCAACCGTCTGCAGAATGCATTCTCTGTCCCTCTTCCAATTTATTGCTACGTATAGTTGCTCTAGAAACAGAGCCGCAGAACCTGGATGACTTTTTCAGGGGTTTTCAACCGCTGTCCTCCAAACTCTTTGTGTACCTTGGCTTTCAAGAACCTATGAATTGTGAAATCTGTGTGCAACTTGCCTAGTGAAGCAGGCCTCACTCCTTGGTGAGTGTGGGATTTTCTTCTCTACTGCATGTCAAGGAAGCAGCACTGATGTGGACTGTGAAATTCTTGTGACTTTCTAAGGGCCAGCTGCTGCATCTGTGTTTTGGATTGGCTGATGATGCACAGGCTTGCTAAAGCAAGAGCTGGCTTTCTGGAGGGTTAGAGGTGCAAAATGCAACAGGGAAGCCTTTTTCATTCTTTCTTTGGGATAAATTGTTTGTCCTTACAAATGAAATCACACAGGAGGTGGCAGAGTTTAATCTCGGTATACAGTAGCAGCTTTGGGTGATGCAGACTGCCCAGACCTTTGTGTTAGATCTCTATAGTAGGAGAGGGAATGGAGCAAGAGGGGGTGCAAAGCACTAAGTTTTGCAGGCACCACAATGTGCCGCATAAGGGGCCACTTCCCCTCCTCTTCTGTTGCCATTCCCAGCGGAGAGAGAAAAATGGAGACGGTCGCCTGTTCAGCTGCCTCCCAAACTTAGTACTTTGCACCCCCTCCAGCTACACTACTGGAGGGAACTCTAAAGTTAATTTGGAAGTTCCTTCTCCTTGGGCAGAACTCTTGAGTAGGAATGTCTGAGGGAAGCCAAGAGAGCTGTAAGGAGTCTAGCCCAGTCTTACGGGGAAAGTTCCATACACCCAGAGATTTTGCCCCCCCCCCCCCAAAAAAAAAACAAATTGGGTGCGAATTCCTCCTGAGGTTGGGAGTGGTCCAACCAAGAGCTGACCTGCAGCCACTTGCATCAGCAGCAGATTGCCCTGGGGTAGAAGATTTGGCAGGTCCTACACCCTGAGTGCACCACTGCCTTCCTCCAGTCATGCACAGACACAAGCTGCATTGATTTGCTTCTCACTCACCCATCTGTCTTCTTCCTCAATGTGCTTCTTGCATGGTTACTTCAAACCTGGAACTGAAGGATGTCCAGTTTTATTCAAAACACATAGACGAACAGGCCTTGCTGAGGGAAGGTCAGCATGGCTTCTGTAAGGGTAAGTCTTGCCTCACGAACCTTATAGAATTCTTTGAAAAGGTCAACAGGCATGTGGATGTGGGAGAACCCGTGGACATTATATATCTGGACTTTCAGAAGGCGTTCGACATGGTCCCTCACCAAAGGCTACTGAAAAAACTCCACAGTCAGGGAATTAGAGGACAGGTCCTCTCATGGATTGAGAACTGGTTGGAGACCAGGAAGCAGAGAGTAGGTGTCAATGGGCAATTTTCACAATGGAGAGAGGTGAAAAGCGGTGTGCCCCAAGGATATGTCCTGGGACCGGTGCTTTTCAACCTCTTCATAAATGACCTGGAGACAGGGTTGAGCAGTGAGGTGGCTAAGTTTGCAGACGACACCAAACTTTTCTAAGTGGTGAAGACCAGAAGTGATTGTGAGGAGCTCCAGAAGGATCTCTCCAAACTGGCAGAATGGGCAGCAAAATGGCAGATGCACTTCAATGTCACTAAGTGTAAAGTCATGCACATTGGGGCAAAAAATCAAAACTTTAGATATAGGCTGATGGGTTCTGAGCTGTCTGTGACAGATCAGGAGAGAGATCTTGGGGTGGTGGTGGACAGGTCGATGAAAGTGTTGACCCAATGTGCGGCGGCAGTGAAGAAGGCCAATTCTATGCTTGGGATCATTAGGAAGGGTATTGAGAACAAAATGGCTAATATTATAATGCCATTGTACAAATCTATGGTAAGGCCACACCTGGAGTATTGTGTCCAATTCTGGTCACCACATCTCAAAAAAGACATAGTGGAAATGGAAAAGGTGCAAAAGAGAGCGACTAAGATGATTACGGGGCTGGGGCACTTTCCTTATGAGGAAAGGCTACGGCGTTTGGGCCTCTTCAGCCTAGAAAAGAGACATGTCCTGGGGGGGGACATGATTGAGACATACAAAATTATGCAGGGGATGGACAGAGTGGATAGGGAGATGCTCTTTACACTCTCATAGAACACCAGAACCAGGGCACATCCACTAAAATTGAGTGTTGGGCGGGTTAGGACAGATAAAAGGAAATATTTCTTTACTCAGCGTGTGGTCGGTCTGTGGAACTCCTTGCCACAGGATGTGGTGCTGGCGTCTAGCCTAGACGCCTTTAAAAGGGGATTGGACAAGTTTCTGGAGGAAAAATCCATTACGGGGTACAAGCCATGATGTGTATGCGCAACCTCCTGATTTTAGGAATGGGTTATGTCAGAATGCCAGATGCAAGGGAGTGCACCAGGATGAGGTCTCTTGTTATCTGGTGTGCTCCCTGGGGCATTTGGTGGGCCGCTGTGAGATACAGGAAGCTGGACTAGATGGGCCTCTGGCCTGATCCAGTGGGGCTGTTCTTATGTTCTTAACTACAATTCCCAGGAAGCCTTGCAGGTCTCTTGTTATCTGGTGTGCTCCCTGGGGCATTTGGTGGGGCTGCTGTGAGATACAGGAAGCTGGACTAGATGGGCCTATGGCCTGATCCAGTGGGGCTGTTCTTATGTTCTTAACTACAATTCCCAGGAAGCCTTGCAGGTCTCTTGTTATCAGGTGTGCTCCCTGGGGCATTTGGTGGGGCTGCTGTGAGATACAGGAAGCTGGACTAGATGGGCCTATGGCCTGATCCAGTGTGGCTGTTCTTATGTTCTTATTCACAGGGACTGCAGAAGCAAAGGTAGTCTCAAAAATGTGGAGGACATCATGTGCACTGAAGCATGTGTGCTGAATGCATATGTGAACAACTGGGTGTATGTATAGAAATCCACAATTGTGTGAACACCCTGCGAACATTGAGAGTAGCCTTGAACCAGCTCTTGCTCTTGCCAACTCTCTCATGGAACTTGCTATGGCCAGAGCCAGAACTACAGCAGAGGCTGAGGGGCATCTGTCCCTGGCGCTACACCAAGCAGGGGCGCATGACTAGCCCCAGGCTCCGCTCTGAGAAGAAGGTGCTGGCAGCTTCTGTGCCCTGTCCCTTCTCCTGCGTGGGAGACTCCACAGAAGGAACGGGGCAAACAAAGCCACCCCAGTGAGCACCCCCTCCTCCAGGGAAGACCTGACTGCCTTGCGCTGGTAGTGACACAAGCAGTCACTTCTGGGTTCTCCCCAGCGTATGCCTTCCCACCCGGAATGGCTGCGAAAGAGAGGGGGAGGGGTCCCCTGCACACTGCGGTGAGGATCCCCACAAGACTTAGTGCTTTGCACCCCCTCTGGCTATGCCACTGGGCTAGAGTCATCCTCGCCACACGCCAAGTGGAAAACGGCATTCTAAATTTGTTGTCACAGGCTCCGCATCTCGTATTGTGTATTCCAGAGCAGTGCAAACAAGGGCCGCGATGCTTTGAGCTGTCATTATCTCTGACTCAGAAGCCTGCTCTGTTGCTCCCCCTTGCAGATGATTTATTAAGAGCTATTTATGCGTGTGACAATATTTCCTTCTGTTCTCCTATTTGTTTCCAGCGTCCTCTCCGCAACTCTGCTCTGCCACTGTGATGAATGATTGCCAGTGTTTTTATTTTCCTCACAAATCCAGGAGCTTTCTTTAGGTTGCCCTCGAGACAGGACTAGAAACTGGACCATCTGTGGCTGCCAAGGAGAGCTTTTCATCCTACCCCCTGTGCCTGCCCCAGGACAGTACCTTCCCCATTCCATCCAGGGAAAAACCTGAGTAGCAATACATTCAGGATGAATGAAAGGAAGCCGCCCTTTGGATAATGCCTAAGTAGCAGCCCAGTCCTAGCAACCCCCTGCAGACACATCAAAAATGCATATGCTGCTTCCTAAGGTGGAGGATAACCTAGAGGCAAAAAAAAAAAAATTGTTCTTACCTCCAAGTAAGCCCTCAAGCCATCTATGAGTCTCCTTGGACATTTGCCATGTATTTGGTAGTATATGTTCAAGGAAGGAGACAGGGTGGGGAAATTTACAAAAGAAGTGATAAGATCCAGTGTTTGCCATTCCCATCAGATCCACCCCCTCCTGCCTCCTCCCTGCCCCCTGGTTCCTCGCCCCCAACCAGAAACGCCCCCCTTCCTCCCACTGCCCTTTCCTCAAAGTGCCTTCATATCCGTTTCTTCAATAGCTCCTTATAGCCCCAGGGATCCTTGTCATTTTGTGGCAAGATTAGAAGAGTTGCCCCCAATTGTGCAATATGCAACATGACGGATGCCATCCTATCTTCTCAGGACGAGGTCTGAAGCACAGAGCAGGTAGACATGGAGATCCCCCTGTGTTGCCCATCACACTCTCAGTCGTCTGACTCTGTGCTTTGTGGGAGAGTAAAATGGCAGTGATCAAAGTGGTTGTGAACAGCCACAGAAGGAATGAATTTGAAGAGGCACTGCGGGGTTGGTCTACAAGCAGCGAATCCTGTGTTCAAATTATCACTCAGTCATGAATCTCATGTGGTGAGGGGTCTGTCGTCTCTTGAGCACACCTATTCTCTTCTGCAAGTGAATTTCCAAGGGTGTATTTTTGTCTGGGCTCTGGTTTCAGCTTCCTAAAGCACTCGATACACTGATGGCATTTGTTTATTTGTCATATTTGCTTTAGTGGGTTATAGCTCACTCTTCAGGTAGTTGCCTTCCAGACAAGTATCATATGATTGCAGTGACAATTGTAAAATGCAATAACAAATAATCAATTATATAAAAGCAACAATCAATTATATAAAAGTAGCCTAAACCAACAGCGACCAGAGGGACTAACCAGCAGGTAACATAATGGAAAAAATGCGATGGTCTGAAAGCCTGAGAAAATAAAAAGACTTTCATCTAGTGCTGAAAGGACATCAGAGATGCTCCAGGCAAATCATCCAGAGGGAGGGCATTCCACAAGCAGGGAGCCACAACTGGGAAGGCCAAGCAAGGGACCATTGCCCACCTCACCTCTAGAAGCAGAGGACTCTGGAATAGAACTTAATATTTAAAGGCACCTCCTTTGGATCTATCTAAACTTAACTTTTAAGAAGTGGTTTTGGAATGTTTCACTTACAGTATCTCAGCAATCCTCAGAACAACCCTGCAAGGTAGACAGACATTATTATACCCATACTGTAGATCAGAAACTGAGGTTTGCCTAAGTCCACCTCATGGAATTCAGGGCAGCAGCAAGCACTGGGGCTAGAACCATCTGGCTCACAGGTCTGTATCGCAGCAGCTACCCTACTACAGCTCACTAACAGACTACCAAACCACTAATATTAATTCTGAGGCTAATAATAATATCCTTAGAAAACAATCTGGTGAATTGCAATCACTGGTTTCCAGTGTCACCTGTTCAGAGAGGGCCCCAGTTTCCTGGTCCACTGTTTTTCAGAGCCTTGCTAGCACGCACGCAGGTCTCCTGCCACTATCTCCAGCCTTCTCCCTCAGATTGCCATCCACCCCCTTTCCTTCCAAGCATGACAAACGGCCCTGCCGTTGCCTCCACCACCAACCTGATCTGCCTGCCGGGTAAGATGGTGGAATGCCTCATCAAAGATAGGATCTCAAAACACATGGACGAACAGGCCTTGCTGAGGGAGAGTCAGCATGGCTTCTGTAAGGGTAAGTCTTGCCTCACAAACCTTATAGAATTCTTTGAAAAGGTCAACAGGCATGTGGATGTGGGAGAACCCGTGGACATTATATATCTGGACTTTCAGAAGGCATTTGACACGGTCCCTCACCAAAGGCTACTGAAAAAACTCCACAGTCAGGGAATTAGAGGACAGGTCCTCTCGTGGATTGAGAACTGGTTGGAGGCCAGGAAGCAGCGAGTGGGTGTCAATGGGCAATTTTCACAATGGAGAGAGGTGAAAAGCGGTGTGCCCCAAGGATCTGTCCTGGGACCGGTGCTTTTCAACCTCTTCATAAATGACCTGGAGACAGGGTTGAGCAGTGAAGTGGCTAAGTTTGCAGACGACACCAAACTTTTCCGAGTGGTAAAGACCAGAAGTGATTGTGAGGAGCTCCAGAAGGATCTCTCCAGACTGGCAGAATGGGCAGCAAAATGGCAGATGCGCTTCAATGTCAGTAAGTGTAAAGTCATGCACATTGGGGCAAAAAATCAAAACTTTAGATATAGGCTGATGGGTTCTGAGCTGTCTGTGACAGATCAGGAGAGAGATCTTGGGGTGGTGGTGGACAGGTCGATGAAAGTGTCGACCCAATGTGCGGCGGCAGTGAAGAAGGCCAATTCTATGCTTGGGATCATTAGGAAGGGTATTGAGAACAAAACGGCTAATATTATAATGCCGTTGTACAAATCGATGGTAAGGCCACACCTGGAGTATTGTGTCCAGTTCTGGTCGCCGCATCTCAAAAAAGACATAGTGGAAATGGAAAAGGTGCAAAAGAGAGCGACTAAGCTGATTACGGGGCTGGGGCACCTTCCTTATGAGGAAAGGCTACGGTGTTTGGGCCTCTTCAGCCTAGAAAAGAGACGCTTGAGGGGGGACATGATTGAGACATACAAAATTATGCAGGGGATGGACAGAGTGGATAGGGAGATGCTCTTTACACTCTCACATAATACCAGAACCAGGGGACATCCACTAAAATTGAGTGTTGGGCGGGTTAGGACAGACAAAAGAAAATATTTCTTTACTCAGCGCGTGGTCAGTCTGTGGAACTCCTTGCCACAGGATGTGGTGCTGGCGTCTAGCCTAGACGCCTTTAAAAGGGGATTGGACAAGTTTCTGGAGGAAAAATCCATTATGGGGTACAAGCCATGATGTGTATGCGCAACCTCCTGATTTTAGGAATGGGTTAAGTCAGAATGCCAGATGTAGGGGAGAGCACCAGGACGAGGTCTCTTGTTATCTGGTGTGCTCCCTGGGGCATTTGGTGGGCCGCTGTGAGATACAGGAAGCTGGACTAGATGGGCCTATGGCCTGATCCAGTGGGGCTGTTCTTATGTTCTTATGTTCTTATGCCTGGAGGAGGGTTTCTAATTTCACTCCATTGCTCATCGCCTGGCTCCTTAATCTTGAGCCACTTTGAGTGTCAGCAGCAATCGCTGGGAATCAGAGATCGGTGCGCATCAGGCTGGCCTCTGATGTATTTGGAATTAATCAGGGACAATTGGAGGTGTTTATTGCAACTGCCACTGCTGCAGCCCCACCAATGACCTTGACTTAGAAGCCTGATGCTATTTCTGGCTCCTTGCCATTAAAATCAGGCTTGAAAGCAAGACACAAAGAGCTCACCAAGCATGTCTGGACATCTTCAAGCCCACGCTGTTTCAGAAACATATGAGCTGGAACTCATACATCACAACATCTCTTCCCTGCTCTGCTGATACTTAGTAGGAAGTGAGCTTTACCCTAGAGTCCCAGAGGTCTCTAAACTTTTTGGCTGAAGGGCCGCATCAAATATCTGGCACATGGTCGAGGGCCGGAAAACAAAATTAGATATAAAATTTAAATAATGGAACTTAGATAAATGAAAAAATGAATGGGCTCAAATGTCCAGGTCTTCTCCAAAAACGAACACAGCCCAAGAAATAAAGCACACACTTAAATGGACCCCCATTCCCCCACCCCACAAGCACAACTCTGGTTGTGTTTGGTCAAGTGGGCCAGAGGCTCTCGGGATCAGAGGCTGGCCACGAGCCAGATAGAGGCTCACCACGGGCCACATCTGGCCCCCGGGCCAGGGTTTGAAGACCCCTGCCCTGGACTAATGACCAACAATGCTTCCTCAATGAACATAGGAGGGGGCCTGATACCAGGTAGGGATGAGCCAAGTCAGGCATGGCCAAGTGCTCATGCCCATCAGAGGTCCTGCCTAGCTGAGAGGACCCCTGAACCCTCAGTGTTGACACTCAACAATCCATCAGTGGATGGGTGAGGGGCACTACTGGGGCCCAGTGCAGGGCTTTGCCCAGGACTCCTAACACTGATAGTGAGTCAGACCCCTAGCCCAGTATTGTGTGCTCTCTCTGGGCTGAGACTCTTTTCCCATTACCTACTGGTTGGCAACCTTCAGTCTCGAAAGACTATGGTATAAGCCTACAGCACCTGGTATTCCCAGGCGGTCTCCCATCCAAGTACTAACCAGGCCTGACTCTGCTTAGCTTCCAAGATCAGGCATGTGCAGGGTAACAATTGCTGCCTGCAGGGTAGTCATTACAACAGCAACTGCAGCAACTGTTACCCTGCACATGCCTGATCTCTGAAGCTAAGCAGGGTCAGGCCTGGTTAGTACTTGGATGGGAGACCGCCTGGGAATACCGGGTGCTGTAGGCTTATACCATAGTCTTTCGAGACTGAAGGTTGCCAACCAACCATTACCTACTACCTGTTCCGTTTAAGTGATGATGTCAAGGACTGAAGCTGGGACCTTCTGCTGCTACAGTCCCTCCCCATCAGTGGGCACCCTTGAGAGAAGATGTTTCTTTAAGTGCGCATCAATGCCTTGTGTGGGCTGCTAGCTACTGAGCACACCCTACCTTCTGTGTTTGGGGATGCAGAGAATTAGTTTGGCATCCAGAAAGTAACTAACAAAGGAGACAGCAGGTTTTGCAGTTGGTGTCGTAGAAGGAGTCAGCGGATAAGAACATAAGAACAGCCCCACTGGATCAGGCCATAGGCCCATCTAGTCCAGCTTCCTGTATCTCACAGCGGCCCACCAAATGCCCCAGGGAGCACACCAGATAACAAGAAGACCTGCAAGGCCTCCTGGGAATTGTAGTTAAGAACATAAGAACAGCCCCACTGGATCAGGCCAGAGGCCCACCTAGTCCAGCTTCCTGTATCTCACAGCGGCCCACCAAATGCCCCAGGGAGCACACCAGATAACAAGAGACCTCATCCTGGTGCCCTCCCTTGGGGGGATGGGGGAGTCACTCCATTTACTTTGGGTGAAGCAACACTGTTTTAAAGACAATAGTGTCTGTCTAGGTGTCTGCCAGCTTGTCTGCCTGCTGCTCCTACCTTACTAGACTATTTGTAAATGGATATTACCAAAACAAAATTCCCTCCATCAGTCTCCAGCACTCTTTCTTCATGGGAAAACTGTTCCTTTTAAAATAGTGTCATCCTACCTCACCCCACCCATGGAACTTCTTATGGTCAGAGTAACAGAGAACATGAAACAACCCTTTCATCAGAAAGCAAACCAAGGAGAAAGCAGTCGGTAACAGATTTCAGCTCACTGAATGAATGGGACCCTTATTTTTGTACAACTTATTACTATGAATATTTAACTTGCCCAAAATTAACTATTATGCTTAGTACTCCATGGCTCATGTTCCTCCAGTTTCAGGAGTTAATACACCATATTGTGCTAATTGGCCTGGAGCAAGAAGGTGAAGTTCTAGTGATACAACTAGATGGAACCTTTCCTTCCACTCCCCTCCAACGTTTCAACTTCCAGCAGATGCAGTCACTCCTGGATCCTTCTGAGGGGGAACAGTACATGAAAGATGAAGAAGATGATGCACATCAAAGCATAAAGTTGTACAGGCAGAAACCACAGCAAGATATTCAGGCCCTCCACAAACTATCATAGAAGATACCACAACTCTAAGAAATCCAGTGGACTGTCTCTGGGTTTGAAAACTCCCCAACGTTTTACAAATGAAAATGGGGACTTGCAGGGTCTTGCATCTTTTTCTCACACCAAGAATGAAACTATAGAGCTTCCTTCTACTGAATCAAACTATTGGGCCATTCAGTTCAGTGCTGTCAACACTGACAGGCAGTGGTAGAATGGAAAGCAATCAAAATGTGCACTTAAAAAATGCACATGAGTTAATAGACCAAATGAATCTAAGTTTGTCTTAATATAAAATTGCATGCAAGACTGGAATAAGTTACCCAAGTGTGGGGGCCCCCTAAGGCATGGGGGCCCCCTGGGAGCAATTGTTCCAATTGGCTTAAAATGGCCATGGGTACTCACGTTTTGCCTCAGTAGCAGATGCAAAGGAACTTGGAAGCCCCTCAAGGAGGGAAAGAAGGAACACAGTGCATTGAGTGTGGGTGAGCCACTAATACCTCTGTGGGATGCCCCTGGGCATAATTCCTGGGAAAGATGTGTCCAGAAGACAACCCTGGTACAAAGGGCCGTGGAGAACCCCAGTCTAAGGAAGGTAAAGGAGCCAGCTGTGAAAACCATGCTCCAAGGCAAGAGGTTTAAGAGTACACTATGGCAGCTCAAAGCAAGACCTGCCCCCTGGATTAGTGTGTTGCAATGATGTAACCCACTCCTAATAAAGTACATCATGGATTCACACCAGGCTTGCCACAGTCTGAACATGTGCTGGCTAGCTACTGGGAGGAGATCTAAAGGGACCTCCCCTTCCCTACAGCAAAGACCATTCAAAAGGCAAGCAGAGGGCCACTGATTTACTTGGGGCAGTGTCCCAAATACAGGGACTGTACCTGGTAAAATGAATTTGTAGCGGAATTGTGCATTCCAAAGAACCTGACAGTTCCACAGGCAAACTTTCATTCTACTTCTTCCCAGCAGATCTCAACTTGTGAGTTCCCCAAAACACACACACACACACACACACACACACAGAGAGAGAGAGAGAGAGAGAGAGAGAGAGACTTCCACAGCAGTGATAAAGCTCTGGTCTTTCATTCTAGTCATCAGGAATTATGTTCATCACTCAAGAAGAGTCCGTTACTTCTACTCGCTGATTGCATTGCATTGCTAAATTATTCAGGCCCAGCAAATGGCTCCTGGAGAGGGTGATGATTCATGCGTCATACACAGCAACCCTTGCAACTTGGAAAGAGGGCTGTTAACAGGGAGAAATAATTAACACTTCAGCTAGCCAATCAGGGAACAGGGAGTCTGACTGGATCAATGGAACTGACACCACACTACTGAACCAAGCTGAGAGGCCCAATGAAAAAGACTTACAATGCAAGCCAAGGCATGTCTACTCAGAAGCAGGTCCTATTTATTTCAACAGGACTTGCTCCCAGCTAAGTGCATATAGGGCTGAGCCTTAACAGGACAATCAGAGTTGTACTGCAAGCACCATGCTCACAGCATATCTTTATCCACTCCCAATCCATGCTTTGCACTGCATTGAAATCCAATTTAAATGCCGCTCTTGTTTGGAATTTGGACACCTGAAGGACTACCTATTCAGACAAGGCCACATAAGGAAGCTCTTCTCCAGGTGCCCTGCTTAAGAAAGGCAGGTGGTGACAGGGGAGTCATCCTGAGACTTGTGACACCACATATGAAATGCCGTTCATAGGGGGGCCTGGAACCTACAGTGATGCCTTTGAGATGCCAGCCAAAGACTGTGTGACTTCCTCGGCATTGTTCCACTTTCATATATGTTGCACTTGGTGGTACTCAGGTCACTGTTTCCAACTGATTCAACAATCCTTGCATCTCATAGCAGGATCTTCGCATCACTTAACATTAAGCCCAGCGCTGTTCTGGTCAGTTTCAGGATCAACATGATTCCAAAGGTATCTAGAAATCAGTGGCGTAGCTAGAGGGAGTGAAAGAAATAAGTTTTGCAAGGAGCCTCACCACAGTGTGCAAAGGGCCCCTCCAACTCCAGGCATACTCCTCTGCTTTGCTCCCACTGCCTGGAATGGCTCTGAAGAGGAGGAAGAGGGTCCCCTTGCACACTGTAGTGAGGCTCCCTGCAAAACTTAGTGCTTTGCACCCCCTCTAGTTACACCACTACTAGAAATGTTCTCTCTTCATCGTGAACCAAATATGCATTGACCAGCAGATGTGAGCATAATCAAAATTACCCATTACTATAACACTTGCTCCCAATTTCTTTCTCCATCTCATGATGTGAAACCATGATGTGTATGTGCAACCTCCTGATTTTAGAAATGTGCTATGTCAGATGCAAGGAAGGCACCAGGATGCAGGTCTCTTGTTACCTGGTGTGCCCCCTGGGGCATTTGGTGGGTTGCTGTGAGATACAGGAAGCTGGACTAGATGGGCCTCTGGCCTGATCCAGTGGGGCTGTTCTTATGTTCTTAACTACAATTCCCAGGAGGCCTTGCAGGTCTCTTGTTATCTGGTGTGCTCCCTGGGGCATTTGGTGGGCTGCTGTGAGATACAGGAAGCTGGACTAGATGGGCCTCTGGCCTGATCCAGTGGGGCTGTTCTTATGTTCTCATGATCATTCTCAACATTTTAGTTGCGGGGCAATAGCATAGCCCCAATATTACATTACTTTTTGTGTCTGGTATAGCAACCCATAATGTTTCTGTGGGGGGCGTCTGCTCCTCTTAAGTTTTCTAGTTTATTGACTCAGCGCCCTCTTTGACATAGACCACACCCACTATACCTATATCCCCTACATCAGGGGTGCTCAATAGGTGGATCGCAATCTACCGGTAGATCGCGAGGCAAAATGAGTAGATCGCGGAGTGCAGACCCCCCCCCTTCAGGTGCCTCTGGGAGGAAACGCCGGGAGTAAGGCCCATTGTACTCAATGGGGCTTACTCCCAGGTAAGTGTGGCTAGGATTGCAGCCTCACAGCCTAATCCTAGGCATGTCTACTCAGGAGTAAGTCCTGTTATACTCAGTGGGGCTCAAGGTACACCAACATACATTGTACACATAAATGTTATATGTTATGATGGCGCGAACATTGTAAAAAAAACTCTGGTAGATCTCCGGGCCTTGCTGGGTTTCAAAGTAGCTCTCGAGCCAAAAAAGTGTGAGCACCCCTGCCCTACACCATCCCCACTATACATCTTCCTACCCTTCCTGCAGTTGTGTGTATCCAAGGAATAAAGGGAGTGTATCCAAGTATCCAATGAATGTCTCCGTTCCACCAGGATTCCATGGGATGCAGTACTATATCTTTATGTTTGTATTTACAAGCAGCCATTCCAGTTCCCCCATCCTGGCGTGGAGGTTTCGAGCATTAATATATAAACCGCTATACCCTGAACAGGCCTTGCTGAGGGAGAGTCAGCATGGCTTCTGTAAGGGTAAGTCTTGCCTCACGAACCTTATAGAATTCTTTGAAAAGGTCAACAGGCATGTGGATGCGGGAGAACCCGTGGACATTATATATCTGGACTTTCAGAAGGCATTTGACACGGTCCCTCACCAAAGGCTACTGAAAAAACTCCACAGTCAGGGAATTAGAGGACAGGTCCTCTCGTGGATTGAGAACTGGTTGGAGGCCAGGAAGCAGAGAGTGGGTGTCAATGGGCAATTTTCACAATGGAGAGAGGTGAAAAGCGGTGTGCCCCAAGGATCTGTCCTGGGACCGGTGCTTTTCAACCTCTTCATAAATGACCTGGAGACAGGGGTGAGCAGTGAAGTGGCTAAGTTTGCAGACGACACCAAACTTTTCCGAGTGGTAAAGACCAGAAGTGATTGTGAGGAGCTCCAGAAGGATCTCTCCAGACTGGCAGAATGGGCAGCAAAATGGCAGATGCGCTTCAATGTCAGTAAGTGTAAAGTCATGCACATTGGGGCAAAAAATCAAAACTTTAGATATAGGCTGATGGGTTCTGAGCTGTCTGTGACAGATCAGGAGAGAGATCTTGGGGTGGTGGTGGACAGGTCGATGAAAGTATCGACCCAATGTGCGGCGGCAGTGAAGAAGGCCAATTCTATGCTTGGGATCATTAGGAAGGGTATTGAGAACAAAACGGCTAGTATTATAATGCCGTTGTACAAATCTATGGTAAGGCCACACCTGGAGTATTGTGTCCAGTTCTGGTCGCCGTATCTCAAAAAAGACATAGTGGAAATGGAAAAGGTGCAAAAGAGAGCGACTAAGATGATTACGGGGCTGGGGCACCTTCCTTATGAGGAAAGGCTACGGCGTTTGGGCCTCTTCAGCCTAGAAAAGAGACGCCTGAGGGGGGACATGATTGAGACATACAAAATTATGCAGGGGATGGACAGAGTGGATAGGGAGATGCTCTTTACACTCTCACATAACACCAGAAGCAGGGGACATCCACTAAAATTGAGTGTTGGGAGAGTTAGAACAGACAAGAGAAAATATTTCTTTACTCAGCGTGTGGTCGGTCTGTGGAACTCCTTGCCACAGGATGTGGTGCTGGCGTCTAGCCTAGATGCCTTTAAAAGGGGATTGGACAAGTTTCTGGAGGAAAAATCCATTATGGGGTACAAGCCATGATGTGTATGCGCAACCTCCTGATTTTAGAAATGGGCTATGTCAGAATGCCAGATGCAAGGTTGGGCACTAGGATGAGGTCTCTTGTTATCTGGTGTGCTCCCTGGGGCATTTGGTGGGCCGCTGTGAGATACAGGAAGCTGGACTAGATGGGCCTATGGCCTGATCCAGTGGGGCTGTTCTCATGTTCTTAACTACAATTCCCAGGAGGCCTTGCAGGTCTCTTGTTATCTGGTGTGCTCCCTGGGGCATTTGGTGGGCCGCTGTGAGATACAGGAAGCTGGACTAGATGGGCCTATGGCCTGATCCAGTGGGGCTGTTCTTATGTTCTTAACTACAATTCCCAGGAAGCCTTGCAGGTCTCTTGTTATCAGGTGTGCTCCCTGGGGCATTTGGTGGGCCGCTGTGAGATACAGGAAGCTGGACTAGATGGGCCTGTGGCCTGATCCAGTGGGGCTGTTCTTATGTTCTTAACTACAATTCCCAGGAAGCCTTGCAGGTCTCTTGTTATCAGGTGTGCTCCCTGGGGCATTTGGTGGGCCGCTGTGAGATACAGGAAGCTGGACTAGATGGGCCCATGGCCTGATCCAGTGGGGCTGTTCTTATGAACCTCTCTCCAGCTGTTGGTGAGTGTGACTCTTCTTCTACAGCCCTTTGGCCTCCTTGAACAGCTATCACACTCCACTGTGCCCTCATTTCCAAAATGGACGCTATCCTTTTTGGGATGATTGGGAACATTGGTGCCCGTGCAGGGCTGACTTTTGGGCAATTGGGGAGTGGTGGCCCTGTTCTGCCCAACCTCCCATTGTTGCTTCCACCTGGCCTGAAAATGGGTCACTTGGGAAGTGGCTCCCACCCATCAGCTGGCCCCAGATCAGTACAATGCAGGTGGCAGCACACACACCTCACTCTTTCCCCTCCCTTGCACCATCCTCTTCCCCATCTTACTCCAGAGCAGACTACTGGGGACAGCACAAAGACAGGGAAGAGTTGGGGAGCTCTTTGGGTTGGGTATGTGCTCCCTCCTCCCTTTAGCTGACCTGCCAGGTGCATATTCTTCACAACCACTAAAGGTACAGGAGTCCTATCAACTTGCACAGAAGTAACACATGCTTTTTCTTGGTCTGGCTCTGTTAAGCTAAGAGTTAAAAAATTAGTAGAGGGGGCCCTGCAAAAAGAGGGGGCCCCACAAGAGTGTTTCCAGTTGGGCCCTGCAGTTCCTAAGGCCAGCCCTACACCCATGATTTGACATTCACACCCCAGGCTGTATCATAGATGTTCCCAACGGAGCTAAACACTTTCTTCTTTTTCTCTGGATGTCAGACCCTGGTCACGAACTGCCAATATTGAACAGAGATCTTATAATTCCGATTGGAGCTTTCCTGCTAGAAGTTTCTGCCCATGCACATCCCATACTACAATATCTATAGAATGACTGCTAATCTTGTTTAAGCACTGCAGTAAATCAAACACCTGGGGAACGTCAAAGTCTGCTGGAAGTGCTCACAGCAAACCTTTGCATGGTTGACTGTGGCTTTGTGCTCTGTCGCTCTGATTGCGTGGCCCTGCCATGTGAGTTAACCCATAAGGATCTTTTGTTTGCCCAGAAATATTCCTGTGGACTTGCACAAATTAAAATTCAATCTATCTCAATGCGTTATCTCCATCTGAATTATAGCTCAGCCTCCTCATTTGCATAAGTCAGAGATTGTAATGACTTACTCAACTAAGCATACCCGTGCAGTTAATTACTTTTTTTCAGATGAAATGCCAAAATTATTTCCCAGCAGAGAAAGGCAATTGCTCACCCGCAGCAGTGCAGGATGCTGGAAGGGTGTGCATTAAAAAAAAATAATCAATAAGAACACTAATATAAAATTAATTTTTTCGGATCATTGAGCCATAGCCCATGCATAACACTATGGGAAGCGCCACCTTTGGATGGCTTCTGAATGGGCTCTGAACCGCCCTACTTTTCAGTTCTGCTGCTGAGGTTTGGAACTGAGAAACGGGGCATGAATATCTTTTGTCTCCCAGGAGAAAAGGGGGAACAAAAGACAAGAGTCCTGAGCAGGGTGTGCAGGAGGAAGCTCTGCTTGAACTCACACATCAGCTTGGCTCCTCAAGTTCGACAGGGCTCAGAAGCAGCCACCTATGTCATCATCTGCCCCTCAGCACTCTCCCATGTGCTACAAGAGCCAGTGGTGTCATAGTCAGAGCATTAGTCCTAGAATTCCGAGTCATCCAATGAAATGGACTGGCAGCCGATTCAGGACAGACAAGAGGAAGGATGTGTTCACACCATGCAGAATTAATAGATGGGATTTTCTGCCACATGGTGGTGGCCCTGGGTTCAAAGTGCTTCTGAAGAGCACTGGAAAGGTGCCTGAAGGCAAAGAGATGGGATTTCCAGTGCCCTGTGTCAGCCAACAGCAAATGCCCTTGCAATCCACCGTGTCAGCATCAGTGGATTTGACCATCCATGGATGGTGGAGGACAGACCCTGGTGCTCCCGAAAGCCACTTCCGGGTTGTGTCAGACACTAGGGGGAAAAGTACTCCATTTAAAAACAGTTTTAAAAGTTAAGCTTTTAAAAAACATTCTTTTCTTAGTGCCGCAAACCGTGCTGGCTGCAGAGCAATCTCTGGTACTCCTGGAAGCCATTTCCGGGTTGTGTCGAGGTTTGCACCCCCCCTTCCTTGACTCTGGCGCACCTCAGAATGTGTTTGGAAAACACTTCCACAATCATTCTGAGGTGTGCCAGGACCAAGGGAGGGGGTCCAAGATGCAAACCGGAAATGACTTTCAGGAGCACCAGAAAGTGCCCAGAAGCCCTAAAGCCAGCAAAGTTTGCAGATTTTTGTATCTCCAGCAGGTCTGGGAACAAAACCCCCATGTATACTGAGGGTCTACTGCACAAGGTCTATCCTACTTGGCATGAACACTTTTGCCATATATTCTGCCCCCTCCCCCATTCCCTTCAGCCTCTTCCCTGAGGCAACAAGCACAGCCAGGCTCAGTCCCCCTTCATTCACCAAGTGCCATCCAACAAGGAAATTTATTTATTTATTTAAAGAACTTATATCCCACCTTTCTCTCAAAGAGGGCAATGAACCCAGCTTACAATATGTTGTTGGCAACCTTCAGTCTCGAAAGACTCTGGTATCGCGCTCTGAAAGGTGGTTCTGGCACAGCGTCTAGTGTGGCTGAAAAGGCCAATTCGGGAGTGACCATCCCTTCCACACCGGGAGCAGGTGCAGTCTGTCCCTGGTCTGTCTCCCTGGCTGTGGGCCTTCCTTCTTTGCAGCTTACAATAGTAAAAGCAATATTAAAACTGTTAAAACAATAAGTACAAAACAAATCCCAGTGTAGCACATAACAGTTAAAATTACATTTTATTAAAAACCCCAGCCCATCCTGTCAGCTATCGAATGCCTTCCTAAACAGAAAGGTCTTAGGGCCCCACCAAAAGGTCTCCAGAGAAGGAACCATTCTTGATTCCAAGTGGAGGGAATTCCACAATCGAGAAGACCCTGTTCCTCAAAGCCACCCCCCTCGCCTCCATCAATGCTTCAGGAATCTCTAACAGGGCTAACCCAAGACATTGTGTTGTATGAAGCAGAGTACCAAATGCTGCCCACCTTACCTGGGGAGGTGCAGGCCTCTGCTCCTCCCACTCCCTGAATTGGGAAATCGCCACATCTCAAAAAGGACATAGTGGAAATGGAAAAGGTGCAAAAGAGAGCGACTAAGATGATAACAGGGCTGGGGCACCTTCCTTATGAGGAAAGGCTACGGCGTTTGGGCCTCTTCAGCCTAGAAAAGAGGCGCCTGAGGGGGGACATGATTGAGACATACAAAATTATGCAGGGGATGGACAGAGTGGATAGGGAGATGCTCTTTACACTCTCATATAACACCAGAACCAGGGGACATCCACTAAAATGGAGTGTTGGGAGAGTTAGAACAGAAAAAAGAAAATATTTATTTACTCAGCGTGTGGTAGGTCTGTGGAACTCCTTGCCTCAGGATGTGGTGACGGCATCTGGCCTGGATGCCTTTAAAAGGGGATTGGACACGTTTCTGGAGGAAAAATCCATTACGGGGTACAAGCCATGATGTGTATGTGCAACCTCCTAATGTTGGAAATGGGCTATGTCAGAATGCCAGATGCAAGGGAGGACAGCAGGTACAGGTCTCTTGTTATCTGGTGTGCTCCCTTGGCATTTGGTGGGCCACTGTGAGATACAGGAAGCTGGACTAGGTGGGTCTATGGCCTGATCCAGTGGGGCTGTTCTTATGTTCTTAACTACAATTCCCAGGAAGACTTGCAGGTCTCTTGTTATCTGGTGTGCTCCCTGGGCATTTGGTGGGCCGCTGTGAGATACAGGAAGCTGGACTAGATGGGCCTATGGCCTGATCCAGTGGGGCTGTTCTTATGTTCTTTTTTGCACCTTTTCCATTTCCACTATGTTCCATCTTGAGATGCGGCAACCAGAACTGGACACAATACTCCAGGTGTGGCCTTACCATCAATCTGTACAACGGCATTATAATATTAGCCATTTTGTTCTCAATTCCTTTTCTAATGATCCCAAGCATGGAATTGGCCTTCTTTACTGCCGCCGCACATTGACACTTTCATCGACCTGTTCACCACCACCCCAAGATATCTCTCCTGATCTGTCTCAGACAGCTCAGAACCCTATATGTGAAGTTTTGATTTTTTGCTCCAATGTGCATGACTTTACACTTACTGACATTGAAGCGCATCTGCCATTTTGCTGCCCATTCTGCCAGTCTGGAGAGATCCTTCTGGAGCTCCTCACAATCACTTCTGGTCTTCACCACTCGGAAAAGTTTGGTGTCGTCTGCAAACTTAGTCACCTCACTGCTCAGCCCTGTCTCCAGGTCATTTATGAAGAGGTTGAAGAGCACCGGTCCCAGGACAGATCCTTGGGGCACACCGCTTTTCACCTCTCTCCATTGTGAAAATTGCCCGTTGACACCCACTCTCTGTTTCCTGGTCTTCAACCAGTTCTCAATCCAGGAGAGAACCTGCCTGGTGGAATGCAGATGCTTTTGAAAAGACCATCAATGATCAGAGTATGAAGGACAGCCTAATTGTTTCCCTCCCTCCAGTAACTGCTGCACAGAGTCCAGCAGTCTTCTTTCTCTCTTGCTGTCATTCCCTCTGGTCAAACAGTTTTTGCAAGTTTAGGGAGCTCAGCACAATCCTTTAAAACCTGTTTTGACAGGCAATAATGAGATGAGTGCGCACACCATTAGCAAGGATGCATGAAAGGAGAGATGATTCCAGAAGAGCTGAAGCACCTTGCCTCCCTCCCATGAATGATCAGTTGCTCTATGATCACCATTTTCTTCTCTCTGGTAACACCCATTTTGAAGCAGCCTCACTGATCATTTTGGCTAGTGAGCAATTAAAGCCTAATTTGCATCTGCACGTGAAAGTAAAGGAGTTGGATAGATTAAAAATTAAAATCAGCTTCCTTTCACAGGAGATGGGCCTAACTGAATGGACATCCCTGCAGCATAACCAAGGAAAGCCTCTCTGTCCCATGGGGAAAAGGGGGGAATAGGTGGGTTGGCTCTTAAAAGCTTGACAGACAGACAGACAGACAGACAGACAGACAGACAGGATGGATGGTTCATTGATCTCAGCCAGGGGACCTCAGTTATCCCATTGATCTCAGTGGGATAACTTTAATTTATCCCCTGACCTTCTTCACTGATCCAAATCAGTAACAATAACAAAGATATTCAATAAAAGTACATGCAATCATTAAAACAATCAAAAATCATTTAAAAAAATCAAAATGAAACACCCCCTCCCACATAACTGGCAGTTGAAAAAGATATAATTGTAAAAATAAAATGGCATGCATTTCACACTCCCACTGGCTAAAAAATTAGCTCACGCCCCACCCCATTTTGCTGGGTCAGACGCCATTTTGCCTCCCTGGTATTTGTACCAGTTGCTCAACTCTGTAAGGATTGTCCCATTTCACTCCCACAAAAGCCTTCTGATGTAGGTTTGGCTGAGAGAGTGGAACTGGTCCAAGGCCAGCTACCATGTTTCTTGGCTGAGGAGGGATTTGAACACAGTTCTCCATTCTAAGTCCAGCTGTCTGCTACAACACCATCATGTTAAGGAACTCTTACGCAGTGTGGGTTAGGCTTCTATAGCTTCTCAAAAGGAGGGTGGAACACGGGGGCAGACCAAGAAGATGGCTTAGCTTGGTTTACCTCCAAGAGACTGACCTTTATGAATTCACCTACTACATCCCAAGTGGGCAGATTCATTGTGACCAAGAAGAACCATCCATTATTTGCAATAACACATTAGCCAGAAGATAGATTTGTTGCATTTATTTGCATCTTTGGGCACAAGCCTAACTAGGTCTACTCAGAAGTAAGTCCTATTTTGTTCAATGGGGCTTCCTCTCAGGAAAGTGTGGTTAGGATTGCAGCCTAAGTCATTTTGGTTGTGACCTCCCCTGCACCAGGAACAGTGAAGTGAATGTACTGATTCTACTTATCTTTCCTCTGCTGAGGGACTTCTGTCTGGTCCTCCAAGTGATCCCACCCTGAGAGCTTACAAGTCCTGATTATAACTGCAGTGCTAGAACAGCAACATGTGCCTTCAGATCTCTGTGTGCAGGATGCAGTTCTTTGGTCATTGATAGGAACATGTGATCTGGGAGCTGGGCTATTGGACATAAGAATATAAGAAGAGCCCCACTGGATCAGGCCAAAGGCCCATCTAGTCCTGCTTCCTGTATCTCACAGTGGCCCACCAGATGCCTCAAGGAGCACACAAGACAGCAAGACAGAACCTACGTCCTGGTGCCCTCACCTGCATCTGGCCTTCTGAGGTAGTTTGCTCAGGAGCTTGCACATACCCATCATAACTTGTAACTCGTAATAGACTTTTCCTCCAGAAATTTGTCCAATCCCCTCTTAAAGGCATCTAGATGAGATGCCATCACCACTTCCTGTGGCAAGGAGTTCCACAGACTAATTACACGCTGGGTAAAGAAATATTTTCTTCTGTCTGTCCCAACTCTCCCAACATTCAATTTTATCCATATCATCAATAACATTGATGGAATCTTCTGCAACATTGCTAGACATGATACAATGATGTGCGCAGGTACATGCGCATGTAAAAGAAAATATTTGTTGTCACATTCACTGGCTGGGAAGCCCATTTTTCTTCCCTTCCTCTACAGCTTCCCTGTGGAATGCAGGAGCCATTTGATTTACATTGTGTTTAATGATGATATATTGGTGTTAATGTCTCTTTGGCAGGAGCCTGGGAAACTAATTAGCACAGTACTTGCTAAATGGAAAGATGATGGTTTGCCAGGGCTCACAGTCTTGTTTCTGCCAGTGCTTTTGATCATCCTTTGTTTTTAATCTCATAAATGATTCTGATGAGTTATGAGTGATTCTCATAATTTTTCCAGAATTAATCTTGCATATAGATTCGAGCTCAGCTTATATTTCTTGAGGACAAATAATTTGGCATTACCCATTAAGAAAGAGAGAAAGAGATGGAGGGTCTGTGTATCTGTGAATATAGGGAGAGATGGATCAACAGGAGAGCTCTCTGGTTCAAAGTTTGTAGTCTCTAAAGTTGGAGTTCACCTGAGAAGGCAGTGTTACTATTACAGCAGACCAGAGTGAAGCCTGAAAACTGCCTGCTTAGGGGACGGGCCAGCCAGCAGCTGAGCAGACATGCCTTTCTCGAGCTCTTGAAAGGCACTCTGTTTTTCCCCAAAAACTGCGGATCTGAGGAGATCTGAGGATTGTTTGTCAGGAGAGGCAAACTCCTCCATGTGATGGCACGATTCCTGAGGAGATACAGCCTGGCCAGGGGGGCTTTCCCAGGAGATTCCGCCGTCTTGGCAGCAATGGTGAAGAATTCATTTTGAAATCAAACTGAAGGTCCCAGCAGGGAAAGACGCTGAAAGACTTAAGTAAGTCTCATTCCGTTTGTGTATGCCTGGCATGGACTGAATAATTTGTTTGCCTGATTTGTTTTTTTGCAGTGAGAAGAGGAGGAGGGTGGAAAGTTCCTGCCCAGCTGTATATCGGTGTGAGGAGAAATCGTAGAGATTTACTAAGCTTGCTATGGATATATGAAAATATAATTACAACTTTACAACTTTGAATTTCAGTGGATTACAAATTAACTGTCCTTGAAAAGTTTGTGTATTGGAGCATTTATTGCCTTGGTTTGTTACTATCATTTGGGAGTGCCTGAAGTTGCGGCTGGATGTTTTGACGCATTGCCAAGGCTACAAGTATAAATAAGATAAGAGAAATATAAATAAAGCAACAGTGACATCTAGTGGATTTTAAAAGACATTGCAAGAACTGGATTTGTGTTTATAATTGAAGCAAGGAAGATAATACGCTGAGGACATCTAGTGGCCTTAAAGAACATTGCGAGCAGAAGGAAGGAAGAACGAAGATTGCGGGCAAAACAGTGAAAGTCCGAGGCTCACCAGCATCGGAGATGGGACTTGGAAACTTAGCACAAGAGGAACCGAAAGGGAAAGACTGGAAACAGACTGTGCAAGACAACATAGAAACACTGTTGGTGATGGTACAGCAACTAACAAACCAATCTGTACAAACTCAAGCTAGTGTGGATGCTTTAACGAAACGATTAGATGATCTTACTGGACAACTGATGGAGGTGAAAATTACATCAGAAGAAAATAAACAAAAGATTGAGAGATTGGGACAAAAGATAAGAAAAGATCAAGCTAAAATATTGGAGATAGAAGAAAATCAGCATGATGCAGAGACAACGTTAATGAAAATTCAGATGAATTGTCCAACTCAAGTGGTGAAGATACAAAATATATCAGAAGAGAAAGAAGAAGATACGTTGCGACGGATTGTCAGATTAATATCAGAATGGATTGATACACAGATGGAGGAGCTATCTAAAGAATTTGACTCAGTGAGAAGCGTAAGCACTTTTTATCTGAGAAAACACGAATTACCAAGAGAAATCCATGTGAAATTCATCAGAACCTTTTACAGAGATAAATTACTGAAGGCATCACAGGAAAAGGAATGGACAGTGGTGGCTGGGCCGTTGCTCTGGGAGACAGAACCTCCAGTGCCCCGCTGCTGCCTCTTGCAATTATGAGGGTCCCCCTCAAGCCAGGACCCCACACTCTTACTTAACTGCTGCATGTGGCAGTGGTGGCCTTTATTCCACATTTCACTTTTTCAAAACATGTGTTACCCTTCAACGTAGTGGGATCAGGCTATTGATTATCTGAGGGTTAACAAGTTCACTACAGGTTTGTTCAACATGTATCTGCAGATCCTGCATCCGTGGATTCACTTATCTGCGGATCAGGTCTGTGGGGCCCTCCTCTGCGACCCCTCTGGTTTCTCCGTGAAACCAGAAGTTGCACTTTTTTAAACTGTTGGGCTCAGAGGGCCCTCTGGAGATGAAGGGAACACAGCTCCCCTTGGCTTCAGAGAGTGGGGGGAGGCATTCGCTCATATCTGGTTTCATGTAACTGTGAGGGGTTCTGGAACAGAGCCCCAGCAGACAAGGGGACATGCATGTATTTCTGTTTTTTTATGTATTGCTACTTATTTTAGAAATGGGCTACGTCAGAATGCCAGATGCAAGGGAGGGCACCAGAATGAGATCTCTTGTTATCAGGTGTGCTCCCTGGGGCATTTGGTGGGCCGCTGTGAGATACAGGAAGCTGGACTAGATGGCCCTATGGCCTGATCCAGCGGGGCTGGTCTTATGTTCTTATGTTCTTATGATAACAAAGTCAACATTTTGAGATATGTTCCATGGAGAGTGAGGAAGAAGAGAAAAGAATATGAAAACCTGACAAAAAATTTTAAGAGAAAAGTAAATACTATATAGATGGCTATCTCCAGAAGGTATGTTTTTTTTCAATATCAGACACAGAGATATAATATAAATTCAACAATGAAAGCAGAAAACTTCTTGAGTACAGTGATGAAAATCCAGATAAGAAAGGAAGAAAAGGAGGAAGAGAAATCGAGAAGAAAAGAATTAGAAGAATATAGACCAGAAATGGAGTTGGATGAAAAGAAATCAAATGACTTAGAAGCAACAGATGAATCAGACAGGGAAGAGCCTAGAGGAGCGAGTAAGAGGCGCTCACCAATAGCAACAAGAAAAAGACAAAAAGAGAGGAAGACTAGTAAAAAGAAACGTGATGACTAATGAATAGGGCATTGTTGGTGAATAAAAAATTAGGATAAGTTTTTGTGGCTTCAGATGAAAAAAAAAGAGGTGTTGCCATTTATGTTAAAGAAAGATTGAGATGAAAATTAATATACACATTCTAGGATTATTGGGCTTTGAAATGTAAGAAGAAACAGTAAAACAATGCATGATAAAATGAGCATAAAATATAGGCCATAATATCACAATAGATCAATGGGAACAGATCTGGAAGCATAATAAAAAACTCACTAGAGCAACAAATTTTATATTAGATATTATAAAGAAAACGATGTATACCTAGTTATTATTATTTGAACTGTAGCGATGATTTTATATGCTCGATATTGGAAGGATTCTAAAATACTAATGAGAAATGAATTAATAGAGAAGATAATGAATGTGATGGAAATGGACAGAACTTTTAGAAATTTTGGATTAACAATGAAAACCAACACAAATTGAGCAAGGGAAAAAAGCCTTTTATGCTTGGGTGAAAATGAAGTTTTAGAAATATATGATAGGGCTTTTAGATGATTGTATTACATATATATTATCTTTGATATGATATGATACATGTATGATGAATGAAAAATGATATTAAGAGGTAAATTTAGAAGAGGAATTGATTAAGATATGTAATGATTTATTAGTTTTAGTGATATATGATAATGATATATGATTTCCTGCACCCTTTGTGTTTTTTGTGTAGTGAAGTTTGTTATTTTTTTTGTGTAATGTATTATGTGTATTTGTTGTTTTTGAAAAATAAAAAAGGGGGGAAAAAACTGCCTGCTTACAGGGCATCAACCTCAGGGTAGACCTGGTTGAAGTCGACACCTGAGTCCAAGGAAAGAGGGGAAACATGGCCGCACCCAGGCCTAGAGTCAACTTGACAAACAATGGGGCTGATCCTGGCTAAGGAAGGCACCATTTTGGGAAGATGCCTGAGCCCAGCAAGAGTATCCGAAGGCATTCAAATTCTCCATCTGCAACAGGAGAATCTAGTCAGACTTGATCAGCCACAGGGATGACTCACCACTTTCCTGGCAAGGGCTGCTAAAGCCACTTGGCTTTCTGAGGTAAGCCATGCAGTGCCAACTCACCCTGACTCACAGGCAGTGTTTGCCAGTCTCAGGCTGCAATGCTATACATACTTACCTGGGAGCAGGACTCACTGAACTTAATGGGACTTAATGGGACAGTAGACAGGCATAGGATTGGACTGCAATCTTTAACCCTTTAACCATCTCCAAGGTCACCAGGCTGCTGGAATATGGCTGAATCAGCTTGTCTTGGAGTAAGGAAGGGTATGTTGTTGTTCAGGGGAGAGGCTGATATCGATTTCAGGACAGCCTCGCATTCCACTTGCCCAGTATGCGCATTTGCTGTAAACAAACAAGTGTTGCTGCACCCCACAAGTCTGTAGTGCTTGTGCCTCACAAAGGAACTCACTTTGTCATAAGCTGTCCTGAAATGTCCTGCCATTCAGCAAGGAAGGAAGCACTAGGCTTCCTAAATTGTGTCTGTTGTCTTGTCTGCTCCCTGGGGCATTTGGTGGGCCGCTGTGAGACACAGGAAGTTGGACCAGATGGGCCTATGGCCTGATCCAGCGGGGCTTTTCTAATGTTCTTATAGGCAACATGATTATCCACACCAAGCTATTGCAAGCAAACAGGAAATTGAACTTAGAAATCACAAACACTCATTCCACTATTTTCTATTTTCCAAGCCTCAGTGTTGCCCCTTCCCCAGCTTCACTCCACTTTCACCTGCTCCTGCTAATTTCTTCTCTTGACATCCTGGTCTTTTTTACAGGGGTGAATCTCAGTGCCTTCATTTTTGATGTGTGTGGGCATATGTGCAGGTGTTGCAACTCTGTACAGGTTCAATTTGAGCAAATGACGCTTTGAATCTGAAAATGAAGCCAGTAACAACATCCTGTGACATCCCACCACCTTTTCTCTTCCTTTTTAATTGGTTAAAGTTACCCATCTGTAGTTCATGTCACAAATTTAGAGGGCCAGGATGATGTCATCACTAGAGTGTTGAACTCAATTGAGAAGACCTGAGTTCATATCCCTACATGATCATAGAGCTCACTGGATCACCATGGGCCAGCTTTATCTACCCTGCAGGACTGTTGTGAGGACATTACGACATAACAGGAACTTCGTGGGCTGCTCTGAGCTACTTGGGAGAAGGGAAGGCAGAATAAAAGTGCAACACAGGTTTCTTCAGTTGGCCTTATGGAGTGGTTGACACACACACACTGTACTGAACATCAGGGCCAGCCCAAGCCCTCCCCACACCTGAGGCTACATTCCAAGTGCTGCCCCCCCTTACCAAATGCTGTGCCTGCCCCTCCCACTCCCCAGTGTTTCAGCCCAGCACTCCCCTCCCCTCCCGGCTTCCTCTTCTCCTCTGTCTTCCTCTTCCAAAACAAGGAGTGAAAAGAGGAGGAGGGGCAGTGGAGGCAAGTGGGTGGACAGAGATGAGTGCCCCCCCCACACACACACACACATCCCAATCTTCTTCCCTTGCTGGCAAAGGACTAGAGCAACCGGGTGAGATGAGAGGTAAGAAAAACTTCACTTACCTTCCTAGCCACTCCCTGGTTCCCTATGAGACTCCTCAAATCTGCACCAGCTTTTTTGCTGCTGCAATTTGAGGAGTCAGCCAGCGCATAAGGTCTGGGGCAGTGGTTTGGATATGGTGAACACCAAAGTGATCCACCCTGATCCCTGCCCATTTTGGGCCACCGGAAGAAACCTGCCAGTGGCTGGTCTGTGCAGCACTGTTGGTGGCACGTGGTCTTCCGGCCTTTTCACCAGCAGGAGTGCTGTGCAGCCCATTGGAGAGGGTCCTGTGCCAGCAGACCTCACAGTTGGGACATGAGTCCCTTCCTCCCATATGGCAATGCTCAGTAATGGATGATGTGAGTTAGACTGGCATCCAGGGTCGGCCGAGAACTCATCTCCACTTTCTGCCTCACCATTGGAGCAATTGATTTGAAATGCATTTTAAAATGATTTTTAAACCCTTTCTTTCCTATTTTATGGTTACTTGCTCTAAGCCTTCAGGTTACATTTTGATTTGAATAAATATTGGACCGCATTGCAAATATTAATTTGTCTGCATTCATCTCCAGCCCAGGTGAAACCAACTGCGCTCGCCTCCACAATTCGTTGACTTGCACTCCCTCCCTTCCTCACTTCTCACTGCTACCTTTGCCATTCCCGTCCAGCCCTGTCCTTTGTTGCCTCCCCCCCGCCCCCACCCCACACACTGAGATTGGCTGCTTGCTTTTGGGGACAGGAGCTGCCATCCTTGCAACATTGTAGATCATACTTTGCATGGATGGAGCTGTGAATTCAGATTTTGAGATATCTGTGAATATTTTCAATACAATTTTCAACAAAAAAAAAAAGTGGTGTACACAACATAAGGAATGAATGATAAAAAAAGTTCCATGTCCAAAACGGATGCACAGTCTAAAAAGACATGCAAGGGGGATACCAGCAAACAGCCAATAAGGGAGGAACTATTCTGAGATGAAGGGCATTTGCTCTTCCCCTATTGAACGTAAGAGAGAGACCGACTCAACAAGGTAGCTTGTTAGTGGCATGGAGGGGCCAGGCATACCTTAGCTGGTCACCCATCCCAGCTCCAGATCATTCATTCATTCACTGTATTTGTATCCCGCCTACCTCCCGAAAGGACCCATCATTCTTTGAAGCACAAGAGACAATGCAGTAGCATAGCCATGGGGGGCCAGCAACGTTGTCACTGCCCAGAATGGCTCAGATGGCGAGCGGGAAGGGCTGCTTACACGGGGTGTTGCAGCACTTGCAATTCTTACCACGCCACCTCCCCATTGCTACGCCACTAAGACAATGTTTCAAAACTGAGTTCAAGACACGATGCTCCTTTCACAGTCCAAGGCCTTCCTTCATCAGTTCTCATTGGAGTTAGGAGGATTTCAGAAAGGCCTGCTCTGGATCAGGGCCTGCTGAGGCTACACCAAGGACTAGGCTGCAGGGATTACTATTGATTGACTGAAAATATCTTGTCTCCTCTTTCCCTTCCCTATCAGGAGGTTTTCAAGGCACCGTACAGTGCCTACGTTTCTGCTTGTTAATCACCCTGCCCTCAAGGGGCACACAATACAAACAAATCCATTCTTTAAACTGCCTCTGCCTCATAATTAACTTATTAGTATTAATATGGCCGCTGTGAAGGAGGGCAGCTGGAGTCACTTCATCCCCTAGGAACCCACTGCGTCACTACCAGTGCTGCAGCCACACCCTAAGAAGAGCTCCAGTTGACCCAAGTTTCCTAGCTAGCAGCCTGCTCCCACAGCTCCAGTCCCACATACAGTGGCCTGCTACTCCAGGCTTCATTGGAACCTAAGAACATAAGAAGAGCCTCGCTGGATCAGGTCAAAGGCCCATCTAGTCCAACTTCCTGTATCTCACAGTGGACCTCCAGATGCCCCAGGGAGCACACCAGATAACAAGAGACCTCATCCTGGCGCCCTCCCTTGCATCTGGCATTCTGACATAGCCCATTTCTAAAATCAGGAGGTTGCACATACACATCATGGCTTGTAACCTGTGATGGACATTTCCTCCAGAAATTTGTCCAATCCCCTTTTAAAGGCATCTAGGCCAGATTCTATCACCACACCCTGTGGCAAGGAGTTCCACAGACTATTGCGAAACCCCTTGCTACCTGGCACTTCCACCTGGCTATGTGATCATCTTTCTGCACCCCAGCAGTGAGCAGCTCAGCACCCCACCTTCCTTCTCAGTGGGCAGTAAGCAAAATCAGCCAGGGTTTCGACTCTGAATGTACTTTTCATTGATATGAGGACCGGGGGGGGGGGCCTGCATTTTCTGTCTCACTCCTAGCTGAGCGAGTTTTTGACATGTACATTAATGCCACCATCAAACACAAGAACTCGCAGGGCAGCAAAGCATCCCTTTTAGAATACACATGTCAACACAATAAACTCACACAGCAAGGGGTCAGGAGGGCGGGTCCAAGAGACAATCAATGTGTTATTGAAGCAGTAATTGTGAAAAACATATTTGTCTGTAATAATAATCCCATAAATCAAAAGGCTGAGCTGGAAAGGAGGGGGAGGAAGAGAGAAAATCAATTTCCTTGTCTTCCGTCACAGGTGGCCGCAGCTGAGATGTAATTTTTGCCTCATAAATTAATGTTCTATGGTCTGTGCAAGGGGAGGGAGTGCTGGAGGAACAGAAATGGGGGAAGTTAAAATATGACAAGCAGAAACTCCTTCCCCCCACTCACAAATAATAGATTTCTTCTGTCATCAGGATGGAGGATGCTGAGAAGTTGCACGGTTTCAGAGCTCTAGTGGCCTTCTCCAAAGCTTAACAGAAAGTGCAGCTCCCCCTGCTTTGAGAAAGGGTTGCTGCTGGCATCCTTCAGTCTCGGAAGACTATGGAATCACGCTCTGAACGGTGGTTCTAGAACAGTGTCCTCTCCAGTGCGCGAAGCCTGGGTAAAGTAGATATAGAGGATAGACTGTTACCCATGCAGCAAATCCCCCCTCTCCACGTCGCTGAAATGGTCCAATGGAAAAGCAGAAGCCAATACAGTTGGTTCCAGCGGCGTCGCAGGAGTTGCCAGTGCGTGACTGTGTTCAGCCATGAACTGCCTTAGGGACTCCGGTTCTGGATTTTGCCTCAAGGTTGACTCCTGAAGCTTCTTCCATAACTGGATGTAGCCACAAGGCAGTGGAGGTTTGGGATCAGAGTTTTCCTTCTCTCAGATGAGCTGCCTTCCCAGGCTGACGAGTCCCATCTACCCGGTGGCTGTTTAGTCACCTCTTACGACAAGTGCAGCCAAACAGAGGGCCTATTCTTGTCCCAGCCCCCAGGGGAGAGAAAGGACCTTCTGGTAAATCCACATCAAAAATGTCTGGACAAGGATGAAAGGAACATTTGTCCATATATGGGCCACAAAATCCCAGGATGAGTGAGGCTGAAGGCACCAGATACAGGAACAAAAATGGAGAAGATCTTGCGATGAAGAAAAGATAATTTATTCTGCACTATGTTTCAGGTATTGTAATTCTTTAATAGAAGCAACTGTAATTCATTTCTTTCAGGACATATCAGAACTGTCTTCCACACCATCGCAAAGATATCTGGGCAATAAATTACTTTCTCTGTACCTCCAGGTCTCCTCCCATTTTGCTCCCTGGGGGCTGAAATGCCAAAATCTACACCAATCAACTAACATTTTGCATTCAGAATAAATTATCCAAATTGAATTAATGTGCATCTGTTTGCTTTTCCTAATTTAATCCGCTTTGAAGATGTAGGCCTCAAGGAAGTGAGCGCTTGTTTGCATGAAATGAAAGAAGGACACCATCAAGTACAAGAACTCGCACTGCAAAAACTGGCTCTCCCACTTGGATCCCCACATTAGAATTAGGAAAGGATGGAGAGATTGCTGCTGAATTTGGCTTTTCTTTCGCCACCTAGCTGAGGGTGCAGGACGTAGTTGAGCGGCTGTTATTGACTGATTGATTTTGATTTGATTTGTAATCAGCCTTTCTCTCCAGAGGGCACCCAAGACGGCTAACATTTAAAAGTCATAAAATACATAAAAACAACTACAATAAAATAGCTAATAAAACAACCAGCAGCAATAAAACCAGCAGTAAAAACAATTGTTAAAAGCAGCAATTGTTAGATCATGTCCTAGTTAGAACATAAGAACAGCCCCACTGGATCAGGCCGTAGGCCCATCTA
The DNA here is from genome assembly GCF_035046505.1 of Tiliqua scincoides. NCBI lineage: Eukaryota > Metazoa > Chordata > Lepidosauria > Squamata > Scincidae > Tiliqua > Tiliqua scincoides. The sequence goes on along the minus strand of NC_089824.1, from coordinate 3,753,048 downwards.
TTCCCGCTTCCTGTATCTCACAGCGGCCCACCAAATGCCCCAGGGAGCACACCAGATAACAAGAGACCTGCAAGGCTTCCTGGGAATTGTAGTTAAGAACATAAGAACAGCCCCACTGGATCAGGCCATAGGCCCATCTATTCCCGCTTCCTGTATCTCACAGCGGCCCACCAAATGCCCCAGGGAGCACACCAGATAACAAGAGATCTGCAAGGCTTCCTGGGAATTGTAGTTAAGAACATAAGAACAGCCCCACTGGATCAGGCCATAGGCCCATCTATTCCCGCTTCCTGTATCTCACAGCGGCCCACCAAATGCCCCAGGGAGCACACCAGATAACAAGAGACCTGCATCCTGGTGCCTTCCCTTGCATCTGACATAGCCCATTTCTCAAATCAGGAGGTTGCACATCCACATCATGGCTTGTAACCTATAATGGATTTTTCCTCCTGAAATTTGTCCAATCCCCTTTTAAAGGCATCCAAGCCCGATGCCAACACCCCATCCTGTGGCAAGGAGTTCCACTAACTTAATTACTCTCTGGGTAAAGAAATATTTTCTTTTGTAAAATATGATAGAATCTCTGTGGGTTAAATTACCCACCCACCGTAGAATCTCTGTGGGTTAAATTACCAGGCTTGTGCAGCGATGTAATACTGGGGGCGTGCTATCGTCCTCCAGACCAGAAATCGGATGGGGACCTTGAAATGAGGAAACAGATCAGGGAGGTGACAAGGAAGGACAGGGTTGTAATCATGGGGGACTTCAATTATCCTCATATTGACTGGGTCAATTTGTGTTCTGGTCACGATAAGGAAACCGGATTTCTTGACGTGCTAAATGACTGTGGCTTAGATCAGCTAGTCAAGGAGCCCACCAGAGGACAGGTGACTCTGGATTTAATTTTGTGCGGTACGCAGGACCTGGTTAGAGATGTAAACGTTACTGAGCCATTGGGGAACAGTGATCATGCTGCGATCCGTTTTGATGTGCACGTTGGGGGAAGAATACCAGGCAAATCTCTAACAAAAACCCTTGACTTCCGACGGGCGGACTTCCCTCAAATGAGGAGGCTGGTTAGAAGGAGGTTGAAAGGGAGGGTAAAAAGAGTCCAGTCTCTCCAGAGTGCATGGAGGCTGCTTAAAACAACAGTAATAGAGGCCCAGCAGAGGTGTATACCGCAAAGAAAGAAGGGTTCCACTAAATCCAGGAGAGTGCCCGCATGGCTAACCAGCCAAGTTAGAGAGGCTGTGAAGGGCAAGGAAGCTTCCTTCCGTAAATGGAAGTCTTGCCCTAATGAGGAGAATAAAAAGGAACATAAACTGTGGCAAAAGAAATGTAAGAAGGTGATAGGGGAGGCCAAGCGAGACTATGAGGAACGCATGGCCAGCAACATTAAGGGGAATAATAAAAGCTTCTTCAAATATGTTAGAAGCAGGAAACCCGCCAGAGAAGCGGTTGGCCCTCTGGATGGTGAGGGAGGGAAAGGGGAGATAAAAGGAGACTTAGAGATGACAGAGAAATTAAATAAGTTCTTTGCATCTGTCTTCACGGCAGAAGACCTCGGGCAGATACCGCTGCCCGAACGGCCCCTCCTGACCGAGGAGTTAAGTCAGATATTGGTTAAAAGAGAAGATGTTTCAGACCTCATTGATAAATTAAAGATCAATAAGTCACCGGGCCCTGATGGCATACACCCAAGGGTTATTAAGGAATTGAAGAATGAAGTTGCAGATCTCTTGACTAAGGTATGCAACTTGTCCCTCAAAACGGCCATGGTGCCAGAAGATTGGAGGATAGCAAATGTCACGCCTATTTTTAAAAAGGGAAAGAGGGGGGACCCGGGAAACTATAGGCCGGTCAGCCTAACATCCATACCGGGTAAGATGGTGGAATGCCTCATCAAAGATAGGATCTCAAAACACATAGACGAACAGGCCTTGCTGAGGGAGAGTCAGCATGGCTTCTGTAAGGGTAAGTCTTGCCTCACAAACCTTATAGAATTCTTTGAAAAGGTCAACAGGCATGTGGATGCGGGAGAACCCGTGGACATTATATATCTGGACTTTCAGAAGGCATTTGACACGGTCCCTCACCAAAGGCTACTGAAAAAACTCCACAGTCAGGGAATTAGAGGACAGGTCCTCTCGTGGATTGAGAACTGGTTGGAGGCCAGGAAGCAGAGAGTGGGTGTCAATGGGCAATTTTCACAATGGAGAGAGGTGAAAAGCGGTGTGCCCCAAGGATCTGTCCTGGGACCGGTGCTTTTCAACCTCTTCATAAATGACCTGGAGACAGGGTTGAGCAGTGAAGTGGCTAAGTTTGCAGACGACACCAAACTTTTCCGAGTGGTAAAGACCAGAAGTGATTGTGAGGAGCTCCAGAAGGATCTCTCCAGACTGGCAGAATGGGCAGCAAAATGGCAGATGCGCTTCAATGTCAGTAAGTGTAAAGTCATGCACATTGGGGCAAAAAATCAAAACTTCACATATAGGCTGATGGGTTCTGAGCTGTCTGTGACAGATCAGGAGAGAGATCTTGGGGTGGTGGTGGACAGGTCGATGAAAGTGTCGACCCAATGTGCGGCGGCAGTGAAGAAGGCCAATTCTATGCTTGGGATCATTAGGAAGGGTATTGAGAACAAAACGGCTAATATTATAATGCCGTTGTACAAATCGATGGTAAGGCCACACCTGGAGTATTGTGTCCAGTTCTGGTCGCCGCATCTCAAAAAAGACATAGTGGAAATGGAGAAGGTGCAAAAGAGAGCGACTAAGCTGATTACGGGGCTGGGGCACCTTCCTTATGAGGAAAGGCTACGGTGTTTGGGCCTCTTCAGCCTAGAAAAGAGACGCTTGAGGGGGGACATGATTGAGACATACAAAATTATGCAGGGGATGGACAGAGTGGATAGGGAGATGCTCTTTACACTCTCACATAATACCAGAACCAGGGGACATCCACTAAAATTGAGTGTTGGGCGGGTTAGGACAGACAAAAGAAAATATTTCTTTACTCAGCGCGTGGTCAGTCTGTGGAACTCCTTGCCACAGGATGTGGTGCTGGCGTCTAGCCTAGACGCCTTTAAAAGTGGATTGGACGAGTTTCTGGAGGAAAAATCCATTATGGGGTACAAGCCATGATGTGTATGCGCAACCTCCTGATTTTAGGAATGGGTTAAGTCAGAATGCCAGATGTAGGGGAGAGCACCAGGACGAGGTCTCTTGTTATCTGGTGTGCTCCCTGGGGCATTTGGTGGGCCGCTGTGAGATACAGGAAGCTGGACTAGATGGGCCTATGGCCTGATCCAGTGGGGCTGTTCTTATGTTCTTATGATGGAGTCTGTACTCCATCATAGGTTGGTGAGGAATGTTACAGGTGTGAAGCCTTTCCTTCAACACGGGAGTCCAAGGAAATGATGGGGGCTCAGAAACCATCAAAAATGCTCTTCCAGCTGGATTTAGGGCTGATGGCTTCATCTCCATTCTGGAGTTGTGAAACTTCATTAACACGGAAGTAGTAAACAAGCTCCATTCACATTTGGAACACTGAATTTCATAGATCAATGGGGGTGTGTGATTACAGTCTTTTAATTGACTTTCTGGCTGATAGATCTGCAGCCTCTTGCCAGCCATCCCTTTAACAGACATGTTAGTTGTTTGGCCATTTGCTCTGCAGGAGGCACCCAACACCAAATACCCATGTTTGGATGCATGTCTCCTGCACACCTTGAAGTAAAGGGAAAAAAAGAAGCATCTCCCGTCCTCTACTCTTCCTCTTTCCCTACTCCCCCAACCTTTTTCAGTCCAGTAATCAAGTCTGAGACTGCTAACAGTCCTGTAGCATCTCAGTAGCAAAGCTCTAGACGATCCCATATTTGGGCAAGAAACGGAATCAACAATGAACACATTTCCATTCATTTTCAGTTTTCCATTCATTTTCCATGCAGAATGAATGAAAACCAGCGGGGTACATTCATTCCCATTCATTTTGAAAATCAACACGTAGGCCTGTTATTCACACATATCACTTAAAGCCTTCAATTACCTTGGAGCTACTTACATGAACGTGTGATCATTTGTTCATGCAGAGTAGATGTAGATGGAAGGAGACACGGGCAATTCAGATGCACATACTCACTGATGTGCAGTTGACATTCAGCGGCATAGCTAGATGGGGTGCAAAGCACGGGTAGCCCAATCCTGACTTGTGCTGGAGCAGGAAGGCCAGAGGGCCTGCGCTGCATCCAGCACAAGGTTGGGGCCTACTGTGGCGCAGCCTGAGGCAAGGGGAAACTTTTTCCTTACCCCAAGGAGAGCCAAAGCAGCCCCAATGGGTCTACTCAGATCTGCCCCACCTCAGGAGGTGGGGCAGATCCAAGCAGAGTGGAGTAACCTGGAGTCGCTGTGCACTGCCCAGGGAACGGGGCTAGGGTCCAGCATAACTGCCAGGTCCTGGCCCCGCCTCCCGTTCCCCGCCTCTCTGCCCCTGAAAACGCCCGCCACCTGCCCTCCGCCCACCCTGGAATGCCCCCTCCTGCCCCCTGCCCGTCTTCTCCCTGCCCTCCCCATGCCTCCCCCCAGACCCCTGTGTCGGCCAAACTCGGCCAACACAATCTTACCATGCCAGGCCTAGATCCAGCGTGGGGAGGCCAGCGCAACTCCTTGTGCTGGCCTCCCCAACTCTTAAGTTGACACAAACATGCCTTAAGGTGCGTCTGTGACACCCCTGGGTTGGCACAAGTGACTTGCTCTGGCCTAACCCAGGGGTTAGGATTGCGCCCTAAGCTTTGGTGCTCACCGTGGCATGCAAATGGCCCCTCCCCTTCTGAGCCATTCTGGGAGGTGGAAGCAAAGGGGAGGCGAATGCTTTTCACCCCCTCTAGCTATGCTACTGTTGACATTCACAATTACTGCTCACAATTGAACAGAAAGCACTTCTAGCCTCATGTGTAAAAGTGCCTCTAGCCCCCCTCTGGAGAGTCTTCATGGCCAAAGACCACTCACTTCTTTCTGGACTCTGGGTTTATTCAATGACCTGTTTGGAGATGTAGAATGAAAATGCACCAGCCGAAGACAAAACAAAACACAGACGCACAAGTTACAAAAAAACACACACACACACACAAAATCAGACTTCTGGAATTCACATGGAAGGCACTTGCTGGGTAATGGAACGAAAGGGATGTTAATAACCCTAATGGCACCATACAGGTGCTTCCGTTTAAACACTCATTAGTGCCGTAGTCCCACTTGTTTTGCTAAATCAATATTTTCATCTGTTATGGTCTTTTATCAAGCAAGACAATAATTAAGTGAGCAGAACGGCACATTCTGAGAAAAATCGATCTATTTTGTCTCATCATGATAACAAGGACTAAGTAAGACCTCCTGCCCCACTTCTCCCAGCAAGGTCCATCTCGGATGGCAGAGATTCCAAACCTCTGGGATGAATCGTGCAATGTAAGCTGGATTGGCCCCAACCTAAGTGGTGGTGGATACCAGCTGAACTGTAACCATACTCCCTCTCTTTTTTTAACCTTCTCAAAGAGATGGAAGGGGGAAATGATGCTAAAAGATGGGCACCCGATCCTAATGGGGCTGCCCATGCCATCATAAAGCAGCACCAGAATGGCTGCCGCTGTATCCCCCGTAGGCATGGAGGCAGCCAGAGGTCACCTCAAGGTAAAGGAACATTTGTTTCCTTAAATTGTGCCAAACCCCAGTCTGCCCAATGAGGCTACTCGGATCCGGACCAGCTCCATCACTGATACAGAACCGAATAACCCCGTGTGGGGCTTTCAGGTCTGGGAGGGGGGAAGGCCTCCTCATCATGTCCCTGAGTGCACATGTGTCGCTTCACATAATTGTTTCGTATGACATCAAGTAGGCAACCTTCAGTCTCGAAAGACTATGGTATTGCGCTCTGAAAGGTGGTTCTGGAACAGCGTCTAGTATGGCTGAAAAGGCCGATTCGGGAATGACAATCCCTTCCACACTGGGAGCAAATGCAGTCTGTCCCTGGTCTGTCTCCCTGGCTGTGGGCCTTCCTTATTTGCCTCTTAGCCTCAGACTGTTGGCCAAGTGTCTCTTCAAACTGGGAAAGGCCATGCTGCACAGCCTGCCTCCAAGCGGGACACTCAGAGGCCAAGGTTTCCCACTTGTTGAGGTGCATCCCTAAGGCCTTCAGATCCCTCTTGCAGATGTCCTTGTATCGCAGCTGTGGTCTACCTGTAGGGCGCTTTCCTTGCACGAGTTCTCCATAGAGGAGATCCTTTGGGATCCGGCCATCATCCATTCTCACGACATGACTGAGCCAACGCAGGCGTCTCTGTTTCAGCACTGTATACACACTGGGGATTCCAGCTCGTTCCAGGACTGTGTTGTTTGGAACTTTGTCCTGCCAGGTGATGCCGAGGATGCGTCGGAGGCAGCGCATGTGGAAAGCGTTCCGTTTCCTCTCCTGTTGTGAGCGAAGAGTCCATGACTCGCTGCAGTACAGAAGTGTACTCAGGACGCAAGCTCTGTAGACCTGGATCTTGGTATATTCTGTCAGCTTCTTGTTGGACCAGACAATGTTCCCAAAGTGCTTCTCTCTGCTAATTTATATGCAGAATCTCACTGATAGCATTCACTGGTGGCACACGAGTTTTTTCTTCAGCATTAAATCATACGGCCCTAAAAACTGAAGCATTCACCTAGCTCCTGAATGTTTGGGCTGGCTCCTAGACTCAGAAAAAGAATTGCCCAGCCCTACTCCTGAGGAGCTCTCAAGGCTGAGCTCTCGACCATGAAATGACTAACTGATTGGAGAACATCTTAAAGGAGAACAGAAAGACACACACACACACACCCTTGGATCTAGCTGGGTGACAATTCTAGGCCTGCATCTTGGCTAGCTTCCTCTTCCTTTGAGGAGGCCCATGGGAAGTGAGACCTTGGGCAGCAAGGTGAGCACCTCTTCACCAGGTTTGGCCCATAGCTGTGTTCTGTTACCATAGCTGTTCTCGGGTCCCATATTGCCTAACATGTTTCTATACATGTTTGCTCCCTGCGGCCAAGGACTCGTGACACCAGGGGGCATATCAAGTTTTTCTGGCCCCTTCCTCTGCGTATGTCTCCCAGGGTTTGCTGGAAGACTTCCCTTTTGGTGAGGGGGGAGAAGAGTTGGTTTAAGTGGCCTCAGAAAGTATCCTAGGGAGGGGGTCACCCCCCCAATCTCCTCCTCCAGGGCAGCTCCTCCTTTCACTCAGCTCTCTGCTCCCCATGGGAGCGTTTTGCTCAGCTGCCTGCCCTCCTGGTGGAGTCTTTCCTCCTCTCTGGCCTCCCTCTGCTGCTTAGACCCCCTTGAGCAGCACACTGGCCCATTTCTTCCTGGCTCCCTTCATCTCTTAAAGCACCATCTTGTTTTGTCCTTTAGGGTCAGCAGGGACTCCTGGCTCAGCATGCGGCAAGTGGGTCTGGGCCTTGGGCCAGTAAGTGCTCTCCCATACAATGCATGCGTTCATGGTGCTGGGTGCCTGCCAAGGGAGCATCACCCAGGCCAGTCTTGTGTTGCTTTGCTTGGGCTGATGGCAGAGAAGTGTCAAGGCCCAGAGGCCTTTAGACAAAGGCAACCCTGTGTTCATTACAAAGGCAAACATTGAATCCTTGGCAGCGACCCCATGGGGCAAACATTTTTCTCAGAATGTCCATGAGAACAAAACCATGTGATGACCTAGCATGATCACTCAAAGGGGCAGTTTTGGGGGGTGTGGGGGAATGGCAGCCACTGATCTCCTGGAGGAACACGGCCCCTGTTGCTGCAGAACAAGTGGAGTCAAAAAGTCAATGGCATTGCTAACCCCCTGTGAGTTCATGTGTCAACACTTTTGCCCCGGAGATCCCTAATCAAAATGGCAGGTATTTTCCTCCTCTGATGTGTGACTGCAAAAGCCACAGTGATGTGCAAGATATCATCACATTGCACAAAGACTGTTGCGGGAAGGGAGTCCCTGTCTTTCCTTCTCAATAGCCGTATTATCTTGCACGGGCAGAATCCGGCTTGACTTTCTCCGTGTTGCTCTCTGAAGCGCAGTGCTTGCCAGGCGCAATCATTGATTGAGATTCTGAGCCACGTTCCCCCACCCTCGCCACAGCTCATTCCACATTCTCTTGGAGTCGGTGCCTTTCAAAACTCATTAGTGGCATTTATCCTCATTTAAATGAGAGGAAGCCACAGAGGTGAAGGATACAGATGGAGCATTGTCTGCAGAGAGCCATTAAAACTTCCACTAGATTTAAAGGGGAAAGAAAAAATAGGAAGGAGAGCAAATCTGCAGGATGAGGCCAGATGCATGCCTTGAGCAGCTAGGGAGGGGCCCTGTTCACTCCTTGGCAGCCTCTGCAGGCAGGAGAGAGAAGAATTCCTGCCAGTCAGTGTGGGCAATTCTGAGCCACATGGAGCAGTGGTCTGACTGGGTAGGTAGCGGCTGCCTGTGCTTCTGAGACTTGTTGGGACTACTCGTGGACAACTGTCCTGCAGGTGCCCCATGCCACTGTCTCTGCTCTCAGGTGTTCCTACTGCTGATGCCACCCCAAAGAAGAAATTAATGCAAGAGCATAAGAAGAATCCTGCTGGGTCAAAACAAAGGTCCGTGGAGTCTGGTATTCAGTATCTGACAGCAGCCGGGTGCTTCTGCAAAGCAGCACATGAGGGCAACAACCTTCCCCTTTGTTTCTGTTCCAGCTGCTGACATTCAACTGCAGCCTGCCTCCAGACATCCAGCCTCCATACTGAGCATGCAGGTTCCTTTGGATAATGGGGTTGAATGACCTCTCCTCCTCCATGCTTGCCTAATTCCTCCTGTTTAAAGTCATCTAAGCCAGTGGTTCTCACACATTTAGCACTGGAACCCACTTTTTAGAATGAGAATCTGTCAGGACCCACCAGAAGTGATGTCATGACCGGAAGTGACATCATCAAGCAGGAAAATTTTTAACAATCCTAGGCTGCAATCCTACCCACACTTGCCCAGGAGTAAGTCCCATTTACTGTCATTGTTAACAGCATATACATAGTAGCCTGTTATAAGTACATATCTGTCACATATCCCCAAATGCAGTCACGGACCATGGCAGCATCAAGTCTAATATATTTAAAATAAAATATCTGAAGGCCTTAGGAGTGGACCTCAACAAGTGGGAAACCCTGGCCTCTGAGCGGCCCGCTTGGAGGCAGGCTGTGCAGCATGGCATTTCCCAGTTCGAAGAGACACTTGGCCAACAGGCTAAGAGGCAAAGTAGGAAGGCCCATAGCCAGGGAGGCAGACCAGGGACAGACTGCACTTGCTCCCGGTGTGGAAGGGATTGTCACTCCCGAATCGGCCTTTTCAGCCACACTAGACGCTGTGCCAGAACCACCTTTCAGAGTGCGATACCATAGTCTTTTGAGACTGAAGGTTGCCAACACACACTGAAATGAAGGGGACCCACCTGCAATTGGCTTGCGACCCACCTAGTGGGTCCTTACCCACAGTTTGAGAAACACTGATCTAAGACATCTAAACCATTTCCTGACAGTGAATGGCACCAATTCATGACATGGTATGCAAGGAAGGGCTTCCTTTTGTCATTCCCAAATCTACTATCAATGAATTTCATTGGGCAGGAGGTCTGGTCTAGAGGGTAGAGCCTCCGTTTGCCTGAAGATAACATCCACAGGTCGCCAGTTCGAGGCCACCGGCACCGTGAATGACGAGACCTTGAAGCAACTGACAAGTCAAGCCGAGTTATTCCACCTGCTCTTTGGTGTGAGCGAAGAAGCGTCTTGGCTGCCCTCCATGTGAGAGATGAAGGAGCTGCCTGTCAGCTTGCGTGGGAGGAAATCGGAGGCCAGAATGTGATACCAGTTCAGAAAGATCCATCTGAAATGTTGTGGTTCTTGAAAGATAGAACCTTTCAATTGTAAAAATCCCTCACAGTCGGGGCTCTCGGGAGAGTACAGGCTGGTTGTATGGGTTGGTCCCCATCCAAGGCAATCCAAGCAGCCACAGCTCTCATATCTACTTACAGCTGCAGATCCCAGTTATTTAGCACCTAGCACGTGAGGAACCGAGCAACACTACCAACACTGGACAGACCAACAGGGCTGGGAATGGAAGAGGGACTGCTGCCTTCAGCAGGTCCTTTCATCCCCATTGGCTTTGGGTCATTTCTGAGCCCCGCTCCTCACATAATGGCCTCTGCAGCTGGGTTCCTTGTGACAAGAAATGGGGTTTCCCTGGCGATGGTGCCCACCTGCAGAACTCCTTCCAACTCCAACATCTTCAGTCATGGAGCTTCAATCACTAATTAGGATTTCTTTAGAAACAATTAAAAAGCTTTCAAGAGTTGGGAGTCAGGATAGTTTTCCTGCCGGGTTTCCTTTCTACCTGCATATATTGCTGCTTGTACTTGTACCCCCTTCTCAGTGTTAATCTTATGACGGTTTTTATTGGCTGCAGGAAAATGACTGCATTTTTTTAATAGTTTAATGTTTGCATGTTCCCCTACCTTTTTTGACAGTCGCTGCTGCCACAGCAGTGATTTTCAGCTGGTGTGCCACAGAACATTAATGTGTGGCAAAAGGTCTGCAGGGGTGGCATAAGAGTTTGGAGCATAGAGGCTGAAAATTGCTGGAAAACTCTTCTGGGTTCTGGGGCTCTGTTTCTAGGACAACTGTCTGTAGTAACAAATTGTCTGTTCCCCTTCCTCCACTACCCGGTAGAGAAAGAGGGACAGACAATTCATGACTGCAGACAGTTGCTCTGGATTAGAAACAGAGCTGCAGAACCGAGAAGACTCCCAGAAACTGGAAATTGATATCACAAGAGGCATATAGAGAAGACTATAGAGGTCAGCATCCTGTGAGAAGAAAAGCATTGAAAATCACTGTGCTACTGTTTTTAAAAGGTTAAGAGGAAGAGGCATGCTTTGTATAAAACTGGGAGGAACCAAGAGATTGGGCTTATGGATTTGATTGAGGACCCTTTAACTTTCTCTCATAAATCAAATGGTTGGTTGGCAACCTTCAGTCTCAAAAGACTATGGTATAAGCCTACAGCACCCGGTATTCCCAGGCGGTCTCCCATTCAAGTACTAACCAGGCCTGACCCTGCTTAGCTTCCGAGATCATGGTCTAAGCCTACAGCACCCGGTATTCCCAGGCGGTCTCCCATCCAAGTACTAACCAGGCCTGACCCTGCTTAGCTTCCGAGATCATGCTATAAGCCTACAGCACCCGGTATTCCCAGGCGGTCTCCCATCCAAGTACTAACCAGGCCTGACCCTGCTTAGCTTCCAAGATCAGGCATGTGCAATGCTGCTTGTGAATTTGGTAGAGGTTAGGGCTGGAGTGCAATGAATGATCAGAGATGGGGTTGGATTTTCATCTCTGAGATAACTTTGGACATGAAGGAAGACATGACAGAGGCAAAGAGTTGTCTTGTACATCCCAGGGATGTGTGGTGGTTGGGGAGGCAGGGGAAACAGAGCCTCCCCACTGGAGTCCTTCAAAAAAAGCCACCATGTGAGGTGTGCAAGCACATACAACCCACATGCTATGAACACCTCACACAGCATCAGCACTTTTTGAAGGACTCCAGTGGGGAGGTTCTGCCTCCCCACCCATCACACGTCCCTGGTACATCCACTCACTATTTTCATTTGACAAGCATTCAAAGGTATATGGTCTGGAAATAGGGCCTTGTGGACAACTTCAAGGGGAAAGGCAAAAGTTTTGGCTGAGTTTGCTGCCTCTTTTAGAGGAGATTTGCACAAGTAATTTCCAGGCTTTCATTCCCCATCCGTAATTAGCAAGATGAGGGAGCTGGGAATTGGCATGGAGACCCTCCAGTCTCAGTCCAATAATTCTACGATCATTAGCAAAAGATACAGCGTGACCCTGCAAACGAGTTAGAGTTACTCACAGTGGACCTTTTCATCACTTGAAGCAAAATGGCCTCAGAGCAAGCCAAAGGTTGCCAGCCAGAGCTCACATCCCAGGTCTCCAACCGTCATAACCCTCCCAACTCCCCCACCACCTCAGTTAGATAGGCAAACTTTTCAAGGTGCATCAGACTTCATGGTTTACCGACTCATGAAGGAATTTCCTAAGAGGAAGCATCAAGCAAATTGGCCACCATTCTACTTAAGATCCAGTGTGGTGTAGCATGGTGATTATCTGCTAGTGGTACTACCTGAAAACTAGTGGTATTTCACTGTATCACAAGTGGCACTCGGCTATCCTATCATGGTGGCTACGTGGCACTGCTACCTACTCTGACCCCACTGTGCGTGGAGATGGTTGCAGTGTTGGTGCACCACTAGGCAAGCTGTGTCTGTATAATGTCCTGGCCCTTCCAAAGACATAACGACATAAGAAGAGCCCTGCTGGATCAGGCCAAAAGCCCATCTAGTCCAGCTTCCTGTATCTCACAGTGGCCCACCAGATGCCCCAGGGAGCACACAAGACAACAAGAGACCTGCATCCTGGTGCCCTCCCTTGCATCTGGCATTCATGATGTCATGAGCCTCCTCTCTTCGCCTTGCCTAGGAGCTGCTTTTTTAAAAGAGAAAAGACATTGGAAGTTCAGGATTTCCTGATCAGGGGAGGAGCAGAAAATTCAGCAGCCTTTGCAACAAAACCAGCAACAAGAATTTTTGCACAGCAAACTCTGAGCAAGAGCAGCCTGTCCAATGCAACATTAGTTGAAGGGGGCAAACAACAGGGCAAGGATTTTGCAGACTTCCTGGAGGCAACTGTCTGACCACCGGGCAGGAAACCAGATGTCAGACTAGGTGGGCCTCTGGCTCACAGAGTTTCTGCTGAAGAAAGAACATAAAAGTGCCTGAGAAACCCACTGTAAATGTGCTGCCACCTGGGAAAAGAGGTGGATTGAGATATCTATCATGCAAAATTATAAACACCAGCCAGGCTGCTTGGAAAAAAATGATCCTGGATGACTGTGCACATGATAGTAATCTCACAGCCATTTGTTCCACTGAAGTCTCAATCAAAGTTTAATAGCTGAAAGAAAGGCAGCTTCTCTGGGGCCCACTTTCCTGTTTGTTCTGCATGGGCACTTCCTGTGCAGGGAGCCTGATGAGGAACGGCGGCTGTTTTCTGAGTGATCCATCTATATTACGGCCCCCAGGGCGTTCGGGCCATAGATTCTGAAGATTATGAGCGAGTTGACATCTAATCTGCTAGTCTAACTATTTCAGAGCAAAGACCTGCCCCCTTTCTCTTCTCTTCCATCTGTAACTTGCTTTATTATTAAGTTCCACCTTGTTCCCCGGGGAATTCAAGGGAGTTTGAGACCAATGGCTGAGCACCTGGGAGCCTGTTGCCTGTCTATTAGCGCACAGTCTCTCTAAATCTTCCCCCTTAATTATTTCCTCCCACTCTTTTCTTTTCTCTTTCTTTATTAAGTTTTGCACTAGAGGTTCATTTACCAGATGGTGGCATGTCGTCACAGTCGCCCCCCAAGCACCTTATTTACCACCATTCATTCCCTTGCAGAAAGAAACCTGGAATCTTGGAGCAGGAGGCTTATGGAGTGCAGTCAGATAGTGGTTTTGGCACCTCAGGTCTTCAGATGGGGGCTGTAGTGCAGCCAATTTAAAAAGCCAAAGGATTTGGTGATGGCCATTCACTTAGAGAGCTTGCAAAGGGGGTTCAATCAATTCTAAGGGTGACCCAAATGTCTCCTATTCACAGGCAGCAAAAGAGGGGAATTTGGAGGATCTTGGGGGCACAGAGGAATTTGGGACCAGCTGACTGCTTTATTGGCAAAGGCAATGCAGCAAGTGTGATAGCTCTCGCTGGGGGCAACTTCCCACCAGCTGCCCTGATTTCCCCCACAGAGCTCCCCAGGCATGATACTCTGTCATGATCCTGAGCAACCTCCCTTGTCTGCTAGACTCTAGCAGGATTCTCATTTGGAGAAATTAATGGCATCATTACTGAGCCACAAGAACGTCCAAGTCAGTCACAGAGAGTTCAGTGGACTGGGAGAGGCTGGCTGGGCAGGAGACATAAGCATGCGAGTTGACTGGGAGAAGCAAGATCAAGAAGAGGAAGGTATTGGAACATGAGGGAAGCCAGGGAAGCCAGGCAGAGGAGACTGGAGGGGAAGGCAGGTGGAGGAGGAACAGGAGAGGGACAAGGCACCTCCACTCCTTATTCCAACTGTGCAAGCCTCAAACACTGTACCAACCTGCACTGGGTATCCATCAGCAAGGATTTGTCAGGTTGCCCAGAGAGAGAAACGTAGGCCCCCTGGCCCCAGGTGAAGACTGATATAAGCCAAAGCTCATAAGGATCAGATGCTGAACCAATGACCAGATACAGACAGCCCCATGTATCCGCAGATTTGGTATCTTTGGTTTCACTTCTCCGCAGAGACCCGGAGCTGGGGGACCCCCTACGCCCCCTGAATGCCCATTACAAGTACCTTTTTCACTGTAGTAGCTCTTGCAGTACTGGTGCTTCTTGCTTAGCTGTCTTCCTTAACTGAAGAACTGAACATGCCTGCACATTAGAGTGCGACTAACAGGAAGCAGAACTTCCTGTTACAAGCACTACTTGTAGGGGGTTGGAGGGCAACCACTGTCTTTTTAGCATTCCCCCATATCCACAGTTTCCTTATCCGCAGTAGGCCCCAGAACAGAACCCTCATGGAAATGGGGGCCTGCCTGTACTGGCTCTCCTTGGGCAACCCCCCACCACCACCTGCTTTCTCTCATGAATAACTTTGATAATGAAGCTCCAGTTCTCTTGCCTCTTCATGTTCCTCTGCTGGGACAGAATGTCATTCCCATCCCCCTTTGATGTGGACCTCCCCTGCCACCAGGATAGGGACAAGGAGCTTGGGGCCCTGACACAAGGGCACAGTGAGGAAACCAGTGGCCATGTTCTCTGGCCAAATGGGTGCACTAAACTAACCTCCAACATTTTATCTGCTTAGCAGCATAATTTAGTTTTGATTGTGCTCTTTCTTGTTCATGGTGACTTTGAGCACATCCCTGGGAATGGGCTGCAATCCACCTTTGTCAGTGTCAATGGAAAGACTCCAGCCATGGAGCTGGATTACACCTTTTGAAAGAAATTGCCAATTTGATTGGAATGATATATAGATTTTTTTTAATTAGTCCAATTTGTTGCACTGACTATTAAATTATAAGTGTGCTCATTGATTATTCGGCTCCTTAAACAGAACACTTAAGGGACTGTTTGAAGCTCTCCCATATTTTGAAACACTTTAGATGCAACCGTTTTGCTTTTGCATGATAAAGTTGATTGAATTTTTCCTTTATTAGCAAGTTACAAAGGCCTGCAGTGCAATTTGTAAATTATTGCTGGGACGGAAGGATTTCACACCCTCCTTAAGCTGTTTCTCACAGTAATCACTGTTTTAAGGAGACTTCGGGAATAAAAACAGACAAAGAGATGAAATGTTCTCCAGTGTGTGGAATGGTCTTGAGCTGTAAACAGAACCTTTAAAAAAGGGACCATAATGTTTATTTTAAAATGCATGAGCAAGGATGTAAAGAACCAAGCATTTCTGAGCATTCCACCTCTCCTTGAAGTGGCACATGCATGTGCCCAGCTGGTCTCCAAGCCACTAACCAGATTCAGACCCTCTCAGACTCTAGAAAAGCCAAGCATGTATTGTGTGCCTTTAACAACATCTTGGGAAGAAGGCCAAGTGGGGCTTTACTCTTGATTTTCTCAAACGGTCACAATCCCTGCCACATGGAAAACATAACATAAGAACATAAGAACATAAGAACAGCCCCACTGGATCAGGCCATAGGCCCATCTAGTCCAGCTTCCTGTATCTCACAGCGGCCCACCAAATGCCCCAGGGAGCACACCAGATAACAAGAGACCTCGTCCTGGTGCTCTCCCCTACATCTGGCATTCTGACTTAACCCATTCCTAAAATCAGGAGGTTGCGCATACACATCATGGCTTGTACCCCATAATGGAAAACCACATTTCAAAAGCTGTTTTTGGGCCTGCTATGGTGATTGATGATGGGAAGCTACTTCATCACACTACAGTGTGGGTTCCATTTATGAAATTCATCATCATGGGATGTTGTGCTGGTCATTAGGTGGGTTGCCAACCCTCCAGGATTGGTCTGGAGTCCCCACGGACAGGCTTCAATCTCAGCACCATGAATACACTGCACAGGACATGTCGCTGCCACCAGGTGGTGGTGCAGATTTTTGAGGTGGGGGAGGCATTTCAGGGAGGGGGATAGCAGGGGGGGCAGAACAGGGGGTGGCACCAGCCCAGGAAGGAGATGGGACTGGTGGAAGCCCCCTCCACTGGATCCTATGCCCCTAGTTGGGCTGCAAAGGGGCTTCTCAAGTCACAGGCAAAAGAGCTGGCGCAGACTCAAGTAGCTCCATTGTGGGGCTTTACTTGGGGAAAGGGGACCAAAGTCCCTGGTGTCTTCCCTGGCCCCACTGGATACAGTGGTAGTCATTTCGGTAGTGCTGGGAAGGATAGGATGGGACAGCTCAAGTTCTAGTATTAGCTCTGATACACGAAAATGAGAACTGACTCATATAAATACCTTATTGGCTCCCTGCTAAACATAAGAACAGCCCCACTGGATCAGGCCCATCTAGTCCAGCTTCCTGTATCTCACAGCGGCCCACCAAATGCCCCAGGGAGCACACCAGATAACAAGAGACCTGCATGGCCTCCTGGGAATTGTAGTTAAGAACATAAGAACAGCCCCACTGGATCAGGCCATAGGCCCATCTAGTCCAGCTTCCTGTATCTCACAGCGGCCCACCAAATGCCCCAGGGAGCACACCAGATAACAAGAGACCTCATCCTGGTGCCCTCCCTTGCATCTGGCGTACTGACATAACCCATTTCTAAAATCAGGAGGTCGCACATACACATCATGGCTTGTAACCCGTAATGGATTTCTCCTCCAGAAACTTGTCCAATCCTCTTTTAAAGGTGTCCAGGCCAGACGCCATCACCACATCCTGTGGCAAGGAATTCCACAGACCAACCACATGCTGAGTAAAGAAATATTTTCTTTTGTCTGTTCTAACTCTCCCAACACTCAATTTGTGATATAAGAACACCTCGTTGGCTCTTGGAACAATTAGTCTCATTGGTCAGGTCTGAGTTAAAGAAATCCACTTTTTGTGACATTAGGAAACAGAGATGCCTGCGTTGGCTTGGTCATGTCGTGAGAATGGATGATGGCCGGATCCCAAAGGATCTCCTCTATGGAGAACTCGTGCAAGGAAAGCGCCCTACAGGTAGACCACAGCTGCGATACAAGGACATCTGCAAGAGGGATCTGAAGGCCTTAGGAGTGGACCTCAACAGGTGGGAAACCCTGGCCTCTGAGCAGCCCGCTTGGAGGCAGGCTGTGCAGCATGGCCTTTCCCAGTTTGAAGAGACACTTGGCCAACAGTCTGAGGCTAAGAGGCAAAGAAGGAAGGCCCATAGCCAGGGAGACAGACCAGGGACAGACTGCACTTGCTCCCGGTGTGGAAGGGATTGTCACTCCCGAATCGGCCTTTTCAGCCACACTAGACGCTGTTCCAGAACCACCATTCGGGGCGCGATACCAGAGTCTTTCGAGACTGAAGGTTGCCAACAACTGTTTCTTCTTCATAAATACAAGTTTTCCAAAAGGTTTCCAAAAGTTGGCCACTAGTGGTGTTACCACCCCCCCACCCCCTAGGGCATCACACAGTGTGGTCACACCCCCTAATAATCCCCCTAGGGCTGTACAATGTCTGTCACATTGAGCTTCTTAAAGGAAGGATAGTATAAAAATGCTCATAATTAAAAACTACCAGCTGTCAACACTGGGCTGTGATCGTAACCCTCTTCTTGTGTTTGCCTCAATGTGACTATACCTGTGGAGAGAGAAACAGGACCATTGTGGCTGGTTGTAATGTTTGCTATCATTTCTATCCAGCCTTTCTGCAATAAAACTGCATGCAAACTAGCTTACCTAAAATAGAGGGAAACTAAAATATTCAAACACCATAGCTAAAAAGGCAGCTGTGCAGAGGCAGCTAGCTAGAGGCAGGCTGTGCAGCATGGCCTTTCCCAGTTTGAAGAGACACTTTGCCAACAGTCTGAGGCTAAGAGGCAAAGAAGGAAGGCCCATAGTCAGGGAGACAGACCAGGGACAGACTGCACTTGCTCCCGGTGTGGAAGGGATTGTCACTCCCGGATTGGCCTTTTCAGCCACACTAGACGCTGTGCCAGAACCACCTTTCAGAGCGCGATACCATAGTCTTTCGAGACTGAAGGTTGCCAATAATATATAGCTAAAAAATTTAAGAGTATTCAATCACCCTCATTGAACATTATAGTCAGAAAAAAGCACAATCATATCAGCGACAGCAGCAGTTTAAAATGGTTTACAACAGAATGCAAATGAATGAGATGCTTGCTGAAGTAACAGTTTGTGTTCACTGCCCGTTCAAAAGTGTTGAGCAGAAAGTTGGCAAGGGGGACTTACATACATATGTTGTATGCATGTAAGGTCTCCACACGCACTCACTCAGGCCGCAATCCTAAGCAACTTTCCAGCACTGACATAAGGACATTGCAACTCCGAGGTAAGAGAACAAACATTGCCTGTTGTGTGATCCCACATATTCTGCACTTGTTCCTTTAAAAAAAATAGAGGCAAAAAGGGGGAGGGAAAGTGTGTGCACAGCCAGCCTGACTTACTACCTCTCCTGAACACTGGAAATAATCGCATATAACTGCTATTGAGTGCAAATTTTTTTATCATAAGCATTTGTAATTTAAATTAAATCTGCAAAGGGAGAGAGGACTGAGATGATGGGAAGTAGGAACTGGTAGCAGCTGCCCTGTTCATTTCAAGCTTGTTATGTGTTTCAGCAGGACCGATAACATTTTAAATGCGAATATTGTTCCAGAGCCTTGTATATGAATTAAAGCAGCTTAGCATTTAAGGCTCCCTAACTGCTAGAATCGAGTTATTCTTGACAATGGAAAATCAATTGGCATTCAAGTTTTAAAAGATAGCGGAGGGATAAACAAAGCAATTAAAATGGGGAGAGGGAAACTGTTCACATACTGGGTACAAACAATGACTGACTCTCCTTATTTCAGTCCCTCTCCCTCTCATCCTTCCTACCACAGACGAGCATCATATCAAGGGCCCGGGTTTGCTTTTACATCACCCCCATGTACAGGTGCTAATGTATAAAAAGAGGCAAAAGGGAACTCAGACAGTGCAAGTGGAAGAAACAAGCACACCACAAACTGTAATGCAGAAGGACCAGTTGTGGTTATGCGGAAGAAACAGACTTTGCACTGTACTTCAATCAAAATTCCTGGGTTTTTTATGCCTCATGCTCAAAAGATAAACATCAGCATTAAGAATTTAAGCCCCGCTGGATCAGGCCAAAGGCCCATCTAGTCCAGCTTCCTGTATCTCACAGCGGCCCACCAAATGCCCCAGGGAGCACACCAGATAACAAGAGACCTCATCCTGGTGCCCTCCCTGGCATTCTGGGGTAGCCTACTTCTAAAACCAGGAGGTTGCACATACCCATCAAGGCTTGTAACCTGTGATGGGTCTTTTCTCCATAAATCTGTCCAATACCCCTTTAAAGGAATCTAGGGCAGATGCCATCACAACATCCTGTGGCAAGGGGTTCCACAGACACATCATGCAGTTCCACAGACTAACCTTAGGTTAATCACATATAATTATGATTATATGATTTTGCCCCAGGGGTTCCTTTGCTCAGCGTAAGTGCTGTCTAGATGTGCTTCACTCTGGCAACATTAATTTTACAGAGGCCATATAGGTATAGTAATGGTTGATTGAAGAGCACCTTTCACTGGACCTCTAGCAAAAAAGGGGAGGTAGAAAGCAATCCATCAGCATCCCTGGTACCTGTTTGACATCTGTAGGCTAGGTTGCATCTGGTTTGATGGCATGGTAAGCCACAAAGACCATAAGAAGTGTTCAGCTGGATCAGTCCGGCCCTGCGTGCTGTTCCCCACAGTGGCCCACAGGTATGCCATGAAGACAATAGCCCCCTCCTGCTGTTTCCCACTGACCATGGGCACTCAGTGGCCTCCTACTGTGACCATGAAGGTCCCATAACATCATCGTGACTCATTGTCTTCCCCTATGAATTTGTCTAAGTCCATTTTAAAGCCACCTGAGCAGCCATCTGCAGCACTGAATTCCATAACTGTTGCCTAAAGACCTTTACATTGGACATGTGACATACTGATTACATGTGTATTTGGTGCCGAGCGCCTCCCAGGAAGGCACAAACCAGGCCAGTATGTACTGTACGTTGGGCTGATGGCACACACTGAGATGCGGTCACCCCATTTCCCTGGCCCAACACATCCCCTGCCTCTCCTCTGACTTAAGTCAGCAACATAATGATCATTCCTCTTTTAGCATTCCAGGCACTTAGCAGGAGTCTAGCACTTTCTGTGATGATGTCCCACTAAGCACCATCCACCCACTTGGTTAACCCTTTGAAGAGAGCAATCATAATTGCAAACTCCCTTCTAGTCCGGGAGCTCTGGTAAAAAGTTCCTGCCAAGATTCAAGTCCCTTCATCCCCCCTTTCTTCTTCCTTCATAGGTGGCTGGAATTCTTCCACAGTGCAATTAATCCTGAATAATTGGGTGGCAGACCCAAAAGAAGAAAGCAGCCTTGCTGGGTGTTCAGCCAGATTCCCAGTCCAAGCTCCACCTGGAGAATTATGCCCACTTTTAGCTAATTAGCACCCCTTCTCTCCTCAGAAATGACCCTAGTCCAGTACCGCTGGACTCCACCACCAGGGTAGCTCACCTGTTTAGCCTACAGAGGTCCTCCTTCCTGCCAGCAGCTTCCCACCAATACAGCAGACCCTTGGTCCTCAGCAGGTCTTGGGCACAGCAGCCAAACACCAGTCTTAGTGTCTCCAGTAGTTTCTGCTTCAGCAGCTTCCAAGTTCATTCACACATCAGTCCATCAACAGTTCCAGCAGTCCATTAATCTAGTCTGTCCTTCTGCTGCCCACCCCCCAAACTCTCTCTTCATCAGGTGCTTTTATGCCCTTCAAGTGGCTACAGCTGTGCAGCACACTCTGCTGGATGCCCAGGGCTGACTCTTAAAGGGGCCACTGCGGATACCACATCTACCTCCTCGCCAGATCCAATACACTAGGTTCAAAGTCTGCTTTAACTGGATAACCTCTTCAGAAGCCCATTCCACCCCTCCCATCCACTTTTTCTCATGCACCTGCTTAATTGAAGAATGGGGGTCTCCTCCTTCCTGCATTCAGTGTGCCCCCCAGCAAATGCCAAAGCCCCACTTTTAAATGATCACTCCAGAAGCACTAAGCCAGGGGTGCTCAAACTTTCAACTTTAGGGATGCTGGATCTTTAACAAGTGTATAGAAGAGAGAATTTCAGCAGGTGTAGCTTGTCATCTGTGGGGGAAAAATGGTGCTCTCTCAGCCACCAAGAAGAGCGGTAACACCAGAAAATTCAGTCCTGATCCAGTTGTCCCCTTTCCCAGTTCCCACCTCAAAACCACTGACACCCCTCAAATCACCATCTCTGAATGAGGCAGTGAAGGGGCATTTCAGCTTACTACTAAATACTATTTCACTAATAATTTCTTAAAAGTTGTTTTAATTGGAGGGCCTGTTCTGAATCTGAGAGAATTTGCCCATCACGAGTGCAGTCCCATTTGCCTTTTTACAATATCTAATTTTTTTTCAAAGCCACTTTAGTTGTTTATTTTAAAACATAAGCAAACACCTCAGCTGAACAGCATTGACTATTAATTTTTTTAAATAGCTCTATTCAGCATGGGCTCAAGCTTCTATTCATTTTAAGACAGTTCTAATCCTTTGGCTCTGTTTTAGATCAGCCTTAAAGAAGATTCCCACTTGCATTGTGGTATTTAATTAATTTGGATAATTAATTAATACGTCCTTGTTTGTGCGACACTTCAACCTTGGAATCAAAGCACACCCACACAACAACAGACATGAACACAACAGCATAAACATTAATACTGAAGCAAGCAAAACTACTCAGGCTGACAACCTGCAAAGAGTGAGGCTCCATTCTGCTTAATACCACAGATGAACCAGACCAGTGGCCAGGAGATCAGAGAAAAATGAATCCCTGTAGGTGCAGCTGCATGGGTGCACTTTATGTGTAGAAAAAGCATGGGTGCCACATTTGTATTGTCTTGTGTGAAAGAATAACAGAACCCTCTTGCATGGCTTCTGGGCAGCAGGAGTTGCTCCAACAAAGTCCTGCTGAGATCTTGGTTACAGCCCTTGCTGATGACCTGATGACTGCCAGAGTCTTATCCCTCAATGGAAGGTGTCAGGAATTTAAAGGGGTGGCTCTCAGGCCTTGAACATGTGTTGAATAACCATGCATTGGGTGTTTGGTGTCTTGAAAGGAAAGAACAAGTCTTGGTTAATTTGTTGATCTGACTCTCACCAGCAAGGCCTGAATTGCCAATTCCAAGTACAGAGTTTGATCTTCCTCCTCTGAGAGATCCCTGAGATTCCCCCTCCAACTTCTGGGGATGTAAAGATTGGGAGGCCTCCTGAGTAAATTATGCAGGCTTGAGGTTTACATCAGAAGGATGTCCAAGAACTTTGGGGAACTGGGGGAAGCACTCGTCTGACCAACACAAGTTCAGACAACACCTGCTCCAAAACCTGATAGCGAGGCCAGCCCCATTGTCAAAATCCCAGAATGCCCACTAGAGGATATCACATTAAAACAGGACCTATGGGTATAAAATCCAACATACACAGGCTCAGATAAA
This sequence comes from Tiliqua scincoides, assembly GCF_035046505.1. Lineage (NCBI taxonomy): Eukaryota > Metazoa > Chordata > Lepidosauria > Squamata > Scincidae > Tiliqua > Tiliqua scincoides. The sequence goes on along the minus strand of NC_089824.1, from coordinate 3,730,181 downwards.
GTAAACAATTTCCAGATTTTTTCTGGGATAATGACTGTGCAATCTGGACTACTGGGCATAGGGTTTCACACCCCACATGAGAGCCCAGAGATGCTGGAAGTGGGGCAGGAACCATAGAAGGGTGGAGGGGGCAGACCTGCTTTCACTTTCAGCCACGGTGGAGGAGCAAGCTGGAGACAAGCTGATGACATTTCACAGGAAGCTTGTAAAAAATGGCTTTGTAAGTGGTGCTGCTGTATTGCTTTCCCGTCCATCTGCAAGCATTCATTGTGGGGAGGCCAGCCTCCCACTGAGACAATTTCAACAATTAAAATCAATCACAGACCAGGAAAGAGTTCAGACAAAAGGAGGATGAAATTGCAAAATGGAGCACCTCTAGCTGCAAATGCGGTAATGAGGTGTTTCATTTGAAGATAATGCTTAGTACCTTGTCCCAAATTCTCTCCCATTCCTTCGTTTGAGATGGCAGCTCTTTCCTGAAATGGGATGGTGACACCGAAGAGCAACAATGGATGGTGTGCCTGTCTGGTTGCCATGGGTGTTTTTTTGAATGAGATGCTCCAGGAGATGGGTTTTTTAATTATGGTGTGTTTGATTATTATCATTTTACTGTGATTGCTGTCAGCTACTTTAGTGGTGGAAAAGTGGGGCATAAACACGTAAATGATTGAGTCGATAAATGTCTGCTGTGAAGTTGATCCTTGGCTAACTTTGAGGGTGCCCCTACTTTCCCTTCTGGCTGCTGCATTGGAACAGCCTGTGTGGGGTGCCGCACACCCGATCCCACTCTGCTTGGAATGGCAGTCAGATCCTCCTGGGTCCTTGATCCCAATTCCTGGATGGTGGTTTCTACCCCAACAGCCCTGGCAGTAGTCCTAACACATGCAGATTGCTGAACTCAGCATTCCTGGAAGCAGAGTTCACATTAGTGTGGCACATCATTTCATTGTATTTATGTTTGTTTTTTTAGTGTAAAGTTTGTACAGCCTTGATTATACGGCCCATTACTGATATGAACGCTGATTGTTGTCTTTGCCATGTGCTAGCAATTGCAGTTCGTAACCAATGGTGGGGTTGTGCTTCAGCAGCAGTGGTTTGAGTTCTACTGTTGCATCTTCAGAGGATGTGGGAGCCCTTTAAAAAACACTGCAGGGTGGGGACCCCCCCCCCCCAGCTGTATAGAGCCCAATGCCTTGCAAGCTCTTAAACAAGTCAGGGGAGAAGTGCCTTCATACCGTCAAATGCAAAAACTGCAGGCAGTGGCCACCGCTGCCTTTCCACTGGGGGACTCTGTTGCCTGGCATTTATCATTATCACATGGCAAAGGTGAGAGCTCCCAGGGAGCATTTTCTCCTCCATCTGTTCACGTGGGCTTAGAAGCACGGATGTCAGGCTGGCTGACTCTTCAGGTCCTTGGACCTCTGCTGTGAATGACAGAACACACAGCAATTCAGCTGCCCAGTCAAATCTCAAAATAGGAATGAACTGGCAGAAATGCAGAGGAACTCAGGGGACCGCAGCAGTTTCCAAGAGAAGCTTCTCCTCCGTTTGTCCTGCTGATTTCAGTTTCTATCAGTACGGCAATGGGGGGAACATACCAGTAAGTTAAGAAGCTGCAAGTTATACAGAACAAGTGGGAGCTGCAACAAACGGATGTGGAGTATTTCTACCCCTCAAAAGACCCATTCCTATTTAGGGCCCCCTCCCTCCCTCCAGTCAACGTGGAACAGAAGCATTATAGTGCTGTTCAGGTTTTGTGGCAGGGGGAGGATGGAACTTCAGGAGGGCAGAAAGACAAGAGGAAATCCTTTTTTCTTTCCCACTTCCTTGTGACTTTCCCCCACTGAACTAGTGGGAACCAGTTTTGGGTTGCCCCAAATAACCGGTTTTGGGCTGCCCGCCAGCCCTGTACCCAAGCACTGTATTGACACAGACTGAGGTGATGTTTACACTGAGTTACCCACTTTTTTGTTGTTGGCAACCTTCAAGACTCTGGTATCGCGCTCTGAAAGGTGGTTCTGGAACAGCGTCTAGTGTGGCTGAAAAGGCCGATTCGGGGGTGACAAACCTTCCACACCGGAAGCAAGTGCAGTCTGTCCCTGGTCTGTCTCCCTGGCTATGGGCCTTCCTTCTTTGCCTCAGCCTGTTGGCCAAGTGTCTCTTCAAACTGGGAAAGGCCATGCTGCACAGCCTGCCTCCCAGCGGGCCGCTCAGAGGCCAGGGTTTCCCACTTGTCGAGGTCCACTCCTAAGGCCTTCAGATCCCTCTTGCAGATGTCCTACAGATCCAAGATCTCCACCCTGATCACTCACCAACTGTCAGATCTGAGATGCAATCTTATGTTATTATGGTCCATCACTTTACATTTGTTTCCACGGTAGTTCATTGCCACACAATACAAGTTTAGTGGATGGAATTCATTGCCACTGTATGATGATGGCTGCTGGCTCTGATGCTCGTAAAGGGGGATTAGACCACGTCATGAAGGAACCATCAGTCCAAATGGCTTCTGGAGCATCCAGGTTCAGGGGCTGCATGCTGCCAAACAGTACCCATGCCAGGTTGCAGGAAGGATACCTGCAGTGGATGGCAGGTGGCAGCTCCTCCTGATCATAAGGGAGTGGGGGGATTCTTTGGCAAGCAGCAGCTTGTCCCCCTCTCAAGCCGGTAGGAGGAATCATGGCATCCTAGAGTTGGGAGGGACCTACAAGATCACTGAGTGCAAGCCCTGCCAGCACAGGCTATCCACAACCACAACATCTCCAACAGATGGATCTCTAGCTTCCATGGGTCTGGGGTATTTGAGGGACCGCCTCCTTCCCTACAATCCTGCCCGTGCTCTTAGATCATCTGGGGGGGGCCCTTTTGACTGTGCCACCACTAAGAGATGTGAGAGGGGTGGCGGCCAGGAAGAGGGCCTTCTCGGTGGTGGCCCCCAAACTGTGGAATACCCTCCCCTTAGAACTGAGAACTGCTCCCTCGTTGTTAACGTTTTGACGTGGACTGAAGACCTTTTTATTTCAAAAAGCTTTTAATTGTTGACAGGCTGGCTGGCGTTCTTGCTTTTTATATGAAAATCCATGGGGTGGGTTTGTTTTTAGATTTTTTAATTATTGTAAATTGATTTTTAATGTATTTTTAAGGTGTTTGTAAGCCGCCTTGTGTACCCGCTGGGCAAAAAGGCAGGGTATAAATTAATAATAATAATAATAATAATAATAATAATAATAATAATAATAATAATAATAATAATAATAATGTGTGGAGAGTGTCACCTTCCAAGGCAAGCTCACCTTTTTCTCCTATGGCTGTTCTTAGCTGTCCATCTCACAGATGTTTTTCTGTGGAATTCTAGAAGAAGAGCTCCAAAGCACTAATGAATGATTATCAGGCCATTTGGCCATGTTTATTGTGTATGACTTATTTAATTTCACACAGCCCATATAATGTTTCAGTGGAGGAATTTGGGGGGCTGTTTGTGCTGGAGCGCAAAGACTTTTGTCCAGCTTGGGTCCTCCTGAGGACACTTCGCCACTCACAAATTGCCCACTGAAGTGTAATAAAACCAAATCTGTGTAAGTTATTACATGTCATTAATGTCTTAAGCAACAAGCAAGGAATTTAAAACAGGGAAAAGAGGCTGAGATACTTGCGCATGCAGATATTTATGGAAAGTTCCCAGAATTTCTTCTCAAGGAAAAAATCTCCCTGTCAAAAACATCAGCTGAGAAGGGTGATAATGGCAGCCTGACCACCTCAACTCCAGAGCAGCGATGCAGCAGTGCGAGTGCAGGTTACGCAGAATCCCATGGAGGGGGATTTGGCCTTGAGAGGCCCCCTAGGATAAGGGAACGTTTGTTCCCTTGCCCAAGGGTAAGCCTCTACATGGCTGATGGGTCAACTCGGACCTGTGCCAGCGGAAGGCTGTGTAAATAAATATTTTCTTTTGCCTGGCCTGACTCTCCCAATTTTAATGGATGCCTCCCGGTTCTGGTGGTGCCCAAGAGGCAGGGACAGCCTTCATAGCTGCAGGGTCCAGCTGGAAACATTTTTTGCTGGGCCCTGGGTTCACAAACAAGGTATGTGGAATCTTCGATATATCAATGAAATTTAAACTCCGAATGCCTTCTGAACAATAATAAAACAGGAGTGCCTCTGAGCATGTTCAGCATCTCCCAATTCTACCTAGAAGACGCATGCCTTAATCCCCAGCGCCTTTCTTCGGAAACAAAGCTCAGCTCACTTTCCGTTTCCCAGTTTACAGGACACCCTGGTGAGCACGTTGCACGGTGCCTTCCTTCCCTGTGCTCCAACCTTCTCAGCCACCTTGCAACCAGGCTCCATGGGTACCACAAAGCTGTGGAAGCACTGGATATGCTTGGGGTTGGCCAGGGCACGCCTCCTACAGCTCCATGCGCACTTCCCTGCAGATTGGCTGCTGCGGGGAGCAGAGCTCTGCCGACATCCATCTTGGCCAGACTGTTGAAGCAGGACACAGCCAGGTTTATGCTCCGAGTACAGCATAAGCAGTGGGCTGAAGCACAGCAAGCTCACATCCAGGAGGCCCGGGGGTTTGGCGACTGCACTGAGCTGCTGCGGAGCAACAAAGGTAGTAACAAAAAGCTTTTTGCACCTATACAATTGATTTCTGTCTTCATTCTCATAAAGCACATACAAACATAGTCCCGAGCAGAGCATACCAGTGGTTTCATTGTCCACCTGCAGCCTGTGGGAAATCAAGATTGTCTGAAATGGGAGCACATTTCAGGAGGTGAGGAGCAAAGGTGTTACAACTCCCCACAGCCTTCGCAGAGCATCACTCTTCCTCTATGGCAGCTTGGATTTCATCATCTTGAAACAGGACCAGGTGATGAAGGAGCAGGTGTCACCCAGATAGCCACAATAAGCCAGCCTGCCATTATTTCATCTCCCAAAGGAAACATGGAGGCTGTTGAGCATCAAGAGATTGAATGGTTTAGTGTTATCTTGCAGGGAAGACTGGTTTATCGCTCCATCACTCATCTCGATCTGAATGCCATTCATATGCATGTTTCCAGTGCAAAGTCAGCTGCAAGGGAAAGGCAGGCTTCCAACAGAGGCCTCCGGCAATTGCAGACCAGCGCCTGGGCCTCTGTTAGCAGGGGAGGCAGCAGCTGAGGCAGAACAGGAGGCAGAGCAGCCCGAGACCTTGCACTGATCTTGCTGCAGGAGTCAAAGATGTACAACCCAGCAAAATGGTCCTTTGTCCAGATAAGGCCCAACAGCCTGGCAGTATTTATCCCAGGCCTGTCCAATCCAATGGTTCTTCCTGGGGACCTCTCAGAATTGCCTGTGTATGCTCTTTCAGTTATGATTCTGCTGCAGTGTGCTAAACTCTGTAGAAACCAGCAAACCCCCCCCCCCCACACACACACCCTTGTGATGCTACTGGCCACAGGAGTGAAATGGATCCACCACATGCAGAGCAAGCTCACCTCTGAGCACTGGATACTGGAGACTAGCAACATGGCAGGGCTGTGAACTGCTCACAGGTAACTGGCTTCCCCCCTAAGAACAGGATGCAATACTTGCTAGACCTTGGTCTGCTGCAGCAAGGCAATTTTTACAGATGTAAAATAAAAGTCTAAGAATGCTTCCGGCAATCACTCATCTCATTCTTCAGTCAAAAAATGGTCTTGGAGACCATTTCCTTCTTTTTTTTACCCTCACTTTTATGGTCTCACCTTTTTTGGTCATTTAGGCTGCAATCTTGTACATACTTTCCTGGGAGTAAGCCACATACTTCTGAGTGGACCTGAATAAGATTGCACTCACTAAGACAGGGGTGTCCAAAGTTTTTGGCAAGAGGGCCACATAGTCTCTATGACACTGTGTCATAAAAACAGCCAGGGAAAAAAAGAATTAATTTGCATTTAAAATTTGAATAAATTTACATAAATGAATATATTAAAGATGAACTTATATGAATGAATGAAGGTCTTGCAATAGCTCATGGCCTATAAAGGGCCTTGCACAAAGCAAGGCCAGCCTTTCCTTTGCTGCCTTTACTACATCACAGATGTGAAACAGCAAGCAGTGGAGGAAGCCTTCATCCCACAGCTCACACGAGAGGTCAAACAGTCACACTCACGCAGAGAGCAGTTGTGTCAGGCCAGTGTGGGCTACAACAAATCTCCGGAGGGCCAGAGGCTCATTGGAGACTGGGGGCTCCCTGAGGGCTGCATTGAGAGGCCTCGAGGGCCGCAAGTGGCCCCAGGGCCAGGGTTTGGGCACCCCTGCACTGAGAGATCAGGAGAGCATGGGAGCCTGAAACCAAAGCTTAGGGCTGCGACAAAGCAAAAAGCTATTTGTTCGAGGCAAAACTGGCCCAAGATTTATCCTGAGACATGCCAAGTACGCCCCCCTTCCTGGTGATAGTCCAGTCTCAGCTCCTCCCACCCCTTGCATCGGAGAAGGAAGAGGGGGCAGAGCAGAATAGAAAGCAGAAAGGAGATAAGAACGGTGGGTCAGAGCCCCACTCTTCTCTCCTCTGCTCTTTCTCTTCCTGGAAGAAGGAGGAAGAGGAGTGGTGAAGGCTACAGAGTGGATGGAGTTGGTTCCACCCTGCCAAGCTGCTGCCTGGGCAATCACCCTAGTCAGGGCTGTTGGTGGGCTTGGCCCAGAACAGGCCAAGGCCCAGGTCAGTCAAGACCATCATTCCCCCCCCCCCCAAGCCTTCCAAAGTTAAAGCAGAGGAGGGGAAAAATATCTGCTGAATCTACAGAACAAAGCAGAACACTGAGTGGGTTTCTCTTGAGATTTGAAACAGAGCATTCCAGAAAGAGCTTGACCTAATTAAATATCTTTACGCGACTACCTATTTCATACACAGTATTCATTTATCTCTCAGAACATTTATGTCTCTCAGTCAAAGACTCCTGAAGTTGATAACAACATAAAATAGTGCAGGCCGTGAGGATTCAAAACTAAACCATTCAACAGCAACAAATCAAATACCCTGAAAAGCAAATGGAAAGAAAAACGGCCTTTACCCATTGCCAAAAACCACTGTGAGGGATGTTTGGTTGGCAACCTTCAGTCTCAAAAGACTCTGGTATAAGCCTACAGCACCAGTATTCCCAGGCGGTCTCCCATCCAAGTACTAACCAGGCCTGACCCTGCTTAGCTTCCAAGATCAGACGAGATCAGGCATGTGCAGGGTAACAGTTGGTGCTTGAGGGATGTTTGATGTCTGCATAAGAGGAAGACTTGCCAGGGCTGAGGTGCCACAACAGAAAATGCCCTGCTCCTTGTGCCACCTACTGCACCTTAAAAGGAATCAGCACTCCAAATGGGGGCTCTTTACAATGCTGGGCAGATTCTCCTAGGAGCAGGTGCTTCTTCAAGGACCCAGTTTCCTTCTGCTCCAAGCTGAGCCAGATTTTGGGATAGGTGGATGCCAGAGGCAGTGGGCTTGAGGAATGCTGGGCGCTTCAGTTGTTCTCTCATTTAAAAAGCATTGGTAAGATTAGAGGAAGCAGGTGAGTTTGTATTTACTCATATATGGCATGAAGAAATGCAGAATTACAGATGGAGCTGTGCAAAGCTGTCATCTCCTATAATGGGGAGAGATCCTGCAAGTAGATCCTGTCTCTAGACTGTGAAAGGAGCTACAGGGACACTCAAAAAATAAGGTGTTCAAAGGTGTGAGCAAAGAGAGGGCTGCACTGCATAAGCTCCTCGCTTGGTGTGGCCTGCGGCTGGCCCTGCTTCCCAGTGACTTTGTTTGCATTTATGCTGCCCTTCCTCCCCAAACTGATAGATTGGAATTGCTTTGGTACAGACCAAGAGTACTCTTGTTGCATGTCCAAAGTATGGACATGTGTTCCCTCTACAGACCTGTGAGAAATGTGATGCTGGTCAGAACCCTAAACCATTTGCCAGAGAACCAAGGGCATTCACCATGTCTGGCCATGATGCAAACCAGGAGCTTAGTTACTCACTTTCCTGCTTGAGAAGGCAAATGAATCAGATATCCCAGGGGTTATCTGCCAATTAGCTTTCTTCTCTGGTTTGCACCTGGACTTATGGCTTTGCTTCAAAAAACATGTATCAAAAAACATGTGAATCAAAAGGTTCAGACGTAGTACAGTCAGTCCTTTCCACACATCATGAGACATATGCAGCTTTGCAATCAAAGATGGGTTTCTGATGGGGTGAGGGGCAGATAACAGGAAGCACCCATGTGCAGAGAGCATAATGCGTGTGCCACCATAAAGGATATTGCACTGCGAGAACCAGTGGCATAGCTAGAGGGGGTGCAAACCACTAAGTTTTGCAGGGAACCTCACCACAGCATGCAAGCGGCCCCTCCCCTTTGGAGTCATTCTGGGTCATGGGAGCCAAACGGAGGCAAATACAGGATGGAACACATGGGCAGTCAAGGTAAATGCCTCCGTGTTGCTCTCCCTGTCCAGAATGGCTCCAAAAGGAAGGGGGAGGGGCTGCTTGCACTCCGCGTTGAGGCTCCCTGCAAAAGTTAGTGCTTTGCACCCCCTCTTGCTACACTACTGGCAGAACACTAGTTCTGGCTGTGCAACGCCACACAGGATTGGGTCCTAAGTGTCACGATGCATAATTTGCCGCTTGTCTTAAGCTTAGTTGTGTCATTAATAGCCCCCCTTTCCTGCTTCCTTTCTTCATGTCACGGTCCAGACATTCCCTTCCAGCAAGGATGCAGACTTGGCACAATTCTGCACAATTCTGTTGTTTTTGGTTTTAAACAGCTCTACTCCCAAGTAAACAGCCAAGCACAGGAAGACAACCATGATTATTGATTGTGAAAATTCAGTTAACTTTCCATTCTTCCCTGCCTTATCACTCCAGTGCTTACTCCCCTTTCCCAAATAAAATTCCAAAATACTTTTAAGTCTGAACATCAAAAGTAAATTGTGTCTGGCAAGATAAGTGTGTGTGTGTGTGTGTGTGTGTGTAGATTGTGGCTAATTTGCATATTCCATTCTTTGCTCATCAGCAGTGACCAGAAGTCAATTTGTGCCTTGGCTCCCACCTTGATCAGATTGGCACAGCAAGGTTTCAGGCTGGCTCCCTGGGGACGGCTTTGCGAGGATGGATTGCTCACTGAGTCAGCAAACAGGCCCAATGTAGAGAATGACAATATGAACAAGCTGAAGAGGAAAACTCATTAAACAGCAGGGGGGAGGAAGCATCCGCCAGCTCTGTACTCCTGCAAAATGATTAATAGCTTCCAAAATGAAAGCAGCTCACCTGAACAAGATGGCCCCTGTGGACACTTTAAGAGTTTGCGCACAATCTCCTTCTCCTACATCCACCTCCGGCACATGCAACTGCACTAAATGAACTGATTTGCAAAAGTATATCCAGGAGGCCAGATCTGACCTGCAGCAGGTCTTGAACCTGATGCCTGTGGGGTATCAGATGTCTGACTGTGCCACTGTATGTGATGCAGCCACACTAGAGAAAAGCTCTCTATTAGAAGCTGCAGTTCTATATACACTCACCTTTGACATAAACCACATTATACATAGTAGGACTTACTTCTGGGTATGCCTGTTCAGGCTTGTGTAACAAAGCTGGTACACAATACCAGCTACAAACCAATAAGGATCACAGTGCAGAAAGCTACTGTGCTGTTATGCATGGGAAGGATAAAGTGGATCTGGAGATGCTCTTTGCGCACTCACATAACACCAGAATCAGGGGACATTCACTAAAATTGAGTGTTGGGAGGGTTAGGACAGACAAAAGAAAATATTTCTTTACTCAGTGTGTGGTTGGTCTGTGGAACTCCTTGCCACAGGATGTGGTGATGGTGTCTAGCCTGGATGCCTTTAAAGGGGGACTGGACATGTTTCTGGAGGAAAAATCCATTATGGGTTACAAGCCATGATGTGTATGTGCAACCTCCTGATTTTAGAAATGGGCTATGTCAGAATGCCAGATGCAAGAGAGGGCACCAGGATGAGGTCTCTTGTTATCTGGTGTGCTCCCTGGGGCATTTGGTGGGCCGCTGTGAGATACAGGAAGCTGGACTCGATGGGCCTATGGCCTGATTCAGTGGGGCTGTTCTAATGTTCTTAAACTACAGCAAAGTTAAGTGAAGACTTGGCATTCCGTTCAAGTTTGGTCTACACCTAGTTTAGAGCCAACTGAAGTTGAAAGTTTAGCTCTCAGTCCAGTTTAAGAGGTCAGATTAACAACCAGAGGACAGGTTCAGAAAAAGGAATAATTGCAGGTAGACTCAAGCAAGTCAGGCCTTTTCATTTCCTGGGGACTGGTACTGCCTTAATCCCTCCTTTGATCAGCACTCATCTTCCACTCTCCTGAGGAAATGGCCTTTTCCAGGGGCTCCCACTCTCACATACAGGTCCAATCCCAAACAAAGTGCAGCCTGACATGTGCGAAGATTTTGTACGCCCAAACTCCTGTGAACATTAACTTGCCATGCCCTGCTAAATAGCTGGGTGGGGGTAAGGAAAGCAAGGGGGTCATAAGAGCATGAGAACAGCCCCGCTGGATCAGGCCATAGGCCCATCTAGTCCAGCTTCCTGGATCTCACAGCGGCCCACCAAATGCCCCAGGGAGCACACCAGATAACAAGAGACCTCATTCTGGTGCCCTCCCTTGCATCTGGCATTCTGACATAGCCCGTTTCTAAAATCAGGAGGTTGCACAGACATATTATGGCTTGTAAACTGTGATGGATTACATGAGAGAAATCCATCTCATGTGATGAATGAAACTGTGATGGATTACGTGAGAGAAAAAGAGGTGGACTGCCACTAGCCAAATCTTTTTCCTGCTGTCTCTCAGCAAGTAAGAAGAAAATCAGTTACAGTGGTTTGTTGGGTGCGCGCATGTTTGTACAGGAAGGCGGTTGCGGACCTCCCGTTATGTTCTGTGGGGAAAATGCCCCAGGCACAAACTTGCAGGACCCAGCGGAAGCCTCTCTGAAGCTCCCGATGGGGTCAGAAACTGCTTCTGGTTTCCCGGAAGCACAGTTTATAGCGTCGGGAAATCTCAGAGAGGTTTCCCCGAAGCAGCCTTTGGTTACACGAGGCTCTGTGAGCCTCAGGTGGGTGGGGGGTGGCTTTGTGCTCAAGGGGATGGCAACAGCCATGGGGGGCACCACTGAGGACCTTTGCCCTGGGGCGTGGGGCTGGGGGGGGTTCCACCACTGCAGGAAGGGGCATGTAGGAGGAGGAGCCGGTGGTCAGGGCTGTCCCATTACTTCTTGCCTCAAGGACCCCTTCAAGATAGACAGAGGGGAGAAGCAAGCTGCAAACAAGGCCAGTCCTGAGAGCAGCTATCCTGGAGTTCAATGGGGCTTACTCTCAGGAAACTGTGTGTTGGTGCTGCTCACTGCCACTGTCCCATCCAACCCTCTTCTTGCCTGTGTCTTAGCTGTTCCACAGGACATGGGTGGAGGCTGCCTCCCCCCTCCCCATTTCAACCAGATTCACAGAGTAAGAGTGAGATGCAACACTCTTCCCTCCCCAAGCAGGGAAAAGGGCCTTTTGACACAATCCTATGCAGGCCTGCTCAGAAATAACAGGGCTTGTGTTTTAATGAGGTTTACTCCCACAAAGGTCTGCATAGCTGTGTATGTCACATAATTGTTTGAAACTGTGATCTCTCTGCCTGCTTTTCTGAGAGTCCAGTCCTATCCTCCTCCAACCCACTGGTGTAGCCACACCAAAAAGGAATGCACTGAATCCAGCGGGGGGGGGGGGAGGTTTTTGAGGAGAAAGAGATTTAATTCTCCTCCATAAGCCTCCCACTCTACAAAGGGTCTCCTTGGCCCTGTGTCAGCTCTGTAGGAGCAAAGGGAGGGAGGGCGGAGGGTGGTCCCGGGGGCAGACTGGTGGAGAGCGGGAGGTGGGACTGGGATCTGGCTGTTATGCTTCAAGCTGCTCCGCTCTCCTCAGACTTGTGCCACCTCAGAAGGTGGTGCGAGTTCGAGGAGACCCATAGCGACTGCAGTGATTTACCTGGGACTAAGAGGAAGAGTTTCCCCTTACTTTTGGCTGAGCCACTGTGGAGCCCTATCTTGCGCTGGATACAGCACAAGCCTCCTGGCTTGCCTGTTCCAGCGCAAGATAGGATTGCACCCTTCGTCCGTTTTCCTGTGAGTGTTCCTTTAAATGGGTTGTTTTTATCATCACAAAATGATTTTTCCGAATGAATACATGCAGCAGCAAAACTGAGAGATGTCCATCAGTCCTTGTGGGCCCTCTGTGTTCCAGCAAGGCATGCACCCACCAGAGTTTATTCCCCAAGTATCATCACTTCTGATTTACAGGCAACACTGTAAGTTATGCTTTGCCTCCTGTACAAACACACAGCCTTCAGATCTATGGGTCCTTCCACCTCTGGCAGACCTCTGCTAAGACTTGCCACCCAGATCGTCGAGCCCAGCTGGTGCAGTGACAGAGGAGACTCTTAGAGGACAGGAGAGGACACTGAGATTATGCTGCCTCCCCGGCCTGTTTCTCATCCTTTGCTTTTGTTTTGCAGAGACGCATGGCAGGAGCTGCGCCACTGAAAAGAGATTGGTGGCGAATGTCAGAGAAGACGCACACCAAGGCTGGCATTATTCTTAGTATTAAAATAGTGCCATCAATATATGCAACAGAACCATAAGCAACCAAAGACAGGTTCCTCTCCAAGGAGTGTACAATCTAAATTTTGACAGAGGGAGAGGAGGCAAGAACACAAAGGGAGAATGTTATGCATGAATGAAATAGTTACATGTGCTTTGGTTCAGTGGGGTGAGGATTAAGGAGTTCAGTCAAAGACTGCACCGAAGAGACGGGTTTTGAGGAGGAACTCCAAGGGCAGAGGGAAAATGACTGGCATGCAGATGGTCTGGGAGGGAGCCCCTGGCATGAGGGGCAACACAGAAGATGGACAGGAGCAGGAGACTCATGGACTCATTGAAGGGAGCAGGAGACTTTTGGGCAGCCTTTGAAAGCTGTCCTTTCTGCGGCAGTAACATGAGCCTTAATCCCAGATAGGGACATGTAGACTGAAAACACTGTGCATTGAGGGGGAGCACTCTGCACATGCTTGGGTGCACTCTCCTTGCTATGGCTTAATATGCCCTGGGGCTGAGTCCTGGCAATGAAAATAGTTCCTGAAACTGAGTGAGGATGAGTCATAAGCTCGTCCTCATATTAGTGTTTTGCAGGTTGGAGCCTTCTCATATGCACCAGAGGCACTCACCAGACCAGGTAAGTCCAGTGCAGAGGCAGGAGGAAAATGGGGAGGGGGTGGAAGAGAGAAGATGGGGTGAGGTGGGGTGGATCAAACCCAGGAGTGGAGTGGAATCTGTGGCACCAGCACACTTTGTATCTTAACCACCATCCCAGGCCTGATCCACCAACATGAACTTGAGCCAGTGATGTTGCTGGTACAGGTCCCAGCTGACCCTTTGTGGCTACTGGTGCTTTTTTGTGTCTTTCCCCCAAAGTGGAACTTCTTTCGCCCTGCACTGGTGTGCAAGAGAACTCCATTGGCAGAATGTGCTGTAGAATGATCAAAGCCCATGTGTGCTGCTGGTAATTACATTGCAACAAAGACACATTTATTTAATTCTTGCTGTTTCAAGCACAGCACACAGTGCCAGCTACCTATCCTTGTTTTTATATGACACCCACTACTGTGGCACTGGTGTACCTGCCGTGGTGATAAAGCATGCATGCAAAAATACTCTTCTCTCCAGCAGGGACCCCATTGGGTTATTTAAAATGGGACCTTGATTTTCTTTGCAATTGTTGTTGGGAAGATGCTAATCTGGGAAGGCTAATTGGAAGAAATTGGTCTTTGGAGTGGGGGGGGGTGCGTTGAGTGTTCTTCAGGTGTACAGAGATTAATCAGAGATTTCTGGGGGGGAGGTAGGGAAGCCACCCACCTAGCCCTCTGCCAAAATTCCCTTACTTAGTGCTACCTTCTCTGTGGCTTTTCGCTTCTGTTTGCACCCACTTTCTCCCCGACCCCCTTTGCTGCTGTTTCATCAGTAGCCATGCTTTTTTCTAGTTCATCCCTCCTCGAATGATCCAGACATCATGTACTGGCTGTGACATACTCACAACCCTACTTAGGCAATCAGGTTTGGTTCTTTACTGCCATCACTAAGGGCAGACAAGGCCCATCTGAATGAGGACAATGTTTCTTGTACAAGTCACATGGGAGATCTTAACTAATTGGGGGGGGGTGTCATACACTGAACACTTTTGCAGCCCTTTCACAACAATCCCCCACATAAAAATGCTGAAAGATGGGGCTTTTTAAGCTGTTGAGATCGAATACTCTCTTCCAAAGGACAAGAGAATATATGAACATAGCAAGAGCCTTGATGGATCAGGTCAAAGGCCCATCTAGTCCAGCTTCCTGTATCTCACAGTAGCCCCATCAGGTGCCTCAGGGAGCACTCAAGACAATAAGACAGATACCTACATCCTGTTGCCACTCACTTACTTATGTTATTGCAGTCAGGGATGTGCAGTGGGTGGGGAGGCAACTGAGGCAGAGCCTCCCCACAGGAGTCCTTCGAAAAGCACCACTGCCGTGTGAGGTGTGCCAGCACACACAACCCATGCACGCAGCTTGACATAGTTCTAGGGCAGGGGTGCTCACACTTTTTTGGCTCGAGAGCTACTTTGAAACCCAGCAAGGCCCGGAGATCTACCAGAGTTTTTTTTTACAATGTTCGCGCCATCATAACATATAACATTTATGTGTACAATGTATGTTGGTGTACCTTGAGCCCCACTGAGTATAACAGGACTTACTCCTGAGTAGACATGCCTAGGATTAGGCTGTGAGGCTGCAATCCTAGCCACACTTACCTGGGAGTAAGCCCCATTGAGTACAATGGGCCTTACTCCCGGCGTTTCCTCCCAGAGGCACCTGAAGGGGGGGGTCGGCACTCCGCGGTCTACTCATTTTGCCTCGCGATCTACCGGTAGATCGCGATCCACCTATTGAGCACCCCTGTTCTAGGGACTTCTTCTGCATATGGACCATTGGAATGAATGGGAGTTACCATTATGATTATGATCATATTGATCATATTGATCATCATATTGATCATTATGATCATATTAATGCTTGGAGGAAGATTGCTACGGTATTTGCAAGTGAATGCGCTTTGCATGAACAGAGAGTGCAGCAGATCTTTGGCTTGAGCTCTCCTTCCGTCTTCTTAATTCTTAATATGAACATCACTACTCCTGGATAAGAAAGTACATGGCAAAAATCCACCCGCAGGCAGCTCTGCAGAAGTTCGCCAAGACCCTGTGCACAGCTCCCCCTCCCCCACAGAATGAGTGCAGCTAATTAGCAAAGTGACAAAAAATGTCAACTGCCTTTCTGATGTGCTCGAATTGCTGGGGCTTTAAACAAACCATCTTGGCTGTTTGGGATTGTGCTGGCCAAGTACCCAGTAACAGTGCAACAGCGCCACCTTTTGGAACAGGACCAGTCTTGCATCTTTTTGTCCTGCCATTTTTGTCACCACAACAGAGCAGCACAAAGTGTTAGCATAAAATCGCCCACTTTAAAGTCAGGTCTCCGAGCTGAAGGGTTTTCAGATGGGGTCATCACAAGCCTCTCCAATTCAAGAAAAGAGACTGAGATTCAGACTGCCAAAGCATAACAGATGTCGTGTATTTGTGCCATGAGAAGAAGCCAGACCTCCGTACCCCACGCATGGAAGTAAAACCTCACAAAGCAGGTTCGGTTGGGACCAGTGCAATTGAAGGAGGATGTAGGAGAAGGGAAAGGATACAAAAGAGATGCACCAGGACGTGAAGGCCCAGCTGAGCAGCAAGGTGATGCATGACAGGCAGAGGTTTGTCTTTCCTGATGACCACAACTGATGTTACAAGAGTTGGGGGGGGAACAGGATAACTCTCGATTAACCCGCTCTTGACTACTGTGTCTTGTGGTGCCAGAACTATGGTATGTATTCCAGCCAAGCCAGGTTTTGAAAAACCTTTGGGATTCTGTGACTTTTGTGGGGGTGAGTGGTGCTTTGTAACTATTGCAGCTCTGCCTCCTTCCAAGGTGGCTTTCAGCACTGTGTATGCAACGCAGCCAGACCCCTGCCGGAAAGAGAAGGAGTAGCAAGGAAGCAGTAGAGTCACAAGAGAAGGAAGACAGCCAGACCTTGTTGTTGAGCAAGGAGGTGAAGGAAGAGAGTGAGGAGATGCCACCCAGGTCTTCTGGAAGTCATGTGCAATGGAGGAGCAGGGAGAATGGTGGTGGTAGACATCAAGGCATCTTCAGACAACTGCAGATGGAAGGACAGGGCAGGGATGGCCAAATCAGTGCCATTGCCTGATGCTGCTCCCCCCCCCCCACCAAGAAAAACAAAAAGCAGCCACTCCTCAAGCTCCCTCCCACACAATCCACTCAATAAAACAGGCACTGCAGGTCAGGCTGAGACCTCTTGGAGTGCGCAGAACTTTCTGTTTTTCTGAAGTAGGGGGCAAGGAAGGAGTCGGGGGAGTGACCCTCCCCCTCACTTCTTTCTTGCATGGTCCCTTCAGGTCAGGGGACAGCAACCAACAGCCCATGGCCCAGATCCAGCCTGCTACCCAAAGTCATGTGGCCCACACAATGCTCAGCTGGGGAGGTGGAGCCTCCTTCCTTATTTGCCACCAGACAGGGCAGGACAGAGCCGCTGGCCCAGGCTGGCGGAGTTGTACTCAGAAGTAATACTCAGTAATACTGCCTGAGATCCGTCTAGCTGGAGATGCCAGATACCAAGCTTGTGACCTCTTGCATGCATAGCAGGTGCTTGGATGCTTTACCACTAAGCAGTGCAACCTCCCCAGCTTTAAGGACGCTTAACCAGATTGCAAGAAGCAGCGGCTGACTGTCCTCAACATTGTCTGGAGAAAAGACTGCACTTCTCCAAGCACCGGCCAGAATCGTGGGAAGCAGCCATTCCCTCCAAGGAAGAATGCAATTCACAAGAGACTTCTGAAGCAGAGTGACTTGTAGAAGTGCCTGACCCTGTGATGGTGGAGACAGGCAGGTACATTACTCAGCTGAGCATGCAGGGAACCTCAACAGGCAGGGAGAAAAAGAAGGGATGGCTGCAGTAAAAGGCCCCTGTGAAGGGCAGTCTCCAAGAACGTTTCGTGGTGCAAGAGTGCCATCTTGTGGAAGCCTGGGGTGATGGCACCGTTCTTTATTTCATTGCAAGTCGCTTTTGGTCTCCAAATTGGTGGAAACATGTGGACATGTGGAAACACGTGGTGGAAACATTGGTGAACCCACATGTGCATCTTTCTCTCTGCCTGGTTTTTGCAAAACTTGATGACTGGCAGCTGAAGGTGAGAACTACTACAAAGCACTGCCTTTCAGGAGAAAGGAATATTCCACTCCTTATGGGAGAACTTTCAGTGCAAAGCTTTCCACATGCACTGATTCCAATGCATCCTCAGTATCGTCTGGCGGGACAAAATTCCAAACAACACAGTCCTGGAATGAGTTGGAATCCCTAGTATGTATTGCACTGCTGAAACAGAAATGCCTGCACTGGCTTGGTCATGTCGTGAGAATGGACGATGGCCGGATCCCAAAGGAACTCCTCTATGGAGAACTCGTGCAGGGAAAGCACCCTACGGGTAGACCACAGCTGTGCTACAAGGACATCTGCAAGAGGGATCTGAAGGCCTTAGGAATGAACCTCAACAGATGGAAAACCCTGGCCTCTGAGAGGCCTGCTTGGAGGCAGGCTGTGCAGCATGGCCTCTTCCAGTTTGAAGAGACACTTGGCCAACAGTCTGAGGCAAAGAGGCAAAGAAGGAAGGCCCATAGCCAGGGAGACAGACCAGGGACAGAATGCACTTGCTCCCGGTGTGGAAGGGATTGTCACTCCCGAATTGGCCTTTTCAGCCACACTAGACGCTGTTCCAGAACCACCTTTCAGAGCGCGATACCATAGTCTTTCAAGACTAAAGGTTGCCAACAAGCAGTGCAAAGCAAAAGGACTGGGCCAGTGGCATAGCTAGGAGGGTGCAAAGCACTAAGTTTTGCAGGGAGCCTCACTGCAGCATGCAAGTGGCCCCTCCTCTTCGGAGCCATGCAGGGGAGCCAAACAGAGGCATTCACCTTCCTGCCTTTGCCTCCATTTTGCTCCCCCCATCCAAAATGGCTCCAAAGGGAAGGAGAAGGGGCTGCTGGCATGCTGCGATGAGGCTCCCTGTAAAACCTATTACTTTGCACCCCATATAGCTTCGCCACTGGGCAGGGTTGCACCAAAGCCAGCACCTTCAAGTCCTTTTTCTCTATCACATTTTCACCTCCTTTTTCACTATCACCCCTGGCTTCAGAGTAGTGTTGGTGCTCCTTACAAGAACTGGCAGCC
This sequence comes from Tiliqua scincoides, assembly GCF_035046505.1. Classification (NCBI taxonomy): domain Eukaryota; kingdom Metazoa; phylum Chordata; class Lepidosauria; order Squamata; family Scincidae; genus Tiliqua; species Tiliqua scincoides. The sequence goes on along the minus strand of NC_089824.1, from coordinate 3,711,778 downwards.
TCCATGTTTAATTCTCATTCATTTCTCTGAGAACAGCACTATGCCGTTGGTCTGTGGAACTCCTTGCCACAGGGTGTGGTGATGGCGTCTGGCTTGGATGCCTTTAAAAGGGGATTGGACAAATTTCTGGAGGAAAAATCCATTACGGATTACAAGCCATGATGTGCATGTGCAACCTCCTGCTTTTAGAAATGGGCTATGTCAGAATGCCAGATGCAAGGGAGGGCACCAGGATGAGGTCTCTTGTTATCTGGTGTGCTCCCTGGGGCATTTGGTGGGCCGCTGTGAGATACAGGAAGCTGGACTAGATGGGCCTATGGCCTGATCCAGTGGGGCTGTTCTTATGTTCTTAACTACAATTCCCAGGAGGCCTTGCAGGTCTCTTGTTATCTGGTGTGCTCCCTGGGGCATTTGGTGGGCCGCTGTGAGATACAGGAAGCTGGACTAGATGGGCCTATGGCCTGATCCAGTGGGGCTGTTCTTCTGTTCTTATGCCATCCTATAGCATGGTTCTTAAAGAACTCTTGGGAAACAGACATGGCACACACCAGCAACTCAGAGGAGCATCACTGGTCAAGACCCCCATGTGTTGCCCCACTGTCATCTCGCCATTCCCAAAATGCTTCCCCATTTCTCCTCCTGTACATATGGCAGTGAAAATGGGGGCTGGGTTCAGTTCTGCCCCTGGAACTTTTCTCTGCCTTGTTAGATCTGTGATTGAGTGCTCCTCTGTAAAATTAAACTCAACACACAGAAAGCTTGGATGCCACAGAGAAGGGTGTAGCCTGGCCTTCGACCTGACGTGGTAGTTGTCTGCATATAGAAATCTCACTGCACAGTCCTCTGCATGTCTGTTCAGAGGTATATCCTCTTGTGTGCAATGAGACTTACTTCCAGGAGGGTTTTGTATAGGATTGCAGCCTTATTCAACGGAGGATATTCCATCATTTAAATCCCCAGGTAAGTGGTACAGCCGGTCCCCATGTTTCCATCCTCAGCTATTGCTTGTGAAAATGGTTTTATGCAGAAATGTTAATGAAGGGTAGAAAACGCCAAACCCTTTGTTACTTGGGAGGCCAGGTGCGTTGGAAACCCCAATGCCTGACATCTAAGAGAAGAAAATCCTTTCTAGAATGTCAGGATTTTTAGAAGAGAACATTTTGGCAAAGCCGTGCCACTGCGTCAGCCCTTGGCCGCTCACATTCATTCTTGCATGGGGCGCACCTGCTATGTTACTGTTGTCTGGTTTTGGGAATTAAGAACATAAGAACAACCCCACTGGATCAGGCCATAGGTCCATCTAGTCCAGCTTCCTGTATCTCACAGTGGCCCACCAAATGCCCCAGGGAGTTGGAAAGTAAGATCCTTCCCGTGATCCTTAACTGGGACCATTTCTCCTTGTGAGCTATAATTACACCAGAGGAGCACTGGGCCAAGGGGGTCAACCCCATAATCCCCAGTGATGGAGGGCCTCTGGGCCTGCTTTCCTGGTAGCCCTGCTTGACTGAGGCAGAAACCAAGGCTGCCTTCATGTGGCCAGGACCTCTTCTGCCTTCACCTAATTAAAGAGGAGCTCTGTGGAGAAGATGCCTCTTCTGCCTGTGCCTTCTGCCTGTGGAGAAGGCCTGCCTTCTGCCTGCCAGCCTGCCTGCCTTCTGCCTGTGGAGAAGATGCCTCTTCTGCCTTCACCTAATTAAAGAGGAGCTCTGTGGAGAAGATGCCTAGCTAGGGTGACCTAGGAGATGTCCAGCTGGCTATGTATCCCACTGTACACTGGGATGTGCACACTGTCTCTCCCATACACACAGAGGGCACAAGAGATACCCATTAATAAGTTGCTCAAAAAGCTCTCTGCATTCAAAGCAACAATTGCCCATAACAGTGGTACTCAACGTTTTAGCACCGGGACCCACTTTTTAGAATGAGAATGCTGGGACCAGCCAGAAGTGATGTCATTACCAGAAGTGACATCATCAAACAGGGACATTTTTAACAGTCCTGGGCTGCAATACAGCCCTGTACCCACACTTACCCAGAAGTAAGTTCCATTGACTATCATCATTAAAAGCATATACATCGTAGCCTGTTAAAAGCACAGATCTGTAACTTTCCCCAAATGCAGTCACATACCTTGGTAGCATCAAGTCTAATATATTAAAAATAAAATATTGAAATGAATGGGGACCCACCTGAAACTGGCTTGCGACCCACCTAGTGCATCCCAACCCACAGTTTGAGAAACACTGGCCTATCAGCAGTGTTAGGGTGGCTGTGTGGTTAGTGTGTCTGACTAGGAGCAGGGAGATCTGGGTCCTCTAAATCTCCACTCAGCCATGGAGCTCACTGGGTGACCACAGGCCAGTCACTACTGCTTGGCGTGGTGGGAGGGTCAAATGAGGGGAGAAGGAAGCAACTTTCATGTTGCCCTGAGCTCCTTGGAGGAGGGACAGGCAGAAACAGAACTAGTGAGTGTCAGCCATATAATGTAGTTCTATGCAGTGAACATTCAACATCCTGGTCTGTGATTTTGCATGTAGCTTTAATGGGAAAGAATCTAGATTTCTCTTCTCTTTTGCACAGCTACCGGCCCTTGGTTTGGCCCCTCAGAGTCCACTCTTGAGAAAGATGCAAGCAAAGCTGGCAAGCGCCGCCAAGGCCACTTGGACATAGCTTGTTCGGAGGCTGCTGGTCCCACTGATATTGCAGAGGTCGGTCCCGCAGCAGGTGGTGTTCTTTTTGCCCACAGTGAAGTCCTTGTACTGTGGCATGCACTGTGAAGTGCACTCTTTGGAGATGATGTTGAAAATGCCTGCAGCACCTGGGAAGAAGATGAGAAGAGTTGATGGTGCCAAGAGAGAGGAGGGGCATCTGGCATTCCTCCTGGCATGCAAGTTGTTTCCTCGTGGATTTTTTTTCAATGCCTTCTTTGGACTGGGGAACCATGTGGGGAGGGGAAATGCAGTGGTTCCTCACTGCCCAAAAGCCAGGATGATGTAGTGGTTTGGGAGTTGGGCTCAAATCTCCACTCAGCCATGAAGCTTCCTGAGTGACCTTGGGCCATTCACTATCAGCCTGTCCTACTCCACAGGGTTGTTGTGAGGACAAGAGGAGGGAAGGGACAATGTACACTATTTTGAGCTCATTGGCTGAAGGGCAGGATCAAAATGTGAAAAAATAAATAAATAATAAATGAAAGTATACCCCGCTGAAGTGCATGTACAGAGCACAATAATGGAGCACCATTTGCTGGAATGATTCACATGATCCCTTGCATAAGAACTCTTTCTGAGCTAGGACTGTAGCAGGATATCCTCTCCAAGTTCTGTTAGGACTATATCACTATCTGATACTGAAACATTCTCCTACAGTTTGGAACTTGTTAATATTGGCTAAAAATGCTGATTGCGGAATAAAGGCCGCATCCAGATTAGCCAATGTAGCCAGATGGGCTTTATAAGGCTTGGACTGTGGCAACCATGTTGCTTATGCTGGAATAGAGTTGTGTGATGGGAAACCATCCTCAGAAAATGGGTATCACTGTTGACTTTTCTTTGGATTATATTCAATGTTTAGTTATAATAAAAATGTATAAACATTTAACATTTAAGTTTAGTTATAATTAAAAATGTATAAACATATCATCTGAAATCATGAAGAGGGGAGGAGCAAGGAGAGAGAATGATGCAGGGGGAGAGTAGGAAAGAGAGGGGCAAAGCAGAGACAAGGGCATGTTCCTGCAAAAGATTCCAAGAGTTGACAGTGGTGCACATAAATCCATTGTTGCAAAGATAACATTGCATTGTTCTCCAGTGATGTCTGGCTTGCAGTGATTGGTCTGTAACATCTAGTTCCGCTTCCCTTGACATGTGAAGCTGCCTCACAGATCCTTTGTCCTTCTAGCTCAGTATTGCCTTCTGCACTGATTGGAAATAGCAATTTCCAGTGTTTTTCTTCTCATGGCACACTGGCCTCTATGGTCTATTCCAGGGATGCCCAAACCCCAGCCCGGGGGCCATGTACGGCCCTCAGGGACCCCCAATTCGGCCCACAGGAAGCCCCCCAGTCTCCAATGAGCCTCTGGCCCTCTGGAGACTTGCTGGAGCCCACACTGGCCCGACACGACTACTCTCAGCGCAAGGGCTGACTGTTTGACCTCTTGCACGAGCTGCAGGCCGAGGGCTCCCTCCGCTGCTTGCTGTTTCACGTCTGTGAAGCTGCAGCAAAGGAAAGGCCAGTCTTGCTTTGCCCAAGGTCTTTTATAGGCCTTGAGCTATTGTGAGACCCTCATTCTTTCATATAAGTTCCATCTCTAATATATTCATTTATGTACATTTATTCAAATTGGAAATGTAAATTAATTCTTTTTTTCCCCGGCCCCCAACAAAGAGAGATGATGTGGCCCTCCTGCCAAAAAGTTGGAACACCCCTGGTCTACTCAATGGTCTTGACCTCTTCTGATGTCACTTCCAGGTTTGGGGAGACTCTTTTGGGTTCAGCGGCTCTGCTTCTAGGGCAACTGTCTGTAATAATAAATTGTCTGCCTCTCTTCCTCCACCGGCCACCCTTGAAAAAGAGCTGCAGAACCCAGAAGAGTTTTCATTGGTTTTCAATTGCTGTGCTCCAAACACTCGTGGCACACCTTTCGCCTCACACTGATGTGCCGCAATACACTGGTTGAAAATTGCTGGATTGGCAGCTGCTTCCAGGATGTCGGGCTGGTCTCTTTCCCAGTCCTGCCCAGAGCCAGGTGGGGGAGCATCTGAGACATGTGCTCCACCACTGAGCTACAGCTGTTTCCCGACATGATGCTTTTACCCCATGGTTTCCCAGCATCTTTGGCTGGCAGGTATAATGACGTCAAGGTGGCAAGCAAATTGATTTAGGTATTACATAGAAGAAGGAGCTCAAGATGGGGGGGGAGGGGTTAACTCAGTGGAAGAGCATCTGATTTGCATGTGGGTTTAATCCCTGGCAGCATCTCCTCTCTGAAACCCTGGAGAGCTGTTGCTGAGAGTGGGTGTTTTACAATATGGAGCTTGATGGATCCATGGCCTGATATAAGGTTGTTTCCTTTGCTGTTTTAGCAAGCAGCCAGGGGCATAGTTGAAGAGGGAGTGGGGGACAGAGCAGAGCTCCAGGACCTCTCCTGCAGTGAAAATGGTGATGTCATCAGCAGGAGCGCTCAGGTGAAATGTTTCTCAAAGGGACCTTAGCTAAGGCGAAGCAACAGGCCCAACAGAAGGCACACTTACAGCCCAATCCTTTTGGGCTCCTACACTGGAGGAACAAGCATTCTGCAGGAGTAGACTCCTTACAGCAGCTGCAAAGAACTCTCCAACAGCACATGGAGTGCCTTGCAGCGCATGGAGTGCCTTGCTGCTAGGGATCAGGCAGGGAGGTCAGAGCCTTCCCCCCCCCCCACCAGCAACTCTGCAAAGACCAACTGACATCGGTAGAATGAGGGGGGAAACAGGGAAGGGTACATGTTACTGTCACTGCCCCAACAGCTCCAATGGCAAGGGGGGCACATACACAGGATGTTCTGGTGCCTGTAATACTTACTGCATTCCCCCTCTGGCTATGCTACTGACACAAAGGGAAAAGATTTTATACAATCTTAAGAGAAACAAGGCAAGTTTCCAGCAGGAAGTGCCTCTTTGTTCACTCAAACCAGTAGTAGGGCAGAGAGAAATCCTGATCAGGACTATGGCACTCAGGAAGCAGGAAGTCATTATAAATAAAATAAGAGTGGAGCCTCCCTCCCCACATGTAGGGGTCTGGATCAGATTGGGCCCTTGGTTCTTTTGGGTGAAAGAAAAGGCGCATCTGATTGCCATTTGAATTTGCCAGCATATCTGCTTTGGTCTGAGGAAAAATTTGCATTCTTACCGTTCCTACTTTCAACATTGAATATAGAAGTTTCCAGAAAAGCCAAAAAGAAAGGGAAATCAGAGAGAGAGAGAGAGAGAGAGAGAGAGAGAGAGAGAGAGAGAGAGAGAGAGAGATATCAATTATCTTTCCCTATTTGCAAGATTTGAAACAGCAAAGCCAAAACCCAACAGTCGGAGAGGAAAAAAGAAGCTTTTCTTACTGATCACGTCTGTTTTGCAGAATTTCGCGGAATTATCGCAGACCGTCACGCTTTGGCAGTTCTTGTTGCTGATCTGTGTGGAGCAGGTGTAGCACTTCAGTGAACCAACTGCAAGAGTGAGCAAAACTGTTTCATGGGGAGGCTAAGAGAGAGGAGTCCACCTAACAACCCATGTCAACCTCAGTTAGCCCTCAGGGACTGCTCGGCTGGAGAAATCCTCTATAACAGAGGTGGGCAAACCCCAGCCCGGGGACCATTTGTGGCCTTTGGGGTCCTCCAACCTGGCCTGCAGGGACCTCCCAGTCTCCAATGAGCTTCTGGCCTGTCAAAGACTGTTGGAGCCTGCACTGGCCCACAACTGCCAGTCATGACCGCCAGACGCAAGCTGCAGGCTGAGTTAGAGCAAGACCTTTAATAGACTCCGTGTGTTTTCTGCCCCTCCCCCGCCTCTGAACAACTTATGCCTCCATGTGTTTCTGGCTTGGTCTGCCTTGGTCTGTATGTTTTCACCGTGCAAGAGGTGTGTGGCAAACAGTTCATCGTTCTCATGTATTTCTAAATGCCTGCATTAGTGTTCTCATGTGTATTATAAATAAGCTCAGAAAAATTCATTCATTCATATAAGTTTCATTTCTAATGCATTCAGTTATGTAAATTTAGTCAAATCTGAAATGTGAATTAATTCTTTTTTTCCGGCCCCCAACACAGTGTCAGGGAGCTGTTGTGGCCCTCCTGCCAAAATGTTTGCCCACCCCTGCTCTATAAGAGCTGGAATGGGAGGTTTTACAAAATTTAACGACATGCAAAAGCGGCCACTCTGGCATTTTTTCTGCAAGACATTTTCCATTTCTTCAACTGAATTGCTTCACACAGTTAATCTCTGCTGCAGCGAATGAACGTAAAACCAATCTAGTTGGGCAGTTTCAAAGCTATAGCTTCCTCTCTTCAGAAGCACATTTTGCACAGACAGGAAATATGAATGCCTGGCTCTTTGGGCCTGCCCCAAAATGATGGAGGCCAACAGTTTCCAGCGTCTGCATTTTTTTCCCTTAAATTGTAAGCACTGTAAGGAAGTTTATGCCAATGATTGTCAACACTGTTCTTTTCATGGCACACTGACCTCTATCATCTTCTCTATGTCTCTTGTGATAGCCACTTCCTGATTCTTCCAGAAGTGAGACTCTTCCAGGTTCTGTGGTTCCAATTCTAGGGCAACTGTCTGTAGTAATGAATTCTCTGTCCCTTTTCCTCTGCCAGCTGAGGGACAGACTATTCATTACCAATGGCATAGCTAAGGGGGTGTAGAGGGTAGCAGTTTCACTGGGCATCAAGCTTTAGGGGGGCAACAAACTGAACTTGACACTAGTGACCAAAATTGTGAAAAACTTGGTATGTATGAATAATACCATCATGTTATATATCATTAGAAAGGTAATTTAATGCAGAGTGCAATGAAATAAACAGCACTGCAATATCTGTATTCTATCAAAAGTTATGGCCAGTTAACGAGAAAATGAAAACACAACTGTCTTATGGAACAAAAAGTGGATTTGCTTCACTCCAAACTGACCTATGAGACAGATTATTCTGAGTGCCAGTGAGATGGTATTATAACACAGCATGGAACCAATAACTTTTTATTTATTTACATAATTAAATGTGATTTTATCATGCAGGGAGGGCTACAAAATCTTCTTTGACCCCGGGTAACAGATAGATGCCTTAGCTATGCCACTGACTGGGGGGAGGCAGCAGAGCAAGTGGGTGGTGAGCTGCTGGGGGGAGGAGGTGGGTTCCTCCCAATTTTCACTTTTTAAAAAGCCCAGGTGTGATGTCACTTCTGGTTGTGACATCACTTCCGGGGCATCATTTTGAGCTTGGCTACACAATCATTAGCTACGCCACTGTTCATTACTACAGACAAGTGCCCTAGAAACAGAGCCACAGAACCTGGAAGACTTTTTTTCAGTGATTTGCAACGACTGAGCTCCAGTGGCACGCTTGTGGATCTTTCGCAGCACACCAATGTGCCCCAGTACATCAGCTGAAAATCACTGGTGTATGCTGTTGAGATGTCATTATCTGAGGTATTTTCCAAGTAGTCCCATGAACACAATTTCCACATTAACACTTGCCTTTACATCTAAATCACCTTTGATTAAACATATTTGAATAGTTGTTGTTTTTTCTCCTAATCAAACATTTCAGTTCAACTACTTTGAGGTATTGGGGGGGGGGGGAATTATAATGACATTAGAAATATTTATACCTCACATAATACTAATACTATTGCATGGAAACTATACAGTACTGACAAATATTTAATACTGAAATCAATTGCATTTTTAAATGTTTGATGACTTATTTAGAGAACAGCCTGGCCGCTCGTCTCAGTTCAGATGAAAGTGAGTCCAACCAGTCTGCCATCTTATTTCCCACAGTGGCCCACTAGATGCTTCTGGGTAACCCATAAGAGGGATGTGAAGGAAACAGCCCTCCCCTACTGTTGCTCCCCAATAACAGATGCTCAGTGGCAGCATGCCTCTGAATATGGAGGGTCTGTTTAATCACCATGGCTATCACCTATTAATAGACTTTCTCCATGAGTGTGCTGAACTCCAGTGAAAGCCAGCTAGGTCCATGGCCATCATCACCTCAGAATCAGCAAACACCATTCATTCATGACTTAAGAACATAAGAACAGCCCCACTGGATCAGGCCACAGGCCCATCTAGTCCAGCTTCCTGTATCTCACAGCGGCCCTCCAAATGCCCCAGGGAGCACATAAGACAGCAAGAGACATGCATCCTGGTGCCCTCACTTGCATCTGGCTTTCTGACATAGCCCATTTCTAAAATCAGGAGGTTGCACACCCACATCATGGTTTGTAACCTGTGATGGATTTTTGCTCCAGAAACTTGTCCAATCCCCTTTTAAAGGCATCCAGGCCAGATGCCATCACCACATCCCGTGGCAAGGAGTTCCACAGACCAGCCACACGCTGAGTAAAGAAATATTTTCTTTTGTCTGTCCTAACCCGCCCAACACTCAATTTTAGTGAATGTCCCCTGGTTCTGGTGTTATGTGAGAGTGTAAAGAGCATCTCCCTATCCACTCTGTCCATCCCCTGCATGATTTTGTATGTCTCAATCATGTCCCCCCTCAAGCGCCTCTTTTCTAGGCTGAAGAGGCCCAAACGCTGTAGCCTTTCGATCATGTGCGAAGAAGGGCTCTCTTCCATCTGAATCTGCTGCTAATCGTTTCATTGGACAATCCCAAGTCTTAGTATTCTGAAAGCGCATTTGTTTTAGTTCTATCATGGAGGTCTTTTTACCCTTTTTGTGGCTCAGCTCCTGCCCAACCCTTGCTCCTACTGTAAAAGCATCAATGGCCACTGAATTCACAACACCTGCAGTTCCTTCGCAACCACTGTTGTGGTCTGTGGTCTGCAGAGCACAGGGTTCTCTCGTTGCCACACTAATCCTTCCTCCAACTTGAGTCACTTTCCCAGTTTATACCCTCTCCCCCACCTAGAAAGATTCAGGTTGGCTTTAGAAGTACAAGGGGGTGGTCATACCGCTCAAGTATAGAGAAAAGCACAAGCAACATCTGGAAGGGAGTAAATGGGACCCCTGGGGTATCCAAATTTCTCCAGAGAAATACTGTTGGACTACAGAGGCTCACCTGCAGAATGCAGAAAGTCTTACCTGCCTGCATCAAGAGGCTTCCAGCCAATACCACGATCAGAACTGGCTTCATAGTTGGAAATGGAACCTGTCATGCAGAAGACATCCTCTCTTCGTAGGGTTGCTTTATATACTCTGAAAAGGAACTGTCTGGCCATGTGAGGTTGGGAGGATCCTCTACCTGTTCATGCCGGGGGTGGGGGGGTTGTCACGTGCAAAGCCCTTTGCCTCAGTACCTGTTCTAGGAATAGATGTTCCCACCCTTGCCCTTTTCTGCATGACCTGCTCTCCTTTTGACAAAGGTAATCTCCTGAAAATAAACAGAACCAAGCAGGTAAAGAACGGGAGGGGGCCTCCACTGGTCTTGTGAACAGGTTCCTTCTTCCTCGAAACTGGGTGGTTGAAATTTCTTCTGCTCAACTGCTGAAGCAATGCCATTATTTTGTTTATTCAGAGCTGCCCCATCAGTCTCAGCTTAGGGACAGTCCACTGGCTTCGGATTCAGTGGTGGGGCTTCCTGAGGGCAACCTGAGTCATCAAGGATTAAACATCATCAGGACCCTCCCAGGCAACTTTCAAAAAAAGCAAACAAGCAAAGACCAAGAAGAAGTCAACAAATCACGAGCCTTCTTGCCAGCAGAAACTCATGAAGCTGTCATGCATCTCAGGGTAGTCGATAGGGACTCTCCAGGGTTTCAGAGGGTTCCCAGCTGGATTGAGCCTGAGACTGAGCCTCCAGCATGCAAGGCAGTGCTGTATCCCTGAGCCATGACCCCTCCCTATGGCCTGATATGCTTCTGTTGGGCGTTGCGGGCACAGAGACCCAAAGTCAGGTCCTTCTGATCTGTGGAGTTGACATGCTCCCACAGAATCCCAGAAAAGCCCAACCATTTTATATCAGGCCATTTTATAGACCATCGAGGCCAAGCTGTGTCCAGTTTTCATTTTGTTTAAAGAACAAGTTGTTGCCACGTCATGATGTGACTATGTGGTGGGAGCCTTTGGGCTATCCAGACCTCATGGACTCTCAGAAACAAGAGGAGCCTCTCAATAGCAAAACATAAGAACAGCCCCACTGGATCAGGCCATAGGCCAATCTAGTCCAGCTTCCTGTATCTCACAGCGGCCCACCAAATGCCCCAGGGAGCACACCAGATAACAAGAGACCTGCAAGGCTTCCTGGGAATTGTAGTTAAGAACATAAGAACAGCCCCACTGGATCAGGCCATAGGCCCATCTAGTCCAGCTTCCTGTATCTCACAGCGGCCCACCCAATGCCCCAGGGAGCACACCAGATAACTAGAGACCTGCAAGGCTTCCTGGCAATTGTAGTTAAGAACATAAGAACAGCCCCACTGGATCAGGCCATAGGCCAATCTAGTCCAGCTTCCTGTATCTCACAGCGGCCCACCAAATGCCCCAGGGAGCACACCAGATAACAAGAGACCTGCAAGGCCTCCTGGGAATTGTAGTTTAAGAACATAAGAACAGCCCCACTGGATCAGGCCACAGGCCCATCTAGTCCAGCTTCCTGTATCTCACAGCGGCCCACCAAATGCCCCAGGGAGCACACCAGATACAAGAAATGCCTCTGCAGGAGTCGATCGAGGATTTGCCCCTTTTGTGCACTACTTCCTACAGGTTCCCCGGAAAGCTCCCAAACAGAGTGAGATGGAGGAAGGCAGACAGCCCCTGAGGCTTGTCTCTGTCATTTGGTAATCAGATGAACTGCCTCTCAACATAGAGGTTGCACTTTGTGGCACTGATAGAATGAACATTTCCAGTGGTCAGGGGTTGGGATAAACCTTTTTGCCTCACACCATCCCTGTAATGCTCAGAAACAGAATACGCTTTGCAAAGTAGCATAAATGATTGCATACATTACACAAAATGAAATTTGCATAATTTACTTTGGTTGCAAAACTCCATTATTCTTGCTCCTGAATCTGACTTAGCTGCTTGACTGAGAGTTTCAATTATTCCCTAAAGCTCATGCCTTCATGGTGGTTCATAGAGCCCTGACTTTTGCCAGGTCAGGGCCAATGGTTGTGCTTTGCATACCACGTGGTAGGCAGTGGAAACAGTCTTCAAGGGGCTGCACTCAGGCTGTAGTTTCCAGAACCACTGATAATGGCTGCACGGGTGGTCACCGAGTAAGGCCTGTAGCTGCTGGCCCTGACCGTCTCGACCACCATGTGTACGAGGTCCCAGTTCCACGCGCAATAAAGGTCCTAGGGTTAGGCAACAATGTGGCACTGTCCACCACTGTCCTGTGGTGCTGGCGTCTAGCCTAGACGCCTTTAAAAGGGGATTGGACAAGTTTCTGGAGGAAAAATCCATTACGGGGTACAAGCCATGATGTGTATGTGCAACCTCCTGATTTTAGAAATGGGCTATGTCAGAATGCCAGATGCAAGGGAGGGCACCAGGATGAGGTTTCTTTTTATCTGGTGTGCTCCCTGGGACATTGGGTGGGCCGCTGTGAGATACAGAAGCTGGACTAGATGGGCCTATGGCCTGATCCAGTGGGGCTGTTCTTATGTTCTTAAACTACAATTCCCAGGAGGCCTTGCAGGTCTCTTGTTATCAGGTGTGCTCCCTGGGGCATTTGGTGGGGCTGCTGTGAGATACAGGAAGCTGGACTAGATGGGCCTATGGCCTGCTCCAGTGGGGCTGTTCTTATGTTCTTAACTACAATTCCCAGGAAGCCTTGCAGGTCTCTTGTGATCTGGTGTGCTCCCTGGGGCATTTGGTGGGTCTCTGTGAGATACAGAAGCTGGACTAGATGGGCCTATGGCCTGATCCAGTGGGGCTGTTCTTATGTTCTTAACTACAATTCCCAGGAGGCCTTGCAGGTCTTCTTGTTGTCTGGTGTGCTCCCTGGGGCATTTGGTGGGCCGCTGTGAGATACAGGAAGCTGGACTAGATGGGCCTATGGCCTGATCCAGTGGGGCTGTTCTTATGTTCTTAACTACAATTCCCAGGAAGCCTTGCAGATCTCTTGTTATCTGGTGTGCTCCCTGGGGCATTTGGTGGGCCGCTGTGAGATACAGGAAGCTGGACTAGATGGGCCTATGGCCTGATCCAGTGGGGCTGTTCTTATGTTCTTAACTACATTTCCCAGGAAGCCTTGCAGGTCTCTTGTTATCTGGTGTGCTCCCTGGGGCATTTGGTGGGCCGCTGTGAGATACAGAAGCTGGACTAGATGGGCCTCTGGCCTGATCCAGTGGGGCTCTTCTTATGTTCTTATGTTCCGTTGGAGAAGAAAGAAAGGGGAGCTCCAACCTGCTCCCTCCCAAAGCTTCCAATCTGGAGGGGCAGGGGGGCCCCTCCTCTCCCTATTCCACGTTGGGCCCCTACTGGGGGGTGGAGCTGTGCCCTCCTGGACACCTTCCTTGTTCGGCAGCCTAGCAAGCTGTGTAAGCATTCAGAAGGCTCCAGGCCTCCTGTGGAGCCTCTGGGTCCCACACAGATGAGATTCACTGTGGATGTGCACTTGAGGTCCAACTGCTGGCACCTGCCCGTCCCCAGGGCAGGATGGGCTCAGTCAGCAGACATATGTTTCTCTCATTCTTAGTGGACTGAAAGCAGCAGTGGTGTCTGGGCAGCAGCTGCTGCCTTCCATGCCCCTGCCGCACGCCAAGACCCATATAGCATTTTTGTAAAACATGACAGGCAGAGCCCACTGGCTGGAATGCTGCAGTTGCCCACCAAGGGTGAAGTCTGTGACCACCACCATGGTCAGCCAGGCAGGAGGATGATCACCAGAGGTAATCTAGCTGAGGTCACCTTTGAACCTGAAGCTGGCCACGTTGGGACCAGCTAGCAGAATCCTGATTCCAGCCGTTCCAGAGTTCATCCATACGCGGCTGAAGCACAGGTACTAGGCCCATTCAGGATTAGTCTATTGTACAGTGAATGTTCCCTTCTGTGCCAGCTTGGCCTTTGAAATGCATGACGTTACATAACTAGAGGCCCAATCCTATCCAACTTTCCAATACAGCCCCATGGTAAAGGAACATATGTCCCCTTATCTTGAAGATGCATTGGTGAGTGCCCCCACCACAGAATGTAGGCACACCAATGGTGTAGCAAATGATCATGCAGCCGGGTGCCAAGCTCATAATGATGCCCCGAAGTGATGTGACGACTGGAAGTGACGTCACGCCCTGGCTTTCAAAAAAGAGAAAATGGGAGGTGAACCTGCCTGTTCCCCCCATTGGTTTGCCACCCACTTGCTCTGCCACCTCCCCCCAGCCAGGGGCAAAGCTAAGGCATCTATCTGCTACGTGGGGTCAAAGAAGATTTGTAGCTCCCCCCAGACAAAATCAAATTGAATTAAGTAAATAAATAAAAAGCGTGCCCCTGACTGGTTATTCTCCCCCTGCTAAATATAATAAGAGCACCACTTGAAGTATTGCATCTTTACCCAGTTAGCAGGGATAACTATATTCTGATACATGGAAATGCGAGCTGACTCATATTAACACCTTCTTGGTTCCCTGCTGTATCATAATAACATATCATTGGAACATGTCAATAACATAATAACATCTCATTGGCTCTCAGAACAATCAGGCCACAATCCTAACCCACTTTCCAGCACTGACACAAGGGCAGCGCAACTCCGAGGTAAGGGAACAAACATTGCTCATTGGCTCTCAGAACAATCAGGCCACAATCCTAACCCACTTTCCAGCACTGACACAAGGGCAGCGCAACTCCGAGGTAAGGGAACAAACATTACCTTACCTTCACGGGGCCTCCATGACCACCTCCCAACTGCAGGATGCAGCACATGCCCCACTGGCACAGCTATGCCAGTGCTGGAAAGTGGGTTAGGATTGCACCCTCAGTTTCATAGATCAGTTCTGAGTTAAGCAAATCCACTTTTTGTTCCATAAGGCGGTTGTATTTTCATTTTCCGGTTAATTGACCATAACGTTTGATAGAACAGATATTCCAATGCAGTTTGGTTCATTGCATTCTGCATTAAATTACCTTTCCAATGATATATAACATGATGGCATTATTCATACATACCAAGATTTTCTCATTTTTGGTCACTAGTGTCAAACTTAGCTTTTTGCCGCCCTAAAGCTTGATGCCTGGTGCAGCTGCTACCCCCTGCACCCCCTTAGCTATGCCACTGAGGCACGCACTCTGTTGGAACAGCTGCATCAGTGCTGGAAAATTGGATAGGATTGGGCCCTAGGGCAAGCAGGTCTTCCGGCTTATCAAACAAAGAACAAAGTTTTCCCAGGGTCTAGGACAGGGGTCTCCAAACCCCGGCCCGGGGGCCAGATGCAGCCCGCAGCTAGCCTCCATCCGGCCCATGGCCAGCCTCTTGTCCCCTGAAAGCCTCTGGCCCACTCACCTGCACATGACCAGAGCTGTGCTCTGATTGCATCTGGAGGGTGTTCTGAGGGCCAGAGAGGCTGAGTGAATGAGCCCACTCATTCATTTAAGTTCCATCTCTAATTTATTTATTTAAATTTTATATTTAAATTTTTTTTCCAGCCCTCAGCACTGCACCAGATATTTCATGCGGCCCTCGGGCCAAAAAGTTTGGAGACCCCTGGTCTAGGACATGGCAGTGTAGAGTACTTTTCCTCAGCAATTTGCAGCACGTTCAAAGCTCTTCGCACGGACTTTCTCAGTCATCCTTCCAAAGATGGGCAGGTCTATCAAAGGCTTCTGTGCTACCTCCGGGTCGAGCAGCAGTCTGCATCCGTACGCAAGCAAGGCAGCCACAATGTTGGAGGGGTCTGCCTTTTCCTCCTGCTTGTGGGCTTCCCAGAGGCAGCTGGTGGGCTGCCCAGGAGAACAAGATGCTGGACTAGAGGGGCCCCCTTGGGTCTGATCCAGCAGCACTTTTCTGATGCGCTTGTGTATTAGAGCCCAATCACCCCACATTTCAGAAAGTGGGCAAACTGGAGTGTTATAGGCTTGCCTAGGCACGCACAGTGAGGTCATGGGTGATGCGAGGCTGGCCCTACAACACAGCCTGCCCTTCTGCAGCTGGAGGATTCTCCCAGTTTTTCCACCTGAGAGCCTTTCAGTTGAGAAGCAAGGGACTCCATTGGCCCCACCAACAGGCAAAGCTCCCCCTCTACCTGCACACTACAGCCACATGCAACCTGCTTACTGTTTACTCATTGGATGTTTTCTCTCTTTCCCAGCAGAGGTCCTTCTTGCAGCAGATGCTGGCTCCTCAGTGGCCCAGCCTGGCTCTGACATCAGTGCCTGGTACAGTGTCACAAATACTGCCTCCCGGATCATCATCATCATCATCATCTTTCAGGTCAGAGTTGACAAAATATCCAGGGCAAGTGGAGGACAGATTGATCCGGGTCAGTTTCTACTCTCCAAGCTTCAGTATTTGGTGATAAGACGTGGAGATTCACACTCCTCTGCCAAACAAGATATTTCGAAAGCCTTTCCCTTTCACAGTGTAGCCATTTGGAAGCAGCCTGGCAGAGGACAGGTTGCCTCTCCATCATGTTGGGAGAAGCTGCACCGGTGGGATTTCTGCCTTCCTCAGAATGTGCTCTATCATATTTACCTATAATGCTGCCTTCTACTGATCCATGCAGTGCTGAACTGTTCTCTGCATGTGAAGAGAAGAGCAGTGGCTCCCTCATGTCTCTAGCAGAAGCTTTCCCAGGTTGGGAAAACCTAAGATGGTTGGTTGGCAACCTTCAATCTCAAAAGACTATGGTATAAACCTACAGCACCCGGTATTCCCAGGCAGTCTCCCATCCAAGTACTAACCAAGCCTGACCCTGCTTAGCTTCCAAGATCAGACAAGATCAGGCATCTGCAGGGTAACACCTAAGATACTTTTAACCAAAAGTCTCACCAGGGACCTTCTGCAGACAAGGCTTCTGCTCTTCTACTGAGTCATAATCATCTCCAGGTAACCAAGAGCCTGCCTGCATCTTGCAGACAAAGGGAGCAAGCCTGCTGGCTGCTCTGGGTAGGGAGAGTGGGAGCAGAGCCCCTCCCCAGCCTTCACCTGATCTAACCCTGTATTGTCCCACAGTTGTAGACAAGAGGGACCTCACTACTCATACCATGCTCAGCACCATCAACGATTAGATGTGGAGTGGCACATCTCTGACTTGGCTGAGCTCCTCAGAAGGAAACTACTTTGGCCTGAGTATACCTGCTGGCAAACTCAGGTCTTGAGCCCCTCCCCAGCCTTCACCTGATCTAACCCTGTATTGTCCCACAGTTGTAGACAAGAGGGACCTCACTACTCATACCATGCTCAGCACCATCAACGATTAGATGTGGAGTGGCACATCTCTGACTTGGCTGAGCTCCTCAGAAGGAAACTACTTTGGCCTGAGTATACCTGCTGGCAAACTCAGGTCTTCCTCAGGGCTGAAAGGGCAGCAGAGCAGGCCAGTCTGGTTTTTTTTGTCTGGTAAGCTAGCAACACTGCTCTTCCCAGCAATTTTCTAAAGGGGTATTGATTTTCTCATAACCAAAAAACGGAGCCCTGGTGTGGACTCTGTCCTGGAATATTTGAGGGAGATGGAGGATGTTTAAGTGATGTTCAATTTAAATTGTTGGCATCCTTCAGTCTCGGAAGACTATGGAATCGTGCTCTGAATGGTGGTTCTGAGAGTGTCCTCTCCAGTGCGCGAAGCCTGGGTAAGGTAGATATGGAGGATAGGCTGTTACCCATGCAGCAAATCCCCCCTCTCCGTGTCGCTGAAATGGTCCAATGGAAAGGCAGAGGCCAATACGGTTGGTTCCAGCGGCGTCGCAGGAGTTCCCAGAACGTGACTGTGTTCAGCCACGAACTGCCTCAGGGACTCCAGCTCCGGATTTGCCTCGAGGTTGTCTCCTGAAGCCTCTTCCATAACTGGATGTAGCCACAAGGCAGTGGAGGTTTGGCATCAGAGTTTTCCTTCTCTTAGATGAGCTGCCTTCCCAGGCTAAAGAGTCCCATCTACCCTATCGCCTCCAAACTGAGGGCCTATTCTTATCCCCAGCCCCCAGGGGAAACAATTTAAATACCCATTACAAAGAGCAATACATTAGTGGGTGGACAGGTTACACCAGTGCTATTCAAACTGGGGCATCCCGTTGAGACGCCCCAGCCTGAGGACCCTGGTCTCTGCCCCCTTAAGGGGAGGAGGCAGCCTAGAGGCGGGGGGGAGGCAGTGGCGCGATCCCCAGGATCTCGCCACTCAGGGGGCTGCAGGGGCTTGGGTGCTCTTACCCAAGCCTCCTGCAGCCTCCCCGGGGTGCAGGGAGCCTGGCGCGACTTCTGGCAGGGTTCCCCGCAGCAGGGAAAGTGGATGCGGAGTGATCACACTAAGAACATAAGAACAGCCCCACTGGATCAGGCCACAGGCCCATCTAGTCCATCTTCCTGTATCTCACAGCAGCCCACCAAATGCCCCAGGGAGCGCATCAGATAACAAGAAGACCTGCAAGGCATTCTGGGAATTGTAGTTAAGAACATAAGAACAGCCCCACTGGATCAGGCCATAGGCCCATCTAGTCCAGCTTCCTGTATCTCACAGCGGCCCACCAAATGCCCCAGGGAGCACACCAGATAACAAGAAACCTCATCCTGGTGCCCTCCCTTGCATCTGGCATTCTGACATAGCCCATTTCTAAAATCAGGAGGTTGCGCATACACATCATGGCTTGTACCCCGTAATGGATTTTTCCTCCAGAAACTTGTCCAATCCCCTTTTAAAGGCGTCTAGGCTAGACGCCAGCACCACATCCTGTGGCAAGGAGTTCCACAGACTGACCACACGCTGAGTAAAGAAATATTTTCTTCTGTCTGTCCTAACCTGCCCAACACTCAATTTGGGTGGATGTCCCCTGGTTCTGGTGTTATGTGAGAGTGTAAAGAGCATCTCCCTATCCACTCTGTCCATCCCCTGCATAATTTTGTATGTCTCAATCATGTCCCCCCTCAAGCGTCTCTTTTCTAGGCTGAAGAGGCCCAAACGCCGTAGCCTTTCCTCATAAGGAAGGTGCCCCAGCCCCGTAATCATCTTAGTCGCTCTCTTTTGCACCTTTTCCATTTCCACTATGTCTTTTTTGAGATGCGGTGACCAGAACTGGACACAATACTCCAGGTGTGGCCTTACCATAGATTTGTACAACGGCATTATAATACTAGCCGTTTTGTTCTCAATACCCTTCCTAATGATCCCAAGCATAGAATTGGCCTTCTTCACTGCCGCCGCACATTGGGTCGACACTTTCATCGACCTGTCCACCACCACCCCAAGAGCTCTCTCCTGATCTGTCACAGGCAGCTCAGAACCCACACTCCACTTCTGCTTTAGCGGGGGCAGGGCGCGATCGCTCCGCATCCGCTTTCCCTGTTGCGGGAAGCCCTGCCTTCCCCCACCCCACCCCTGCTGCCTCTTCCCCCCACCCCTGCAAAGACTTACTGGCTCTCAAACTCTCCCAGAGAGTTTGAGAACCACTGGGTGACACCACTGGCTCGCCCAACTAGGTGTGGGTGCAAGGACCAAGATTCTGGATGAGGGCGAGTATGCAGCATGAGGGATATCCCTGGCAAGCTGTTTGGTTTCCTTTTCAGCTGTTCCGCTGTCCTTGGCCCAACCCACCCCCCACCTAAACCCTCCTTTGCCTTTCTATGTTTCCCCAAGTGCCCTATTTTTGCATTTTTAAAGTTTTTACTTACCCCCTATTGATGGGTGTTCTTCACCCTTTCAATAAAAGAAAACTCTTTCCACTGTCCTGTTTCAACCTTTCTGGTTTCTGGGCTGCCCAATCTTCCCAAGCTGCCAGCTGCTACTGTCTGGCTTTTAAGAGAACTTCTGGGGTTTTGAGGGCTCTCCATTCCTCCGGGAGGGAAGCTTCCCCAAAGCAGAATTCTCTTCATCTCTCTGGCCTTGAGTGGTGGCACCGAAAACTACTGTCTTAGTTTAAACCCAGCTTCAGGATGAGTCAGGCTGGGCATGGATGCCAGGTGGTTGGCTGTATGCCTGCCTGTCTTCTACCCTAGAACATGTGAGATGATTGTGCTGGAGGAACTTCAAAGCTCTTAGAGGACAACTATGATAAATTGTCTATGGAACTCACTGCCACAAGATGTAGTGAACTTCACTAGATTAGATGACTTCAAAAGGAAAATTGGAAATGATGGAGAAGTTCAACCATGGCTATTAGTCATGATGACTACATAGAAACTCCACAAGCAGAGCCACTGAATTTCAATTGCTGGGGGGCAAGAAATGGGAGAGAAATACATTCCCTGTTTGTGGCCTTTCTAGGTGCACCTGCTTGGTCACTGTAGGAAATAAAATACTAGACTAGATGATCTAGAAGTCTGATACAGCAGCCAGGCTCTTCGTCTCTCAAATAAGAACTTCAAAAATCCTAACTAACACACCTGAAGGTCCCATGGCTGTACAGAGGTACATAGTGTGACCTTGTTAGGTTGATCTGACCAAGATACTTTTCAAAAGTGTGGCTAGAATATCTCTTGGTTTTTCTGACTAAATGAAAAGCAGGTCCATTTGAACAGCCTCATCTGTGTAGTGTTAAATTATCTAGAAACATCAAAGAGAGGAGCTTCTTCTATGGCTTGGATCTTGTTTCAAGTGAAAAAAAGAGTTTCAGCAATGAACAGTCTCTAAAATTTTATTTATATACAAGAGTACTTATATACCACTTTTCACACACACACAAAAAAGCATGCACAGCAAAATAAATCAATAAATGATTCCCTGCCCCAGAAGGGCTCACAATCTAAAAAGATGCTGGAGAAATATCAGCAATGCAATTGTGGGGGTATAGTATACATATGCAAGCAGTAGCATAGCTAGTGGGGGTGCAAAGCATTAAGTTTTGCAGGGAGCCTCACTGCACCGTGCAAGCGGCCCCCTCCTTTTCAGAGCCATTCCAGGCCACTAGAGCAAAACAGGTGCTTGCACCTCCTCTAGCTGGTTGGCAACCTTCAGTCTCGAAAGACTATGGTATAAGCCTACAGCACCCAGTATTCCCAGGCAGTCTCCCATCCAAGTATTAACCAGCTTTCCCCTAGGGTAAGGGGACAAATGTAAGGGGCATGTAAGACAAATGTAGGGTAAGGGGACAAATGTTTGCAGAGCAGTCCCCTTACCTTGAGAAGAACTCCAGCCTGCAAAATTCTGCTGCAGGATTTAATGCAAGCTGCTCTAGTACCACTGCATCAGCATGGAGGAATTTCATTAGAATGCGTGACACTCACAGTCCAAGTCCAGGCATGTCTACTCTGAAGTAAGAGTCACTTCGTGTTACTCCCACATAAGTGTGTAGTCTCAGTTACTTTTCAGGGCGGAGTAGCGATAAATCGGCTTACATTCTGTAAACAGCAACCTGACATTGCTGAAGCCAGCTGCAGACAAAGCAGGCCGGGGTCACAGAGGAGGCAAGGAAGGAAAATGTTAAAACCACACCTGGTTTTTGACCCCACATGGGGAATGTAATGCGCAGATGCGCCCTTAGTGACTCATTCCCATTCTTTTGTGCCAGGTAAGTGAGAGAGTTCTGGCAGGCTTTGGGGCTGCAATCTGCCAGCACAAAAGAGTTTGCTGAACTTTCAAGGAAGGCCCAGAAAGAAGCAGTGAGAGGGAGCGCGAGAGGTGGCGTGGAGTCCCTCCCGTGTAAAATCCAGTCCGTGTCAGGTGTGCAGGTTTTGGTTGTCAAAATGGGAAGACTCTGCTTTATTTGAAGCTGTTAGATGCACTAATTTGGACTTGCCTTATACTTGTTAGGAAGCTGCCTTGCATGGAGTCAGACCATTGGTCCGTCTCACTCAGTGGGGTCCACACTGCCTGGCAGAAGCTCTCCAAGGTCTTGGCTGGGAGCCCCCCCTGGCCCCACTGCCTGCCTTCCTGTTCGCTGGAGATGCCAGAGACTGAGCCTGGGCCCTGCTGTGTGCGGAACAGCCGCTCTGGCAGGGAGCCCTGGCTCTCTTGGGGGCTTTTAATTATTATAAGAAGTACCACACGCCTCTCCTGGGACCTCAGCTATGGACCGCTCACATCTCTCTACGAAGGCCCAGGGCGTGCATTAAAGTGGAAAATAGAGCCAAAGAAGCACCCCATGTCCAGAAACTGGCTCTAGCTGGAGGCCATCCAGGCAGAGAAGTGCTCAAGGCAGACAACCCGGGAGGCCTGGTCATTTGCACAAGCTTCTGATGCAAAACCAAAATTACCCCCCTCACCTGGCTGCCTCATCCTGAGGGTTTTGGGGCTTGTGAGCATCAGTGCCTGGCAGGTGTGGAAAAACACCAGCCACACAACACGCCACCCTCGAGGCCTCAGCAACTGCATAAGTTGTGTTATGTGACCTGCACAAGCAAGTGAGGCTTTCAGCGTTTCACTTAATTGCCTCTGCAGAAGAGGTGAGCCGTCTTATGGGCACCCTGCCCTTTTGTTACAAAACCAAACCACGAATGGAATGCTAACACAAAGGACCTCAGAGGCAACCGCAAGTGATATTTCCAAGCCTGCACAGCAGGATCACAGAAATTCCTTCAGCTCCCCACCCCAGCTCTATTGCATAGTGTTTTTTTTTAACGTACATTTTAAACTAATAACACCCTCTCTTCTGTACTGGATGCCATTTGTTTATTTTTGTTTTTCACATTTTTACACCACCCTTCCACCAAGGAGCTCAGAGTGGTGTCCACGGTTCCTCCTCTCCTTTTGTTCTCACAACAACCCTGTGAGGTAGGTGAGGCTGAGAAAGAGTGACTGGTCCAAGGTGACCCAGGAATCTTTGTGGCTGAGCGGGAATTTGAACCTGAAATATCTAACTCCCAAACCACTACACCACTCAGGCTCTCTGCAAATAAAAGTGTATGTAAATTCACAAACACCAAAGAAAGAAATCAACATAATGTGTAATAAACAACAAAAAGGGTCCTTTGGGTATATGCAAGGTCAACATCAGCAAGATGGGCATTGCGGGACAGCTGCCAAAGGCTGAACAGCCTCGGAAGGATCAGCTGATGAGCCCAAAGACCCCCTCTGTGTCCAGGTTAGCAGCATAAAGGGCCCACCCAAGTAGGGCCAAAGGCAAGTAGAAGGGTGCAGTTTACTGAGGAGACAGGAGAAGAAAAGGACATTTGAAGAAAATCCAAGTGTTCTTTATATTTTCAGTCCCCTGAGTCACAGCACAAGCTGGAGAATGTTTACTCAGAAGTAAGTCCCTCTTACTCTTAAGTAGAGTAAAGCTTACTTTCAGGAAAATGTGTAGGATTTCAGCCTCAATTACATCTACATTCAGGATCCATAGTTCCATAAAATTGTCATGAAATCACAGGTTCTCTTTAGCCTATAACTGATTTTTATTTATTTTTTCTTATTTTATTTTATTTACATTTTTATACCGCCCTTCCTCCAAAGAGCTCAGGGCGGTGGACACAGCTGCTCCCCTCCTTTTTGTCCTCACAACAATCCTGTGAGGTAGGTGAGGCTGAGAGAAAGTGACTGGCCCAAGCTCACCCAGGAAGCTTCAAGGCTGAGGGGCGATTTGAACCTGGATCTTCCAGGTCTAAATCCACCACCCAAACCACTACACCACCCTCTTGAATCTCTACCTTATTTTCTCTCCCAAGTCAGTAAACATTTATTCATATAAGTAATGTTAAAAAAGATGGAGTTCATATTGCCCACCATTCCCTACTTTGAGACGTAACAGCAGATTGAACCCAGTTACTCTTGTGGTCAAAGCTGAGCTCTCTTTTCCTACCAGATTTGCTTCAGGTTTAGAAGGTGTTGGAAGGAGGGGTGGCTACCCCAGACTTTCATTCTCACCAACAGGGAAGAATTTATCAAAGAACTGAAAATGACAGGGTCTTTGGGAGAAAGCACACATCATCTTGGAATTCTTGATACTGAGGGTGAGGGCAGCTAAGGGTTATCAGATGTGCAGCCTAGATTTCAGGAAGGCTGATTTTAATGGTGTCAGGTGACAATTAAGTCTTATTCCATGGCTAAACTTGTTAAAGGAGAGAACAATCCAAGAGGGATTGAATATTTTGAAAAGCAAGATACTGAAGACGTAATGTAAACAGTTCCCCAAGGGGAAGAAATTGGGAGACATCAAAAGAAACCAGTGTGGCTGGAAAAAAAAAACTTTCTGAAAAGTTGAGAAGTAAGAGGAACATGTACAGGAGGAGGGAGGGAGGGCAGTTCACAAAGGAACAGTACCCAAGTGTTGCTCGGACCCACAGGAATGGTGTCAGGAAGACTAAAGCACAGAATAAGCTGAGACTGGTGAGGAATGCCAAAAACAACAAGAGGGATTTTTGGCTGTGGCTTAAAGAGGAGGAAGTTTAAGGAGTGGTAAGCACAGACCAGGAAATGATACAGAATACAAAGAGATGGCAGAGCTGCTCAATTTTTCTTTTGCATCTGTCTTCCCCACAAGGAGATGTGGCCCAGCCTGACAATTGAAGGAAGAATGAACTGAGGACAGCGTGGCCTAAGATAGATAAAGATATTCATTTGTGGAACTAGATTTAGGTCCCGATAAACTACAGATAAACTGTAGTTTATCTTTAGGATCAGATAAACTACACCCCAAGGTATTGAAGCAGCTGGTTGAGTTGCTGTTGTGCCACAGCTCCTCCCCACTGGGCCTTGTGCCCACATAAGGCTGATTAGTTTCCCTTGTTAAACTCACAAGTGCAGCAAGCAAAAGTCAGAGTCAGGTCCCAGTCCAATAAATGCAGATTGCCAACTCACAGTCCAAAGTCACTATGCCAGGTCACAGCCCAAGGTAAGCCAGGCCAAGTCAGGTAGCGTCTCCCTCTGGGTCAGGGTAGCCTTTGGTCCTTCTGAAGCTGCCTTTTATCCTTGGATGTCTCATAATCCAAAATGCAGCTCAGCTGTGAGCTACCTTGTTAAGTCCAAATTAGGCTCAGGTGAGCCATCTCCTCAGTCCATGTCCATTCAAAGTCCCATCAAGGTCAAATGAAGCTCAGGTGTCCATCAGAGTCTCCACTGGTCTTGATTGATTACAGCTGTGGAGCCAGCCCTGCCCTTCCCAGAGCTGTCAACCAGCTGTCAAAACATGGAATCGCTGTCAACACCACATCATCGACCTGATGATCTTCCGATCTTCCATTACAGTTGCCCTTGGAGCCACTATCTCAATTGCCACTATTGAGAACACCTCCAAGATTTCTCCAGGTGCCTGGGGACCAAAGGCAGAAATCAATATAAAAGTGACATGGTGCCACCCAATACAGCACTTATTGACTCATTCCACACACTCAGGGGTGCCATGACATAACTACACCACCCCCAGCCTTCTGGGCTGTCGAATTGCTTTAAATGCAAAAAGCCCACCTCCATTCAGTGATTTCCGGCCTGCTCTGAGCCCATCATGTTCGCACAATGAAACACTATTGTCAGCAAGAGTGCAAGGCAGAGGGGCCCAGAGCGGGCCGAAGATTGCCAGATGGAGGCTCCAGTGGTGTGGTATGGGGTCACCCATCCTGAGGGCGACACCAGGTGCAACCCACACTACCTGCACCCCCAAAGTACACCACTGCTGAGAACTAGAGCTGAGCAAATATTATCTCTGTCTTTTAAAAGGGGGTGGAGGGAGGACCTTACGGACCAGGCAGCCTGGTATTAATACCTGGAAAGACCCTTGAACAGATGATTAAGTGGAAGGTGCTTAGAAAATAAAGGTGTGATTTCTAAGAAGACCTTATTTGATAGAAGGATCAGTCAACAAACTGTGTGCTCCACCACTCAGCCTCAGTGCATTTCCTGACATGGTCCCACCATAGCCTTCATTGCTTCCATCCCAGCTCCTATATGTTGTTTCTCAAGGTAGCCCTGGTATTCTTCCTCCTTCACCCTGCATCAAATGAAAAGGGAGTTACTCTTTTGGAAGCCCAAATGGGGAATTCTTCAAGGGAAATTTGACCCTTTATCCTGAAGGGCTTATTTAAGGAACTCTAAAGTTGCCAATCTGGTATATCTTAGATAGATTGAATTTCAAATGTGCTAATCAAAGTTTGGACCTCAACAGGTGGGAAACCCTCGTCTCTGAGCAGTCCGCTTGGAGGCAGGCTGTGCAGCATGGCCTCTCCCAGTTTGAAGAGACACTTGGCCAACAGACTGAGGCAAAGAGGCAAAGAAGGAAGGCCCATAGCCAGGGAGACAGACCAGGGACAGACTGCACTTGCTCCCGGTGTGGAAGGGATTGTCACTCCTGGATTGGCCTTTTCAGCCACTCTAGACGCTGTTCCAGAACCACCTTTCAGAGCGCGATACCAGAGTCTTCCGAGACTGAAGGTTGCCAACAACATGTAACAATCAAAGTTTGAAACTGCTTATTGTCCACCTTCCAGTCCCAAGGATTAAACAGTTACCCCTACAGACTTGTGGGTAATTAGATCACAAATCTAACTAGCCGAACCCATAGAAGGAGAGTAGAAACAGCAGACTTAAATGCATGCAAAAGGGCTTTATTTCTAAATAACAACATAATTCTAAACTGTTGCACTGGATGCTACATAATAAAAGGATAACAGTTCTTACAGCTAAACATTGGTACTCACACAGGCAGGCACAACTGCCTGGCCAGGGGAGTTGGCAGCAGAGGTGATGAAGAGAAAGTGGGAGGATGGCAATCCTGCACAGCAGCTATCTGATGTATTCTGTTGACCTTCTCCAATGTCTTGAAGTTTGCCTCTAACTTATATAGGCCTTTTATAGCATAAGCCTAGAGCTGGTGATTTGTACTGTTCTGCCTGATGATAGCATCAGGAGGGGCTTATGGCATACAAGATGTTTACAATTCTGGAAATTGGGTCAGGCTGACAAGGACACCTTGCCTACCCACCCCCACCCAATGTGGTGCGACTGATCATCATCCTTCCTGCTTGGGCAGAATTCTTGGGAAGGATCCCAGCTGCATCTTGATGGCCTGCTTAAACAGTTCTCTCCAAACCGTGCTCTTCAGTTCAAGACAAATTCTTCTGCATAAACTTTGATCCTTGGTTCCAGAACTACAGTACTGCTCACTCCTCTGTGGTCACCGTGCCCCATGGCTGTCTTTTCAGTCTTATCCTGTAGCACTAAATACAAGTAATACAAGAAGCTAAGCAGGGTCAGGCCTGGTTAGTATTTGGATGGGAGACCGCCTGGGAATACCTGGTGCTGTAGGCTTATACCATGATCTCGGAAGCTAAGCAGGGTCAGGCCTGGTTAGTACTTGGATGGGAGACCGCCTGGGAATACTGGGTGCTGTAGGCTTATACCATGATCTTGGAAGCTAAGCAGGGTCAGGCCTGGTTGGTACTTGGATGGGAGACCGCCTGGGAATACTGGGTATTTGTATTGGCAACCTTCAGTCTCGAAAGACTATGGTATCGCGCTCTGAAAGGTGGTTCTGGCACAGCATCTAGTGTGGCTGAAAAGGCCAATCCGGGAGTGACAATCCCTTCCACACCAGGAGCAAGTGCAGTCTGTCCCTGGTCTGTCTCCCTGGCTATGGGCCTTCCTTCTTTGCCTCTTAGCCTCAGACTGTTGGCAAAGTGTCTCTTCAAACTGGGAAAGGCCATGCTGCACAGCCTGCCTCCAAGCGGGCCGCTCAGAGGCCAGGGTTTCCCACTTGTTGAGGTCCATCCCTAAGGCCTTCAGATCCCTCTTGCAGATGTCCTTGTATCGCAGCTGTGGTCTACCTGTAGGGCGCTTTCCTTGCACGAGTTCTCCATAGAGGAGATCCTTTGGGATCCGGCCATCATCCATTCTCACGACATGACCAAGCCAACGCAGGCGTCTCTGTTTCAGCAGTGAATACATGCTAGGGATTCCAGCACGTTCCAGGACTGTGTTGTTTGGAACTTTGTCCTGCCAGGTGATGCCGAGGATGCGTCGGAGGCAGCGCATGTGGAAAGCGCTCAGTTTCCTCTCCTGTTGTGGGCGAAGAGTCCATGACTCGCTGCAGTACAGAAGTGTACTCAGGACGCAAGCTCTGTAGACCTGGATCTTGGTATGTTCCGTCAGCTTCTTGTTGGACCAGACTCTCTTTGTGAGTCTGGAAAACGTGGTAGCTGCTTTACCGATGCGCCTGTTTAGCTCGGCATCGAGAGAATGAGTGTCGGAGATCGTTGAGCCAAGGTACACAAAGTCATGGACAACCTCCAGTTCATGCTCAGAGATTGTAATGCAGGGAGGTGAGTCCACATCCTGAACCATGACCTGTGTTTTCTTCAGTGTGGATTCCGAGCCAACAGGTCCACCACTGATATGGTATTCTCCCTTAGACAACTGCAGGAGAAATGCAGGGAACAACGACAGCCACTCTTTATAGCCTTCATAGATCTCACAAAGGCTTTCGACCTGGTCAGCAGAGACGGCCTCTACAAGATTCTCCCCAAGATTGGATGTCCACCCAGGCTCCTCAGCATCATCAGATCCTTCCACAAGGACATGAAGGGCACTGTTGTCTTCGATGGCTCCACATCAGACCCTTTTGACATCCGAAGCGGAGTGAAGCAGGGCTGTGTTCTTGCACCAACCTTGTTTGGGATTTTCTTCGCTGTCCTGCTGAAGCAGGCCTTTGGAACTGCAACAGAAGGCATCTATCTCCGGACCAGATCAGACGGAAAGCTCTTCAACCTCTCCAGACTGAGAGCAAAATCCAAAGTCCAGCTGAAATGTCTGCGTGACTTCCTCTTTGCCGACGATGCAGCTGTCACTACCCACTCTGCCAAAGATCTCCAGCAGCTCATGGATCGTTTTAGCAAGGCCTGCCAAGATTTTGGACTGACAATCAGCCTGAAGAATACTGGGTGCTGTAGGCTTATACCAGAGTCTTTCAAGACTGAAGGTTGCCAACCAAGCAAAAATCATTCATCTACTCACACAAGCAGCACAATGCTTATGACATACATAATTACAATGCTCATCACAGTCAAACAAACTTTTCAATCGTGACAATTAGGGCAGAGCAGTGACGGAGGCATGACACATCATTGTCACCACTTCGATCGTTAGCATTTAGGCTGTTTCCATAGGTCTTTGTGCTGCTCATCACGAGTTTGCAGTGGTGCTTTCTAATGTGGGGAATTTGGGTTTCTGACTTGACATTCTGCAGAGACACACCCTTCCCTCACTCCCACCTCCGCCTCTCTTCATCCAGCAGAACTGGGCGAAGGCTCATGTCTGACTTAGATGGCTATAATTTGGCTTAAATGCACCCCTTGAAAAGTGCTTTGTCTGCACCCGGGCACTTTCTTTTAGCAGACATCTCCGGAACGGGCATTCTTTTCAGCTAGGGAAGTCCATGGACCCTGGTGGTGGCAGCTATTCTAGTCAAACCCTTCACATCCAATGCTCCCAACCCAGCACTCTCTTGCCCGTAGCCACATCATGGCTCTGCTGTGCTACAGAAATGTTCCTCTTGTTTCTGTTTGAAGAGATCATAAGGGAACAAAGGAAAGAACCTTTCCTTGAGGCATATAAGGCCTAAGACTTTTTCTTTACGGATTAAAAGCAGCAGGTTACTCTTTTATTCTTGTTTTCATACAGGATGCCATTGTTGAGAATTGGACTTTGCATAAGAACATAAAAACAGCCCCAATGGTTCAGGCCAAAGGCCCATCTAGTCCAGCTTCCTGTATCTCACAGCGGCCCACCAAATGCCCCAGGGAGCACACCAGATAACAAGAGACCTCATCCTGGTGCCCTCCCTTGCATCTGACACAGCCCATTTCTGAAATCAGGAGGTTACGCATACACATCATGGCTTGTAAACTGTGATGGACTTTTCCTCCAGAAATTTGTCCAATCCCCTCTTCAAGGCATCTAGGCAAGATGCCATCACCACTTCCTGTGGCAAGGAGTTCCTTGCCACAGACTAATTACACACTGGGTTACATGCAGAACAATAACAAAAAGACAGGTCATTGCCATAAGGAACTTACCCCCTTAATCTAAGGTGACAACAGTTCTTCAATCTAGGGAGCAACAGTTCTTCACAAGCAAATATAGCATGTGTTATGCTTTGAAACTGAACAGATGTCCTGACCTGGCAGTAAGCACATAAGTGAAACCAAACAGTCTTAAGAGCTCAACAGAAATAACAAAGAACCTGCCATGGGCGCTAAGAACAGCGCTATCCCTTGCAAGTCAGCTGTGCTTGTGACAAATACTCACTCCCTGTGAGTCAGTGTGTGGCCCTCTCAGACATACTTGTCCCCTGGAATCTGTGGACCTCTGGAACTTGTCCCCAAAGGGAACCTGTCAAACACTCCCCCCCCCCCAGGACTTGGTGAGTTAAAAAAACATGTTCTATTCTCAACATATACTAGTCACTTTTCACTGACGTAATCTAAGCAGCTTACACAACATAATGCAGAATGATGTCTCTGTCACCTGGCTGCAGGGCTCCTTCCTGGAAGGTGTCAGAACTCTTATCAGTTTTCTTCCTAAGCAGAGATGTTAGCCATGATGCAGGGAGTCCTCTTGCTGCCCAGTTGAGAAATGTGTTCACAAATTGAGTAAGGGGGATAGAAAGATCTGGCACAGATGATGACTGAAGCTTGAGGGCAAAAGAGCTGGAGGAGGTGCCCTTCCACACCAGGCTTGGAAATCAGCATTGCCCCATGAGTCACATCAACACTCCCACTCTTTCCCCTATTCATCTGGCATCACTCAGAGGCCCCAGATCCTGAAAGCCTGGCATCGTCCGCTATCCCACAAGTGCCTTTAGACTCCGCCCCAACCTGCCAAGCTGTCACCCCCATCTCACAGGCCTTATCTTTTACAGGGACCTGACAATCCCAGGGCCTGAGTTCTCACTCTACAAAATGCTTTACATGCTGCATGAAACTGGTTGCTACTTCAAATGCCCACAACAGGCATAGAGGACTTTCACGGCTGAGTGGCAGGCCTGGAGCAAAGCACCTGTCACCATCTATAAAGCAGATCCGGAACTTCTCTACTGCAACCGCAGGCACTCCATAGAATGCCTTCTTGGAGGGCATATTGATCTGATCCAGGTTCAAATTCCTGCTCAGCCATGAAGCTTCCTGGATGACCCTGGGCCAGCCACTCTCTCAGTTGCACCTACCTCACAGGGTTGTTGTGAGGATAAAAAGAGGGGAGGAATGAGATATGCCAGCCTGACCTCCTTGGAGGTATTATTGGCAACCTTCAGTCTTGAAAGACTCTGGTATCGTGCTCTGAAAGGTGGTTCTGGCACAGCGTCTAGTGTGGCTGAAAAGGCCAATCCCTTCCACACCAGGAGCAAGTGCAGTCTGTCCCTGGTCTGTCTCCCTGGTTATGGGCCTTCCTTCTTTGCCTCTTTGCCTCTTTGCCTCAGACTGTTGGCCAAGTGTCTCTTCAAACTGGGAAAGGCCATGCTGCACAGCCTGCCTCCAAGCGGGCCGCTCAGACGCCAGGGCAGGATAAAAATGTGAGCAATAAATAAATAATTAAGTTTCCACTGACATATTGAAAAATATGCAACAGACTGATGTACATTTTAGGTGATGCTACCTAAATGTTTACTGAACAATATGTTTTGCTGCTTGTTTTAATTGTAAAAGTGAGGTGTTGTCACAGTATGTGTCATGTTCCCAGTAATGCAGCTTTTTAAGCTGCCATCTGTTATCCTGTCTATGCCAGCTTAAAAAGCAAGTGGCCGCAGCTGGTGAGTGACCTGCCAGACACAAGAGGTTGGTCCCCACAGCACCCCCTACTCCCTTCCTGCCATCCTGGACAAGACTGCGAGGGGGCCTATCTGCTCTGGAGACAGAACTACCTGTATGAGTTAAGTTTCAACTTGGCTGCTGTTTCCTAACTTCCCCCTGAGGCTCCTGGGCTACTGGAAGCATTTCAGCCCTCCAGCCCTCTAGGAAATTATCACCCTCTGATCAGGTCAGAGGCACTTTAACAAAGAGAGGGCTTCCATAAACTTCATCAGCAAATCTACACTACACTTTGAAACAGAAGAAGCCCTGCAGGCAGCATCTAAACTGCCTGTTGAATGCGCAGACATCTGATGTGCAATGGAGCATGGGGATGGGGGGAGGTTTTGACTGAATTCAACCAACCACAGGCAGGTGAAGAGTTAAAACCTCAAAGGAGTTTATTAAAATTACAAAGGAGTGGGGGTGGATAATTCAGGTAGGAAAGAATAAAATGAGCAGGTTTGGAAAACGGCTTGTGTGCTGGCAGTGCTCAGGCGAGGCCCTTAGTAAAACAGCAAGCAGGTGATTACAGGCAAATGTAAAACCAACACAAATCCGGAAGGCTTTGGGCAGCCCAATCCTACCCTGCACTGGGCTGCCAACCATAGCGCCTTGTGAGAACTGAGTGGCCATATGGGAAGTGCTGCAACAAGAGGCAGCAGAGCTCCTGGGATGTCACCAGGCCTCATTGCACCTGCCATAGGAGGTAAGGCCTGGACCATACACACAAACGCTTCCTCGGAGGGAGCCAGGCCAAAACACACACCAACCGCCTTGGGCTGGACTATAAGAAATCCTAAGCTCAATTTTGTCATTGAACCATCCAATTGGTTGGATTTGCAATTGGTTGGCATTAGCCCAGGTCCATTCGATGGGTTGAGTAGGATGCATCAAGTAGGATGCTTTGTTCAGAGGGAAACCAGACAAAGACAAGGAGCCCCCAAAACAATTGTCTGCTTGTCCGAGCTGTCTTTCTGCAGTGGCACTGATTTCGAAGTGTCTCAGGAAAGCCCCTTTCCTATTGCCTCCTACACTGAGGCTTTATTCGAGGAAACCTATGGGGGGGGGGGGAGAAGGGAGCAAGGAGTTCAATCACTGCAGCCCCCTTTCATGGCCTTTATCACTCCTATATTGAGTAGCAGGAAGCATCCTTAATGTTGACCCCTCTGTTTAAAAATAATAATAATAAGATAAAGATCTTTTGCTGTTTGCTTTTGGCAGGGTTCATCTTGAAATATTTGGCTCTTTAATGCCAATTCGTTGTAGGCTTCCAGCCAACATCCTCCCCCCTTTCTTTCTTGGTACTTCCAGATCTGGAGGGCAAGGTGCTTCAGACAGCAAAAGGCCCCACCCAAGCCAAGACAGTGGCTCTCTCTCTCTCTCTCTCTCTCTCTCTCTCTCTCACACACACACACACCTGTCCATTTGTTCATTCTTTTGTGCTATTTGTCACAACTTCCCTAGGCTCAAACCTGACAGCTGATTTAAAGGGGCAATGATTCATGACATTCAGCATTTGTATGAGTCCTTCTGGCTAACCTAATTAAAAACTCCTTTCTATGCTGCATAGTGATTCATGCTACAAGGACTCATTTGGTTTCAAAAGTAACAGAAGATTGGATCAGGTTGCATCTGAATGGGGCCGTGATAGTCAAGGAGAGGAAGCCCTGCACTCAACACCCTTTTTTTCTCTCCTCCAACCTACCCCTAAAATGGTTGGCAACCTTCAGTCTCGAAAGACTCTGGTATAAGCCTACAGCACCCGGTATTCCCAAGAGGTCTCCCATCCAAGTACTAACCAGGCCTGACCCTGCTTAGCTTCCGAGATCAGACAAGATCAGGGATGTGTAACAGTTGCTACAACCTACCCCTATTTCATAATAAAAGGGTAGTGCTCACTGCCACTACCAAGGCTAAGGCCAGACAGAGGAGGAACACTTTGGAGATCACCCCTCCCAGATGCATTGCAGGAGATCCAGATCCCCAGCAGGGTCACACAACATAGATGCAGTAGCACAAAACTAGTGGTTCTTCTGGGAGGGAGGTAATCCTCTCTCCATGTTGCTAACAGGCCAGGCAGGTTAAAGATCAAACTATGAGGGATGCTCATTAAAACAGGGGTGGCAGGAAAAAGGGGCTGAAAGGGAAGGTGCAAGAAAATATCAGCAATAAGGCTTAAGCAACAGTTAGCTATGCAAGACCCTTACACTGCTAATGGCTATTGGGTAGGCAAGCATGTGAAAAACAGAAAACTGTTGTGCCTTTCTTACCCTACACCCCAACCCCTGCCACGGTATAGAATGCCGATGTGCCAAGATTGGCATAGAGAAAAGGGGACTGGGTGAAGATGGGGGATCCTGACACACCAAGGCCACCAGGATTCACCCCCTTCCTCCCTTGATCCCCAATCCACCTTGAAATGATCAAGCCTTTCACAAACATTGTAAATCCTAATTTGGCCATAGGTGCTGGCTGCCCCCCCCCCCCAGCTCTTGATCCTCTAAGAATTTGATAAGTATCCCCTCTACCAGGTCATTTATAAAAATGTTGAACAGTACAAAGCCCAAGATAGAGCGTTGTGGCACCCATTCAGTACCTCCACCCAGACTGATGTGAGCCATTTAAAGTTTCTCTCTGAGAATGGTTGCTCAACCAGCTTGGAACTCACCTAACAGCTGCACCATCTAGCTCACATTTTACCATTTTATCCTCAAGAATATCATGGAAGATTTTGCTTTGCTGAAATCCAGGTACCTTATGTTCACCACACTAGTCACCCTACCAGAGAAGGACATGGAAGTTGCAGAGGAGAGCGACTAAGATAAATTACTGGGCTGGGGCACCTTCCTTATGAGGAAAGGCTACAGCATTTGGGCCTCTTCAGCCTAGAAAAGAGACGCCTGAGGGGGGACATGATTGAGACATACAAAATTATGCAGTGGATGGACAGAGTGGATAGGGAGATGCTCTTTACACTCTCACATAACACCAGAACCTGGGGACATCCACTAAAATTGAGTGTTAGGAGAGTTAGGACAGACAGAAGAAAATATTTCTTTACTCAGTATGTGGCTGGTCTGTGGAACTCCTTGCCACAGGATGTGGTGACGGCATCTGGCCTGGACGCCTTTAAAAAGTTTCTGGAGGAAAAATCCATTACGGGGTACAA
Organism: Tiliqua scincoides; assembly: GCF_035046505.1. Taxonomy (NCBI): domain Eukaryota; kingdom Metazoa; phylum Chordata; class Lepidosauria; order Squamata; family Scincidae; genus Tiliqua; species Tiliqua scincoides. Next base: position 3,677,108 of record NC_089824.1, on the reverse strand, counting down.
GCCATGATGTGTATGCGCAATCTCTTGATTTTAGAAATGGGCTATGTCAGAATGCCAGATGCAAGGGAGGGCACCAGGATGCAGGTCTCTTGTTGTCTTGTGTGCTCCCTTGGGCGTTTGGTGGGCCACTGTGAGATACAGGAAGCTGGACTAGATGGGCACATGACTTGATCCAGCGGGGCTGTTCTTATGTTCTTATGAAATGACATATCATTGGGGTGACATATTCTTGACAAACCCTCACCCCATGAAATCACCCCATTGTTTTCTAGGTGACATTCCACAGACATTCCACTTAATAATCTGTTTCAGGATCTCTCCAGATATTGCCATCAACCTGGCCAGCATGTAGTTTCCCGGATCCTCCTCCTGTCCTCCCCTTTTCAAAGCTAGGGACAACATTTGCTCTTTTCCAGTCTGCCGGCATTTTGCACTCCAGTCTCCAGGAGTTCTCAAAGTCTTACATGTAGAGGCTCCAAGAGCAATTCCACAAGCCACTTCAGTACCATGGGGTGTAGTTCTTCTGGGCCTGGGGGCTTAAATTCACCATGGGTCCAATCCTATACTTTCTGTGCATTTTCGTTCCTGGAGCTCCGCTGGTGCTGTTGTAAAACCGTCAGTGCCAGTCACAAAAGGCACTCTGTCAGTGCACTACTTAGCAGAGCCGGCTAAGGACTCTGTAACACCAGTAGGAAAGACTGCAACAACATGCCTCCCGACACTGATCAACTAAGGGTGCAATCCTAACCCCTTCTGTCAGTGCTTTCCGCACTGACATAAGGGCAATGCAGCTCCAAGGAAAGGGAACAAACATTCCCTGACTTTGAGGAGGCCTCCGTGAGTGACACCCAACTGCAGGATGCAGCACATGCCCCATTGGCACCGCTATGCCAGTGCTGACATAAGGGGATAGGATTGAGCCATATGGTAAGTCAGTGGGAGAGGCAGGAGGGGTGGCAGGAGGATGCAACACGGGCAGGAAGGGGGCAAAACGTGGCAGGAGAGGGGTGGCAGATCAGGTCCTGGGAGGGGGGGGGACTTGCCAATATCCTAACCCCCTTCCTGGACCCGATCCTGCGGCGCAGTGTCAACATGGATTTGTGACAGCTATTTAGCTGTCGCAGGTCTGAGTAGACTACTCTGTGCTCCAGCAGCTTATCCCTGGGTAAGGGAATGATTGTTCCTTTACCTAGAGGAGACCCCTGCAATTGCCTCTTTTACACCAGCAGTTGCCATTCTGGTGCAGATACATCGATGGGGATTAGTGGGTAGAATTAGACTGTATATCAAGTACAGTGATGACAAAATACTCACAACAAGAAGAACCTGTACTGGATCAGACCAAATATCCATCTTACAACACTCTGACCAACAACAATATCCAACCCTAATACTAGACTAATACTAGACTAGTAGTTAGCAACCTTCAGTCTCGGAAGACTCTGGTATTGCGCTCTGAATGGTGGTTCTGGAACAGCGTCTAGTGTGGCTGAAAAGGCCACACTCTACTGAAAAGACCTTACTAGACTCCACTCTAGACTATTGAGGAAGAGGAGGAGAGTAGTTAAATATTCCCACCACTCCAGCTACTACAAAAGACAGTCAACTGTCAGCATCAGAAAGAGAGGGAAAATCCCACCCACCCCCTTTTTCCACTGAAAGGCTTTCAGCTGGCAGCAGAAAAGAGAATGGGCAGAACCAGCTCTCCACGTTTCCACCAAGGATAATCTTCCATATGATGTTGCACTAAGTTATTATAACTGTTTTGTGCCACAGCATTTGGTCGGCTTGAGCATCCTGACGAAAGGGTAGACTACCAACCCTGCAGTGTTTGACAGCCTCTCTGTGGGCACTGCATGCTGCATTAACCCTTGCTGGCACAGATGGGTTTAGAAGCCTGAGTGGTCAAAGGGCACTTTGGCTGGCTGAGAGAGGCTGAAAGGGCCCCTGCAGTTCTTCAGGAGGAAGTCCACGCTCCAGTTGCTGCCAAAGCTCTGCTCTTGCAGTGACCTCTTCCTCCCCTGCTTTCCCCCTGGGCAGGTCTCCAGAAGAATAGGGTGGGGAGGAGTGAAGGAGGTGGGGCTCCAGCCAAAGCATATCTTTCCCACACTTGAGCAAACCAGTTCTCAGCAGCTACATTTCTGAACTCGGAACCAAAGCTGCAAACACCTGCAGCCTGCACAGCCCTCCAGGATGAAAATGGCCCTGGCTACTTTTCTCACTCTTGCCACGTCCCTGGAGCTAGGTAAGGTGGCTGAGCATTTCCTCAGGGAATATTTGTGGGCTGCCGCAGTTTGGCTCTGCAATTTGATTTTTGTATAGAAGATGAATAATAATAATAATAATAATAATAATAATAATAATAATAATAATAATAATAATAATAATACAGGTATTTATATACCACCTTTCTTGGTCCTCAGATTTCTCCTCAGACTTTATTCAAGGCGGTTTACAAAGGCAGGCTGTTCTAAATCCCCGTAGGGATTTTTACAATTGAAAGGTTCTATCTTTCAAGAACCACAACATTTCGGATGGATCTTTCTGATCTGGTACCACATTCTGGCCTCCAGTTTCCTCCCACGCAAGCTGACAAGCAGCTCCTTCATCTCTCACATGAAGGGCAGCCAAGACGCTTCTTTGCTCACACCGAAGAGCACGTGGAATAACTCGGCTTGACTTGTCAGTTGCTTCAAGGTCTCGCCATTCACGGTGCCGGTGGCCTCGAACTGGCAACCTGTGGATGTTATCTTCAGGCAAATGGAGGCTCTACCCCCTAGACCAGACCTCCTGCACAAATGGAGCAGGAGGTGGAGAGGGAGATGGGAGAGGGATTCAGGCTAAATCTTGTCTCTGAGTCACACAGGTTGATTTTGGTGGCCTGTCCACCAGCCCAAAGGTGTGGCAACCGCTTGCCACTGCCCTGTGCATGTGGAAGGCATGTACATGTGAAAGGCAGCCTGCTCTCACTCAGGCACAATCTCTCCTTTATTATTTCTTGAACCTTTATTTATTCAGCCTATTTCCCACCCTTCCCCCAAGTAGTGTTCAGGGTGACATACCTGGTTCTCCTCCCTACCCATCATTTTATCCTCACTTTTGTCCTTGTGGGGCAGGTGAAGCTGATGGACCTGCCCAAGGTCCCCCACTGAGGTGCAGGGCTGAGTGGGGCTTGATCCCTCATCTCTCCAGTCCTAGACCCATCTCACACACACACTCATTTTGTGTGGCTTTCCCAGGGTATGTTTCATTGCTTGATTGTTCTCTGGTCTCCCTTCTGAGCTGTTCTATGATGCTTCTATTGTTATTTTTGTTTGATCGCTTGGTTATTGTATTTTAAATTTTACTGGTACTAGCAAGAGGCAGGCTAAAAATCAACTCATAACAGGTTGAAGTATGCAAATGAATAGAGAGATGGTCTCTCAAGCTGGGAACTGTGCATGATGGTGTAGTTATTAATGATTATTGGTTTTATCAGCCATAGCACTACTAATGTACATGGCACTTTATAAAAGGCCATAAACAAAAACTGACCACAGAGACAGTCCCCTGCCCCCATGGAATTTGCAATCTGCACTGAATAGCAGGGAAGATGTAGGCGGCCAGTGCTTGGCTGCTTGAAAGGGATCCTAAATCACAGGTAGATCACTTGTACTTTGCACCGATCAGGTTATGGAAACCCAGAACAGGAAATGCTTCTACCTGAGGCTCTGGGGAGAGGCTGGACATTCTGGGCTGAGTCATTCTCAGTTGGCACATCTACTTCTAGAATCTGGCTTCCCCCAAAGTCCACGTATATGGGAATTGACCTAACAACATCTCTGCAAGGTTGACTAGCCAGGCTGTGGCATGCAGAACACTCCTATACATGTTTACTCAGAAGTAACCCACAGTGTTTTCTGTCAATGGCACTTGCTCCTTGGTAAGCATGCACAAGTATTCAAATGCAGCTACCCAGGAAACTCTGTGGTAGATTTGCACCCAGGTTTCTCTGGTCTGAGAGCAATGTTCTCTTCATTGCAAATTCTTCAGTGTTCCCCCAATGAAAACAGAGTAGTTCTGCATGCATGCCACATCCCTGATCTCACACAAGAATGATTGTCTGAATGCCCCCTTTTATACACTTGGAGATGCAGATATCTGAGTCTGCTTTATACTGTAGGTGTCCTCTTTATGATGAGCTCACAATATTATCAGATCACTTTAGAATGAACTCTCCCTGGCAAAACAAGGCTCACTATGCAAGAGTAATAATGGGCTCCAAATAGCAGCATGTTTAACCAGTGGTGTAGCTAAAAGGGGCGCAAAGCACTAAGTTTTGCAAGGAGCCTCACCGCAGCTTGCAAGTGGACCTCCCCTTTGGAGCCATTCTGGGCAGGGGCAAAATGGGGAGTAAAACAGAGGCCTTTGCCTCTTCTCTGGCTTGCACCTCTGTTTTGCTTTCCCTGTCCCGAATGTCTTCGAAGCAGAGGGGGAGGGGCCATATGCATGCCATGTGGAGGCTCCCTGCAAAACTTAGTGCTTTGCACCCCCTCTTGCTATGCCACTGGGAGCATGTCCTCTCTGCTTACATGGCATGGAGGTTAAGGCCAGGTGTCTCAACTTAGAATTTCCATGCTCTTAGGAGCATGAGTGAATTTCTGAGTGCCTTAATTCTACCTTTGCGTGAACCAAACAGATTCTTGAAATTTTAGAATATATTCAAGCATTCCATAAGCATCTCAGGCTGGAATCCTATCCATGCTTATCTGGGAGTAAGCTCCACGGACTACAATGGGACTTTCTGAGTAGACACGTCTAGGACTGGGCTGTTAAGTGTCTCCTCCTCACCAGAGGTGGATTCAGCTCTCAGATTGCCACTTGCAAAAATATGCTCTAACAGCCATTCCTCCCTTTGTAGTTCTCTCCTTGCAGTGTTACACCTGCAAAGAACCCACCGACCTTCACAACTGCATGTCCTACATGAACTGCTCAGTGGGGGAGACTGCATGCAAGACAACAGTGCACTCAGTGGATTCTGGTAAGAGCAAAGTTCACACACTCAAAGCCCCAGAGGTCATTTCTCTGTATTCCTATCCCATCTTCAATACAAGCCCTATTAGTGTAGCACAAGTACATCTGGTTTCCACTGACAAGATGCAGAGAAACTTATGATTCTCTCTTATTTTTCTTTCAGCCCAATCCTAACCTTCTCCCTCCCACTGCTGCTGCAGCCGCCCCAAAAAGGGGTGTACTGTATCCAGTGGGGAGGGGGGCAGATTAGGTCCTTTATGACTGTTTTTCAGCAGCAGCCAGTGGAACATGTGTTCTGCTGGTGGCTTCTACCCATGGAATTGGGAAGTTTGTTTTTAAAACTAATACTATCTGGCCTTCATAGTATTGGAGATTACCATAAAAGCATGCTGGCAATTTTTGCCGAAAACTTAATTGTAGGTGTTCAAAACAATTGCCAACAGTATAGATATTCCTGTGGATCCTGTGATCCAAAGGTGGTCCAGTGTGCACATCAGGAGCTCTCAAGTGCATGTGAAGTTCTCCATTCACTTCAAGGAATGAGGCATTTGCATGCCCCAAAAGCTACCCACCCCACTGAAAAAGAGATGCTCAACCATGGTACGTATAGGAAAGCTGGAGCAGCTCTGAAGGAGGGTGGGGAGTTTTTCCAGTACCTGAACATCAAATATGATGGAAGGAGAGCCTCATTTGATTGACTGCTCATAGTTTACACTCTGCATAAGTGGCAAGAACATGCAGGACAACATAACAGGGCTTTTCTTCTTTTGGATGAGAGAGCATAGGAGGCTAATGGGATTTTGTGAGAGCTCTTTATTTGCAGCTGTACAAGCAGAGCAAAATACAAGCCAAAACAATGAGTACTGTATTAGAGAATTCCTACACTGCAAGCAAGCTTCAGCCAATTCACTATTATCTTCATGTGTCTCAATAGAAACTGCAAATTCAGCTTCAGATGGTTTCTCTGCCTCTTCCCCCAGCTCCCCAAAGCAGTTCCCCAAAGTCTGACAGGTATTACAGTTCAAAGCTGGAGTACAGACAGGGAGATTTCCCGCTGCCAATCAAGACACCTTGTCCCCTCATTAGCTCCTGTGGATGAAATATGAATCAGCCACCTGGAAGATTGGCAAGCCATCAGCCAATTAATGGGCGATCTTGACAAATCTAAAACAATAGGTTTCTAAAACAGCAGGGGCTTGCTTGGAGTGACAGCTAAACAGCACACCTGAGACACCTCCTTTCTCACACCGTTTCGCCCATATCTTCCAGGCTACCCCTTTTTCGGAAATATCACTGTTTCCAAGTCCTGTGTCAAGAACTGTGTCCCTTCTGACCCGGATGGAATTGGTGACAGTCACCCAGACTATTGCTGCTACACTGATCTCTGCAACGTTGGTGCCGGACAGGAGGCCACGGTCACCTTTTCTGCCCTGGGTGTGTCAGCAGCAGTGGCCTTTGCCCTCCTGTGGACCAGATTCTGAGGCTGCGGGATGGGTGGCTTTGGAGAAAAGAAGCCTGGAAAACCTATCCTGAGGACAGAAATGACTGAGGCTGCAGGCAGGCTGGTTGGCTTCCTCCAGAATGCTATGAATGTTCTCACTTGAAATGGAACACCCCAGAGCAGGAAGTCAAGAATCTTCAAGACTACAATTGCACGACAGAAGGGCAATTTCAGGGTCACCATCAGTAGTTTCTGTACCCTCCATTTGGACCCGCTTAATAGTTACAACAACATCAATTCCTTGCAAGATGTCCTGGTTGGGGGGGGGGGTCATTTGTACTGCACAGATTCTTAATATTGGAGCAGTTCTTCAAAATGTGCCTATTTAACAGTAAAATAAGAGGCTCTTGCCTTGGTATTTGGTCTACCTACTTGACTTCTTTATAGTCCAGTCTTTGAAGTTATAAGGCTTCTCATATTTGGGACCTTGGTTTGAAATGTATACTGAAAAACAGGTACATTTGTTGTATCTAAAAGTAAATATGTATCTCCTAAGACATGGGGGGGGGTGTATGATTTTTTTTCCTCCATGGGAAGGGTCAGCCACCAGTTCCACTGGAGACATGGGGCTTCTACAATAGTCACTGCCCAATTTAGAGTACAAGCCTATTAGCATAAAACAGGCATAGCTCTTTTCAGCTGACAGATGCTTGAGGGATGCAGAGAGTCCTGAACATGGCAATTTTCTCCCTTTGCTTTAAAACGTTTCTGGTCCTCATGGTTACAAAGACAAGCATGGAATCATCCTGGTTGTTTTGCTGGGAAAGCTTACTTGGAAACCCACAGTCCAGGCAGTCCAGTCCAGGCAGACAGGCAGTCCAGCCACAGTCCAGGCATACAGAGACCAAGATAAAGGTGACCAGAGACCCTTTTAAAGGCATCCAGGCCAGTCGCCAGTCTGGCCTGGACGCCAGTCACCAGTGATGGCCAGTCGCCATCACCACATCCTGTGGCAAGGAGTTCCACAGACCAACCACACGCTGAGTAAAGAAATATTTTCTTTTGTCTGTCCTAACTCTCCCAACACTCAATTTCAGTGGATGCCCCCTGGTTCTGGTGTTATGTGAGAGTGTAAAGAGCAGTTTCCAGACAGTATGTTCTGATGCTTTTCTAACCCAGTGAACAGGTCTTTCCATGCAATAAACCCTTTCCACAAAACGACCAACGCTTGATTCACTATAGCCCGCTTCACACAGTATGTCAGTGTGGTCGGTGACCACAGTTACAGGGAGATGGGACCATGACAGGGGGCTCTGCCCCACCCTAGCCCTGCTCCCCACTCTTCCTCTAGAGGCAAACACTATACTGGGGAGATATCACCCAGTGATTTCAAATGCTGGGAGTCCAGTAATCGAACCCGTGGCTCCCAAGGGATCCTTTGACCTCATAATACTTTTTTCTCTTTGTCAGGCCAAGTTTCCACCCACTTAAGAGATCACAAAAGCTTTCAAGTTACACTTTAACCAGCAAATTCTGCTCTTTTGTAAAATGCTCTGTATAACTCCAAAGCTTACAAGTTTGTATGATAAAATTATCCCAATAAGGGTGCAATCCTAACCACCTTCCAGCATCAAGGTAAGGGCGATGCAACTCTGAGGTAAGGGAGCAAACATTGCCTTACCTTAAGGAGGCCTCCGAGATGGCCCCCCAACTGCAGGATGCAACACGTGCCCCACTGGCACAGTTATGCCAGTGCTGGAAAATTGGTTAGGATTGCACCCTCTTATAACCAGGGTTGTATGTATTTTGCAATATTGTATGCTCACATGCACAAGACACAGAACTTTAATGAGCTGAAAGTCTTAGGCTGCAATCCTATGCATATTTTCCTGGGAGTAAGTCTCATTGAACACAGTGGGAGTAGACATGCATAGGATTGGGCTGTTAGTTTTCTAGCCTTTGTTGACTAAGGACCAAATCCTAGCCAACTTTCCAGCCCTGGTGTAGCCATGCCAATGGGATATGTGCTGCATTCTGTAGTTATGGAGGCCTCCGCAAGATAAGGGAATATTTGTTCTCTTGCCTACGGGCTGGAAAGTTGGACAGGATTGGGCCCTAAGGCAGCAATCCTATCCACACTTTCCCAGGAGTAAGCCCCATTGACTATGATGGAACTTATTTCTGAGCAGACCCGCATAGGATTGGGCTAAAAATCATGAAAATAAAAGACAGAGAGCCCATTGCAGGGCCAGTGCAGCCATGCCAATGGGGAATGGGCTGCGTCCTTTGGTGGGGAGGCAGTCACAGAGGCCTCCTCAATGTTAGGGAACGTTTGTTCCCTTACCTCCAGGCTGCATTGTGGCTGCACCAGTGCTGGAAAGTTGGATAGGATTGGGTCCAGAGGCTGCAATCCTAGCCACACTAACCTGGGAGTAAGCCTCATTGACCCTAATTGACTTCTGAGTAGATATGCATAGGATTGGGCTCAGAGTCTGTAATATATCCCAAGGTAGATGAAAGATACCGAGCTCGATACCGAGCTAAACAAATGCATCGGTAAAGCAGCTACCACGTTTTCCAGACTCACAAAGAGAGTCTGGTCCAACAAGAAGCTGACGGAACATACCAAGATCCAGGCCTACAGAGCTTGCGTCCTGAGTACACTTCTGTACTGCAGCGAGTCATGGACTCTTCACTCACAACAGGAGAGGAAATTGAATGCTTTCCACATGCGCTGCCTCCGACGTATTCTCAGCATCACCTGGCAGGACAAAGTTCCAAACAACACAGTCCTGGAACGTGCTGGAATCCCTAGCATGTATGCACTACTGAAACAGAGATTCCTGCGTTGGCTCAGTCATGTTGTGAGAATGGATGATGGACAGATCCCAAAGGATCTCCTCTATGGAGAACTCGTGCAAGGAAAGCGCCCTACAGGTAGACCACAGCTGCGATACAAGGACATCTGCAAGAGGGATCTGAAGGCCTTAGGAGTGGACCTCAACAGGTGGGAAACCCTGGCCTCTGAGCAGCCCGCTTGGAGGCAGGCTGTGCAACATGGCCTTTCCCAGTTTGAAGAGACACTTGGCCAACAGTCTGAGGCTAACAGGCAAAGAAGGAAGGCCCATAGCCAGGGAGACAGGCCAGGGACAGACTGCACTTGCTCCCAGTGTGGAAGGGATTGTCACTCCCGAATCGGCCTTTTCAGCCACACTAGACGCTGTTCCAGAACCACCTTTCAGAGCGCGATACCAGAGTCTTTCGAGACTGAAGGTTGCCAACTAAGATGAAAGAGGACTTAGAAGGCCTGGCAGGGATGAAAGCACGAGACTTTAGTGCCCTCCCTCCCTATCCCTGGTAGAAAGGAAAAGCAAAATATGCCATGCAAATAGATAAATATATGCAAGTGGTGGGCATCAGGTGGGCCACTGTGAGATACAGGAGGGTGGACTAGATGGGCCTTTGGCCTGATCCAGCGGGGCTCTTCTAATGTTCTTAAGTGGGTTTAAATAAGACATTTTTCATAAGGGGGTTGAAAGGGAAAATAGCTGCTGGTGCACACTTTTTTGGGCTGGTGGTGTTAATGCATCTCTGCAGTGCCATAGCCAGAGAGGGGTCAAAGCAATAAGGATGCAATCCTATCCACACTTTCCTGCAGGTAAGTCACATTGACTTTAATGAGACTTCTGAGTAGACCACATAAGATTAGGCTCTAAGTCTTGCAGGGAGTCTCACCATGGCGTGCAAGGGGCCCCTCCCCCTCAAAGCCATTCCAGGTGGGGGGAGCAAAACAGGAGCAAAACAGAGTGCTTTGCCCCCCCTCTAGCTATGCCACTAGCACCCAGCCCAGGAAAATGCACTGAGCTTCACTGCTGCCACTCCAGCATGGGAGGGGCAGGAAGACACAGGGGATTCATGCACACCTGGACAGTTTCCATGCATCCTTTTCTGGGCGTCTGCGCCCTCTGCTGGTGCAGCTGCACATAGTGGGCACCATCCAGCAGATCTGCCCCAGGAAAGTCACAGCCCAATCCTATGCATGTCTACTCGGAAGTAGGCCCCATTAAATTCAGTGGGGCTTACTCCAAGGAAAGTGTTCATAGGCTTGCACCCTTAGGCTCCCAGTGCAGTTGAGCCCAGTGGGGTGCAGAAGCACCACCGCCAGGTGCATGCGGGCATGGACACCGCATCAGAAATCTGAAGAACATCAGAAGAGCCCCGTTGTATCTGGCCCATCCATCCAACTTCTTGCATCTCACAGTGGCCCACCAGATGCCCAAGGGGGCACACAGGACAACAAGACACCTGCACCCTTCCACCTGGCATTCTGAGGTTGCCTGCTTCTAAAAGCCTGCTTTTAGCTTTTAGCAGGCTTTTGCCTGCTGAGGTTGCGCGCACCCATCATGGCTTGTAACCCGTGGTGGACTTTTCCTCCATCAGTCTGTCCAATCCCCTTTTCAAGATATCTCGTTCTGGCTCCATCGCCACATGCTGTGGCAAGGAGTTCCAAAGACTAATCACACGCTGGATAAAGAAAATATTTTCTTTTGTCTGTCTTAACTCTCCCAACACTCAATTTTAGAGGATGTCCCCTGGTTCTGGTGTTATGCGAGAGTGTAAAGAGCATCTCTCTATCCACTCTGTCCATCCCCTGCATAATTTTGCATGTCTCAATCATGTCCCCCTCAGGCGCCTTCTTTCTAGGCTGAACAGATCCAAATAGTGCAGCCTTTCCTCTCACGGGTGGTGTCCCAGCCCAGTCATCATTTTGGTCGCTCACTTCTCTTCAAAAGCAGGCAGCAGCCCACTCAGCAGCCCCCCCCCACCCAAAAAGACAAGGGCAGTCACAAAAACTATCACACACACCTACACCTGCCATTCCACTCTGTACCTGAAACAACAGAGCGGGGGCACTGAATGGAAGCTCACCAGGGCCCCTGGGAGGAATTTTATCAGGGTGTACAAAGTTCCTTTGGGGGCTTCTTCCCTTCTCCATTGGATCATGATTTCTATGCATTACAATATATAAAACCATGCCGGCTTATGCAAAATGAGAATGCACATCTTCACACAACATATGCAAACATTTTCTGAGATCCCAGGAAATTTCAGGCTCCCCTCCTTTGGCTTCCAGGCCCCCTTTTTGACTCCAGGACCAGGTACGATGTATCCTCTACACCAGGGGTCTCCAAACCTTTTGGCCAGAGGGCCGCATCAAATATCTGGCATGGTGCGGAGGGCCAGGGAAAAAAATGTAATTATAAAATTTAAATAAGTAAATTAGAGATGGAACTTAGATGAGTGAATAAATGACTGAATGGGCTCATTCATTCCACCTCTTTGGCCCTCAGAACACCCTCCAGACACAATCAGAGCACAGTTCTGGTCATGTTCAGTTGAGTGGGCCAGAAGCTTTCAGGGGACAAGAGGTTGGCCACGGGCCAGAAAGAGGTTTGCTGTGGGCCACATCTGGTCCCTGGGCTGGGTTTTGGAAACTCCTGCTCTACACCCTCTTCTCATGGGCCCTGCATGAGATATGGAAATGTAAGTCCCCAGGAATTTTTTGGGCCTCCTCCGTTGGCTCCCGAGCCCCCACTTTTATCCTGAACTCGGATACAGTTTATCCCTGCACTCCCTCTCATGGTCCTGGAGCTCGCCAGAGAGTGGCAGCAGTATATGTCTTGTATTCTCCCTGAAGCCTCTGATGGGCCACTTGTGATTCAGGAACCTGGGGTAGATGAGCCCTGGGCCTGATCCAGCAAGGCTCTTCATAGGTTCTTATGAATGGACACCCTGTGGAAGGACAGTACACCACTGTTTTGCTCCCACTGCCTGGAATGGCTCCAAAGGGGGGAGGGGGAGAGGCCCCTTGCACGCTGCAGTGAGGCTCTCTGCAAGACTGAGAGTCCAATCCTATGCGTGTCTACTCAGAAGTAAGTCCCATTATAGTCAATGGGGCTTACTCCCACGAAAGTGTGGACAGGATTGTAGACTCAGTGCTTTGCACCTCTTCTAGCTACACCACTGAAATGAGGCCTCTCCAAGAGTGGGGAGGCATAGCTGAGTCTATGCAAAGGGAAGGGCTCCAGGTTTAATGCCTGGCCTATCTAGTGAAAAGAAGCAGGGAGCAGCTGGGGCAATGCAAGGCTCTGAGGTAGGTGGGAGGAAGGCTTTCTGGGCTAGGGGAGGATGGGCGGTGGGCAGTCCCAGGGGGCTGGTGGTCTGAGAGCAGTAGGTGGGGCTGGTATCCAGCAGTTATCCCGCATCCCAACCCCTGTTCCTGGGGAGATCAGAGCGGCTTCAAGCCACTCCGCTCTCCTCAGACTTGTGCCACCTCAAGAGGTGGCACAAATCCGAGGAGACCCATAGGGGAGAAGGTGCCTTACCCAGAGGTAAGGAGGAAAGTTTCCCCTTGCCTCTGGCTGAGCCACTTTTGGCCTCTATCCTGTGCTGGATACAGTGCAAGCCTCCTGGTTTCCAGCGCAGGATAGGATTGTGCCCTTACTTGTGTTTGTTGCGTTGCACCTGGCCTTCCAACCCAGAAGTAACTGGCAATGATGTTGTCGCCAGTCACTTCCAGCGGTACTTCAGATAGATGGACCATGTGAAGTGCTACGACAGAGGACTAAAGTTGAGAACACTGGGTTAAGGCAAACAGCTTTCCTGGGGAACTCGGTTTTGTATCCCTGATACAAACCTGTGCAACTTATTTTACACCATTTCTTAGCACTGAGGGCATATTAAAACAGAGACCTGGTTCTCACTGAAGTGGTCCGTCTGTGTTTGGGTTGTCCCATGTACAGATGTTGGGCCTTGGGGTCAAATGAAGGAAAGGGACCCTGCTGTGTATGGAGAAGATTCCAGATTCATCCCCAAGTGGAAGAAACCCTGGAGAGCTGCTGGCAATCAAGTGGAGGCAATACTGAGCTGGTGAACCCACAACGGTCTGAGACATCATGTTCTGCTACTAGATGTGACACAGCAGTCCCAAGATTGGCAATTCTGACATCTCCAGCCAAGTTAGAGAGGCTGTGAAGGGCAAGAAAGCTTCCTTCCGTAAATGGAAGTCTTGCCCTAATGAAGAGAATAAAAAGGAACATAAACTGTGGCAAAAGAAATGTAAGAACGTGATATGGGAGGCCAAGCGAGACTATGAGGAACGCATGGCCAGCAACATTAAGGGGAATAATAAAAGCTTCTTCAAATATGTTAGAAGCAGGAAACCCGCCAGAGAAGCGGTTGGCCCTCTGGATGGTGAGGGAGGGAAAGGGGAGATAAAAGGAGACTTAGAGATGGCAGAGAAATTAAATGAGTTCTTTGCATCTGTCTTCACGGCAGAAGACCTCGGGCAGATACCGCTGCCCGAACGGCCCCTCCTGACCGAGGAGTTAAGTCAGATAGAGGTTAAAAGAGAAAATGTTTCAGACCTCATTGATAAATTAAAGATCAATAAGTCACCAGGCACTGATGGCATCTACCCAAGAGTAATCAAGGAATTGAAGAATGAAGTTGCAGATCTCTTGACTAAGGTATGCAACTTGTCCCTCAAAACGGCCACGGTGTCAGAAGATTGGAGGATAGTAAATGTCACGCCTATCTTTAAAAAGGGAAAGAGGGGGGATCCGGGAAACTATAGGCCGGTCAGCCTAACATCTATACCGGGTAAGATGGTGGAATGCCTCATCAAAGATAGGATCTCAAAACACATAGACGAACAGGCCTTGCTGAGGGAGAATCAGCATGGCTTCTGTAAGGGTAAGTCTTGCCTCACAAACCTTATAGAATTCTTTGAAAAGGTCAACAGGCATGTGGATGCGGGAGAACCGTAGACATTATATATCTAGACTTTCAGAAGGCGTTTGATACGGTCCCTCACCAAAGGCTACTGAAAAAACTCCACAGTCAGGGAATTAGAGGACAGGTCCTCTCGTGGATTGAGAACTGGTTGGAGGCCAGGAAGCAGAGAGTGGGTGTCAATGGGCAATTTTCACAATGGAGAGAGGTGAAAAGCGGTGTGCCCCAAGGATCTGTCCTGGGACCGGTGCTTTTCAACCTCTTCATAAATGACCTGGAGACAGGGTTGAGCAGTGAAGTGGCTAAGTTTGCAGACGACACCAAACTTTTCCGAGTGGTGAAGACCAGAAGTGATTGTGAGGAGCTCCAAAAGGATCTCTCCAGACTGGCAGAATGGGCAGCAAAATGGCAGATGCACTTCAATGTCAGTAAGTGTAAAGTCATGCACATTGGGGCAAAAAATCAAAACTTTAGATATAGGCTGATGGGTTCTGAGCTGTCTGTGACAGATCAGGAGAGAGCTCTTGGGGTGGTGGTGGACAGGTCGATGAAAGTGTCGACCCAATGTGCGGTGGCAGTGAAGAAGGCCAATTCTATGCTTGGGATCATTAGGAAAGGTATTGAGAACAAAACGGCTAATATTATAATGCCGTTGTACAAATCTATGGTAAGGCCATACCTGGAGTATTGTGTCCAGTTCTGGTCGCCGCATCTCAAAAAAGACAGTGGAAATGGAAAAGGTGCAAAAGAGAGCGACTAAGATGATTACGGGGCTGGTGCACCTTCCTTATGAGGAAAGGCTACGGCGTTTGGGCCTCTTCAGCCTAGAAAAGAGGCGCCTCAGGGGGGACATGATTGAGGCATACAAAAGAAAATATTTCTTTACTCAGCGTGTGGTCGGTCTGTGGAACTCCTTGCCACAGGATGTGGTGCTGGCGTCTAGTCTAGACGCCTTTAAAAGGGGATTGGACAAGTTTCTGGAGGAAAAATCCATTACGGGGTACAAGCCATGATGTGTATGCGCAACCTCCTGATTTTAGAAATGGGTTATGTCAGAATGCCAGATGCAAGGGAGGGCACCAGGATGAGGTCTCTTGTTATCTGGTGTGCTCCCCGGGGCATTTGGTGGGCCGCTGTGAGATACAGGAAGCTGGACTAGATGGGCCTGTGGCCTGATCCAGTGGGGCTGTTCTTATGTTCTTAACTACAATTCCCAGGAAGCCTTGCATGTCTCTTGTTATCTGGTGTGCTCCCTGGGGCATTTGGTGGGCCGCTGTGAGATACAGGAAGCTGGACTAGATGGGCCTATGGCCTGATCCAGTGGGGCTCTTCTTATGTTCTTATCTCAGCTCACAAACCCTTCTCGGAAATCTCCTCCCTTAATCATGAGATGAAGGGAATGGAAGTTTACACCCTTTCATTAGTCTGATGAGTTGTCCACGATAGCAAGGGACATTGAAGGTTCTGATGTCCTGTTTGACAAGGGACTTGACAGGTGGGAACCCCTTGTTCCAGCCCTTGCAGTTTGGCTTGGGGTAGAGCAGGCAGGCAGGAGAGGTGGGTGGATGTGCTTGCATTCTGGGTTGCTTCAGGACTTTCCACATCTAGCAATTATATTAATAATTAGAGGATTGCAAGGGCAGCCTTTCTCAATGGGACAGCTTCGCAAGCAACGATGTGATGCCACTATGTGAAAGAACCGGTTGCGACAGCAGTCATTTTGGTGGCTGCTGGGCACGGTGAGTTTATGGGGCTTGAGTGTTCAGGGGCACTTTGCCACAGTCAGTAGTGGCTACTAGGAGGGGCACTTGCCTTCAGGACAGGCTTTTGGCTTTCCAGAGCCATCTGTGGCAGTCAGGATGCTGGACTTAGTGGACCTTCATGCTGATCCAGCTGAGCTTCTCTTAAATAGCCCTTCTGGTGCTCACACCAAAGCTGCGCTTTCTGACGAAGGTTGGTGGTGTCTCACTGATGGCAGCTTTGGTGGCATAAGACTCTCTCTACCTGGGACAACATGACCATCCTCTGCAACAACAAATGTCTAGTCTGTTTCAGGGCTCGGTTCAGTATGCTAGGAGTATTGGTGTTGGAAACCTTAAATGGTCCAGGGACTGCTTGACAGAGGGGATGTAAGAACATAAGAACATAAGAACAGCCCCACTGGATCAGGCCACAGGCCCATCTAGTCCAGCTTCCTGTATCTCACAGCGGCCCACCAAATGCCCCAGGGAGCACACCAGATAACAAGAGACCTCATCCTGGTGCCCTCCCCTGCATCCGGCATTCTGACATAACCCATTTCTAAAATCAGGAGGTTACGCATACACATCATGGCTTGTACCCCATAATGGATTTTTCCTCCAGAAACTCGTCCAATCCCCTTTTAAAGGCGTCTAGGCTAGAAGCCAGCACCACATCCTGTGGCAAGGAGTTCCACAGACCAACCACACGCCGAGTAAAGAAATATTTTCTTTTGTCTGTCCTAACCCGCCCAACACTCAATTTTAGTGGATGTCCCCTGGTTCTGGTATTATGTGAGAGTGTAAAGAGCATCTCCCTATCCACTCTGTCCATTCCCTGCATAATTTTGTACGTCTCAATCATGTCCCCCCTCAGGTGTCTCTTTTCTAGGCTGAAGAGGCCCAAACGCCATAGCCTTTCCTCATAAGGAAGGTGCCCCAGCCCCGTAATCATCTTAGTCGCTCTCTTTTGCACCTTTTCCATTTCCACTGTCTTTTTTGAGATGCGGCGACCAGAACTGGACACAATACTCCAGGTGTGGCCTTACCATCGATTTGTACAACGGCATTATAATACTAGCCGTTTTGTTCTCAATACCCTTCCTAATGATCCCAAGCATAGAATTGGCCTTCTTCACTGCCGCCGCACATTGGGTCGACACTTTCATCGACCTGTCCACCACCACCCCAAGAGCTCTCTCCTGATCTGTCACAGACAGCTCAGAACCCATCAGCCTATATCTAAAGTTCTGATTTTTTGCCCCAATGTGCATGACTTTACACTTACTGACATTGAAGCACATCTGCCATTTTGCTGCCCATTCTGCCAGTCTGGAGAGATCCTTTTGGAGCTCCTCACAATCACTTCTGGTTTTCACCACTCGGAAAAGTTTGGTGTCGTCTGCAAACTTAGCCACTTCACTGCTCAACCCTGTCTCCAGGTCATTTATAAAGAGGTTGAAAAGCACCGGTCCCAGGACAGATCCTTGGGGCACACCGCTTTTCACCTCTCTCCATTGTGAAAATTGCCCATTGACACCCACTCTCTGCTTCCTGGCCTCCAGCCAGTTCTCAATCAACGAGAGGACCTGTCCTCTAATTCCCAGACTGTGGAGTTTTTTCAGTAGCCTTTGGTGAGGGACCGTGTCAAACGCCTTCTGAAAGTCCAGATATATAATGTCCACGGGTTCTCCCACATCAACATGCCTGTTGACCTTTTCAAAGAATTCTATAAGGTTTGTGAGGCAAGACTTACCCTTACAGAAGCCATGCTGACTCTCCCTCAGCAAGGCCTGTTCGTCTCCGCCTTCACGTTCTGACTTGCGCTTTGAGAACTGGGGGTCTCTTTTGTGATGGTGCATTTGGCAGTGACGAACTTCAGAAGAGACCTGAATCAGATATGGCCCAGTTTCATCCTGAAATGAACAACTGGAAGCCTCCAACCTGGCATGAAGGCCAATGATAATCCATAGCCATTCTGCCTCTGAACAAGAAATTTCCATATGGCCACATAAGAACATAAGAGCAGCCCCACTGGATCAGGCCAGAGGCGCATCTAGTCCAGCTTCCTGTATCTCACAGCAGCCCACCCAATGCCCCAGGGAGCACACCAGATAACAAGAGACCTCATTCTGGCGCCCTCCCTTGCATCTGGCATTCTGACTTAACCCATTTCTAAAATCAGGAGGTTGCGCATACACATCATGGCTTGTACCCCGTAATGGATTTTTCCCCCAGAAACCTGTCCAATCCCCTTTTAAAGGCATCCAGGCCCGTCGCCATCACCACATCCTGTGGCAAGGAGTTCCACAGACCAACCACACGCTGAGTAAAGAAATATTTTCTTTTGTCTGTCCTAACCCGCCCAACACTCAATTTTAGTGGCTGTCCCCTGGTTCTGGTATTATGTGAGAGTGTAAAGAGCATCTCCCTATCCACTCTGTCCATCCCCTGCATAATTTTGTATGCCTCAATCATGTCCCCCCTGAGGCGCCTCTTTTCTAGGCTGAAGAGGCCCAAACGCCGTAGCCTTTCCTCATAAGGAAGGTGCCCCAGCCCCGTAATCATCTTAGTCGCTCTCTTTTGCACCTTTTCCATTTCCACTATGTCTTTTTTGAGATGCGGCGACCAGAACTGGACACAATACTCCAGGTGTGGCCTTACCATAGATTTGTACAACGGCATTATAATATTAGCCGTTTTGTTCTCAATACCCTTCCTAATGTTCCCAAGCATAGAATTGGCCTTCACTGCTGCCGCACATTGGGTCAACACTTTCATCGACCTGTCCATCACCACCCCAAGATCTCTCTCCTGATCTGTCACAGACAGCTCAGAACCCATCAGTCTATATCTAAAGTTTTGATTTTTTGCCCCAATGTGCATGACATTACTGCACTTACTGACATTGAAGCGCATCTGCCATTTTGTTGCCCATTCTGCCAGTCTGGAAAGATCCTTCTGGAGCTCTTCACAATCACTTCTGGACTTCACCACTTCGCCACAATGGACCTTCACAAATTTGCCTTATCCCTGTTTTCAGGTCATCTAAGCGATCAGCCACCACCGCATCTAGAGGTCAAATCACCTGGTGCCACAATCCAGAACACCACCTGAGGCTGCCTCTGCGATCAAAACACACTTCCCATGCTTCATGTGTGCTTCCATGGAACCCGGAGGTCCCGCACTTCCAGGTTTCATAGCAGTGCATGAGGAGCAGGGTAAGGGGGGGAGGGAATATCTGTTCCTCCCTCAAGCAAGTGGGAAGCAGATTGTTGTGGCTTGCATTGGCTACAGGTTGGAGGGAGGCAGCAATGTTGGCAGCTTTAGATGACTGCACCACCCCCTCAGACCTCTTGCAATCTGCTGCTGATGCAACCTGCATCCAGTGGCCTTTTTAGATGGTCCAGCAGTAGGAGGCACACCTGTCCATGTCCCTAACATCAGCTCTGCATTCTGAAAGTAGCAGTTCTGATATTCTGCCAGTGATGTCAGTAAGTGAGGCCCAAGCATCTCGAGATTGACAGCAGGAAATGCAGAAAGTTTCCCAAATTCTGTCACACTTCACATAAGACCACAAAATGAGGGCAGGGCAGGTGGACGCTGACAAAGTTTTCAGGTGCTCCCATGGGATCTTATAGGACAAAGGAAAAAGGCAGCTATTTGGGACAGAGTAGGGAGGCAAAATATTTTTTTTCTCATTGGGGGGTGGGGTAAAGTTGCATTGAGGAACATTGTTAAGAAGAGAGCTAAACCCAGTCCTTACTCCTACTGTCTTCCTGGATCATGGGTGATGCTTGGGGCTGCCCCCTCTCAAATGCATTCCAAATTACAGTCTTTTCCTATAATTTTATGGGACAGAGTTGGAAAGAATCTTAGAGGTCATCCAGTCCAACCCTTTGCTCAGTGCACGCAACTGCTACAACATCCCTAACATGTCGTGGTAAAGTCTTTACTGGAAAACCTGCAACACATTTGCCATGTCTCATCTAAATTAACCTCCTGTCTATTTCACGCCATTGGTTCTTGTTGTGTCCTCAGGTGTCTCAAAGATCAAGTCCTCCCCTCCTTCTGCTGGGCGGCCCTTCGGTTGAAATCGGTGGTTGTATCTCCTTTAGTCTTCTCTTCTTCAAGCTATATATCTCTTAACCGTTTGTCATAAGAGTTTCAGACCCCTTCCCATCTTTGTTGCCCACCCCCCCCAAACCTGTCCCAGCTTGGTAATGTCCTTAAACTGTGATGCCCCAATCTGGATGCAGTGTTCCAAATATTATTGTTGGCAACCTTCAGTCTCGAAAGACTATGGTATCGCGCTCTGAAAGGTGGTTCTGGAACAGCGTCTAGTGTGGCTGAAAAAGGCCAATTCGGGAGTGACAATCCCTTCCACACTGGGAGCAAGTGCAGTCTGTCCCTGGCCTGTCTTCCTGGCTATGGGCCTTCCTTCTTTGCCTCTTAGCCTCAGACTGTTGGCTAAGTGTCTCTTCAAACTGGGAAAGGCCATGCTGCACAGCCTGCCTCCAAGCGGGCTGCTCAGAGGCCAGGGTTTCCCACTTGTTGAGGTCCATCCCTAAGGCCTTCAGATCCCTCTTGCAGATGTCCTTGTATCGCAGCTGTGGTCTACCTGTAGGGCGCTTTCCTTGCACGAGTTCTCCATAGAGGAGATCCTTTGGGATCCGGCCATCATCCATTCTCACGACATGACCGAGCCAACGCAGGCGTCTCTGTTTCAGCAGTGCATACATGCTAGGGATTCCAGCACGTTCCAGGACTGTGTTGTTTGGAACTTTGTCCTGCCAGGTGATGCCAAGAATGCGTCGGAGGCAGCGCATGTGGAAAGTATTCAGTTTCCTCTCCTGTTGTGAGCGAAGAGTCCATGACTCGCTGCAGTACAGAAGTGTACTCAGGACGCAAGCTCTGTAGACCTGGATCTTGGTATGTTCCGTCAGCTTCTTGTTGGACCAGACTCTCTTTGTGAGTCTGGAAAACGTGGTGGCTGCTTTACCGATGCGTTTGTTTAGCTCGGTATCGAGAGAAAGAGTGTCGGAGATTGTTGAGCCAAGGTACACAAAGTCATGGACAACCTCCAGTTCATGCGCAGAGATTGTAATGCAGGGAGGTGAGTCCACATCCTGAACCATGACCTGTGTCTTCTTCAGGCTGATCGTCAGTCCAAAATCTTGGCAGGTCTTGCTAAAAGTATCCATGAGCTGCTGGAGATCTTTGGCAGAGTGGGTAGTGACAGCTGCATCATCTGCAAAGAGGAAGTCACGCAGACATTTCATCTGGACTTTGGACTTTGCTCTCAGTCTGGAGAGGTTGAAGAGCTTTCCATCTGTTCTGGTCCGGAGATAGATGCCTTCTGTTGCAGTTCCAAAGGCATGCTTCAGCAGAACAGTGTTCCAAATGAGATCTGACTAATGCAGCCTGCAGTGAAACTATGACTTCATGTGATCTGGACTCTGCCTCCCTTAATGCAGCCCAGCAGCGCTTTTTCTGCCACTGTAAAAATCCCATGGGAACCCCTGAGAACTGGCTATTCCACTTCAGTCTGCAGGCAGGGGCTCTCACATGATTGAATGCACCTCCATATTAAAAATCAAACACCAAACTCCCTGCTTGCACATAGCCCCGGGGGGGGGGGGGGCCTCTAAGGGCTAGCAATGCTCTGATCAAGTTTAAACACACACAGGCAGGCAGCCAGTCAAAACATAAAAAGAGTTTATTAAAACTACAAAAGGGGGGGTTGGGGGAAGCAGGTTGGAGAGAAAAATAAGTAGGCTTGAGCAGCGGCTTGGGCGTTGGCAATGCCTGGTGTGGATCTCAGCAAAAATACAAGCAGGCATTTATAGGCAACCTGGGCAGGAGGTCTGGTCTAGAGGGTAGAGCCTCCGTCTGCCTGAAGATAACATCCACAAGGTCGCCAGTTCGAGGCCACCGGCACCATGCAACCTTGAAGCAGCTGGCAAGCTGCAGCTGAGCTGCTCCATCTGCTCTGAGCGTGGGAGGATGGAGGCCAGAATGCTGCAACCAAATCAAGAAAGAAACATCTGAATTTGTTGTGGCTCTTGAAAGACAGAGCCTTCTTTCAATTGTAAAAATCCCTCCAGGGATTTATATTAGCCTGCCTATGTAAACCGTCTTGAATAAAGACCAAGAAAGGCGGTATATAAATACCTGTTTAAAAAAAAAAAAAAGTGAAATGATTCCCTAATGCACCAAACTCTATCTGGTACTTACTCCGAGGTCAGCCTGAAGAGTCCATCACACTTCTCTGATCCCCGGGTGGCAGCTTGACCACACACATGTTCTTCCTCTAAGACACAGGTCTCCAAACCCGGCCCGGGGGCCAGATGCGGCCTGTGGCCAGCCTCTATCTGGCCCACGACCAGCCTCTGATCCCCTGAGAGCCTCTGGCCCAGCTGACCAAACACAACCAGAGTTGTGCTTGTGGGGTGGGGGAATGGGGGTCCATTTAAGTGTGTGTGTGTGTTTTGTTTTTTTTCTTGGGTTGTGTTTGTTCTTGGAGAAGTCTTGGACATTTGAGCCCATTCATTAATTCATTCATCTAAGTTCCATCTCTAATGTGTTTATTTAAATTTTATATTTAATTTTTTTTCCCGTCCCAGATATTTGATGCGGCCCTTTGGCCTAAAGGTTTAGAGACCCCTGCTCTAAGAGAGCCAAGCCAGCACTCACTCAAACACCTTTGGATATGATTTGAAGAGACCTGGGTCAATGGCCCAATCGGTTGCCATGGTCCCTCTGATCGCACGACCACCTGCACTCTCCTAGCTGCCCTCTGAGCTGGTCAGGTGGGTTTCAGTGCCCCATCAGTGCGTGCACTCAGTCCCAGCAGGTGGGCTCATTGTCCTGGCTGCACGCAGATAAAGGCACTGAATTCACAGAACGCCTGCAGTCTTTCTGCAGTGGGGCTGATTTCAGAGCGTCGAAGGGGAGCCTCTTTCCTATAGACTTTACACTGGGGCTTTCCTTAAGGGGAATAGATGGTGGGAGGAAGCAGAGAGCAAGAGGGAGCTCAGTCATCACACTCCTTCTACACGAAAAGTTGCACGACAGCAGAAAAGCCTGCCTTTCTTTCTGGAGTGAGAGTAATGCAGGAGCCAACAGTCGTTCCTTGGGTTTCATTTCCTAGATTTCCTCAGACCATGGAGTGTGTGCCTTTTGCCAGAGTTCAGTTGGCATCTTCTTTTTTTACAAACGGGTTACCAGTCTGTTGGAACACCAGGTCGTATGCCCATGGATGAAACTACAGGGCCAAAAGCCATCCCGCTATGATCTCCAAGAGGCCTTTTTGCCACAGCTGGGTTTCATGCAACTGAATGGCAACTGCGCACTGGGAGAGGCTCCAGCCTTCCCTATTCTTCATGGACAAGGAAGCTGCAATCTGAGCAGGACAGGCTGCCTTGTGGTGTACAGCTCTGATGTTCAGCTTATCCTATCAGCAGCACAGCCGGCTGAGTTACTGATTGTGACACCAATAGCATTGGGACAGCCACTGCATTGGAGTTAATTAAAAGGAGTCGAGGGAGGGAGAGAGTGGGCAGGACTTGTTCAGACCTGCTCTGCAGCCAGAGTTCAGAAGTTCTCTCCAGAGCCAAAGAAGCAATACTGTACTTCCAAGGTGTGATAGCCCTTCATCCTGAGCGCCATTCTCTTGGGGTAGTGTCACAAAAGCGGTTCTGCTTTGAGTCACATCAGAATGTCATTGCAGGACCATCTTGGCCAGCGTTTGCTTTCCACTAATAGCCACCTGGCTGGGCACACAAGCAGAGCATGAAAGGCAGCAGCTCTCCTGCGCAGCCAGCATCTGACACTCACAGTAATGTAGCCATGCACATGACAGTTTCTTTCAGCTGGTATGGCTATTAGTTCTTCCTAATCTCTTTTTTTTCAAGCAGCCTAAGCCAGCAACATTCATCTTGTGGTGGTGAGTTCTATAGGTTACACATGCATTGGTGAGGAAGGTCTGTTTCTCAGGACTGATTCTGCTGCTCAAGCCCTTCCTGATACATTGGGATATGGTGTGATGACCATGTTCAGATGTCCTTTTGTTGTCATACATGCAAAATAAAACATCAGATCTTAGGTTTTTCTAAGCCTGGTAGTGAACGACTCATTCTGGAGAGCAGGACTAGAGAACCCCAACTGAAAGGTCATGTGCTGTTTCCTAGTACTGGGGTGAAAAATTTACTTCTGGAGTTCCTGGCAAGGAGTGGCAGGCCTGGAGGTGCTTTGAGTAGCTATGTGGCACTTCCCGTCACACTTTGGGGGTGGGAGCGTGATTGGCTGACTGAAGAGAGACTCTTCTGCATCCTGGAGTCAAACTGCACACCTTGCCAAGGGGAACTTTTCTCCCAGGTCAGAGGAGACTGGTGGTGAGCAACAAGGGCGGGTGCAAATAGTTAAAGCCCCCCCCCCCGTCCCATGCTGTGGTTCTGAACCAGGGCCCCCCGACACCCCCAACAATTGCTATTTATTATTGTGTTGCAGCCAATTAACTGCTCAGGGCACAATCCTAACCAACTTTCCAGCACCAAGTAAGGGCATTGCAGCTTTGAGGTAAGAGAACAAACATTCCCTTCCCTTGAGGAGGCCTGCAGGATGCAGCACATGCCCCACTGGCACAGCTGTGTCAGCGCGAGAAAGTTGGTCTGGATTTGGACCTTAATGTAATTTGATTCTGTGGCATATTTTTATTCAATCTTCTTTTTATCTTTTGTCTCTTCCAAATTGGGGGGGGGGGCCATGTTCTTTCCGCCAGCACCATTCAGAATTGTAGAGCCTTTGATTTACAAGAAGACTTGAGGTGCTTGCAAATTCAGAACCCACCAATAAGCAAGCCATGGTGCATAAAGCTGCCCGGGCTCCATCTGAGTTATATAAGCCACTCTGCCTCCTCAGGGGTTGTGCTTCTTACAGGTCAATTCGACAAGCCTTTATTAGGCATAGATATATGATAAATAACATCTCCGTGCAAATACCATACAAAGAATAAGCTTGGCCTCCTCTGTGTACCCAGGCTTGACAGGCTGGGAGCAACAGTGATGCTCAAGGCACTGTGGGGACAGTGGCGCCCAGCTGCACGTGGACTCCCTGCTTCCATTTAGGCTGCTTTTTTCTCCTCACAGCACCCTGACCTCTGTGATCTTCTCTATGGTCTTTGCCTCTCGCGATGACTCTTCCAGGTTCTGCTGCTCTGTTTCTAGAGCAGGGGTGCCCAAACCACGGCCCTGGGGCCACTTGTGGCCCTCGAGGCCTCTCAATGCAGCCCTCAGGGAGCCCCCAGTCTCCAATGAGCCTCTGGCCCTCCTGAGATTTGTTGGAACCCACTCTGGCCTGACGCAACTAATCTCAGCATGAGGGCGACTGTTTGACCTCTTGCGTGAGCAGTGGGACGAGAGCTCCCTCCACTGCTTGTTGTTTCATGTCTGTGATGCAGCAGCGGCAGCAAAGGAAAGGCCAGCCTTCCTTTGTGCAAGGCCTTTTATAGGCCTTAGACATCTGCAAGAGGGATCTGAAGGCCTTAGGAGTGGACCTCAACAGGTGGGAAACCCTGGCCTCTGAGTGGCCCGCTTGGAGGCAGGCTGTGCAGCATGGCCTTTCCCAGTTTGAAGAGACACTTGGCCAACAGTCTGAGGCTAAGAGGCAAAGAAGGAAGGCCCACAGCCAGGAAGACAGACCAGGGACAGACTGCACTTGCTCCCAGTGTGGAAGGGATTGTCACTCCCGAATCGGCCTTTTCAGCCACACTAGATGCTCTGCCAGAACCACCATTCAGAGCGCGATACCATAGTCTTTCGAGACTGAAGGTTGCTAACACATTTTATAGGCCTTGAGCTATCACAAGACCTTCATTCCTTCATATAAGTTCATCTTTAATATATTCATTTATGTAAACTAATGTAAATTTATTCAAATTTTAAATGTAAATTAATTCTTTTTTTCCCCGGCCCCCGACACAGTATCAGAGAGATGATGTGGCCCTCCTGCCAAAAACTTTGGACACCCCTGTTCTAGGGCAACTGTGTGCAGTAATTGTCTCTCTTCCTCCACAGAGCCGGTGAAGGAAAAGGGACAGACAATTTGATACTACAGACAGTTGCCCAAGTAACACAGCCTCAGAACTTGGAAGTGTTTCTCAGTGATTTTCAATCTCTGTGCTCCAGCAGCCCGCCTGTGGACCAATGGGCTGTGACACACTGGTTGAAAATCGCTGGGCTAGAGAGGATAGCGGCCAGCTGTACCTTGAGAACACAAGGCTGGTAGACGGTTGGAATGTGGCAATTTGGGAGAGTGCGGCAAACTCACAGGGGAGGGCCTATACACCATGTCTGCCCACCACCAACAGAGCTGCTGTGATCCAGTGAGCACGAGGAGGATCCAGACACCCCATTCTTCTCCTAGTGCTACCATAGCCACCTTGCTCTCCTTGCTCACACTAGACTGTTTAGGAGAGCAGTGTAGTTTTTACCCAGAGCCCTCCTTACCTTCAGCTGCACACCCATCCTATTTATTTCAAATAAATCAATCCTGTTTATATTGATTTTACAAATGGGTTATGTCAGAATGCCAATGCAAGGGAGGGCACCAGGATGCAGGTCCCTTGTTATCTGGTGTGCTCCCTGGGGCATTTGGTGGACCGCTGTGAGATACAGGAAGCTGGACTAGATGGGCCTATGGCCTCAGCCAGTGGGGCTGTTCTTATGTTCTTATGTTCTGTTTATTTTAAACAGGAAGGGTGGAACATACTGAGACAAACCCTTCTCATTATAAATTTTAGCGATAATTTGTTTGTCGTTTAGACATAGTTCCCTTTCAAATTCTGATTTGTGCTGTTCAATGCCAAAGGTTCTTTTGTCTTTCCTGAATTTGCAAGTAATGAAACCACTGGCACACATATTCTTCATCTAATATTTCCTCTCTTGATCTTAACACACTTTCTCCCTGGGAAAATTTTAACACATCCAATTGGATAAGTCAACCAGTTATGTATAGTTATCATTTCTTTTCTATGCAGAGCTTCTTGTGGTGATAACCGCAATGGAGTTTTTGGGCAAAATCTAACTTTATATTTATTCCAAATTCTCAAAATGGCACACCTAACAGAGTGGTGATTAAATTCTGCATTAATTTTAATTTTGTCATACCATATATACTCATGCCAGCCAAACCTCAAACCATGTCCTTCTAATTCCAGTAATCTTCTGCTTCTCAATTTTATCCATTCCTTCATCCAAGTTAGACAACAAGCAGCAAAGTATAATTTTAAATCAGGTAATCCCAACCCTCCTCTTTCTTTAGCATCCTGTAGAATTTTATATTTAACTCGTGGCTTTTTCCTTTGCCAGATAAATTTGGATAAATCTTTTTGCCATTGTTTAAATGGTATATCAGATGTTAAAAAGGAATTGTCTGGAACAAGAATAGCATTCTTGGTAGAACATTCATCTTAATTGTTGCTATTCTTACCATAATCGAGAGTTGAACTTTATCCCATCTTTCTAAATCTTTTTTTTTTTATTTCACTCCATAGCTTAACATAATTATTTTGACAGACTGCAATTCTTGTTTGTCAAAATGATACCCAAATACTTTACCTTCTTTTCAATCTTAAAACCTGTTTTATTTGACAATTGTAATTGATCTGGTATTGGCATATTTTTAGTTAAGATTTTAGTTTTCTCATTGTTAATCCGAAATCCAGCAACTTCTCCGAATTCCTTAAATTTAGCCATTAAAATGTCAATCCCTTTTTATTGGGTCTTCCAATATCAACACCAAATCATCTGCAAATGCTCTCAACTTATGCTCTTCTTTCTTAATCTTTATACCCTGAATTCTATTCATGGTTGGCAACCTTCAGTCTCGAAAGACTATGGTATCACACTCTGAATGGTGGTTCTGGCAGAGCATCTAGTGTGGCTGAAAAGGCCGATTCGGGAGTGACAATCCCTTCCACACTGGGAGCAAGTGCAGTCTGTCCCTGGTCTGTCTCCCTGGCTGTGGGCCTTCCTTCTTTGCCTCTTTGCCTCAGCCTGTTGGCCAAGTGTCTCTTCAAACTGGGAAAGGCCATGCTGCACAGCCTACCTCCAAGTGGGCCGCTCAGAGGCCAGGGTTTCCCACTTGTTGAGGTCCACTCCTAAGGCCTTCAGATCCCTCTTGCAGATGTCCTTGTATTGCAGCTGTGGTCTACCTGTAGGGCGCTTTCCTTGCACGAGTTCTCCATAGAGGAGATCCTTTGGGATCCGGCCATCATCCATTCTCACGACATGACCGAGCCAACGCAGGCGTCTCTGTTTCAGCAGTGCATACATGCTAGGGATTCCAGCACGTTCCAGGACTGTGTTGTTTGGAACTTTGTCCTGCCAGGTGATGCCGAGGATGCGTCGGAGGCAGCACATGTGGAAGGCGTTCAGTTTCCTCTCCTGTTGTGAGCGAAGAGTCCATGACTCGCTGTAGTACAGAAGTGTACTCAGGACGCAAACTCTGTAGACCTGGATCTTGGTATGTTCCGTCAGCTTCTTGTTGGACCTGACTCTCTTTGTGAGTCTGGAAAACGTGGTAGCTGCTTTACCGATGTGTTTGTTTAGCTCGGTATCGAGAGAAAGAGTGTCGGAGATCGTTGAGCCAAGGTACACAAAGTCATGGACAACCTCCAGTTCATGCGCAGAGATTGTAATGCAGGGAGGTGAGTCCACATCCTGAACCACGACCTGTGTTTTCTTCAGGCTGATTGTCAGTCCAAAATCTTGGCAGGCCTTGCTAAAACGATCCATGAGCTGCTGGAGATCTTTGGCAGAGTGGGTAGTGACAGCTGCATCATCTGCAAAGAGGAAGTCACGCAGACATTTCATCTGGACTTTGGACTTTGCTCTCAGTCTGGAGAGGTTGAAGAGCTTTCCATCTGATCTGTTCCGGAGATAGATGCCTTCTGTTGCAGTTCCAAAGGCCTGCTTCAGCAGGACAGCGAAGAAAATCCCAAACAAGGTTGGTGCAAGAACACAGCCCTGCTTCACTCCACTTCGGATGTCAAAGGGGTCTGATGTGGAGCCATCGAAGACAACAGTGCCCTTCATGTCCTTGTGGAAAGACCTGATGATGCTGAGGAGCCTGGGTGGACATCCGATCTTGGGGAGAATCTTGAAGAGGCCGTCCCTGCTGACCAGGTCGAAAGCCTTCGTGAGATCTATGAAGGCTATAAAGAGCGGCTGTCGTTGTTCATTTCCCCTGCATTGGCCATTTTCGTTCATCTTCCCAGTGCTGAACTGACCTAAGCAAGTGGGCCACAAACTGTGATCAGCACCAACTCTAGCATTGAAATAGTTGAGGATGAAAAATGGCTCTTTTACGGGGATCTTCTTGATAGTGGTGGCCATGTCATCGTAGAATTTGTCTTTGGCTTCTTCTGGAGACAACAGAGTCTGTGCATAAGCACTGATGAGAGTGACAGGTCCTGCTGATGACTGGAGCTGCAGGGATAAAATTCTTTCACTTCCTGCAGTAGGTGGGATGATGGATTCCAGCAGGGTATTTCTGACCGCAAAGCCAACACCATGTTCCCTGGTTTTGTTTGGTGGTTTTCCCTGCCAGAAAAACGAGAAATTTCTCTCCTTGACAGATCCAGAATCCGGCAGCCTCGTCTCTTGAAGGGCGATGATGTCCATCTGCAGTCTGCTCAGCTCCATGTCTATGACAGCTGTTTTGCATGCATCATCTATTTCTTGCAGGTCGTCAGAGAAGCGAGGTGTCATTGTCCTTACGTTCCAGTGGTCAACTCTTCCTTGGGGGAGGGGACATTGCCGCTCGCTTTGAAGCGGTTCGCCCCCTCCTGAAGAAGCCCTCCCTGGATTCCACTGTGTTGAATAATTACCGGCCAGTCTCCAACATCCCATTTCTGGGCAAGGTAATTGAGCAGGTGGTGGCAGCCCAACTGCAGAGGGTCTTGGATGAAGCAGATTATCTGGACCCTTTTCAATCTGGTTTCAGGCCGGGCTTTGGGATGGAAACTGCCTTGGTCGCCTTGGTGGATGACCTACGCCGGGGACTGGACAGGGGGAGTACGTCCCTGTTGGTCCTGCTGGACCTCTCGGCGGCTTTTGATACCATCGACCATGGTATCCTTCTGGGCCGATTGGCCAAGTTGGGAGTTGGAGGCACCATTTTGCGGTGGTTCCGCTCCTACTTGGAGGGTTGGTCCCAGATGGTGGTGCTGGGGGATGCCTGTTCGACACCCTGGCCTTTGAAGTGCGGGGTGCCGCAGGGTTCAATTCTGTCCCCCATGCTATTTAATATCTACATGAAACCGCTGGGAGAGGTCATCCGGGGGTTTGGAGTGAGGTGCCATCAATATGCTGATGACACCCAGCTCTATCTCTCCTTTCCTCCAGACTCCAGGATAGCGGTTGAGGGCGTGGAGCACTGTCTGGAAGCAGTGAGGATCTGGATGGGGGCTAACAAGCTGAAATTAAATCCGGATAAGACAGAGGCTCTCCTGGCTCGGAAATCCTCTATGCAGGTGCTGGATTATCGGCTTGCTCTGAATGGGGTTGCACTCCCTCTGAAGGAGCAGGTCCGCAGCTTGGGGGTCCACCTGGACTCGCAGCTGCTCCTGGATTCCCAGGTGGCGGCTGTGGCTAGGGGGGCCTTCGCTCAGCTTCGGCTGGTGCGCCAGCTGCGGCCATACTTGGATCGTGCAGACCTGGCCACGGTGATCCATGCTACGGTGACATCGAGGTTAGATTATTGTAACACGCTTTATGTGGGGCTGCCCCTGAAGACGGTTTAGAAATGCAATTAGTGCAGAATGCGGCGGCCCATGTGGTCACTGGAGCTAGGTGGTTTGACTCGGTCAGTCCGCTTCTCCAGGGACTACACTGGCTGCCCATTCGTTTCCGGGCCCAATTCAAGGTGCTGGTTTTGACCTTTAAAGCCCTATACTGCCCCGGGCTGGGCTATCTTAGAGATCGCCTACTCCCGTACAATCCGGCTCGTCCTCTCAGGTCATCAGAGAAGGCCTTTTTACAAGTGCCACCACCCAAGGAGGTTTGTGGGGCGGCGGCAAGAAATAGGGCCTTCTCAGTAGTGGCACCAACATTGTGGAACTCCCTTCCCCTTGACTTGAGAATGGCTCCCTCTCTTGAATTTTTTCGGCGGGCCCTGAAGACCCTGTTCTTTAAACAAGCCTTCTGATTCCATACCCTTCTTAACTTTTTTATACATCTTTTAGTTTCTGTTTACAGGCTGGATTCCTATATGACTTGCTGTTTTATGCTCTTTTTATTCTGACTTTATTCTGACTACTGTTTTTATGGCCTCTCTTAATGTGTTTTTAATATGTTTTTATCTTGTTAAATCATGCTTTAAAAATTGTTTTTATATGTTGTGAGCCTCCCTGGTTCCCTTTTAGGGAGAAGGGCGGGATACAAATAAAGTTTATTATTATTATTATTATTATTATTATTATTATTATTATTATTATTATTATTATTATTATTATTATTATTATTATTATTCCAGGTGCCCAGCTTTAGGGCAGGAGTTTTCTGTTTTCTGTTGCATGGTGCAGAGTTGTCGATCCGCTGGTCGGTTTCCACCCTAAACCCCATGCACCCCATGAGTTTAACAGACTGTGGCGAGGCAACACCTTACTGGCTGGGGACTGCCCAGCTTAAGGCGGGCGGTAGCTGCCCAATGAGATGCAATGATCTCTCCCACCATTGGAAGCAGCCTCTGGCGTCACACTCTACGCCAATTGAGCAAAGACTTATAACCGGTAAACTGCTGCTTCGTATGTTGTGCCAACGCTGTATGGGGAAGTTGGAGTGTCCTCTCCAGTGCGCAAGGCCTGGGTAAAGTGGGTATGGAGGATAGGCTGTTACCCATGCAGCAAATCCCCCCTCTCCACATCGCTGGAATGGTCCAATGAAAAGGCAGAAGCCAATACGGTAGGTTCCAGCAGGAAAAGGAGTTGCCAGTGTGTGACTGTGTACAGCCGTGAACTGCCTCAGGGACTCTGGCTCCTGATTTTGCCTGGAGGTTGACTCCTGAAGCCTTTTCCACAACTAGATATAGCCACAAGGCAGTAAAAGTTTGAGGTCAGAGTTTCCTTCTCGTAGATGAGCCGCCTTCCCAGGCTGACGAGTCCCATCTACCCAGTGGCTGTTTGGTTGCCTCTTACAACAAGTACAGCCAAACTGAGGGCCTGTTCTTATCCCCAGCCCCCAGGGGATGATACAGGAATGGAGGGGCAGAAAGGGAGATTGTGGGGGATGGAGGGCGAGAGAGGAGGGTTGTGGGTAACGGAGGACTGCAGGGAGAGAGGGGGGTTGTCAGGAACAGAGGACTGCAGGGGGTTGTGGGTAATGGAGGATTGCAGAGGGAGACAGGGGATTAGAGTAATGGAGGATTGCAGAGGGAGAGAGAGGATGGGGTAATGGCGGATTGCAGACGGGGAGGGAGGAGAGAGGGGGTTGTGGGTAATGGGGGATTGCAGAGGGAGAGGGAGGATGGGGTAATGGAGGGATCATTTTTTCATATGTGGTGATTCTGCAAATTTGCAAAAATATTTTGGACACAAATTCATTTGCAGATGCAGAAAATTTTAAAGATTAATATACAGTGGAAGCCAGCGTTTTTCATGTTGGTTGTGATGGACAAACAATTGGAAAGAGAGCATGGGTTATGATTGCTGTACATGATAACAGCAGCAAGGATACTTTATGCGCAGAAATGGAAGTGCTCCAGTATACCAACAATAGAAGATTGGCTGGCAAAGATGCTGGAGCTGGCAAAGATGGCAAAGTTTACAGCTTTAATTAGAAAAAAGAAAATAGACTCATTTTTGACTGAGTGGAAGCCGTTTGTAATTTTCCTGCAGAGCTCAGATTGTAATGAATTATATACCTGTGGGTTTGGAGACTGAATAGAAGAGACGGATATAAAAGAGATCTAATATTAAGTTTATTATTTATATTGTATTAAATATTATAAAGAAAGATATTCTTATTATGTATGTTTGTAAGCCTGTAGTAGAGAAAAGTGGAAGGCTTTTAAAATTTTGTGTTAGTTCAATATTGTAATGTAAATAATAAAGTTCTTCAAAGGGGAAAAAAAAAACCCTTCTCATTATAGATAAAGTAGAGGAAACCGAGAAGGAATAAGTCATTGACTTGCACGCTGGACAGAATTAAGAAGTTGGGTGCTGTGAGGATCTGCACAGGAAGGGAATTGTTTTCTCCCTCTCTCACAACCAGAGAACCCAGGTTCATCCAGCAATACCCATTTTGGAGTCCCTGAGGCAGTTTGTGGCTGTACACAGTCATGCTCTGGCAACTCCTGAGACGCTGCTGGAACCAACCGTATTGGCCTCTACCTTTCCATTGGATCATTCCAGCGACGTGGAGAGGGGGGATTTGCTGCATGGGTAACAGCCTATCCTCCATACCTTCTTTACCCAGGCTTCGCACACTGGAGAGGACACTCCAACTTCGCCATACGGCGTCGGCACAACCCATTTTGGATGGACAAAGGGATTCTTCTTCAAAAAGAGCATTAATAACCTGCAGCGTCCATGGTCACAAGTTCTGACTCCGGCAGCTCACTTGGATGACTGTAAAGGGGCTTGGAGGACAGATCCGTCACTGGGTGCTGGGACTGTCACTGGGAGAGGTGTGTGCTGCCTCCAGGTCCAGCCACAGCTTGCCACTGAATATTGGGAGTGGGGGCAAGGGAGAGGTTTGCCCCTGTTTCCTGATGGCTTCCCAGAAGCGGGTCACTTTGCAAAATACAATACTGCACTGGCCGGCCATTGTTCTCATCTTAGGTCCTTAAGAAATTTGATTCCTGTGCTGTGGTGTGATGAAACCCACTCTACCCACTCTGCCAAAGATCTCCAGCAGCTCATGGATCATTTTAGCAAGGCCTGCCAAGATTTGGACTGACAATCAGCCTGAAGAAAACACAGGTCATGGTTCAGGATGTGGACTCACCTCCCTGCATTACAATCTCTGAGCATGAACTGGAGGTTGTCCATGACTTTGTGTACCTTGGCTCAACGATCTCCGACACTCATTCTCTCGATACCGAGCTAAACAAGCGCATCGGTAAAGCAGCTACCACGTTTTCCAGACTCACAAAGAGAGTCTGGTCCAACAAGAAGCTGACGGAACATACCAAGATCCAGGTCTACAGAGCTTGCATCCTGAGTACACTTCTGTACTGCAGCGAGTCATGGACTCTTCGCTCACAACAGGAGAGGAAACTGAACGCCTTCCACATGTGCTGCCTCTGACGCATCCTCGGCATCACCTGGCAGGACAAAGTTCCAAACAACACAGTCCTGGAACGTGCTGGAATCCCTAGCATGTATGCACTGCTGAAACAGAGGCGCCTGCGTTGGCTCGGTCATGTCGTGAGAATGGATGATGGCCAGATCCCAAAGGATCTCCTCTATGGAGTACTTGTGCAAGGAAAGCGCCCTACAGGTAGACCACAGCTGCGATACAAGGACATCTGCAAGAGGGATCTGAAGGCCTTAGGAGTGGACCTCAACAAGTGGGAAACCCTGGCCTCTGAGCGGCCCGCTTGGAGGCAGGCTGTGCAACATGGCCTTTCCCAGTTTGAAGAGACACTTGGCCAACAGACCGAGGCAAAGATGCAAAGAAGGAAGGCCCACAGCCAGGGAGACAGGCCAGGGACAGACTGCACTTGCTCCCGTTGTGGAAGGGATTGTCACTCCCGAATTGGCCTTTTCAGCCACACTAGACGCTGTTCCAGAACCACCATCCAGAGCGCGATACCATAATCTTCCGAGACTGAAGGTTGCCAACTTAATGTCCTTAAGAAATTTGATTCCTGTGCTGTGGTGTGATGAAAGTATCTCAAGGATAAAAGTGCTTCATCCCTTTCTCCTATATGCATATCTCAGGGGAGGGAGCTCTTCCACAACTTTTAATTAGCATTACGGACTGGCTGAATCCAAGCTATGGAGTT
Source organism: Tiliqua scincoides (assembly GCF_035046505.1). NCBI lineage: Eukaryota > Metazoa > Chordata > Lepidosauria > Squamata > Scincidae > Tiliqua > Tiliqua scincoides. Next base: position 3,642,110 of record NC_089824.1, on the reverse strand, counting down.
TATGCAGCCAACTGGGAAGCACCACTTGAAGTGAAGAACAAGCTGAGACGTTGTCGTGTGAGGTTCAGGAGGAGGCCAAGGGGAGCCGAGTGGCACTGTCCTGAGCTGGAGGAGTCTGGCCCTGGTGACCGCGGACCCACGCTGAAGCACTTTTGCAGGCCTGCAGGTTGTTTCTCTGGAGCTGGTCATGATGATCACCTGGTTCTGTGCCGTGTCCAGCATTCTCATATTTCTGATTTGGAACTTGGATTCATTACTTTTGATGAGATTTCTAATTCCGCACTTCTATACTGTGCACAGAAAAAAGGCCCTTAAAGACGTACTCAAAACTCATGTCTTCCACAGCATTGTGCTGCCTGTGGACTTGGACTTCTTGTTGCACATGAACAATGCCCGCTACCAGTGTGAGGCTGATATTGCACGTTCTCACTTTTTTCCCCGGTACAAGATGCTTGAGGTGCTCAGTTCCTTGGGAGGCTATATGGTCGTGACTGCCAAATGCTGGCGCTTCCGCCATGAATTGAATGTGTTTCAGCGCTTTACCATTCACACGCGCATCCTGGGCTGGGACGATGGTAACCTCTACACGGAGCAGCGCTTTGTTCGATCCTCTGATGGCTTCATCGTTGCCACAAGGGTTGGCTTGCTCAATGTGATGGGGACAACCCCTGCAGTGCTGATGGAGCACATTGCTGGGACAAAGGTAAGAAGCCAGGCATGGGGCCTTTGGTGCAGTACCTGGAGAATTGCCTTGAATGCTGAAATCTTTGGTCCTGACTGAAGTCATTTTAATCAGTTCTTTCTACACATCCTGTTTTTACTCCCCCCACCCAAAAAAAAAAAAAAATATTGGTCAACCCTTTTGGACACTCTCTTCTCTCTTTCCCTAATCCTCTGAATGCCTAGCAGATGGTAGACAATTTGTTCTCCAGGTTAAATTTGGCTCCTAAGTGTACAGGATTGGCAACTGCAAATGAATGTAGCAGGCAACAGATGAAGGAATGCTTCGCTTTTCCTCGATTAAGTCCACTGGCTGGCATCCAGCATAACCCTTCATCTGCATGTGTGAGTTGAACATTCCTTCCATTCACAGAGGAAAGTTCCGTTCTCAAAAGTGATGCTTTGCATTCTGCCCCCAGACTTTCATTTAACTGAGAATAATGTGTGTGCTCTTGAAATGGGCACTTGGAAAACTCAGCTCCCTCCTGGAATCTGAAACCTCTCAGCTGGAAATTTGAAAATTAGAGACCCTGTTCACGGATTTGACTTTTAACTCCTTGTGCTTAACAAACTGTAAGGGAATGAGCTTGCAGGGTTCTTGCTTCACATGAGTCTCAGCCAGGCCTGGCCCAGCCATGAAGTGGGGGAAGGCGGATTCTGGGTACCCATCATCCCAAGTTAGCCAACACAGACACAAGCTGCATTGATCGCCTTCAAACCATCTACTTCCTTGCCATGTCTGTTGCAAAGTTTCCCCAAACCAGGAAGCACAAAAGTTCCTGTTTTATTGAAAGACACCATGCAAGAAAGGATCCTCTATGGCAGGGGTGTCAACAAACAGCCCATGGGCTAAATGCAGCCCCTGGGAAGCAATTTATCTGATCCCCATTATAACTGGGTTCTCCCAGTGTGATATTTGGGATCTCTTGTATCTTGAAAATATGAACAAGGTTTGCACATTTTCTCTTCCATCCTGTAGCTAATGAGTCCCTAAGTGAGAACAAAATGCTTATTTTTAAGAACATAAGAACATAAGACCATAAGAACAGCCCCACTGGATCAGGCCATAAGCCCATCTAGTCCAGCTTCCTGTATCTCACAGCGGCCCACCAAATGCTCCAGGGAGCACACCAGATAACAGGAGACCTTCATCCTGGTGCCCTCCCTTGCATTGGCATTCTGACATAGACCATTTCTAAAATCAGGAGGTTGCACATACACATCATGGCTTGTAACCTGTAATGGATTTTTCCTCCAGAAACTTGTCCAATCCCCTTTTAAAGGCATCTAGGCCAGATGCCGTCATCACATCCTGCAGCAAGGAGTTCCACAGAGCAACCACACGCTGAGTTTCAGGCCATCATCTGCTTAATGATGTCACTTCTGGTCCTCTGCAGGCACAATGAATGCTAAGATCAGCCCTCTGTATGAAGTAAGTTTGAAATCCCTGCTCTATGGTGTGCAATCCCTGGACATAAAACAGGAAGTCCCCCAGTTCCTGGTTTGGGAAAACTGCATGGTGAAGAGATGTTTCAGTGTGCTGCTGCAGAGGCTGTCACGGAGGGTCAGTTGTGCCATCCCTGGTGTCAGCATCAACATTTGATACGCCAATCATAGATGAGGTTTTTCTGCCTTCATCTCCATTATGTATTCTTGCAGGTGAAGTCCCCTGAACTGCCCGAAGAGATCCTGCACTAGATTAACTACAATGAACTCGGCAGCCAGAGGCTAAGAGCAGAGAGTGATCTCCAGAACAAAAACAAAGTCCACTAACTCCAAGTTCCTGAGTTGATCTCCTGAGTCCTCCGGTCCCTCCCCCCATTGCACTTACAGTGCATAGATTTGGCAAGCATTAAAAATCAAATGAACACATGCACACCTGCTAGCCCAGGGGTGTCAAAGGTACAGCCCGCAGGTCAGATATGGCCCAGGGAGCCATTTCAAGCAGCTCCTGTGCTCTGGGGGAGTTCTTGGGCTGCCCCACCCCAGCTTACTCCAATCATGACCAGAGTTCTGCTCTGGTCACGCTGGAGGAAAATTCTGAGGGCTGGGAACGCCGCGCACAGCATCAGCGACCTTCAGAATGAGGTTCTGAGGCCTCATAAGGCCTTGAAAGTCACTTACGGGTTTTCGGAAAACCCAGAAATGACCTCTCAAGGCTTTATGAGGCCTTAGAACGTCATTCTGAGGGCTGGAGATGCTGTGTGTGGCGTTCCCGGCCCTCAGAATCCCTCCAGGCACAACCGGAGCAAACACTGAGTGGAGCTTGCAAGCTTTCAACCTACACAGAATTCCGCGCTGGGGTGCCTGGAATGGCTGTGGATTCCCAGCCATTCTGTAGGAAGGAGGAGTCTTTTGAATGCAGAAGTTTGTCTGTTGCACGGGGAGGAAAGCAGGAGGTCTGGTCTAGAGGGTTGAGCCTCCATTTGCCTGAAGAAAACATCCGAAGGTCGCCAATTCGAGGTCACCAGCACCGTGCAACCTTGAAGCAGCTGACAAGCTGAGCCGAGTTATTCCATCTGCTCTGAGCGTGGGAGGATGGAGGCCAGAATATGAAACCAGATCAGAGTGAAACATCCGAAATGTTGTGGTTCCTGAAAGATAGAACCTCCTTTCAATTGTAAAAATCCCTATGGGGATTTAGAACAGCCTGTCCATGTAAACCGCCTTGAATAAAGTCTGAGGAGAAATCTGAGGACCTAGAAAGGCGGTATAGAAATACCTGTATTATTATTATTATTATTATTATTATTATTATTATTATTATTATTACTTGTTACTGTACTGGTCCCTTAGAATAGCTGCTCGTGCAAAGTTACTGTATATGGAGAACATATTATTTTCATCTCATTGATATCTGCAGACCTTTGATGTGGGGTATCTTGCTAAAAAAGAAGCTATTAGCCACATTTTTGGACCTAAGGCTGAAATAAAAAGGTTACTCTGGTAGAATAAAATATAGTGTTTTGCAGAGAAAATTAAAAAAAATAAAATCTTAACAATTGTGCTGCAACTGCATTTTGGGCACAATCCTAACCAACTTTCCAGCACTGACATAGCTGTGCCAATGTGGTGTGCACTGCATCCTGCAGTGGGGAGGCAGTCAAGGAGCCTCCTCAAGGTAAGGGCATGGTTGTTACCTTACTTTGGGGGCTGCATTGCGGCTAAGTCAGTGCTGGAAAGTTGGTTAGGATTGCGCCCTTTGTGTTTTTTGGCACTTTTCTGCTACTTTCCTGCTGCTGGACTGAAAGTTTAAAGTGATGGCTAATTAGGGAGGGAGGCAGATAAAAATCTACTGGGACTAGAGTATTTGCAACCTAGATTTTTGTGTCCTGATCAAAAGCTTCTCTGGACATTGGCTGTGTTTCTTTGTGGTGGGGGGCCACGTTGGTAATATACATCCCAGTATAACTGGGCAACAAACTGTAATTGGTCAATAAACCCCCTGTTATAGGAGGTCTGTTATATAGGGCAGGAAGTCTGGTCTAGAGGGTAGAGCCTCTGTTAGCCCGAAGATAACATCAGAAGGTCGCCAGTTCGAGGACACCGGCAGCTCCCTGAACGGCTGAGAATGGCGAGACCTTGAAGCAGCTGACAAGCCCAGCTGAGTGATTCCACCTGCTCTTGGTGTGAGCAAGAAGCGTCTTGGCTGCCCTCCATGTGAGAGATGGAGCTGCTTGCCAGCCTGCCTGGGAGAACTGGAGGCCAGAAGTGAGACCAAACCAGGAAGATCCATCTGAAATGTTGTTGGTTCTTGAAAGAAAGAACCTCTATGATTGTAAAAATCCCCTTGAAGGATTTAGAAATGCCTGCCTATGTAAACCGCCTTGAATAAAGTCAGAGGAGTAATCTGATGACCAGAAAGGCGGTATATAAATACCTAGTTGTTGTTGTTGTTGTTACATACCCTTACAGAGCAATCCTATCATGTGCTGGAACCGGCAAGCCAGGAGGCTTGTGCTGGCTCAGCCAGAGGTAAGGGGAAACTCTTCCCCTTAACCCCGGGTAAATCACTGCAGCCCCTATAGAGGTGGTGCAAGTCCGAGGAGAGCGAAGCGGCTTTAAGGAACGGGGGTTGGAATCTGGCATAACAGCTGGATGTTCCTGAAAGGAAATTAGCTTCATTCACCACTTTTTGGCACACAAACTTTGGAGGGAAAAAAAGGATCAGCATTTATTTTGGACACTAGCAAATGGGGGGAGTTGCCTCCACACAAGAGATCAGCAACAAAAACCCCACAAGTTAAGCTTTCAGTACACTTTGATGGAAAAGCTGTGCATTTTACACCTAGGCACAGACACTTTCCTGTGATGCTTCCTTTGTCTTTACCTTTTGCACCAGCTCATGGCTGGCCTTGCGGTTTCCGCTCAGCACCTTTTGCAAACTGCAAGTATGTTGCTGTACGCAGCCGACACCGCAGCTCCAGAGACCCAAGGTCAGGCAAATACTCCCGGAAAATAACGAGGCACACGGCAGTTCCACCACCAGATGTTCCTTTACTTGAAGTATGTACAAGATATTTACAGTTCAAAGGCAGCTTTGCAAGCAAACAGCACAGATAGCTCTCTTTCTCGACACTCCGATCACGAATCACGCCGACGAAGCTTTCCGCAGACACTCCACATAACATCTCCCACATAGCAGCTTGCACGGGCTGCAGTATATACTGGCACTGGCCAATGAGAGGCGGGCTACAGTCTGGTGATCCTATGACTCACCATCTGGTGACACATCTGGTGACATGGTATTGCATCAGCCACTCCCATGATGCTACACTGTATGCAGGCCAAGACATCAGGGCCTTGCTCTATCCAGCCTGTAAATTCTCTACAGGCCTGGGGCATGCTGCCAGCAAAATTAGCACAAGGGCATCAAAGCAGATTGATCAGTATTGAGGGCAGTAGGATGATGATGCATTTTCCTGGTCATTTGAGGACACCCGCCCTGCCTCCCGCTCCCTGCCCACCCCTGGGGCCACCCTCCGTCCACCCTCCCCCATCCTGGAACACCTCCCTTCCGCCTCCTCCCCGCCCACCTGAGAGCCTTGTGTCAGCTGAGCTCGGCTGATGCAAGGCTCCCTCCGCAAGCTGCCACTGGGCCAGCATATCTCTGTGCACTGACACAGCTTGCTCCTGAGGAGGCGCAAACTTGCTTTACAGCACATTTGCGATCCTCCTAGACTGCCTAACTCATGGTTAGGATTACGACGGTCAGGGCAGTTCAGTAAGGGAACAGATTGCCAAGTGAGGTGGTGGACTCTCCCTCACTAGAGATCTCCAAGCAGAAGTTTGACAAGCACCTGTTGGAGATACTCTAGGAGGATTTCCTGCCTACAGGCATGGGGTTGGACTAGATGACCTTCTAGCACCCTTCCAAATCTGTGATCTGCTCCCCTTCTGAGAACAGGTTGGTTCCTTCTCTGCAAGTGTCTCAGTGGTGTTTGTAAAATTTCCTTTTTATTTTGGCCTCCCATGATCCGGGCTGACACCCCAAAAAGTGTTCTGGTCTGCTTTGCTGCCTTTGAATGCACTGTTCTTTTTAACCTTCAGTGTAGGCTGCCTTGCAGGTGGGTGAAGGAGGTGTACATGATTTTTTAACATCAATAAATAGCTGGCCAAAGGGCAGTAGCTGTGGCCAAACATAAGCAGGCACTTAGTGGCACAGAAGTGCTCACACTCTGCCTTTGTTCTACTGCAGAGGTGTCCAAAGTTTTTGGCAGGAGGGCCACATCATCACTCTGACACTGTGTTGGGGGCCAGGGAAAAAAAGAATTAATTTACATTTAAAATTTGAATAAATGTACATAAGTTTACATAAATGAATATATTAAAGTTGAACTTATATGAATGAATGAAGGTCTTGCAATAGCTCAAGGCCTATAAAAGTCCTTGCACAAAGATAGGCTGGCCTTTCCTTTGCTGCCTCTACTGCATCACAGACGTGAAACAACAAGCAGTGGAGGAAGCCCGCATCCCACAGCTCACGCGAAAGTTCAAATAGTCGCCCTCATGCTGAGAGCAGCTGAGAGCAGTTGCCAGTGTGGGCTCCACAAATCTCTGGAGTGCCAGAGGCTCATTGGAGACTGGGGGCTCCCTGAGGGCCACATTGAGAGGCCTCAAGGGCCGCAAGTGGCCCTAGGGCCGGGTTTTGGGCACCCCTGTTCTACTGTGTTCTGTGGGCAGTGGTCCCTTCTGCTCCATGGGGCCAAAGATCCCACAAGCCAACAGCTTCAGAGGCCTCCCTCTACAGGCCACTCAACTGTGCTGGGGAGCTCCCTCCCATGCTCCCCCACCCCGGTGATGCCTGAGGCTGCCAGGGACTCTAGCACTCTCAGAGCACCACAATGGCTACTCAGGTCACTGCAACCCACCCCCCAGCAGTGGAAAGCAGGAAGAGCTCATGGCAGCTTGAAGCCCTGCATGGACCTGTGAACACCACTCTTCTGGGGCACCCCCGGGAGGCACTCGCTCCCCTCCTCGCGACAGCTTTCCAGGGATGGCAGTCTTTGCCCGCTATGACGAGTTGAAGAGGGAAATTGACGCGCTTGTCGCTAAGCCTGAGGAGCTCAAGCAGCTGGTTCAGCTCCTGCGAGAGAACCAGGAGCTAAAGTCCATCCTCCGCAACCAGTACAAGGAGAACACCCTGCTGCCGGCACTTGATGGCCAAGGTTAACTTGAGGAGCGGGAGGCCAAGGCCCAGGCTGGCACCCCGACCCTGGGAGTCGGTTTCCGGGATGACTCCAGGCTCAGGTGGTGCAGATGTTGCTGGGTGGGGAGTCCCAGGGTCAACCCGATGGCATCTCCAGGTTGGGACAGGGAAGACCTTCCTCTACCCTGGAGTGCAGGGACCAAAACGTCCAAAGTCGGGAGGAGACCTGGGCACTGGTTCCAACAATGTCCACCTGGGATGCAAATTTGGGGACTGAGGTTGGCCTTGATAATTGACTAGCCCCCCCCCCGCCCCTGAAGTTCCATGACTGAAAACCCGTGGTCCCATTCCCCCTTCCCTGCACTGCACTGCAGATGGGCTTGGCTGGTGTGAATTTTAGCCGACGGTGAGGAGCTGGGGAACTTGGCTGTGGGATCCTTCCCCTCTGTGAGGACTCTCCAGCACAGGGGTCTGAGGAGAAGAGCTGGAAGGAAATGTTGCAGGTTCAGGAAAGGATGGAAGCGGACACCAGGAGGTTTCAAGGAAAACAAGCTTTTATTCTCAGCCGGCTGATGGTCACAGAGGAATAGCTTCCAAAGTCTGTGACCCCGATTTTCTCGGGGCTTTGAGCTGATATACAAAACAAATCTTCATTGTAAAGCATTGGTCAGATTTCTGATTGGCAGAATGCAAATGGCAAAGCCTTGGATACATTCTTGATTGGCAAACAACAATCAGTGGGGCTTTGTCCTGGCCTACACAGCCCCCTATTCAAATTCTGCTTTAGCATGCTCTTACTAAATATGGCACTTTACAAACATGTGAAATCTTTCTTACTGTAAAAATCCCCTTCTTCCCCTCCCTGTAATGGCTAAGAGCACACTGGAAAAAGTCTCTTTTCTTTTCTAACTACCTCTCTGTTGCGGTTAGCTAGCTGTTTCCTGTTTTTGAGGTACTAGCTGCAACACGACTTCTTTTTTAACACACACACACACGAAAGGGCACTCAAGGGGCATCTTTTAACATACCCTGTTGACCCAAGCAGCCAAGCATAGGGTCTGCTTTGCACCCTGCTTATGCTCACAGCTAGGCCCAAACGGGGGCCTGAATGGGTTCAAACACTTTAAGTTCTGGGGGTTCCCAGAGCAAACATAGCTTTGCAGGGCAGCTTAAGATTAGCTTTTGAAGAGGTTGATACAGACGTGGGCAGCATATGTTGGAGACTGCACTGGTGCCAGTTGGAGGGGGGGGTGCAAGACTTTCCTGCACGTACTTCTAACTTCTGCACAGGATGTGGTGACGGCACCTGAGGCTGTGGCCCCTTTGCAAGGGGACTGGAGAGACAGGGAGGGTGTCGATCGCAGGTGACAAGAGTGTCATTGATCCACGGAACTCCTTGCCACAGGATGCGGTTGTGGCACCTGAAGGCCTGAGCCCCTTTCAAAGGGGACTGTGGGGGGAATCAATCGCAGGTGACGAGAGTGTCATTGATCCGCGGAACTCCTTGCCACAGGATGCAGCTGTAGCACCTGAAGGCCTGAGCCCCTTTCAAAGGGGACTGTAGGGGGAGTCCATCGCGGGCGGCGAGAGTGTCATTGATCAGCAGAACTCCTTGCTACAGGATGCGGTGAAGGCACCTGAAGGCCTGAGCCCCTTTCAAAGGGGACTGTGGGGGGAGTTCTGGGAGCCCCCTGCCTGTGGCGCATGTGCTCTGCTATTGATCTGCAGCCCACCTATCTGGGCAGACCCCCAGTGTTTTCTGGCCCAACGCTTATTGAGCTGGGGCCAACTATTTAAAAAGCTGTATGCAGGAAGACTGCAACTGGGAAGGGGCTGTTGAGTCAAGGGATAAAATGCTCCTGAAATAAGAGGAGAAACTGTACAGGGATATGTTGGGGCAAATGCTGAAAATGAACAGAATTTTGCTTCTGTTGTCAGGAGTGTCCTGTCACCCTCATGCCCAGAAGGAAGTCAGCCTCATTATCACAGAAGGACCAACATCAAACCACTAAGGTTTTATCGTTCAAACCTGCAGAGGATTTTCTAAAAGATAGCTTGGACCAGCTGCCTGGCCCCAATCCCAAGGAACTTGCAGACCTCCTTCCAGCTTCCTTTCCTGGGCTGACTCCTGGCGGGATCGCCATCTTCGATCCAAAGCTAAGGCTGCCATCATGGAACACATTTCAGCTACTGAAGCAAAGAGTGACCAAGCGTCTAAGCCGTCTGGATCCAGGTTGGTTGGAGAGATGCCTAGAGACAAAACTGCAGACTGGAAAGGGGCAATTGGGAGATAGCTGCCCTACTTAGCTGATGGGGCAGAACCAAGCCAGAGATCACCAGAATGTAGTTCCCTGGAAATTGGGAGTAGTTTTCTTTCCCATGATGGAGAGAGGAAAGGGGTAACCAGACTGCAGGAAAGACCACCAAAGAAAAGGCCATCATTGAAACAAATGTTGTGTCTTCTGTGCTCGATCATTTCCATGAACTGGAGACATGCAAAAGGAATGCTGCTCAGAGATGCAGCTTCTGGTGCAAACTTCACCCAGAATGGGAGAAGCCTTTTGCGTATTGGCGGATGGACCATTGGACCATTCCAGTAACGTGGAGAGGGGGGATTTGCTGCATGGGTAACAGCCTATCCTCCATACCTTCCTTACCCAGGCTTCGCGCACTGGAGAGGACACTCCAACTTCGCCATATGGCGTCGGCACAACACGAGAAGCAGCAGTTTACCGCTTATAAGTCTTCACTCGATTGGTGTAGAGCTTGACGCCAGGGGCTGGTTCCGACAGTGGGAGAGATCATTGCATCTCATTGGGCAGCTACCGCCTGCATTAAGCTGGGCATTCCCCAGCCAGTAAAGTGTTGCCTCTCCACGGTCCGTTAACTTCACGGGGTGCATGGGGTTTAGGGTGAAAACTGACAAGCGGACCGTGTGTGCTTTCTGTGTGACCTTGGGCGAATCACGATCTCCCATCCTCACCTACCTCACAGGGGTGTTGTGAGGATGAAAGGAGGGAGGAACCATATACACTGCTCTGAGCTCCTGGGAGGAAGAGCAGTATAAAGATGTGATAGAAACAGTGACTTATCCAACATTACCCATGAGCTCCATGGCTGAGGAGGGTTTTGAATGTAGAACTTCCTGCTCCAAGTCTGACATTGTGACACTGTTTCACCCTGGCTGGTAAAATAGAGGCCTTTTGGCAAAATTCTACCTGGGCCTCCTGCTGATAGAACCTGTGAACTCCTGTGAAAGGTCCACCAGTCTTGTAAGTTGGAGCGGGGAGGGGGAGAGCAGGTGGGAGGGGTGGATCTAAGTGGTAAATGCACACGTTGCATCCTATCCTCAATTTTCAGCCCATCCTGCACTCCTTCTCTCCTTGGATTTTTCTCTCCTTGGCTCCACCAGTCTTGGTATGCAAGCCCTGCTCCTGAAAGGTAAAAAAAGAGGAAATGCAGAAGGACTAAATGAACCATTTGCACACTGGAAAGAACTAAAAAGTCGGATGCTGTGAGGATCTGGACGGGGAGGGAACCTTTCCCTCTCTCACAGCCAGAGAAGCAACGTTCATCCAGCAAAACAGATATTGGATGGACAAAGGGATGCTTCTTCACACAGCACATTAATAACCTGCAGCATCCGTGGCCACAAGATGTGACAATGGCCATTCACTTGGATAGCTTGGCAAGGGGCTTGGAGGACAGATCTGTCACTGGCCACTGGTCTAAATAGTCATGCACTGCCTCTGGGTTCAGCAGCAGTTTGGCTCTGAATACTGGGAGCCTGGGGGAGGAGAGCAGGGAAGAAGCTTTCCTCTATTTCCTGGTGTCTTCTCAGAGAAGGGTCCACTGTGGGAACAGGCAAGCTGCACAGAGAGGCCTTTGATCTGATCCATTCGTTTCCGGGCCCAATTCAAGGTGCTGGTTTTGACCTTTAAAGCCCTATACCGCTCTGGGCCAGGGTATCTTAAGAGATCGCCTACACCCGTACAATCCGGCTCGTCCTCTCAGGTCATCAGAGAAGGCCTTTTTACAAGTGCCGCCGCCTAAGGAGGTACGTGGGGCAGCGGTAAGAAACAGGGCCTTCTCAGTAGTGGCACCAACATTGTGGAACTCCCTTCCCCTTGACTTGAGAATGGCTCCCCCTCTTGAGACCTTTTGGTGAGGCCTGAAGACCTTGTTGTTTAACCTTGCCTTCTGACTTTATGGCCTTTTAAACATCTTTTATACATCTTTTAGTTGCTTTTTACAGGCCCGATTCCTCTAAGAACTGCTGTTTTAATGCTCTTTTATTCTGACTTTTCTGACTACTGTTTTTATGGGTTCTGCTAATTGTGTTTTTAATATGTTTTTATCTGCTTGTTAAATTATGTTTTAATCTGTTTTTAATATGTTGTAAGCCGCCCTGGGTCCCTTTAGGGAGAAGGGCGGGATAGAAATAAAGTTTATTATTATTTATTATTATTATTATTATTATTATTATTATTATTATTATTATTATTATTATTATTATTATTATTATTATCCAACAGGGTCCTCCTTACATTCTTAGGAGGCTTGACTCCTGGGCTGTGATGTCACGAAGGTATTTTGAAGTGAGCAGTGCCTCACCTCCTCCTCCCCCGTTCACATGTCATGGGTGGAACCTCTTCTACAACTTGTAATTAGCTTTATAAAAGATCAGACTGGCTGAGTGCAAGATGCAGAGTCTATGCAACCAACTGGGAAGCACACTGCAGCTGAAGAACAAACTGGGATGTTGCTGTGTGAGGTTCAGGAGGAGGTAAAGGGGAGCCGAGTGGCAGTGGCCTGAGCTGGAGGAGTCTGGCCCTGGTGACCGCGGACCCACCCTGAAGCACTTTTGCAGGCCTGCAGGTTGTTTCTCAGGAGCTGGTCAAGATGATCTTTTGGTTATGTGCTGTGGCCCTCTTTCTCTTACTACTGATCTGGAGCACGGATTCGTGGTTTCTGTTGAGAGTAGGAATTCCATACCTCTATATCTCAAAGAGGAAAGAGACCATTAAAGATATATTCAGAACCCACGTCTTCCACAGCTGTGTGCTGCCTGCGGACTTGGACTTCATGGGGCACATGAACAATGCCCGCTACCTGCGTGAGGCTGATATCGCTCGTTGCCACTTTTTTTTCAGGTACGGGATACTTGAGGAGCTCAGCAGCTTGGGAGGTTATTTGGTGATGACGGCCTCCTGCAGCCGCTTCCGCCATGAACTGAACGTTTTTGAGGGCTTTGACATCCAGACACGCCTCCTGGGCTGGGATGACCGTACCATCTATTTGGAGCAGCACTTTGTTCGACCCTCTGATGACTTTGTCGTTGCCGTGGTGCTTGCCCGGTTCAATGTGATAGGCCCAACCCCTGCGGCGCTGATGAAGCGCCTTGCTGGGATGAAGGTAAGAAACTGAATGTTTGGTGCAGTGTCGGGGAATTGCCTTGAATACTGAAATCTTCATTCTTCTCAAGTCATTTTAACAAGTTCTTTCTATGCATCCTGTCTTTATCCCCACCCCCATCGCTTACTTTTTTGGTGGATGCTTCTGGGATAGATTTGCATGCAGCCAGTCCCTACCGGCCATTAGGTCTAAATGGGGTTCCCGTACAGATGACGATTTAAAATGTGGGCCAACAAGTGGAGACCTCTGCCGTCCTGCCCTCCTCAAAAGCTTCAAGGAGGATCTGACTCTCCTCCAAGGGAAAGAGACTGCTGGGCTAGACATTCCTTTGATCTGATCCTGCACAGTGTTGTATTTCTCAGCCTCCGTTGACAGAGGGATCTAGTTCTTTTCAGACTAGTTTGCAGTTCTCCTCCCCTTCAGCCTTGTTACATTTAAATTCATTACTTGATGCCTTCAGGGCAGGGGAAATCAGATAAGTTTCAACAAGTCCTGCCTCTGCACAATGGAGGAGAGAGTGTGCTCCCCTCCTCTCCAGTGTGCTGGTGTTGCAGGATAAAATGAGCCAAGCGCTCTCCAAATTCCATGGATGCAACTTCTATCCCTTGAGAAAATGGGGGGGGGGGAGGGCCTTCAGTGCCCCTGCATCTCACATCAACATGAAGCATCATGTTGCCTCATATATCATCTCACTTGGGTCCACACTTCAAAAGGAGGTTTGGAGTTTTGTTTCCAAAACAGTATGAGCTCCCACACACCACTATGCAAGTCTCTTGGAAAGGAAAGGAGAACTTCATAAGCTGCTTGTGATATTCCACTGTGGTGGGGAGGGGAGTGTTTGAAAGTAGAAAACTCAAGGGTGCCCACAGGGTGCAGGAGCATCTGTGTGGGGTAGATGGACCTCTCAGTTAATTCAGTTGGGCAGTTCCATCAGGTAAGGAGATCCTTCCCTTGTGCCCCTCTATAGTGTGGGCAAAACTCATCAAGGTTTGCCATGACCAAAAGCAGTGCCCAATGATTTTTAACAGCTGTTTTGCAACCAAATAGGTTAGAAACTTGCTTTTGGGATGGTGGTGGGACGGCTGAATGGTCCTGATTCCATCAGTGATGCCCTATTGCCAAGGCAATCCAGGTATAGCCATGACTGCTTGCAGTAGACCTGAAATGAAATCTTGCTTCGCATGAGTCTCAGTGATGACTGGCCCAGTCATAAAGTGGGGGAGTGCTAGATTCCAGATACCTTTGACCTGCGTAGTGCTGCACACATGCTGCATCCCCCTCAAACCATCTGCTTCCTTACCATGCTCAGTGGCAAAGTTTTCCCAAACCACGAAGCATGGAAGTCAAGAACATAAGAGCCCTGCTGGATCAGACCAAAGGGGGCCCATCTAGCCCAGCTTCTTATGTCTCACAGTGGCCCACCAGATGACTCAGGGAATACACAAGGCAACAAGATACCTACATCCTCTTGCCACTCCTTTGCACCAGGCATTCTGAGGTAGCCCACTTCTGAAACAAGAAGGTTGCAAATACTCCACACAGCTTGTAATCTGTAATGAACATTTGTTATGGAAATCTATCCAATTCCCTTTCAAAGACATCTAGGCCAGGTGCCATCACCACGCCATGTGCAAGTGTAATTATACACTGGGTGAAGAAACATTTTCTTTTGCCTGTTCTAATTCTCCTGACATTCCATTTTAGTGGATGTCCCCTGGTTCTGGTGCTGTGTGAGAAGGAAAAGAAAATCACTCTATTCATCCCCTGCATAATGTTTTGACTCAATCATCCTCCCCCCCCCCCCGCACCTTTAGAAAATGACTTCAGCAGATGACTGAAGAGCCTCAAACACTGTAGCCTTTCCTCATAGGGAAGGTTCCCCAGCCCAGTAATCATTTTGGTCACTCTCTTCTGCACCTCTTCCATTTCCACTATATCCTTTTTGAGATGTGGTGACCAGACCTGGATACAACAGTTTTTCTCAAACTGTGCGTCAGGACCCACTAGGTGTGTCATGAGCCAATTTCAGGTGGGTCCCCATTCATTTCAATATTTGTTTTAATATTCTAGACTTGACGCTCCCCTAGTATGTGACTGCATTTGGGGAAATGTGACAGACCTGTACTTTTAACAAGCTACTATGTATATTAATTTAACAATGACAGTAAATGGGACTTACTCCTGGATAAGAGTGGGTAGGATTGCAGCCTAGGGATGTTAAAAATTGTCCTGCTTGATGATGTCATTTCCGGTCATGACATCACTTCCGGTGGGTCCTGACAGATTCTCACTCTAAAATGTGGGTCCCCGTGCTAAATGTGTGAGAACCACTGGGATACAATATTCCATACGTGGCCTTACCATCCATTTGTACAATGGCATAATAATATTGGCCATTTAATTCTCAATCCCCTTTTTAATAATCCCAAGCATGGAATTGGCCTTCTTCACTGCCATTGCACACTCGGTTGACAATTTCATCGAGGTGTTCACCAGCACCCCAAGTCTGGGAAAACTGCAACTGTGCATGGTAAGGAGACATTTCTTAGTGTGCTGATGCAGAGACTGTCACGAAGGGTCAGGGGAGGCATCAGGCTGCATACCAAGTTGCACCATTCCTGGTGTCAGAGTTAACATCTGATACACGGATCACAGATGAGATTTTTCTGTCTTCATCTCTGTTACGTTTTCTTGCAGGTGGAGTCCCCTGAGATGCCTGAAGAGGTCCACCACTGGATGAAATACAACCAAATCAGCAGCCAGAAGATGAGAACAGAAGGTGATTTCCAGAACAATGGCAAAGTCCGCTAACTCCCTGAATCCGATTTCCTGCTTCATTTATGGTGGACCAGACCTGCACTTATGTTCTTATGTTTTTATGCTAAGAATTACAGAACTGCTTCTTCACTTCAGTTGCAGGAAAGCGATACTGCATAACACTCTTGACCAGGGGTATCAAACATAAGGCACAAGGGCCAAGCGCAGCCCTTAGAATCTCTTTATCCAGGCTTCATGATAATTGGACTCTCCAATTATCACCATCAGCTGCTCTCAACTGATTTCTGTAGGACTGGAGGAAAAGTCTGTCACGGGTTACAAGCCGTGATGTGTGCAACCTCCTGATTTTAGAAGTGGGCTACCTCAGAATGCCAGATGTGAGGGAGGGCACCAGGATGCAGGTCTCTTGTTGTCTTGTGTGCTTCCGGAGGCATTTGGTGGACTACTGTGAGATACAGGAAGCTGGACTAGATGGGCCTATGGCCTGATCCAGCAGGGCTGTTATTATTATTATCTTGCATATCACAGCTGCTTGTTCTTTAGCTGGACTTGGTATTAATTACTAGTTAATTACTAGTTAACTAGTCAGGCCCCATCCAGGGTCCTAGGACGTCATAATATATTTACGAATAATGTGTGCTGAACCAAGCAGGGTAACTTTTTGAATTTGACTGATAGTAATTTTGTCAACATTCAGATGTTTTAAATGCAGTTCAAGCATTTTTGGAACTGCAGCCAGTGTACTAATCACCACTGGGGTAATCACTGCTAGTCTGAGCTATAATCTTTGGATTTCAGTTTTAAAATCTTGATATTTACTAATTTTTTCATGTTCTTTTCTGTCAATTCTACTATCGCCAGGTATTGCAATATCGATGATAGTCACTTTATTTTTTCTATTACTGTGAGGTCTGGTGTATTGCGCGTCAAAACCTTTTCCATTTGTATTTGGAAATCCCACAAGATCTTCACTCTGTCATTTTCTGTTACTTTTTCTGATTTCTGCTCCCACCAATTCTTGACTATTTTGAAGTAATTTCCACATAAATTATAATGGATCATTTGAGCCACTGTATTATGACTGTATTTATAATCAGTCTTGAGATCTTCTTGCAGGAACTATGTATATAATCAATTGTGTCTTCAGATTCATTGCACAACCTGCATTTTGCATCATTTGATGATTTCTCAATTCTGGCCTTTATTGCATTTGTTTGAATAGCCTACTCTTGGGCTGCTACTATTAATGATTCTGTTTCTTTCTTTAAGGTTCCAGATGTTAACCATAGCCAGGTTTTATATTATTATTAACAACAGGATTTATATACTGCTTTTCAACGAAAAATTCACAAAGTGGTTTACAGAAAAATCAAACAACTAATGTCTCCCTGTCCCAAAAGGGCTCACAATCTAAAAAGATGCAAAAGAACACCAGCAAACAGCCACTAGAAAAGACAGTGCTGGGTGAGGAGGGCCAGTTACTCTCCCCCTGCTAAATAAAAGAGGAGTACCCACCTGAAAAAGTGCTTCTTGCCCAGTTAGCAGGGTTCTTACTGTTCTTATTGAGAGCTCAGATACTGAGTTCTGAAGTGATGCCTCGGCTGAAGCAGTGGTACCGAAAGTATGGCCCTTGTGATAACGGAAGACTTAGTTAAGCACTTTAGAAGAGAAACCTGCTTATGTTCTTGAGTTGGGATTGATGCAGATCCAGGAAGTTGGGGAAACCAAAATATAACCACAGCAAGAGCCTTACAGTGTTGGGAAGACCACCTACAGTCAAGAATCACTGACTGACAAGACCACCTACAGACAAGAATCTGCAGTGGTTGATCTCCTGAATTTTTTTACTCCCGCACCGTTACACTTATAGTGCATGTTGCCATTTTAGATTTGGCAAGTGTTAATAGTCAAATGAACACCTGCACGTCTGTTAGCCCGAAAAAGGCATACGGCATGGTTTGAATCTTACTGAGAGTGTACTGGGGAGGGTTTAAAGTTTTCAAAATTTGGAGACATTTGCGTGGGAATTCCATTTATCGCATCCATTTGCTGCAAACATACATGGGCCCGGTGGCGTAGCTGGAGGGCGGGTGGAACACCCAGTCTGGCACAGAGCCTCAGCACAGCGTGCAAGCGGCCCCTCCCTTTGGAGCCATTCCTGGCAGGGGGAGCAAAATGGAGCCGTATGGCCGCCACACTGAGGCTCCCTGCCGGATTGGATGCTCCGCCCCCTCTCCAGCTACGCCCAGAGTTCTCTAATGTTACCTGGTACTATCATTTCTTGGAAAAGGCCGCCAGCTGTGCATGTGGGTGGAAGACAAATTGTTGGGTTCCCCCCCCCCATTGTGACTTTCTGCATAGCTATTGGTGGTGGGAGGGGGCAAGCTTTTGGTGCCATGTGTAAAGCCAGCGCATGGGCTTCCCCAGGCCTCTTTGTTCCTCGGCAGCAGCAAGTAGTACACTTGGTGGCTACTTGGCAGCCCTGACTTTTGAGGCCAAGGCGCGTGGGCCACCTGACTTCACTGGGGACTTTCACATTCAGAGGATGTTAACAGGGTGGTTTACCTTTTATGGAAACCTGTAACCTGAAACACACCTAACTGGTGTCTCTGAAGTTATCTACAGCCTATTAAGAGTTTGCCCTATCTATGATGTGGATTTTCAGCTAATAGGAAGTCTAGATTTCAGACAAAGAGCCGAGAATCGTATTAAAAGTGTCCCACGCATCTGAAAAGGGCCTTTCTGGATTTGAGCTAAGTCTCCCAGAGGCCACAGACATGTCTTGCTAAAACAATAAACAGCCTTCATAGCCTTCCACCTCTCAGTGTCTTGCTTATTTGCTCTCAGCGGCACTGGACAGACCCACCCCTGTCTACCAACTGGTGCTGCCCGTCGGGGCAGGGCACAGGTGCCATCACCACATACTGTGGCAAGGAGTTCCACAGACCAACCACATGCTGAGTAAAGAAATATTTTCTTTTGTCTGTCCTAACCCTCCCAACACTCAATTTTAGTGGATGTCCCTTGGTTCTGCTGTTATGTGAGAGTGTAAAGAGCATCTCCCTATCCACTCTGTCCATCCCCTGCATAATTTTGTATGTCTCAATCATGTTCCCCCTCAGGAGTCTCTTTTCTAGGCTGAAGAAGCCCAAACGCCGTAGCCTTTCCTCATTAGGAAGGTTCCCCAGCTTCATATAAATATCCATATAAAGTGCCAGAGGAAAGTTGAGACTTCCTTTGGTTCTGCCCTCAGTGTTGGGTGGACTTGTATTCTATCCTGGTGGAGAGAAGGGACATTGCATCAGACTGTGTTGTGGTCACATGCGATTTTGGGCCAATCAGAAGAGCAGAGTCATTCCCAAAAGCAAGCCTTCTGCTCCATTGACCCCCTTCAATAGCAACTGGGCACCTATCAACTCATAGGCATTGATTTGTCTGATTCATCTCTTCTACACTGTAGTATTAGAAGGACTTTGATGCTCTGAGCTGTTCTTTGGGCACAGGACGTGGAGGTTGGGTGTACCAGCACTGACGTTTGCAGTTGGAGAGAGCCCACAGTTACCTACTATCCAAACAGGTCTTTTGTTCAGTGTATTACAAACCATGAACTTCCACCTGTATAAAATGCTATTGCAAAATGCAGTCCTGTCCACCTGAATATATGAACCAATAGAGGGCGTTTCCATCTTTATCTGCAGCCCCTGGACAATGATAGGGTAGATGCACTCCTCATCCTGAGTTCCAGCCCAAGATCATTGACAAAAATGACCAGGTTGCACGGGCCAAGAGGTCTACTTCCGTGTCCGGTGTCACCCCACAAGGCATTCTAGGGTGCCCTTGATGGCTTTAATTCTAAGCCACGATTATCCTGTATATATACAGAGGGAAGCAATTAGTGAGAAGAGGTGAATCCCAGCAACTGTTCCCAGGGCACATTTCACATGCTGCCACTGCTTCCCTTCATCTCCTAGTACTGGTGGAGAAAGCACTAATTATGCCACAATAGCTGCACTGCTATAAAACATACTCCAATTATGAATATGTGGAAAGCAGTGGAAGCCAGTGAATTGAAACAGATAAGTTAGAAGAGTAACACTTAGAAAGGCAAAGAGGAAATTAAAGAGGAGGCAGGGCTAGTTTTTCAGCCTAGGAGTCTAGGAATTAGAGGGCAGGTCCTCTCCTGGATTGAGACCTGGTTGAAGACCAGGAAACAGAGAGTGGGTGTCAATGGAGAGAAGTGAAAAGCGGTGTGCCCCAAGGATCTGTCCTGGGACCGGTGCTTTTCAACCTCTTCATAAATGACCTGGAGACAGGGGTGAGCAGTGAGGTGGCTAAGTTTGCAGACGACACCAAATGTTTCCGAGTAGTGAAGACCATAAGTGATTGTGAGGAGCTCCAGAAGGATCTCTCCAGACTGGCAGAATGGGCAGCAAAATGGCAGATGCGCTTCAATGTCAGTAAGTGTAAAGTCATGCACATTGGGGCAAAAAATCAAAACTTCACATATAGGCTGATGGGTTCTGAGCTGTCTGTGACAGATCAGGAGAGAGATCTTGGGGTGGTGGTGGACAGGTCGATGAAAGTGTCGACCCAATGTGCGGCGGCAGTGAAGAAGGCCAATTCTACGCTTGGGATCATTAGGAAGGGTATTGAGAACAAAACGGCTAATATTATAATGCCGTTGTACAAATCGATGGTAAGGCCACACCTGGAGTATTGTGTCCAGTTCTGGTCGCCGCATCTCAAAAAAGACATAGTGGAAATGGAAAAGGTGCAAAAGAGAGCGACTAAGATGATTACGGGGCTGGGGCACCTTCCTTATGAGGAAAGGCTACGGTGTTTGGGTCTCTTCAGCCTAGAAAAGAGACGCCTGAGGAGGGACATGATTGAGACATACAAAATTATGCAGGGGATGGACAGAGTGGATAGAGAGATGCTCTTTACACTCTCACATAACACCAGAACCAGGGTACATTCACTAAAATTGAGTGTTGGGAGAGTCAGAACAGACAAAAGAAAATATTTCTTTACTCAGCGTGTGGTTGGTCTGTGGAACTCTTTGCCACAGGATGTGGTGATGATGACTGGCCTGGACGCCTTTAAAAGGGGATTGGACAAGTTTCTGGAGGAAAAATCCATTACGGGTTACAAGCCATGATGTGTATGCGCAACCTCCTGATTTTAGAAATGGGCTATGTCAGAAGGCCAGATCAAGGGAGGGCACCAGGATGAGGTCTCTTGTTATCTGGTGTGCTCCCCGGGGCATTTGGTGGGCCGCTGTGAGATACAGGAAGCTGGACTAGATGGGCCTATGGCCTGATCCAGTGGGGCTGTTCTTGTGTTCTTAAGAACATAAGAACATAAGAATGCTACCATGGCATGTGACTGCATTTGGGGAAAAGTTACAGATCTGTACTTTAAACAGGCTACTATGTATATGCTTTTAACAATGATAGTAAATAGGACTTACTCCTGGGTAAGTATGAGTAGGATTGCAGCCTAGGATTGTTAAAAATTGTCCTGCTTGTTGATGCCACTTCCAGTCATGACATCACGTCCAGTGTGTCCTGACAGATTCTCATTCTAAAAAAGTGGGCCACAGTGCTAAAAGTCTGAGAACCACTGCTCTAGGGTGTGGCCTCGTTTCAAATCCTGGGTGCAGTTGAGGCCATTTCTAAATGGATGCCTCACCTGAGTGGCAGCAACTGGTACCCTGCACATACCTGATCTCGGAAGCTAAGCAGGGTCAGGCCTGGTTAGTACTTGGATGGGAGACCGCCTGGGAATACTGGGTGCTGTAGGCTTATACCATAGTCTTTCAAGATTGAAGGTTGCCAACCATCAAGAAACATGATTAGCAGGTCCACATGGGCAAGTCCTTGTGGAGAGCTGGTGAGGTGCTACCAGGGCTAGGAGAGGGGGGGTAAAGGGGGTAATTTGTACCCGGGCCCAGGGTCATAAAGGGAGCCCATGAGCCAACGGAGGGGGCCCAGAAATTTCCTGGGATCTTACATTTCTACTCAGACTCGCTGCGCACATGGGATGCTGGGGACACTTCCACAAGTGTGCAGCTGCACCTACTACAGCTTCTGGCAAGCCATATATGCTGGCCTGAGGAATGCACACATAACACTCCTTAACACATGACAAATCTGGGAGGAAACTGAACTGCGACAGTAGTTCTTTGGTTTGTGGATCTGCTTACCATGAAGGAGTGTATAGGGGCTCAGGAAAACAGCTGCAAGGCTACAGCTGCTGCAGAAAATAACAACAAAGATTAGTACACACAGGACAACTTTTCAATCTAGTGCGAGCCTAAATATGATGATGCTAATTTTCTGCATGATGTTCTATATTTAAAATTTTTTAGAGAGATTTAGGTGTGCGTTTGGTTTTCCGTATTACTGTATCTAGCTGCCCATGCCATGTGGGTGGGTAGACCTGGGCTCCAAAGACTTTCCCAGCTGTTTCCACTCTCTTCACCACCCTGCTTTGCCCCACCTTGCCTGCATTCTACTCACCCATCACCACCCTTCCCCGCTCTGTTTCACCCCTCCCCCTTTGCAAAGGGACCCAAAAGAAAAGTTCTGGTCGCCGCATCTCAAAAAAGACATAGTGGAAATGGAAAAGGTGCAAAAGAGAGCGACTAAGATGATTACGGGGCTGGGGCACCTTCCTTACGAGGAAAGGCTACGGCGTTTGGGCCTCTTCAGCCTAGAAAAGAGACGCTTGAGGGGGGACATGATTGAGACATACAAAATTATGCAGGGGATGGACAGAGTGGATAGGGAGATGCTCTTTACACTCTCACATAATACCAGAACCAGGGGACATCCACTAAAATTGAGTGTTGGGCGGGTTAGGATAGACAAAAGAAAATATTTCTTTACTCAGCGCGTGGTCGGTCTGTGGAACTCCTTGCCACAGGATGTGGTGCTGGCGTCTAGCCTAGACGCCTTTAAAAGGGGATTGGACGAGTTCCTGGAGGAAAAATCCATTATGGGTACAAGCCATGATGTGTATGCGCAACCTCCTGATTTTAGGAATGGGTTAAGTCAGAATGCCAGATGCAAGAGAGGGCACCAGGATGAGGTCTCTTGTTATCTGGTGTGCTCCCTGGGGCATTTGGTGGGCCGCTGTGAGATACAGGAAGCTGGACTAGATGGGCCTATGGCCTGATCCAGTGGGGCTGTTCTTATGTTCTTATGTTCTTAAATTTTGTACCCCCTGATAAAATTCCTCTCAGAGGCCCTGGGTGCTGCACCTGTGTCTGGGATGTTCCACTTCAGACTAAGAAGACTAGGCTAGAATTCCTTTCTCTGGCACCATGGAAACAGAAAGTGAAGCACTCTTGGTTGAAGTGCCTAGAACCATGCGCAGTCTTT
This sequence comes from Tiliqua scincoides, assembly GCF_035046505.1. Taxonomy (NCBI): domain Eukaryota; kingdom Metazoa; phylum Chordata; class Lepidosauria; order Squamata; family Scincidae; genus Tiliqua; species Tiliqua scincoides. Next base: position 3,619,163 of record NC_089824.1, on the reverse strand, counting down.
ATGATTTCTTGATGTCTTCATAATGTCTAAGACTCCCTGCTCCAAGACCGATACTGTAACACTGTGCCACTTTCAGCCCAATTCTTTCTGGGCCTTTCGCTGCCAGAACCCACAGAACTCCAAGAGGCTCCACCAGTCTTGGTAAGTTGGGGGTGGGGCCAGGAGGGCATTCCAGGGGAGGGACTGGGGAGCAGGTGGGAGCAGTGGATCTCAGTGATACATGCTCACATCACATCGGACCCCCCATTTTTCATCCTGTCCTGCCCTCTTTCTCTCCTTGGACTTACTCCAGCTACATATCTGGCATGGATCCAAAGAGACCCATAGGTGGCCAGGAAACCTACCTTCTTCAGAAGAAGAAGGGATTCTTCTTCACACAGTGCATTAATAACCTACAGAGTCCGTTGCCACATCTGACTCTGACTACTCACTTGGATGACTGGAAAGGGGCTTGGAGGACAGGTTTGTCCCTGGCCTCTGGTCTGGAGAGTTATATGCACTGCCTCCAGGTTCAGCTGCAGTTTGCCTCTGAATACTGGGTGCAGGTGGGAGGGAGAAGCTTCCCTGGTGGCTCCCCAAAGGTGGGCCACTGCGAAATGTGACACTGTACTGGCCAGCCTTTGATCTGATCTGGCAGGGTTCTTGTCTTATGAGGATTTTCTCATGTGCTGAGGTGTGATGAAGGTCTTTGTAAGGAAGAGGCCTCGCCCGCATATCTCAGGGGAGGGAACTTTTCCACAACTTGTAATTAGCATTATAAAATATTGGACTGGCTGAATTAAAGATGCAGTGCTTAGGCAGCCAACCAGGAAGCATCACTTCAGCTGAAGAAGAAGCTGAGACATTGTGTGAGCTTCAGAAGGAGGTGGTTTGACTGGGTAACAGGGAGCAGAGTGATGCTGGCCTGAATCAGTGGAGTCTGGCCCTGGTGACAGTGAAGCTACCCTGAAGCACCTTTGCAGATGCGCAGGTTGTTCCTCTGGAGCTTGTCAAGATGATTGTCTGGTTCTGTGTGGTGGCCTTCATTGTCTTATTCATGATTTGGAACTTGGATTCGTGGTTTCTGATGAGACTAGGACTTCCATACCTCTATTTTTCACAAAGGAAACTGGCCGTGAAAGACATATTCAGAACTCACGTCTTCCGCAGCCTTGTGCTGCCGATGGACTTGGACTTCCTGGGGCACATGAACAATGCCCGCTACCTGCGCGAGGCCGAATTTGCCCGTTGTCACTTTTTTGCCCCGTACAAAATCCTCGATGTGCTCAATGCCTTGGGAGGCTATATGGTGATGACGGCCTCCTGCTGCCGGTACCGCCGTGCGCTGAATGTCTTTGAGCGCTTTGACATCCACACGCGCATCCTGGGCTGGGACGACAGTGCTGTCTACGTGGAGCAGCTCTTTGTTCGACCTTCGAACGGCTTCATCGTTGCCGTAGTGCGTGCTCAGTTCCGCGTGACCGGGACAACCCCTGCAGCGCTGATGGAGCACCTTGCTGGGAAGAAGGTAAGGAGCCAGGCATGGAGCGTTGATGCAGCGTCTGGGTAACTGGCTGGCATCATTCTTGACTCAAGTCTCTTTTAACCAGTTCTTTCTATGCATCCTTTCTTTCCAGTAAAAAGGACCATTGCCTCCTGGACAACTATTTTCAGAACAAATCGGTCCTGGCATTGGTCATTTGCACCCATTCTTTTTGTGTTCCAGACATTTGCGTCCCAATCTATGTGTATTTATATTAGATGTACTTTTTATTTTTGCGATGCAAAGTTAGGGTTAAGGTTAGGGCTGGGATAGGAGGCTTAGGATATATAACCTGAGGTTTGTTGCCCAGTTATAGTTTGTTTGTTGCCCAGTTATAGTGGTACACAAATGACCAAGAGGCAAAAAAAAAAAAAAAAAAAAGCAGCAGGCAAAAGCAGTGCAGGGATGCCACTGGCCAGGATGCCTTTGACGAGGACACAATCATCCAGAATGTGAATACCCTAGTATAGTGTTTTACAAACTGTGGGTCAGGACCCACCACTGGGTCGCAGTCTCATTGTTGGTGGGTCATGAAACTGAAACTGACATCTGAAAATCTCTTGAGCCCTATGGAAAGTGAAACTGAGCCGCACCTGCCTGTTTACTTATGAGTAGGCAAACAGGCCTGGGCTCTTATGGCAGGCCAGGCAAAGGGGAATGCAAGGTCACCCAAACTGGGCCTGATCCCATGTATGTGGAGCTCAACAATCACTCCAGGCTGGGAAAGACCCTCTTTAAAACCCTGGAGAGACTCTGCTGGTCAGTGTGGTGAAATTACGGAGCTCTTTCTAGAAACAGGCTATGTCAGAATGCCAGATGCAAGAGAGGGCACCAGGATGCAGGTCTCTTGTTATCTGGTGTGCTCCCTGGGGCATTTGGTGGGCCGCTGTGAGATACAGGAAGCTGGACTAGATGGGCCTGTGGCCTGATCCAGTGGGGCTGTTCTTATGTTCTTAACTACAATTCCCAGGAAGCCTTGCAGGTCTCTTGTTATCTGGTGTGCTCCCTGGGGCATTTGGTGGGCCGCTGTGAGATACAGGAAGCTGGACTAGATGGGCCTATGGCCTGATCCAGTGGGGCTGTTCTTATGTTCTTAACTACAATTCCCAGGAGGCCTTGCAGGTCTCTTGTTATCTGGTGTGCTCCCTGGGGCATTTGGTGGGCCGCTGTGAGATACAGGAAGCTGGACTAGATGGGCCTATGGCCTGATCCAGTGGGGCTGTTCTTATGTTCTTAACTACAATTCCCAGGAGGCCTTGCAGGTCCCTTGTTATCTGGTGTGCTCCCTGGGGCATTTGGTGGGCCACTGTGAGATACAGGAAGCTGGACTAGATGGGCCTATGGCCTGATCCAATGGGGCTGTTCTTATATTCTTATCAACCTCCTGATTCTAGCTGGATGGACCAGTGATTTGGCTCTGTAGAAGGAATAATTGTGTATAAATGAGTTATATGAGATTAGCAGCCCAAGCCTAACTAACTTTCCAGCACTGATGCAACTATACTAATGCAGTGATGCTTCGTGTGGACCCGGGTGGGGGGTCATGGAGGCCTCCTCAAGGTAAGGAAACATTTTTTCTCTTATATTTGAGTTTCGTTGCAGCTGTATTGGTGCTGGAAAGTTGGCTAGGATTGGGCTTCAGGGCTACAATCCTATGCACATATTCCTGTGAGTAAGTTCGTTGAACACAGTGGAAATTAATTCTGAGTATGCATGCATTAGGACTGCACTGAAGGTGTGTTGCTGCTCATACACACACACACACCATGGTATGGCAAGTGTCTTTGGAAGCAGAAAAGATCTTCATAGACAATTTGTGATATTACATTCGGGAGGGGGGAGTCAGCTGTGGAAAATGATTTTAAAAGCGCACAGGGTGCCCATTTGGTGCAGGAGAACCTGTTTGGGGTAATTGGACTGCAACTCCCTACTTGTTTCTTACCTACCATCCAGAAACTGGACGTCCATTTGAAATTGGAAATCTTATTCACGCATCTGACTTTTAACTGGTTATATTTAACACACAATAAGAGCATAAGCATGCAGTGTTCTTGCTGCGCAGGAGTCTCAGCTTTGTCACGTGGTTGGGGAGTGGCAGATTCCAGGTATCCTTCATCCCAAGTTAGCCACCACAGACACAAGTTGCATTTATCCCCTTCAAACCATCTGCTTCCTTGCCATGCTCCGTTGCAAAGTTTTCCCAAACCAAGAAGCACAGAAGTTGCTGTTTTATTTAAAGAGACCATGCAAGAAAGGGAGCCCTTTGGTGTGTAGTCCCTCTAAAGGCCCTGATTCCTGATTTGGGAAAACTGTGCAAAAGAGCACATTAAAGAAATATTTCTTAGTGTGCTGCTGAAGAGGCTTTCACAAAGGGTCAGGGGAGGTATCAAGTTCTGTACCCCAGTGCTTCTCAAACTGGGGGGTCACAACGCCCCAGCCTGAGAGTCCTGGGCTCTGTCCCCTTAAGGGGCGGGGGTGGGGGGAAGGCAGAAAAGTGATCCCCTGGATCGCACCTCTGATCAGGGCACAGGGGTGCACTTCCACTCACCCCCCCCCCCCGCCTGCAGCAGCCTCCCAAGGTTCGGAGGAGCCGGTGATAGCCTCGGCAAGGTTCTCCACGCAGTGCAGACCCTTGCAGAATGCAGTCGCGACCACTTCCAGTTTTGCAATCGAGAAACAGGAAGCGGTTGCGATTGTGTTTTGCAGAGGTCTGCGCTGTGAGCCTTGCTGAGGCTGGCAGTGGGCTCCTCCAACCCCTGGGAGGCTGCTGCAGGCAGGGGTGAGCGGAAGTGCGACCCTGTGCCCCTCCACAGCAGCGAGATGCTAGGCATTGTGTTGCTGCTTTCCCCTGCCCCCGCTGCCTTCCTCCCACCCGTGCAAAGACTTACAGGCTCTCAAACTCTACCAGAGAGTTTGAGAACCACTGGCGTACCCAGTTATGCCATCCCTGTTAACATCTGATACACCAATCACAGATGAGATTTTCCTGTCTTCATCTCTGTTACGTTTTCTTGCAGGTGGAGTCCCCTGAGATACCTGAGGAGGTCCGGCACTGGATGAAATACAATGAAATCAGCAGCCAGAAGATGAGAACAGAAGGTGATTTCCAGAACAATGGCAAAGTCCACTAACTCCAAGTTCCTGAATCTGATTTCCTGCTTCATCCATGGGGGACCAGACCTGCACTTCAGTAGAATTTTGAGAGCTGAGAGCAGCGTCTTCCCTCCAATTGCAGGACAGTCACTGATGACCCTACACAACACTCTTGACCAAGGGTATCAAACATAAGGCCCAAGGCCGCATGTGACTCTCAGATGCTCTTTATCCTGCCCACATGATAATTGGGCTCTCCCAGTACCACCATCACCTCTTCAGGTGCTGATTTGTGAAGTGACATGATACTTAATAATTAATAAAAAATATTCACTGACGATAAATATTATTACTGAGAGTGATAATAATCTCACTGACTCTCACAATGTGTGAGACAGACTCAAGGTGGTTCACATAGGCAGGCTATACTAAACCCATTTGGTTACAAATGAGTTTTGACAATAATTGTTCCACAAGCAGCTCATAGAACCCTTCATTCCGGAAGGATCCCTGCAAGGTGATCCTGCAGAAGCAGGAACATCTGAACAGAAGCAGCGTGCTGGAAGCGCTGCTAGGAAGTGCCCAATTATCATGCGGTGCCACATCTGCCCAGGGTCACTTTTCAGAGCACATCTCAGCTGCTCAGCTCTGAAGCAGAAAGGGTGCTGCTGAAAGGGCAGCCCACGTGATCATTGGACCCTCTTGTACCTTGGAAATATGGTTTGCACAGTTTCTCTTCTGTAGTTTACGGGTCAAATATTCCTATTTGCCATCATGTGCTTAACAATGGGCACAATCCTAACTTGTGCTGGAACAGGCAAGCCAGGAGGCTGTATCCAGCGCAGGATTGTGGCCAGAAGTGGCTCAGCCAGAGGCAAGGGGAAACTTTTCCCCTTACCCCTGGATAAGGGCTGCTGGCACCTATGGGTCTCCTCAAACTTGTGCCACCTCCTGAGGTGGCACAAGTCCACGGAGCGGCTTGAAGCCACTCTGTTCTCCCCAGGGACAGGGGTTGGGATCCAGCATAACTGCCAGATCCCATCCCCGCCTCCCGCTCCCTGCCCGCCCGCTCGCCCTCCCCCAGGGCTCCCCATCATCCTCCCTCCTCCCGCCCAGGAATGCCTTCCTCCCTCCTCCTCCTCGCCCACCTTTCGTCCTTGCATCGGCTCATGTGAGCCAACGTAAGGAGCTGGGGGAAGCTGGCGCGGAGGCTTCCGTCAGCTTCCGCAGGTCGGTGCTTCTCAGAGCTCCAGCCTGGCTTCCTCGCGAGGAACTTTACGGCACTTCCAGCCCTCAGCAGGCACGGTGAATACTATTTGGCCTGCTGTATGAAACAAGTTTGACACCCCTGCTCTTGACCAAAGAAAGAACAAAGCAAGCCAAAGAGAGGGAAACTATCAGTAGCCAAAGATGATGAAGTAGGCAGGCAGAGCAACCCAATCATGGCCTCACTACAGTAGCAACCACTGACCAGCATAATATGCTGGGTTGCATGGGCATCGATCTCTAGGTCTAATGTGTCTTCATGCTCTGCCAGGGCAGATGGCCTAAGGACCAACCAACCCAACCCTCATCCAGTGGGCACACGCAAAGGAGAGGATTGTGCTGTGTGGTCATCAAGCCAGTCATGCATTTAGCACAACTGGTGCAGTTCCCTTCAGAGAAAGCTGGCTCTGTAGTTCTACAATCGCCTCTGCAGTCCTGATCACGTGGGAGAGTTAAACACTTTCGAGGAGAAACCTGCTTATGTGCTTGAGTTGAGATTGATGCAGATGCACAAAACATAACCACAGCAAGAGCCTCATAGTGCTGGGAAGACTCCCTGCAGACAAGAATCCGCAGCGGTTGATCTCCTGATTCCGCTGGTTCCCACACAGTTGTGCTTACAGTGCATGTTGCCACTTTAGATTTGGCAAGCATTAAAAGTTAAAAGAAAACATGCATGCCTGCTGGCCTGAAAACTGCATGTGTACGCCTGAGCCAGGCATACCGTAAGGCTTGGCGCTTACTGAGAGCGCACTGGGGAGGGTGTAAAGTTTTCAAAATTAGGAGACATTTGCGTGGGAATTCCGTTTATCACCTCCATTCGCTGCAAACACACACGGGCCTACCATAGTCTGATAAGGAAAGCAGAATCAGCCAGGCTTCAATATACTATGTAAGCCCAGAGTTCTCGCGTGTTACCTGCCACTATCATCTCTTGGAGGTTTCTCCCATACTTCTGGTTGACACTAAATTGGCAGGCTGGAAGCAGGAGAAATGTTCATGCAGACAAGATTCCAAAGAGTTTGGGGGTTATTCATTATAGTGGAAAATTTGCTTATTCGTCATTGTTATTTGGTGGTTTTCATTAAGAGGCGGTTATTCAGCAAACACTGAGTGGAGCTTGCAAGTTTTCAACCTACACAGAATTCCATGCTGGGCTGCCTGGAATGGCCGTGGATTCCCAGCCATTCTGTCTTAAGGAGGAGTCTTTTGAATGCAGAAGTTTGTGTGTTGCACGGGGAGGAAAGCTACTTGTTACCGTACTGGTCCCTTAGAATAGCTGCTCATTCAAAGTTACTGTATATGGAGAACATATTATTTTCATCACATTTATATCTGCAGACCTTTGGTGTGGGGTATCTTGCTAAAAAAGAAGCTATTAGCCACATTTTTGGACCTAAGGCTGAAATAAAAAGGTTACTCTGGTAGAATAAAATATAGTGTTTTGCAGAGAAAATTAAAAAAAAAAAATCTTAACAATTGTGCTGCGACTGCATTTTGGGCACAATCCTAACCAACTTTCCAGATGAGATTCCAAAGAGTTTGGGGGTTATTCATTATAGTGGAAAATGTGCTTATTCTTCATTGTTATTTGGTAGTTTTCATTAAGAGGCGGTTATTCAGCAAACACTGAGTGGAGCTTGCAAGCTTTCAACCTACACAGAATTCCGCGCTGGGGTGCCTGGAATGGCCGTGGATTCCCAGCCGTTCTGTGGGAAGGAGGAGTCTTTTTGAATATGAGAGTTTGTCTGAATGCACGGGCATGAAAGGTGCTCCCTCTGACAGATTTTCTTCCGCTTGTTACAGCTGACACAATTGTGAGCAGTATGTGTGCCAGCAAAGCATGCGCTGCACCAGTGCCAAAAAGCACTTTCCAGTGATGTAGCGGTTGCTGGTGCAGGTGCAAAGGACCGCACCATCCTGTGCGTGCCAGCGCAAGGAGCAGTGCGCACCATGGAAGGTACATTCCATGCTGAAAACGCAAAGGTGGAACAGAGCTGGGGAGGGCAGGGCACGGTGTAATGGGGCAGGGGGTGGCAACAGGGGTGGGGTGGGTAGTTCAACCCCGAGGAGGCAGGATTGGCAGTAGTGGTGTATGCTGTATCCTATACCCCTTCCTGGGCCCTATCCACCAACATGGATCAACATGGACTTGCCCCTGATAGCTCATGCAAGTCTGAGTTGCCCCATTGTGCCTGCTGGGGTTTACCCTGGTGCAAGCAGACAAATGTCCCCTTACCCTGCAGAGACCTCCAGCAGCCACAATTCCGTGCGAGCAATGCTGCATCGCTGTATGGGAACTTGTGCCGGATTGGGCTGTGTATTGTCCCAAGGAATAGCTGCTTATACAAGGTGACTGTAGTATGAAGACTATTTTTCATTCAGGAGATACAGTATACGGTTGGTATCTTGCTACAAAAGAAATGAAGGACCAGCCACATTTTGGGGGAAAGGCTGAAAGGGATAAAAAGTTTAATCAGCTAGAATAAAATACAAACCGTTTTGCAGAGTGAATTAAAAAATCATCACTGTGATGCATGAGTGTTTTGTCTTTATTTGCACTTCTCCTTTCCCTGCTGCACTGAAAGTTTACAATCGTACCTAATTTGGGGACGGAGGAAGAAGGAGGAAGTGGTTGGTCTGTGGAACTCCTTGCCGCAGGATGTGGTGATGGCGTCTAGCCTGGATGCCTTTAAAAGAGGATTGGACAAGTTTCTGGCGGAAAAATCCATTACGGGTTGCAAGCCATGATGTGTATATGCAACCTCCTGATTTTAGAAACGGGCTATGTCACATGCAAAGGAGGGCACCAGGATGCAGGTCTCTTGTTATCTGGTGTGCTCCCTGGGCATTTGGTGGGCCGCTGTGAGATACAGGAAGCTGGACTAGATGGGCCTAGGGCCTGATCCAGTGGGGCTGTTCTTATGCTCTTATGTAAGAAAATAAACTGAATTTAGATCAGACAAAATGTCTGTAATGGTTGCCTTTTGGCCAGGTGGCACCTGAATCTGCTGAACACCCTGTTCTCCCAGACCATGTAGCCTCAGCTTGGCGGCCCTGCAAGGCAGACAAACACGTGCAAGCAGTGCCCCGCTTGACCATTTGATCTTCTGGAACCCTCCGCTCCCTACTTTCTTCAGAAGGGGCAAAGTTTGCATCTTGCATCAGCAACAAACTTTGGGCCGCCGCTGATGCCAGCAGCGGTGGGCAGAGAACATAGCATAGGAACATGCCCCACTGGATCAGGCCATAGGCCCATCTAGTCCAGCTTCCTGTATCTCACAGCGGCCCACCAAATGCCCCAGGGAGCACACCAGATAACAAGAGACCTGCATCGTGGCGCCCTCCCTTGCATCTGGCATTCTGACATAACCCATTTCTAAAATCAGGAGGTTGCGCATACACATCATAGCTTGCAACCCGTAATGGATTTTTCCTCCAGAAACTTGTCCAATCCTCTTTTAAAGGCATCCAGGCTAGACGCCATCACCACATCCTGCAGCAAGGAGTTCCACAGACCAACCACACACTGAGTAAAGAAATATTTTCTTTTGTCTGTCCTAACCCTCCCAACACTCAATTTTAGTGGATGTCCCCTGGTTCTGGTGTTATGTGAGAGTGTAAAGAGCATCTCTCTATCCACTCAGTCCATCCCCTGCATAATTTTGTATGTCTCAATCATGTCCCCCCTCAGGCGCCTCTTTTCTTGGCTGAAGAGGCCCAAACACCGTAGCCTTTCCTCATAAGGAAGGTGCCCCAGCCCCGTAATCATCTTAGTCGCTCTCTTTTGCACCTTTTCCATTTCCATGTCTTTTTTTGCTTTGCTCAAACACTCCCACCTTTGCAAACCAGAAAAACTTGATGCCCGCAGACAAGGAAAGAAGAACTGCTTTGCTCTCAGCACATGGAGGAGGGGTCAGGGGAATGCTTTCAGAAAGTCAGTCTCTCATCTCCCTCCCCACACATTTTCCCACAATTCACCATTGTGAGGACCCCTTTATTACCGACCAGTACACCAAATTGATGAAAACAAAATAATGGGAGCAGAAGCCCCAGCTGGGCTCAGGCAGCACCAGCAAACCAAGCAGGAGAGAGAATGCCTGGGCTCTGCCTTTCTCTGGCTCTTCCTCTAGCTTTGAGGAAGGGGGGCTTCAAGAGACAATTCCCCAGCTCCCCTGGCTATTTCAGCAGTTCCCTGGGGAGCAGAGGCTCAGTTTGGAAGCCACCGCTCTAGGATGTGCACCCATTTCAAATCCTGGGTGCCGTTCGGGCCCAGTGGCTAGAGGGGGTGCAAAGCGGTACGTTTTGCAGGGAGCCTCACCACAGCATGCAAGCGATCCACCCCCCCTCCCCTTAGGCATTCGCCTCCATTTTGCTCCCACTGCCCAGAATGGCTCCGAAGGGGAGTGGGGGGGGCCACAGTTCAGGCCGTTTTCTAAATGGATATCTTAGAAAACAATCCAGAGTACAGTCTCCAGATCTGTGGTTAACAGCCCTTGCTGCAGCTAAGCAAGTCTACGTGGGCAAGCGGAGAGCAGGTGAGGGGTTACACCTGTACCTGGTGTGGAACTCAGATGACCCAAATGCTCCTCCATGCACGCCGAAAAATCTTGGCCTAGGGCAACAGATGTGTCATGCAGAAGACTAGGCTAGAATGCTTTTTGCTGGCACGATGGGAGCATCGAAAGTGAAGCCATCTTTATTGTAGTGAAGCCGCCTAGAAGCAGGTGCAATCTTTATGCCTGTCACATTGGGCCAAGGGCACCTGTTAATTAGTGATCTTCTCTCTGCCTGTGATCATTTTTTCACACAGCTCTTGTTCTGGTCAGTGACTCAAGCAATTAAATTTTTAAAGCACGCTGCTAAAATGTTTTAAGGCGAAGGCAGGAATCACTAAGACATGAGCTGGACTCCCTGAAGGAAAGGACTACTAAGAATGGACTGATTGGCGCCATCAAATTACTGAAGGATCAGGTTTCTGATTTGCTTGCAGCTACGGATAGACAGGATTGTGCTTTTCACAGCCACCATTTCTCTCCCTGATTTCTTCTCTTGCTGCAGACATAAGAACAGCCCCACTGGATCAGGCCATAGGCCCATCTAGTCCAGCTTCCTGTATCTCACAGCGGCCCACCAAATGCCCCAGGGAGCACACCAGATAACAAGAGACCTCATCCTGGTGCCCTCCCTTGCATCTGGCATTCTGACATAGCCCATTTCTAAAATCAGGAGGTTGCACATACACATCATGGCTTGTACCCCGTACAGACAGGAGTCTGTAACAGAAGAGAGCCTACTCTAGCCATTGACCCAGGAGGCAATGGGGCCCCCAAGCTGGGAACATGAAGCCAGCTGACTGGGTCTCTGGGAGGTTCTGCTTTGAGGAAGATGAAGAAGGAAGCAGCTGAAGATCCTCAGGAAGATGAAGAAGGCAGCAGCTGAGATCCTCACTGGGAGAGAGCTGGCCTGCAGACCGGCTGCACCATCCTGGTTGCAGAAGTCAAGTGTTGCAGCAGGACACGGGGCGTCTCGAGCCAATCCCATCCACGTCGGAAGGGATGCATCTTGCAGAACATGCCCGTGTGACAGTCGCATCACCCAGGTAAGGGTATACTGTGAAAACAATCACCAAAGGTAAAACGATCACCTCTTGCTTTTCATAGCTCACCTGAAATTCGCCACAGTGCAGTGCTAAGCTTCCTGTGTGCATTTTCAGTTTCTCCACCATTGGGATCAGGGGCTGTTGCTACCATGATTGATGCTTACGGCAATAACCACAGTATCACAAGCCTTAAGGAATTTTAAGAGGGCTGGAGGGACCACCCATAAATTCAGTCCACAGGATCAACAAAGGCTTTGCAGACTGAAAACAGATCAGGAGGTTTACACTGCCCCCACTTTACACAAGGCAAACCAATTCCTTCCTTTCTGGGGAAGCTTTCTATGATGATGCACATGAAGCCCTCGCCTAGGTGTACAATGTCCCAAAGACCATCCTGGTCAAGCCTCTCACCTTCCTCACGGGAATACATTATCGTCTTGCACATGGTGTCATTCTGTGTGCAGTTGGCAACAGTCAAGCATTTTTCAACACTTGTGGGCTCCAGGCAAGTGAAACACTGCAGAGCTTGGCCTACCAGAAAGAGAAAAAAAGGATCTCAAGGAACTGAGGTTCTCTCACTGCTTCATTGGAGCCAGGGACACACCAGACCTCAGCTCAAGAAGCTATTTCCCTAAATCTTCTGCCAAGCTTCTTCCTCCTCCATTTCATTCTCACAACAACTGTCAGGTAGGCCAGGCTGGGAAATAGTGACTGGACCAACATTAGCATAAGATTCATGGCTGGGGGGGGGGGATTTGAATGTGGGACTCACTGCTCCGACATTGCAACACTCTGCCACCCTGGCTCTTTACAATAGAGGACTTTTGGCCCAATTCTACCTGGGCCTTCTACTGCCAGATCACACGAACGCCAAGAGGTTCCATCAGTCTTGGAAAATTGGGGGTGAGACAGAGAGGGTGAGATATAGAGGCATTCGGGGGGGGGGGAGATGAATCTCAGTGACACCCACACATGCAGGATCCTATCCCCATTTTACATTGCTGGCAAGGGACTAAAACAGTGATTTTCAACCTTTTTCATCTCACGGCACACTGACAAGGCACTAAAATGGTCAGGGCACACCACCAGGTTTTTGACAATTGACAAGGCACACCATGCTGCCAGTGGGGGCTCACATCTCCCATTGGCCCTATTAATAAATGACCTTCCCCCAAATTCCTGTGGCACACCTGTGGACCACTCATGGCCCACCAGTGTGCCACGGCACAGTGGTTGAAAATGGCTGGTCTAAAAAGACCCATAGGTGTCCAGCAAATCTACCTAGAGGTAAGTAAGGAGGTTTTCTATTTACTTCTGGATGGTGTTGTGATTGCCCCCACTGGATGCAACATACGTTCAGTTAGCATGGCTGCATCAATGGTGGGTGACAGGACTGGGCTGATTGGGTGATGCTCACCCACTAGTGAAACAGGTTGGAATTGTTTTAGTATTTGATGTCCTGTATCTTCTTGGTAGTATTGTTGATAACCCTCCCAGGAAGGCCATTACGCTATGGAGAAAGAGTCATTATAGCTTGGCAAAACTGAGATTCAAAATGTTCTGTGTCTTCTTGCACTTTTCCAAATGTAGGAAGTTTATTTTTATTTAATTTTTTCACATTTTTAAACCGCCCTTCCTCCAAAGAGCTTTTGTAGGTGAGGCTAAGCGATAGTGACGGGCCCAAGGTCACCCAGGAAGCTTCGTGGTTCAGTGGGGATTTGAACCTAGATCTTCAGGGCTGACTTGAATCCCTACCCCATCCTGGCTAACACAATCACTATCAATATGTAGAAACTACAGCAAAACAGACTTCCACAAATAAACATTAGAATCATAGAAACACAGAGTTGGAAGGTGCCTAAAAGGTCATCTAGTCCAACCCCATTGTGACAATGGTCACATAGTTAGTTAGTTAGTTGGCAACCTTCAGTCTCGAAAGACTATGGTATTGCGCTCTGAAAGGTGGTTCTGGAACAGCGTCTAGTGTGGCTGAAAAGGCCGATTCGGGAGTGACAATCCCTTCCACACCGGGAGCAAGTGCAGTCTGTCCCTGGCCTGTCTCCCTGGCTATGGGCCTTCCTTCTTTGCCTCTTAGCCTCAGACTGTTGGCCAAGTGTCTCTTCAAACTGGGAAAGGCCATGTTGCACAGCCTGCCTCCAAGCGGGCCGCTCAATGGTCACATAAAAGCCCCTCAAAAGAACAAAACCTTAAACCTGAAAGAACAAAACACACAATAAACCCAGAATGACTAAATAAAACTCAGTATCACAGCACTCAGGTTTCAGTTTTTTCTGTCACCTTCCTGTTGCTATATTGAGAGGATTTTGCCATATCTGGGTTCTTATTTTAGCTATCTGAATTCCTATCAACCAGGGATAAAAGGCAGCTGTCCTGTGAGCTCATCTTCTGGTTTGCCCTGACCTCTTCTAATGCAAAAGGCGTAAAAATTTCTGCATGATCAAAGATCTCAGCTTCTGATGAGTCAGATTCCCCACTGCAGTGATGGTTTCAGCTTTGTGAGTTTCGGCAGTCACTGGCTAGGCAACTTATGACAGTAACATGAGCAGTTTGCACCGAATTCTAAGGTGCTTATTCTCCACATACACATAGAGAAACAATACTTGAGGCAAGCCAATAAGTCTGTAGAACTCCTTGCCACAGGAAGTAGTGATAACATCTTACATAGATGCCTTTAAGAGGGGATTGGACAAATTTCTGGAGAAAAAGTCCATCACAGGATACAAGTCATGGTAGGTATGTGCAAGCTCCTGGTTTTAGAGGTAGGCTATCTCAGAATGCCAGCTGCAGAGGAGGGTACCAGGACGCAGGTTGGGTCTTGTTTTGCGTGCTCCCTGCAGCATTTGGTGGGCCATGGTGAGATGCAGGAAGCTAGACTAGTTGGGCCTTTGGCCTGATCCAGTGGGGCTCTTCTTATGTTCTTACTGCATCTCAGTACTCTGTCAAGCACGTATCTCTTTCCACACAATCCCAGCAACAAGATCCAGCAAGGCAGATATAAAAGAACATTTTTCACTGGGGTGTGGTGCTCTCTGACATGATTAGATACAACTGTTCTGAAGCCGCTTTTACAAGCAGCATTAAGTGTGTTGTGCCAGTCATCTGCAAAGTGTCTACATCACAAGTACTTGTAGAACACGCGTTCTCTTTGTTCCTCTGTTTACATAACAGCTGATGATACAACCAGCAAACATTGTCACGGTCCAAATCAAGCCCTTGGAGCTATAGAGGCTGTGGTTTGTACAGGTAGAATGTTATGATCTGGATCGGGGTTCTCAAACTTTTATGTATGCACTGCTGAAACAGAGACGCCTGCGTTGGCTCGGTCATGTCGTGAGAATGGATGATGGCCGGATCCCAAAGGATCTCCTCTATGGAGAACTCGTGCAAGGAAAGCGCCCTACAGGTAGACCACAGCTGCGATACAAGGACATCTGCAAGAGGGCTCTGAAGGCCTTAGGAATGGACCTCAACAAGTGGGAAACCCTGGCCTCTGAGCGGCCCGCTTGGAGACAGGCTGTGCAGCATGGCCTTTCCCAGTTTGAAGAGACACTTGGCCAACAGTCAAAGGCAAAGAGGCAAAGAAGGAAGGCCCATAGCCAGGGAGACAGACCAGGGACAGACTGCACTTGCTCCTGGTGTGGAAGGGATTGTCACTCCCGGATTCGCCTTTTCAGCCACACCAGACGCTGTGCCAGAACCACCTTTCAGAGCGCGATACCATAGTCTTTCGAGACTGAAGGTTGCCTATATATATATATATATATATATATATATATATATATATATATATCCCTGTGACCCACTTTTTAGAATGAGAATCTGTCAAGACCCACCAGAAGTGATGTCATGACCAGAAGCGACATTATCAAGCAGGAAAATTTTTAGAGTCACTCTCTCTCGAGTCCCAGTCTTTTCAAAAAGTGAGTCAAGCTGTGAGTCGGCTGCAGCTCCGCAGAAAAAAACAGAAGCAGCAGATGGGGGGAAAGGAGGGTCCCCCCCCAGCAGCCAGAAGGTTTACGATCCAATCTTTGCAGCTTTACTCAGAAGTCTGACAGCCCAATCCTGAGCTGTCCAGAACCCAGAGCAGCATCGGCACCAGAATGACTGCCATTGCATCCTACGTATGCCAGGCAGCCACTGGCGTCTCCGGGTAAGGGCAAAGGCCCCGCAATGAGGCTGCACTGGCAAAATAGCTGGCACAGAGTTGCCAGACCTGTGTCGGGCTCTCCCTTCTCAAAATTACCTCTTGTCCATGCTGAATTACAGAGTTGGAAGGGAGCTGGGAGATAATCTATTTCAACCCACTGCTCAGTGCATTCCTGATAGCATCTCTGACAGGTGGCTCTCCAACCTCTCCCAAAAAGGCAGAGCCTACAACTGCAGGAGGCAGCCTGTTGCAGTTTGGATAGTTAGAACATCTTCCATGTGTCTGGATTAAACTGACTTCCCTGTACTTTCAGCTGCAAAACAGAGGAGCATTCTTGCCCTCCCCGGACGGCTGAGTCCAGCCCTTCTGCACCAAGACCAGCACAAAAACAATACACCTTGGCCACTTGCTGTGATAACAGTGCAGGTCAGAACTATAATGAAGTGGTCAGGTGGCACAATATTTAAAAAAAGCATACCATTTGTATCTTCTTCTTTTACATGTTACAGTAACCCTATAAAATAGGTCACAAGGATCTCAGCTGACTGACACTGGACCTGTCAGTGTCAGACAGAGGTCTAGTGTCTAAGAAACCTAAGAAAGAGGCAGAGAAGTTGGAAAGGAGGGTGAGTCTGGCAGAAGGTCCTTCTAGTCTGGCATTCTACCTCCAGCCAGGGTGGTGTAGTGGTTTGGGAGGTGGACTTAGACCTGGATGATCCAGGTTCAAATCCCCTCTCAGCCACAAAGCTTCCTGGGTGACCTTGGGCCAGTCACTTTCTCTCAGCCTCACCTACCTCACAGGGTTGTTGTGAGGACAAAAAAGAAGGGAGGAGCAGCTGTGTAAACCGCCCTGAGCTCTTTGGAGGAAGGGCAGTATAAAAATGTGAAAAATAAAATAAATAAATAAATAAATAAATAAATAGCCAGAGACTCTCATGAAAGTCCAGCAGAATGTACTGAAGACAGCTATATCAGATGGTTTCCCACCCCAGGCACCTGGTCCTCACAGTATGACCTCTCCAGCCACCGAGGTTCTATCCCAATTGTTATTAAAGTGCTTACCCTAGGGGTAAGTGACAAAGATGTCCAAAAGGATGCAACTCAACAGCATTCAAGAAATTCGGCCATGTGAATCATTCACCTCTCTAGGGTTAAACGTTTTGGTCATACTATTTCAGGGCTGAACCATGACTCAGTCCTTGACTCCACAGCAATAAATGATTGAGACATACAAAATTATGCAGAGGATAGACAGAGTGGATAGGGAGATGCTCTTTACACTCTCACATAATACCAGAACCAGGGGACATCCACTCAAATTGAGTGTTGGGAGGGTTAGGACAGACAAAAGAAAATATTTCTTTACTCAGCGTGTGGTCGGTCTGTGGAACTCCTTGCCACAGGATGTGGTGCTGGCGTCTAGACGCCTTTAAAAGGGGATTGGACAAGTTTCTGGAGGAAAAATCCATTATGGGGTACAAGCCATGATGTGTATGCGCAACCTCCTGATTTTAGAAATGGGTTATGTCAGAATGCCAGATGCAGGGGAGGGCACCAGGATGAGGTCTCTTGTTATCTGGTGTGCTCCCTGGGGCATTTGGTGGGCCGCTGTGAGATACAGGAAGCTGGACTAGATGGGCCTCTGGCCTGATCCAGCGGGGCTGTTCTTATGTTCTTAAACTACAATTCCCAGGAGGCCTTGCAGGTCTCTTGTTATCAGGTGTGCTCCCTGGGGCATTTGGTGGGCCGCTGTGAGATACAGGAAGCTGGACTAGATGGGCCTATGGCCTGATCCAGTGGGGCTGTTCTTATGTTCTTATGTAAATGTCAATGGGAAACCCTACTCCATCAAGCCCTTGGGTGCCCACGGGTGCACGGAGGGGTCTGGTTGGGGTGGCACTCTCTGGTCCTGCCCCAATGTGCACAATTCTATTTTCATTCACTAAGGGGCAGACACCTAAACATCCTCAAGTCCCCATAGATGCGTTCCTAGAAAATGAAAGTTACCGCTTGCTCTCAGAAGGGCCTACCGATATCCAGTTACCTGGAAGCTGCCTTCAGCAGAGGCAGACCCTTGAACCGTCCAGCTCAGGACTTTTTACCCCGACCAGCTGCAGCTCTCCAAGGTTCCTTGCCACACTTCAGCATCCCTCCTTTGTATCACCGCAGTGCACAGATCCTGGGTACAGTCAGTCATTGGCTCCCTCCCTTAGCCATCAGGCTTTCATTTTGTACCTGGCCCTGGTTGGAGGACTGCAGGGCTCTAGTCAACAAGCTGCTGGCACCAGGTTGCTGGGGGCTTGGGGCAAAGCTTTGCACTTGGCCCCCATGGAGCCCCTGAGCACTCCTTGCTGAGGCAGTGGGTGCTACTACTGCCACCGGTACGGAGGGTTCGGAAGTTGGCCTGGCCAATGGGCCCTTTTGTGGGTGTGGGCCATCAAGTCATGCCCCACCTGGCTAACCCCTGATGCTAGAAAAAGGAAAAGTCTGAACTCTCTCTCCCCCCCCCCATTTAACCTATTCCAGTCCAGCTGCAGTTGGTGTTTCGAAGTCACAGAATTTGGAATATTCCAGACGCCATTCCAGGTCCTGTTCATGCCTCAAGCCACAGGTGTGCAGCCATCATAAGCCAACCTGACATGTGGAGGGAAGTCTTTCCCCTGCACTGAGCTGCCTCGCCAACTCAGATCCAACCATACAAGCAAAGTAACAGCCGCTGTGAGCGGCTTCCTTCACACACCTATTACTATTACTATCATATTATTATTACATGCGCTGCCTCCGACGCATTCTCGGCATCACCTGGCAGGACAAAGTTCCGAACAACACAGTCCTGGAACGAGCTGGAATCCCTAGCATGTATGCACTGCTGAAACAGAGACGCCTGCGTTGGCTCGGTCATAATAATAATAAATAATAATAAAACTTTATTTTTATCCCGCCCTTCTCCCTAACGGGACCCAGAGAATGGGTCATGTCGTGAGAATGGATGATGGCCGGATCCCAAAGGATCTCCTCTATGGAGAACTCGTGCAAGGAAAGCGTCCTATAGGTAGACCACAGCTGCGATACAAGGACATCTGCAAGAGGGATCTGAAGGCCTTAGGAGTGGACCTCAACAGGTGGGAAACCCTGGCCTCTGAGCGGCCCGCTTGGAGGCAGGCTGTGCAGCATGGCCTTTCCCAGTTTGAAGAGACACTTGGCCAACAGTCTGAGGCAAAGAAGGCAGGCCCATAGCCAGGGAGACAGACCAGGGACAGACTGCGCTTGCTCCCAGTGTGGAAGGGATTGTCACTTCCGAATCGGCCTTTTCAGCCACACTAGATGCTGTTCCAGAACCACCTTTCAGAGCGCGATACCAGAGTCTTTTGAGACTGAAGGTTGCCAACACACATATTGTAATTACTGTATCCTCCACATATTGCAGATAAGAAGGAGAAGACAGTGGCTTGCATAAGGCTATTGCTAGGCTAGAACTGTTTGGGTGCAGCAGAAATTCAAGTCTGGTAATATGAGTCCCTTCCAAACACCTGCGAAGTGGTAGGGACAGACCCTGAGTTGAAGCAGAGAAGGAGAAGGCAGGTGCTGGACTCTTCCCTAATCATTGTTCTTGCCGTGCAGGTGTTTTCTACCTGTGACATGGCCAATCCATGTCTAGAGCCCTGACTTGGGGGAACATCATTAGGGATAGAAGGGTTCAGCTCGCCACCACTACTCCCCTTGGCACTTTGCAGCTGCTTTACAGCCCAGGTTCCCGGACCAGTTCTCCACCAAACATGCACTTTTGTGCTGGAGGACCTAAAGCTCACCTTATTTTAATTGTGTGTTGGCTGTTCCCCTTCCCCCCCACACACTTTTTTATAACAGTTCACAAGAAAGAGGCGAGCAAAATGTGGCAACACCTCAGTGGTGGGGTAGAGGAGCTTAACCCCTTTGCCCCCACAATGCAGTTCGGATCCAGATTGCACTCCCTGTGCATTGTCAGCAGTAGAGAAGAAGCTTCCCATGTGGTCATATTGGAGTGTGCTCATGCCCCACATCCCCAAGTGGGGTGCTGCAGCACAAGCCAGGCTTGGGCTTTCTTTGGTGGAGTAAGATAATACAGACTCCCGCACATGACCAGAGATGGGCCAATCCAGTGCAGCTTGACTCAAGTTGAGTCACAAGTCTCCACCCCCTTGAACTTGACTTGAAAAAGAGCCCTGACTTTCTGAGTTGCACAGAGTGTTTTGGGGACTCTAAAAGACTTGAGTCCCAAATCTTTTCTGTTAAAAAAGTCAGCTGCGGTTCTGCAGGAAAAAATCACTTTCCCCCGGATTTCGCTGCATCCACCTGCCCCTCCCTGCTTGCAAAAACCCACTTGTCCCTATGGTCAAAATCACTTCCCCCATCCATGAGGCTTCTCCTCTCGCCCTCCCAGAGACACAACATCAGGCACATCCTCCGTCCAGTGGATAGCCCGGTGGGCAAGAAGAAGCACCTCCCTCCCGTGTGTTCTGGACATGTGCAGCACCCAGCTAATTATTTCTGCAGCTAGTTACTTCTACAACCCAATTCCCTTAAACTCAAGCAAACAACAAAAAAATTAACCATTTCCCTCCACCCCAGTTCCTGTCTCTGCCTCCTGATTGAACATAACCGACTGCTGCATAATTGTGCAGATCTTAATGCCCTGCTTCCAAATCACGGCATGAGATCTTTCAGGTGACATGAAAGTGGCACAACATCAGGGTACGCAAGCAGCACGCCGAAGCTGTGTCTGGCTGACTCAAGTCATCCAAATCCGTGGCACTTTCCAAGTTAGTATTCCCAGACTCGAGTGTTTGCCCGAGTCTTTGACACCCATGACTCGAGTCCGCATGAGCCAGCGAAAACACATGTTTTCACAACTCTGACTTGAGTCACTTAACTCGAGTTCTGATCCCTGCAAACAACATCCACTACCTGTGTGTTCTAAGCATGGCTGCAGCTGCCAGCGCTTCCCCTTGACTCCCATTGCAGATCAAACCCTACTGCAGTCTGTGTCTCTTTCAGTATCTATAGCAGTGGTCTTCACCATTTCCATGCCACAACCCCAACAAATAAAGTAAGAAACTGGAGACCCAGCACTGATCTCAACCCCTCCCTGGACCTGATCCGCCCAACAGCCATCACCCCCCACCCTGTTTCCTTCTACCTCTCCACAACAACCCTGTGATGTAGCCCCCTGAGCAGGGCTGGCCTTAGGAGCTGCGGGCAGGACTGTGAGAAGAAGCTGTGCAGGTCTGTATCAAAAACTCAGTTTTCATAAGGCAGTACCATTATTGGATTGGATCCAAGCTCACCTCTGCCCAGGCTTTGAAAGGTTGCCATGACCCCAGTGAGGCTTTGTGACCTCATTGCGGTCCCAACCCACAAGATGAACACTGATCTATAGCTCATGCTATCCTTATCTTTCTCACTGACCCACAGAAAGTGAGTAATCTGGCACTCACACCTCAGTTCTTCCTCTAAGGTAGAAGGGCAAGTGGGCTCCCCAGTGGGCTCAGGATCAACCAGGAGTTCTTAAGAACCTTTAATTAGCCTCCTGGCTTAATGTGTAAGAAACGCCTGGGCCTTATCCTCCCCCTGAATTCCAGCCGATTGGATTCATAGCATAGCAGAAAGAGCTGCCAGCTGGAATTCTGTCATGTAAGAGCAGTTGATCTAGTATTGAAATTATGACTGCTCAAACTCATTCCCTGAACACTGCCATCTTTCCACAAGAGGCCTTGACTAACTAGCTCTTAAATAACCTAAATAGGCAAAATAACTCCTAGTCTGAAACAGGCAATAAATGAGCATGAGAGAGAGAGAGAGAGAGAGATCGAACTCAAAAGCATGCAGAATTGAAGTCCTTTCTCCATCAAAATCCAGTCCCAGTGATCTATGATGCAAAATGTCCCTCCTTCCACTACTCTGGTACTGATTCCTGAGTCACTCCAACTGGAGCCTTGGGCCACCCTGCCAGTCTGGGGGCCTCCAAACTTCTTTAACTGGTAATTTTTTGCACAGGACCAGGTAAACCAGGCTACCCCAGCCAGAATTCCCCCAGTCTGAATTTTCCCTTTGTTTCCATCATCCCATAAGAACATAAGAAGAACCCCACTGAATCAGGCCAAAGGCCCATCTAGTTCAGCTTCCTGTATCTCACAGTGGCCCACCAAATGCCCCAGGGAGCACACAAGATAACAAGAGACCTGCATCTTGGTGCCCTGCATCCTTCTTTGTCCAGTCAAGTACATAGGACATGATGTCAAACAGCTTCAAGATCTGGGGTAGACTCTGCAGGAGTCACGTGTTGGCAACCTTCAGTCTCGAAAGACTCTGGTATCACGCTCTGAAAGGTGGTTCTGGAACAGCATCTAGTGTGGCTGAAAAGGCCGATTCGGGAGTGACAATCCCTTCCACACCGGGAGCAAGTGCAGTCTGTCCCTAGTCTGTCTCCCTGGCTATGGGCCTTCCTTCTTTGCCTCTTTGCCTCAGACTGCTGGCAAAGTGTCTCTTCAAACTGGGAAAGGCCATGCTGCACAGCCTGCCTCCAAGCAGGCCGCTCAGAGGCCAGGGTTTCCCACCTGTTGACGTCCACTCCTAAGGCCTTCAGATCCCTCTTGCAGATGTCCTTGTATCGCAGCTGTGGTCTACCTGTAGGGCGCTTTCCTTGCACGAGTTCTCCATAGAGGAGATCCTTTGGGATCCGGCCATCATCCATTCTCACGACATGACCGAGCCAACGCAGGCATCTCTGTTTCAGCAGTGCATACATGCAGGGGATTCCAGCACGTTCCAGGAATGTGTTGTTTGGAACTTTGTCCTGCCAGGTGATGCCGAGAATGCGTCGGAGGCAGCGCATGTGGAAAGCGTTCAGTTTCCTCTCCTGTTGTGAGTGAAGAGTCCATGACTCGCTGCAGTACAGAAGTGTACTCAGGATGCAAGCTCTGTAGACCTGGATCTTGGTATGTTCCGTCAGCTTCTTGTTGGACCAGACACTCTTTGTGAGTCTGGAAAACGTGGTAGCTGCTTTACTGATGCACTTGTTTAGCTCTGTATCGAGAGAAAGAGTGTCGGAGATCATTGAGCCCAGGTACACAAAGTTGAACCGAATGGGCCCTTGTACACACACTGCAAAATCTACTGGGCTGGTTTGGATGTTACTTGATTCATTCAGTGGGTCCACACTATTAAAAAAATCTGCATGCTCACGGAGTGCACACATCCTGATCCCCTCCAGTAGCATCCAGTAGCATAACTATAGGGGGGGCAAAGCACTAGGTTTTGTAGGGAGCCTCACTGTGGTGTTTGCCAATACAATACCTGCAGAACTTAGTGCTTCCCCCAACACACACACACACACACACACCACTGCTCCTCTCACAGTTAGGGGAATTTGGGGTAATCCCCAACTAAGTCATCTGCAACCCCCCTCCCCTGCACACACACACACACACACACACACACACACACAGAGATGCACATACTTTTCAAGAACATTTACCAGTGTGCATAGAATTGTCATCCCTCTCTAAAACTGACAAATTGCCCACATCCCCTTGGGTGTGAGGGTGAGGGACCAGGATCACAAATACATATTTCAAAACCATGCAGTCTTTGTTTTTCCCAATAAAAATATCTCCCCTACCAAAACTGCTCATTCCAGCCTGAAAAGCAAGACTTGCGCATTTCAGTGGAGGTTTCATTGGGGCTTATCTCAGGTTGGGGAATCTCTGAACAAGTGTGTTGAATGAGAGTCACTTTTTGAAGCTCAGGGGCTGAGCATTTGACATGCACACGGACAGTCTCAGATTCAGGCTGCAAGCCTAACCACACTTTCCTGAGAGTAAGCTCCATTGAACAAAATAGGACTTACTTCTGAATAGACCTGTTTAGGACTGTGCCCTCAAGCTCCAGTGCTCTAGTCATAATATCTCAGGTAACAGGGCTTAAAAAGAGCCTCTCTGCCTGAAACCCTGGAAAGCTGCTACAAGACTGTAGCACTGATCTGGGTCAACCAGTGGTGAGTCTCAGCTTGTGAGCCTCAGAGGATCTGTAAGACCACCAGCGTCATCAAGGTAAATCTCTTTTGTGAGCATGCACTTTTCTGAGCATGATTCTTGCTTATTTCTGGTTCTGGATCTGTCATAAGCAGGTTTTTACTTCACGGTCATACGTATTCTGTTGTGTTTTCCTAACATTTATCTGGTTTTGCACCCATCCTGGCTGATCATCAATGAATTGGCAGAACCATTGTGAATGCAGGCATGGGTTTCCTCAGACCCATACCATCTGTGGAGCTGGCCTAAGACTGAGGAGATGAAAGGAACGGGATGGACTGTGAAAGAGGGTTTAGGATCCTAGTGCAAGTCACTGCCACCAGGCTCCACCCCCTTCCTCCAGTGAACCAATCCCAGCCCTCCCTGCCCATGACACGGCCCCACCAACTCTGCCACCGCTGCAGCATGGAGATCCCACCAACAGTGGCCTCACTAGGGTGTGCAGGGGGTACAGGCTGCACGGGGGGGGGGTGACACCACTACTCACCAAAATTTTTAAAATCGTGGTATTTTCAAATACCATCATGTTATATATCAATCGATGTGTAATTTCATGCAGAATGCAAACAAACAAACCACAATGAAGTTATTCTATCAAAAGTTATAGCCAAACGACCAACAGGGGTGGGGCAATGGCACATCACCCCGCCCACCACCTGGGGCATTGTCCCGCCCACTGCCTGGGAGGAAGGCTGTCCTAGGGTAATGCATTGGCCTTCCGCACCAGATAGTGACACCACTGCCCACCTCCTTGTAGCAGTGGCTGCAACTGGCCCAGTACCATGGCTGGGCCTTTTAGGACAGCATACTGGGAGATGTGCTGTTTTAAAAGGCCCATAGGATTAGGTCGTCACTGCTTGAGAATGAGTCTTGAGACACGGGGTTGATATGATGAAAGCTTTATTCTGGTTGCAAAAGGCCTAGAATTCATCATGCTAGCTTTGTTCATTAATCCCTATATCGAATGTCTGATTTCATCCCTGTCCATCATACTTGCACAAGCAAACAATCTGAGTGGCCAGCCCTGGTGTAGCTCGTACTTTGGGGCGGGGGTTCTGATCTGCTTAAGTAGCTTTTTGATCAGCCTCTAATTAACTAGGCTTTTGGGATCCTTTTTAATCCACGGCTGGCTCTTGCTTTCTGACCCTGGCATCACTCCCTCGCCTTCTTTGATGCCATCAATATGACCCTTTATGAACCTCCAACTAGACTGGGCATCCCAAGAGGGCATCCCTCTTGGTTATGGTGCCATGATGTTAGGGTAAAATTCAGATGGCAAATCATACATGAGCTGCCATTAAGTTTCAAGGTGCAACCTCAAACTCACCTCCCAGAAAATAAACCCAACTGAATGCAATGAGATTCAGTACTGAACAGTCCAGCCCAGAACTGCATCAGAGGTTCCCTCATTTAACCTAGTAAAACATCCCCACTAAGTTGAAGGAAAATTATCAAGTCCATGGGCACCACGCTTGATTCTCTGATTGGTGAAGATGGGGAAGATCAGAGAGAGAGAGAGAGAGAGAGAGAGAGAGAGAGAGAGAGAGAGAGAGAGAGAGAGATTATTAAACCACAAACTTGACAAAAAAGAATGGTTCTTATAAGAAAAGAAAAAGTAATTAGGGTAAAACCGAGGAATGGAAAAATCTATGAATAAAATAAATCAGGGATTGGGGGGAGTCTTTAGTTTGCTGCTTGGGATAGAGATCTTTCCAAACCGACAAAGCGTTACCACAGATCTTCTGGCTGCAAAATGCTCTGCTTTGAGGGGCAGACTGAAGCCACCACACACACACACACACACACACACACACACACACACAAAGAGCCTTGTCCAGTCATTTGGTATATCAAGCTCAGCACCATTTTCACTAATTGGTAACAACTCTTCAGGGATAGGGTCTTTCCTAGCTCTGGTAAAAAGTCCTGATTATCCCTATTTTTCCCCTTCCCCCTTTTCTGGACCTTTTCAATCTCCCCCAACTTCTCGCTAGCCATCATCCTGGGATGCTGTCCTTTGTTTGATCATCTTCATCTTCTCCCTTGACCAGGAAACAAAGGAATTTGAGCCTGCTGATTGGACCATGAAGGCCATCTGATGTCCAAGAGCAGGAGATTTAGAATCCCAGTTGATCCTCAGATGACTAACCCCAGGTAAAGCTGGCTTAATGCCTATTGGCTATGTAAAGAGGGGGGTACACACAACCCTTCTTCGTGCTGCAGGTTCATCACTCGAAGTGGCCATTGTTTTGCAGAAGTCTTGCCTACTCACCACACTGCATTTGGGGACTTGGGGACCAGGCCTTGGGACAGAATACAGAAATTAGGGTAGGGATCAGCAGTTCAATTGGGATGTGTTGCAAACTGAACATTTTCAGTAAAACGGTGTGAACACCCCCTTTTACAATTTCAGGTGAATTGGCCCCATAGAGTGTAGGAGAACTGTTTCAAGGCAGGCATTTCAAATGACATCATGACTGAAGTTTATTTTTGAGACATCCTTTAACCACTGCTCTTCCTGAAATTATTTCTGTGCATGCAGAATTTACATGCAATTGGTTTAGTGAACAGGAAGCTGGCCCACTTCAGTGCTCTCATGCACATTCAATTTCACAATGCGGTTTCATCAGCAGAGAGCTTTAGAAGACTCAGCAAAAAATTGTACCAGGACTGTCATATTCTAGTTAGAAAGGTGTGAACTGATGTGTGCAGTTGGGCAGTTTTTTGGTATGAGATGACTCAAAACCATGTGTGAGAATCGTGGTTTCATGTGCCTTGCCCAAAACTGACCAAACTACTAACTCCCTGGCTCAAATGGCTTCAAAATGGTTTCCTTGGCTTCAGATATTTACTGAACATCACCAGTAGTTTCGGTCTCTTTGATTAGTCTGTGAGGTTTTTTGTTCTTTTTTTTCCAAACCTAAGATGTATAGATGTCCCTCCAGGTTCTACTTCAACACAGCCTATGCTGGGCTGGATATTATCTGCAATTCATGATCTAGCCAAGTTCCTGGGAATCACAATCATTATAGGTTTCTTGCTGTTCTGGGTAAGGTTATTTTCTGGAGCTGTAATTTGTTCAAGGCCAAGAATGTTGAAGTGGCTAATCAGACTTCTAGGTGCTGCTCCAAGGGCTCCAATGATAATTGGCACGATATCGACCTTCTTCCAGCAACGCCTAAGTTCTTATCACAGGCCTTAATAACTTTATTTCTTGGATGTTTATCTCCTTCTAATCATTGGTCAGGGCTCTGCCCTTGTTGCTCAACAGAACATTTCAAGCCTGGTTGCACAACGGCGGAGCCTGTACCATTTCCGCCGAAAGTCCAGGGACACCTGCTTCTGACATGGTCCTTGGTAATCCAGACAATGACCAAGCTGGTGTAGATTTCATAATTATGTTTTGCAGCATGCTAGGAAGGGTGAGACAAATTTTGTCTGGCCTCCCAGAAGGGTTGTCTGGTATGGGTGGCCCTGTCCAATTAGCCCTCTGCCTCACCAGAGCATACAAGCCCCTCTGCCACTACAAGGTAATGTCCTATGGGGAATGATGATGGTGATTAAAAGAAACATGGACAAATCAGGGTCTCCAAGTGCCTCTGGGAACAAAGTGCCAGGTAAGGCACCGCGAGTTTAGCATTTGGGCGAGGAGAAGGCAAGTGGACCACTGAGTTTTGGAGAAGGAGAAGAGGAGGACGAGAAGGAGAAGGTAAGTGTACTCTTTCTAACTCTTTGTCTATCTAACTCCTTGTCTTCTAACTTTAAATCAACCTTAAATCAACATTGAAATTTAGCTTTACCTAAGTTAGCACTTAATCTAACCTGATGGAGGGAATCTAAGGTCCAGCGAGTTGGGGCACAGGAGCTAGGTGAGGGCAATAAAAATAAAAACATAGGTGTGTACATAGGTCTACTCTGAGAAGGAGCAGAGTCCTACTCCCTCACGGTCCCTCACTAAAGGCTACTGAAAAAACTCCTCAGTCAGGGAATTAGAGGACAGGTCCTCTCATGGATTGAGACCTGGTTGAAGACCAGGAAACAGAGAGTGGGTGTCAATGGGCAATTTCCACAATGGAGAGAAGTGAAAAGCGGTGTGCCCCAAGGATCTGTCCTGGGACCGGTGCTTTTCAACCTCTTCATAAATGACCTGGAGACAGGGTTAAGAACATAAGAACATAAGAACAGCCCCACTGGATCAGGCCATAGGCCCATCTAGTCCAGCTTCCTGTATCTCACAGCGGCCCACCAAATACCCCAGGGAGCACACCAGATAACAAGAGACCTCATCCTGGTGCCCTCCCCTGCATCTGGCATTCTGACATAAGCAGTGTCAGAGTGTCAGTGTCTGGTTGAGCAGTGAGGTGGCAAAGTTTGCAGACAACACCAAACTTTTCCGAGTGGTGAAGACCAGAAGTGATTGTGAGGAGCTCCAGAAGGAACTCTCCAAACTGGGAGAATGGACAGCAAAATGGCAGATGCATTTCAATGTAAGTAAGTGTAAAGTCATGCACATTGGGGCAAAAAATCAAAACTTCACATATAGGCTAATGGGTTCTGAGCGGTCTGTGCCAGATCAGGAGAGAAATCTTGCGGTGGTGGTGGCCAGGTCGATGAAAGTGTCGACCCAATGTGCGGCGGCAGTAAAGAAGGCCAATTCTATGCTTGGGATCATTAGGAAAGGTATTGAGAACAAAACAGCCAATGTTATAATGCCATTGTACAAATCAATGGTAAGGCCACACCTGGAGTATTGTGTCCAGTTCTGGTCGCCGCATCTCAAAAAAGACATAGTGGAAATGGAAAAGGTGCAAAAGAGAGCGACTAAGATGATTATGGGGCTGGGGCACCTTCCTTATGAGGAAAGGCTACGGCGTTTGGGCCTCTTCAGCCTAGAAAAGAGACGCCTGAGGGGGAACATGATTGAGACATACAAAATTATGTAGGGGATTGACAGAGTGGATAGGGAGATGCTCTTTACACTCTCACATAACACCAGAACCAGGGGACATCCACTAAAATTGAGTGTTGGGAGGGTTAGGACAGACAAAAGAAAATATTTCTTTACTCAGCGTGTGGTCGGTCTGTGGAACTCCTTGCCAAAGTATGTGGTGATGGCATCTGGGCTGGATGCCTTTAAAAGGGGATTGGACAAGTTTCTGGAGGAAAAATCCATTACGGGTCACAAGCCATGATGCATATGTGCAACCTCCTGATTTAGAAATGGGGTATGTCAGAATGCCAGATGCAGGGGAGGGCACCGGGATGAGGTCTCTTGTTATCTGGTGTGCTCCCTGGGGCATTTGGTGGGCCGCTGTGAGATACAGGAAGCTGGACTAGATGGGCCTATGGCCTGATCCAGTGAGGCTGTTCTTATGTTCTTATGTTCCTCATAAAGTCCACCTTTTCACTATATGATTCCTGATTGACGGGGCTTACTCGGCAGTGCTGGCCCAACCATGAGGCAACTTCATGTGGCTCACATTTAGGTGGGTGGTGGAAAGCATGGCAGACTGGGATGCCCTTCACCCTGGGTCTGCCATCACCTCCTCCCAGCCCTCCAGAAAGACAAGGTGCATCAATCCGCTTCTTGTTTGCTCGAGTGAGATGTTGGTCACCCCCCTCCACAACTGTTGTGCAGTTTTTGCAAACCTGATATCTAAAACCTAAAACTCCCGGTTTTAGATATCAGGTCCATATAAAAGAAGGAGCTCTTCAAATGTCCAGGCTTGGAGCGTAGTAAAGAGCTCTCCCCCTGCCCCCTAATGCTGCAGCAGGCTGCACCACCCCAGCTCTTGATGTGAGATAGAAGCCCTAAGCAGATTTTTTAAAAAGTGCTAAAGTAGCAGCAGATCAGGGAAAGAAATGCCAATGAACAGGACCAAATGCAGGTGAACAATCATATGTAAGGATGGGTAGGCGGAAGGTTGCGTAGGGTCATGGCAGTACATTTGCCCCCAACTTGAAAGAGGCGAACAGTGCAGCACTAGCCTGGGGCTGATGCACAGATAGGTGGGCTGTGATGTGTGCACAAGCCTCAGAGCCCTCCGCAGGCACTGAAGAGGGGATGGGGTGGTAGGCAGGATAATCCCTCTGAGTTGGCGCGGCCTACTATAAAACGCCGAGTAATAATGCATCCTGGCTGCCTGCCTGCCCTTCAGGCTCACAGCTCTGTCTGTTGAGATCAGGGCACTGGAGCAGAAAAATCTGCCTCCGGGACTATGTTTGGGTGCAGCTCTCCACGAGTCAGACTCTGACTCTGACTCTTTCAGAGTCCTTGGTCCCCAACTTAAATTCTTTGGTCCCGAGTAGGATTTTTTGCTAGCACCCTGTACTAGGTGTGTCATGGTGGAGAATGTTGTTAACTTAGAAACCTCTCTCTCTCTCTTTCACACACACACACACACACAGAGTCCTGCAAGAGAGCAAGCTGTAAAAGGACTATTTTGTAATCCTCCCCAGAACTCTTTGCTGAGCTACAGAATGGACAAGGATTGAATTGCAAAGGATGAAGGGATTAGTGAAGGGCTAACAACACATTCTGCTGAAAACAGGAGATAATAGACCAGCATTGTGCAAAGAGAAAAGCAGCTGCATGGGAAGGGGGAGTGGGGGGGGGGCTGTTTAACCCTTACTCTCCCTCCACCCCCATGCACCCTACCACTGGGTTCCCAGTTTTATGCATCTGAGGGTAGACACTTGTTTAAAACCCTGTAAGGGTCAGGATCTGAAATTTAGAAGCTATGGGTGGGAAGGAATTTCAGCACCCTCTCCCTCGCTGCTGTTTCTGCATTCTTAATTGCTCTGCAATTAGTAAAACAGCATTGGGACTCTGTGGCGTGCATTTTCATGCAATCTATGGTGCCACTTTGTCGGTGCATAGGAATACCTCAGTTTGTTTTGTACACCCCAGTTAAGGTGAGTGAAGGTGTCCTCAGAAAAGCTGGGTGTGCCTTCCAGAACTCCCTGCTATGCTGTACTCCCACCCTCCCCCATGTGTGGGAAGTCAGCCAACTGTGCAAGCTGTGCAAGAGGACAAATGCGGTCAGTGCCTCTGAAAGCCCTTGGGGAAGGCCCTACCCCAACTGATTTCTGCCCTGTATTTACAATTAAAAATATTGTTGCTGCATAAGTGAGTTCTTTATATATAAGTAAAACTGTTCTCTTCTCTGTCCCAAAGACAAGAGCAGGAGGGCAGGCTGAAGGAAGCTCTAAGAGGAGGACACCTAAGAGAGTATCACTGACCTGATGTGAAAGCCCAGGGTCTGTGCAGAGACAGCTCTCAAAGCCGGAGGATCTCAGGGTCTCCAGGTACAGAACCTGAGTGTTTCTGGACATGCATTTAGGCAGAGAGCAAAGGACAGCTGCAAGGGAAAGCTATTACTATCAGTCCTCCTGAGTCTTTGGAGCTTAGCCTGTGGAACTCCTTGCCACAGCATGTGGTGATGGCATCTGACCTGGATGCATTTAAAAGGGGATTAGACAAATTCTGGAGGAAAAGTCCATCACAGGTTACAAGCTGTGATGGGTATGTGCGACCTCCTGATTTTAGGCTACCTCAGAATCCCAGTTGCAAGGGAGGGCACCAGGATGCAGGTCCCTTGTTGTCTTGTGTGTTCTCTGGGGCATCTGGTAGGCCACTGTGAGATTCAGGAGGCTGGACTAGATGGGCTTTTGACCTGATCCAGCCGTACTTTTCTTATGCTCTTATGTTTTTATGAGCTGATATTCAGCTTTCCTCTTTCAGGTGTCAAATTATAGAGGAGGAGAAGGAAGAGAGAAGCGCAGCAAAATCGACTCCCTCTTTTCTTGTTCTGCAACAAGAAGTCCCTCAACTTTAAGAAACAAACTGAAGTCAACAGACGATGGAGGCAAGAAGTGCAAAGTTTGCCAAACCGAATGCAAGAGCTTGTGGTCTGAAAGTTACTGAAGCTTGATGCAGGAAGGGAGAGGGAGAGTCCCAAGGCCAGCCACCATCATAGAGAACTTACTGCTGCAAGTCGCCAACATTTAAGTGCCAAAAGGTGATTGGGCCTGCAGCAAAGACAACCTCATGGGTTGGGCAGTTTCACATAGGGAGAGATGATCCTTCAAGTGTCCGGGTCCAAGGCCATTTAGGGCTTCACAATTTGAGATGTGCTCGGAAACACAGAGAAATAGGTAGACTGTGACACAGCTGAAGTCCACTTTCACACTTGTTCTCTTTCCTATGTATAGAAATGTGGGTTTTGGTGCCAGTGAATTCACCAATGCCAGTGGTTCCCAAACTTGCCAGGGTCATAGCAGCCTTCTTTCATGATGGCCTCTTCTTCTCGACTCTCCTGAGCACTGCCATCTTGGATTGAACAAAATCTTATTCAAGATAAGAGAGAGCCTGGGAGAGCCAAGAAGAAGACATCCTGCAGTGGACCTGTGAGTTCACTGTGGCATCTGAGGGTTTGGAACCACTGACCATTGCCAAAGCTTTGAATTTTATTTTGCTAAATGTTGCCCGAGGTCAATCATACTTGGTGTGTTCCGGGGGGGGGGGGGATCTCTTAGGCCTCCCTCTTTTCTCTGATTTGCCCCAAGGATAAAGCCAAGCAGAGACAGACCATCCTTGAAAGCCTTCCTCCCAGCTACGTGTGGTGGGTCTTCACAGATCATCCATGCTTGCCCTTTCAGATTGGTCAGGGTTGTGGCTGGTCCACTGTTACCAGGGATTTTCTTATGTCATGTCAGAGAAACTTCCTGCTTGTTGCCTTGATTTCCTCAACTGGACTTGGGCCCCTCAACTAAGTACTTTCCATTTAACAATATTTATCTCATTGTTCCTTCCAGCCCATCTCCAAAAGGAACCCGATTCTCCCAAAATGCATGAGAATATTGTGGTCTATAAGCCCAAACAATATATGTAGGCCTCCAGGCTGCAAAATTTGCTGTGACTCTAGTATCTCTGAGCATAAGCAAAGTTCCTGCATTAAAGATAAATTGAAGGGCCTGTGTTTGCAGCAAGCTGCTTGCCCAGGGGCATTTGGTGGGCCGCTGTGAGATACAGGAAGCTGGACTAGATGGGCCTATGGCCTGATCCAGTGGGGCTGTTCTGATGTTCTTATGCTTGCCAAGCCTCCATTCCAGATTCTCACTTTTCCAGCCAAGTAGCTGGCCAAATTTGCACTCTTCCTACCAAGTAGCAGGGCATCTCAGATGCATGGGAATACTACATACCTATTGTTTTATGGCTTGGTTCCTATGTGCATCATTGCCACAATTTATGTAATCAGCTACAGCTCTGTTAGTAAACAACCCATGTAAATTGTCCAAGAATTTGAAGGCCCAGGTTGACCATAGGTGGCCCATTATCATCATTGGTGACCCTAAGGTGGCTCATTCTATGCATGTCACAAGCTTTTCCATTGTACTGTAAAATTCACATAACCTGTGGATAACCATTTTCTTGTTACAAGCTGAAAAAAGCCACACCTGTTAGCTCAAGATGTACCTACTTAGGAATGTGCTTTGAAGTTGTCTTAAGGCACAATCCTATCCTGTGCTGGAACAGGCAAGCCAAGAGGCTTGCGCTGTATCCAGCACGGGATAGGGGCCCAAAGTGGCTCAGCCAGAGGTAAGGGGAAACTTTTCCCCTTATCTCTGGGTAAGTCTCCCTGACCCCTATGGGTCTCCTTGGACATGCGCCACCTCCTGAGGTGGCCAAGTCTGAGGAGAGTGGAGTGGCTTGAAGCCACTCCAAACTCCCCAGAAACAGGTTTGGGATCCAGCAACTGCTGGATCCCAACCCCACCTCCCGCTCCCCACCTGCCGGCCCCCAGGGCTGCCAACCACGTGCCGCCCGCCCTCCCTCCACCCCGGAACACCTCCCTCCCATCTCCTCCCCACCTCTTCTCCACCCACACCAGAGTCTTGCGCTGGCCCAGCTGGGCCAGCCTCCGCAGGCTGGCGTGCTTCTCCACGCTGGCTTCACAGCTCTCGAGGAGGCGCAAACGCGCCTTACGTTTGCAACCCTCCTGAGCAGGCTCAAGGTAATTGCGCTCACCCAAGGGCGCCTCTGGATTGCGCCCTTAGTCATTTTGGCATGAACTAATGTCTTCATAAAAAGTGATGCCAAACCCTATCAGTATGTTGTAAGCTCTTTGTTGGCAACCTTCAGTCTCGAAAGGCTATGGTATCGCGCTCTGAAAGGTGGTTCTGGCACAGCGTCTAGTGTGGCTGAAAAGGCCGATTCGGGAGTGACAATCCCTTCCACACTGGGAGCAAGTGCAGTCTGTCCCTGGCCTGTCTCCTGGCTATGGGCCTTCCTTCTTTGCCTCTTTGCCTCAGACTGCTGGCCAAGTATCTCTTCAAACTGGGAAAGGCCATGCTGCACAACCTGCCTCCAAGCGGGCCGCTCAGAGGCCAGGGTTTCCCCGAGTTGTTTGCCCGAGTTGTAAGCAGTACCATCAATAAGTATCATCCATAGTAGAACAGTACCATCAATAAGCAGAAATGATTATTGCTGGATATTTAGATTATGCTAACAAATTTTGGGGATGTCATTGCAGGGAAAGTGTATCATTTCAGAGAAATGGGAAGCTAAAGTATGCTTTCTGTTCATGTCAAGGTTTTGGGGAAAAACAAGTGCGCTATACATGGTTAATTTTAGATGCATTCCAGATAAGGGGGGGAGAGTCCAGGGGTGTCACTAGGGAAGTGCAGAGGATGCAGCCTACACTGGGTGTCACCCTCAGGAAGGGTGGCATCCTCACACCCAAGCCAACAGCAATGTTGATCTCCAAAACATGTTGTTCTCTTGCCACTCTTCAGCCCATTCTGGGAGCCTTCTTGAGAACTTTAAGTGATATGTGCACATGAGAACACAAAGGGCTGATGAAGAACCCTGTAAGCTGGTTGCAGAATGCTGGGAGATCAAAGTACTCCAGAGATCAACACCTCTGTCTGGCTGGATTGGAAGGTGGCAGCTGTGGCGGCTGGCCCGGCCCCTTCCGGGTCGCTTCCAGGGCCACTGGCTCTTGCATGATTTGGGTACTCTATCTAGAGGTCCAGCCAGCCATGTTGGCCATTGTGGCGGTTCTGGGGCAACCAACCGCCAGCCATCGGGGCTGTGGCTGCTCCATGCTGTGATGGATGGTGGGTGGTTGCCCTGGAACCGTCACAACGACCAGAGCAGCTGGCTGGGCCTCCAGAGCATGTGAAATTGTGCAAGAGCCAGGCGGCCCCAGAAATGACCCAGAAGGGATGGGCCAATCACCACCACTGCTGGATTTAAAGATAGCCAAGTGGTAGCGGAAAGGGGCTGGCAAGAGCTAGTGGCGGCCTCAACGCCTGGGAAGCCACCCCTGACCTGGAGAACCAGCCGAAGCCGTGGTTTGCTCCAATTGCTGCTGCCACCCACACTCTGCCCTTGACCAGTGTCCTTAGACAGCATGGGCTGAAGCCTCCAATAACCCCCCCTCCCCACACCCATGACCTGCATGATCAGTGTGGCCTGTGTGTAAAAAGTGAAACTGTTCTAATCATCCTGGCTGATCTTGCAGGGTCGGGTTAAGTGATCCAGGAAGAGGGATCAATGCCATCCACAAACCAGGTTTTCCTTCTCCCAAATTATTGGCACCCAGCAGGGGTTTGCAAAAGGATCCACTGTCCCCCCTCTGTGGGATCTTTCTCACGGCCTTTGAAAATCCTTAGGCTTTCTTAAAATTCTAGATTGATTAATGTTGAGTGTTTTCATCACTACTCATACAGATGGAGATCACGGTCGCAACACAAACTGGGTCTAAATAACTTGGAGAGTCTTCTTTTTCTCATGCAAGATGGATTTGTGTTGTGTCTTGACTGTAGGGGATGGAGAGGCTGGCAGTTGGCCATTATAGGCTGAAGGGAGCCTCCACCTTCAAACACAGTGTATCCCTGAATATCAGGTGCTGGGTGGATGGATGCAAACAGCAGGGAGAGGTCTATTGGCTTGCTGCCTTGCGTGTAGGATTCCCGGAAGCAGGATACTGGGCTAGCGGAATCTTTGATGTTACTCAGTAGGATCATTCTAACTGCCATTGATGGTTCTGAAGTCTGTAATGGCTTGAGACAGAGAAGGGAGTTGGGGGGAGGAACTTTTCTTTGTAACATGTGGGTGGGTCACACCTTTCTCCATCATCCCTATCCCAATTATCCCTGAGGAATGAGGGTTTACCATCTCTAGGTGTGCAGTTTGGGAACAGCTTAAGATAAACTTACTCCAAAAGGGCAGGAGCACCCTTTGGTCTGTGAACATTGTTCTTGCAAGAAATAGCACGGTGGGTCATTAAACACTTGAGGCTGTAAAAAGGGGGGGCCAGGATTACTCTTGGTCTGACTCTTGTGGATGCCTATATCAGCAGCAGCATAAAGGGACCTAGATATGATTGTCCCATGAATGTAACTGATTCTTCATATTCAACTCTTAATTGATCTCATATTAATTAACTAAGATAGATGCTGCACATTAATCTCTATGCAGCAGCACAGAGATGAGGTAATATTCATTAGAGTGTCAGAATGGGGAGAATATCTCTATGCCAGTGATTTTCAACCTTTTCCAGCTCATGGCACACTGCCAAGGCACTAAAATTGTCAAGGCACACCATCTGGTTTTTGATAATTGCCAAGGCATACCATGCTGCCAGTGGGGGGCTCACATCCCCATTGGCCCAACTAATAAATGACTTTCCCCCAAATTCCTGTGGCACACCTGTGGACCACTCATGGCACACCAATGTGCCATGGCACAGTGGTTGAAAATGGCTGCTCTATGCCATTAAAGATTGCCTGGGAAGATTTTGCTTTATCTCTAGACTGGGGATTGCAAGCCTGCCTGCTAACTTAAAATTTTATTTTGTGCTTGATGTATGCAGGCTGAAATGAATGTAGGATGGGAGCCAAAGGTTGAGTCATTCCTAATTAAAAACTGGTACTCTTTCTGCAAATGTATCCCAAAATAGTGGGTGACGTGTTACCACACCGAATGTTAATGAAATACTTGTCCCATCCAAATATTCCAACTCCCTTCTAATACCCACTTTTTGGCTAATTAATACCCACCTTTTCCAAGAACAACAGCTGTGGTGTACAAAGAAATGAACAGAACTCCTTATCAGTTGAGCAATTAACAAGACTTTATTACTACAAACACATACACTCCCTGCAAGTCCTCTTGTCCAGAGGCTTTCCCTCCCCAAAACTCCACTTAACTCAGTGGATAAAGGTCTGAAGCCTCCAGTCCAAGTCCACGGTCTAATCTCCAAAGCACAGTCCAGTCTTCCCAATTCAGTCTTCTGCAGCAGAGTCCCTCCTCTCCAGCAGTGTCCTCTCCAGCAGTCCTCTCTTCTGTGTCCTCCAGCAGTCCCCTTCTCCCATGGGTCCTGGTCCATCTATGTAGGTCTGGGGTCCTGTAGGTCTGGATCCAGGGTACCTGTGGTCAGGTAGCCTCTGGGTCAGGTGGCTTTGCTCCTGCTGAAGCTGCCTTTTATCCTTGTATGTCCCATTAAGTCCAAATTAGGCTCAGGTGAGCCATCTCTTCAGTCCATGTCCATTCAAAGTCCCATCAAGGTCAAATGAAGCTCAGGTGTCCATCTGAGTCTCCACTGGTCTTGATTGATTACAGCTGTGGAGCCAGCCCTGCCCTTCCCAGAGCTGTCAACCAGCTGTCAAAACATGGAATCGCTGCCAACACCACATCACCCACCTGATGATCTTCTGATCTTCCATAACAGTACTTGCTGCAAGTTTGTTGCAACTTCAATTCTAGGGTTCCTGTACCAGGCTATAACTTCTGAGACGGGCACCCCAATCCTAACCTGCACTGGCACAGGGAGGCTGGCTGGCCACATGGAGTTGGGGCCAAGAGCAGCTCAGCCAGGGGCAAGGGGAATCGCTTTCCCTTATCCCAGGTAAAGCCACAGCAACCCCCAATGGGGCTATTGAATCTGCACCACCTCTTGAGGTGGTGCAGATTCAAGCAGCCCAGAGCTGCCACAAGTGCCAGATCCTGGTCCTGCCCCCACTCACCCCACCCCACCCACAGGCCCACCCACCTGCCCTCCCCCTGACCCAGAATGCCTCTCTCCTGCCCTCCCTACAGACCAGCTTACCATTGCACTGGCCCAATGGGACTTGGGCCTGCCTCCCTCCTCTTAGGTCGTCGCAAAAGTGCTTTACGGCACTTTCGCAACAGTCATCAGCCAGCGCAAGGGATTTATGCCAGCCCAGGGCACTTTCTGGGCAGCCTTCAGAAAAAAATATTCTATAGCATAATTATAAAGCTGCACAGGGAATTGTAGTTGAGGTTCTTTTCATCTGCTCAGTTTGTCTGTGAAAGCAAAATGATAGGAGGAAGAAATGGAACATATCCAAAACTCTCACCCCGCTTTCTCTTTGGTTGTACCCTTCTGCTAATTTAAGGAGCGGGATAAGCGATAGAAGTTTATACTGAGCTGTCTGCTTATAGAAGAATTCCTAAATTACTATTGCTAATAAAAATGCAACAAAGGTGCAACCTCCCCGTTCCTCAGAACACCACCTGGAAGCAACCGGAAAGATCCTTCCGGTCACGTTTGGGGGCACTGACTTAGCCAGAGGGGGCACAAAGCACTATGTTTTGCAGGCATTTTGCCATGCCATGCAGGCGGCTCTTCCCTTTCCCCTTCGGAGCCATTCCAAGCCGCTAGAGCAAAACAGGTGTCTGAAGGGGAGTTTTGAGGTGCCTGCAAAACTTAGTGCCTTGCACCCCCTCTAGCTATGCTACTGTGTGGGAGGTCCCTGAGGCCCCTCTGT
This sequence comes from Tiliqua scincoides, assembly GCF_035046505.1. Classification (NCBI taxonomy): domain Eukaryota; kingdom Metazoa; phylum Chordata; class Lepidosauria; order Squamata; family Scincidae; genus Tiliqua; species Tiliqua scincoides. The sequence continues at coordinate 3,580,644 of NC_089824.1, read as the reverse complement.
CACAGGCCCAACACCTGTGTTTGGTCAGATCCTCAGGTGCCAAACCTGGGGACGAGAAGGGCTGACATATACCTTCCTAACAGTGTGCAACCTGAGACAGCTGGCCTGTGTCAAGTGTGCTGGCCTGCCCACAGGCCAATTGCTCTTAATAATAATAAAGAAAAGAAGGAATCTCTCACCTAGAAGCTGCTGTTGTTGTGTCTTGAGTGTGTGATTTCTCTGGTCAGAAGAACCCCAGGGGAGGAGCTGGTTCCCCAACATATAAATACCCTGCTGCTTTGTTTTGCCCTTTGGACAGGACTCTGCAATTCTGTCTGTCTGTGTGTGGCTGCACATCCCAGTGCTTGAGGCACTTAAAATAAAGAACTCCTCGTAAGTAAACCCTGAGTCTGTGATATCTTTTCCTTGGCATCCCAAGCAACCTTCAAGCCCACACCCAGGGCATACAGTATAATAAAACCTTCATTTCCTGCATCACATTGTTGATGGCTTCTGTTTTGATTTCTTACTTCAGCTGCTCTTCTTCTCTAGAGTAACTAAAAATAACCAGAAGAAAATACAGCATTGAAATGAGACTACAAAAAAACACACACACACACAAAAGAAACAATAAATGCTTAAATAAAACCAGCAGAAGGGCAAACAGACTCAGCAATTAAAAAGAGCTAATTAAAGGGCTGGAACACCTGAGTGAAGAAAATGTCTTTCTCCTGGTGCCAGGAGAATGTCTCAGACAAAGTATTCTAGGTGTTGCGCATGGATATTGCAGGTTGGGGCAGCGGCATAGCTAGAGGGGGGCAAAGCACTCAGTTTTGCAGGGAGCCTCACTGCAGCATGCAAGCAGCCCCTCTCCCTCCAGGCGGCAGGAGCAAAAATGGCTCCAAAAGGGAGGGGGAGGGACCGCTTGCACACTGCGGTGAGGCTCCCTGCAAAACTGAGTGCTCTGCAGCCCCTGCGCTGCTTCCTGTGACTGGGTTCCCATCTCCACACTCTGTGTCTGAAGAGGGCTCTGGTCTCCCATCCTGAGGCAAGTGGTGACCCAAGAGAGGTCTTTGGGCTGTCAAATCTAGAATGCCCATCCTAGAGCAACTCACTTTCTGCCTTTTAAAAAATGTCCTTTTAATTTTCCAGGGCATTTGTAAGTTTTAGAACCAATCTCATTGTTATGTTTTCTGGCTTTGGCTCATTTTTGTGGTTTTACGGCTGCTGCTTCTGTGCGGCTAAGATTTTTTATTTCACATCTCACTGCATTTGTATCATACAGTATTTATGTATATTCCAGGCTGCGTGGGGACTTTGGTACTGAACAGCAGCCCGTGCATTGACTAAATGAATACATAAAAACACTGGACCAAACATATGTCAGTCCTGGATCAAGGTCCTCCCTCCTTCCCTCCCTGCAACAGGTGGACTCGAAATTCATTGGCTGGCATTATAATTTAGAGGGTTTTCTCCACCCATAAGAACATAAGAACAGCCCCACTGAATCAGGCCATAGGCCTATCTAGTCCAGCTTCCTGTATCTCACAGCGGCCCACCAAATGCCCCAGGGAGCACACCAGATAACAAGAGACCTCATCCTGGTGCCCTCCCTTGCATCTGGCATTTTGACATAACCCATTTCTAAAATCAGGAGGTTGCGCATACACATCATGGCTTGTAACCCGTAATGGATTTTTCCTCCAGAAACTTGTCCAATCCCCTTTTAAAGGCTTCCAGGCCAGACACCATCACCACATCCTGTGGCAAGGAGTTCCACAGAGTAATATTTTCTTTTCACCCTGACTGGCAGGGGGAGTACTGTCCAGTAGGGAAGGGCGTGCCGATAATGATCAGGGCATGAGGGGAGCTGAGCTGATGGCACTGGCATCCTGGGACACGCTGTCTCTTTGAGATCCACCCTCAGAAAGCTGGCAGTGCATTTTGAACAGAAGAAAACTGAGGAAAGCTCATCAGTTTTGCAGCAGACACCTGAGCAAATGGTGGGGGCTGTATGATCTCCTTGGGGGCCTAGGGCAGCTCCCAACTATGTTGCTGGCTTGTGTGTGTGTGTGTGTGTGTGTGTGTGTGTGTGTGTGTGTGTGTTCCCCTCCCCCCCACTAACCTACATTTTACACACTGGAGTTGTCATCAATTTGCTTGCATCTCCAATATGCTCCCGCCCTATCAGGCAGATCATGAACTGGCTTCCCTGAGATAAAAGTTAATTGTGGGGCCCATTCCTACTAATTTCATCTGTAGCCTGGCTGGCCTCCTCTCATTATGCCTCCTCCCAGTCGCTCCCATCCAACCTAATTAGTCTGCAGTGGAGACTTGCCCACTTTCTCACACCCTGCTGGCTGCCTTTGGCTTGCACATACTGAGATATTTAATCACCATCATCATGCACCGGAGTTTCACAGAATCATCAGAATCGCACATGAAAGATTCCGGAATCCTCCCTGAAGTTTCATACAGCATCAGCACCCCTTAGCTTGGGCCAGAAAACAGTTTTTGTCTCTAGGAATCGGGGCAAACGGAACCCCCAAATCACACAGCTCAGCTGGCTACCATGCAGATCCTTCCAAAGGACAACAGAATGTGCTTCCGAAGACAGTGCTCTTCTCAGAAAGAGAAACAAGCGGCTAGTATTAGGGCACAGCTAAGAACATAAGAAGTGCCTGACCAATGGAAATAGGCCCCAGTCCCACTTAGTGGCCCCCTGTATCCCTCAGGGGCCCACAAGCTACCTCTGGGAATCCCACAAGCCACTCTGAAATGAGTATTCCCAGGCATGCTGACACTGACCCCAGAAGTAGCAAATAGCAATCATCCATTATTATTTTTTAAGGCATCCAAGCTAGTAGCGGCCATCACCACATCTTGTGGCAGTGAGTTCCACAGACAAACAGCCCTATCCTAGCCATCACCCACCCCTGCCGATGCATCGGTGTCAAAATGGTGACTTTGGTACGGGGCAGTTGCAGAGGTCTCCTCTGGGTAAGGAAGCAAATGTTTCCTTACCCAGAGGTAAGCTCTGTGCATGGGGGTGGGGGTTACTTGGACTTGCAGTAACTAACTAGCTGGCACAGATCCATGTGGCCCTGTACTGAGGGACTGGGTACAGGAAGAGAAAGAGGTTGTTGGGAGCACCATCCCCTCCTGTGCCAAATTTGCCACACCCCATTTGCCCCTGCCCCACCCTGTTCCACCTCCTCCCCCCCACCTTCTTCCACCTCTCTTGCTGACTTACCTACTCCAGAGAGTGGCTAAGTAGTGTGCTGTCCAAGCCCCTTTTACGACTGTGGCTAACTGCTTTACAGCAGTCAGCACCAGTGCAGGACGATGCACATCATCAGAGGGTAAGCGGTATCATTGGGCCCTGTTGGGGGCAGTCCTCTCCTCCCGTGGGCCGTCCTGCAGAGCCTCTGACAGTTGGTGGTTCTCACCACGGCCTGACTGGGCCGATCCCTGGGCGGTCTGGGCACAGCATCCCCTCTGGAACAGCAACAGAGTCACTGCTTGGACCACTGAGGCAAGCCAAGCCAGCTAACGCGATTGGTGCTGAACTCAGCAACTACCCCCAGGTTCTCTGCAAGACACCTGGGTTGCAGGTGGCCCCATCCTTTCCAGATAACAGGCTGCCAATGCGACCACGCAGCCTCAGTGACCTGCCAGCAGAGCTGGAAGGACAGCCAGGCAGGGAGAGGAAGCTTCCTTCAGGATCAGGGCCTGTGAAGGGAGCAACACATACACCAGAGCAGGTCAGGCCCAGGAGGGGGCAGGATCAGCAAAAGAGGCTTTCACCGTATCCTAACTTCCTTCCAGGTCTGCTGGCATTACAGGGTCTTCTTGGATTTTTGCCACAATACTGGTGGCACAGTACATCTGCAAGAGGGATCTGAAGGCCTTAGGAGTGGACCTCAACAGGTGGGAAACCCTGGCCTCTGAGCGACCCGCGTGGAGGCAGGCTGTGCAGCATGGCCTTTCCCAGTTTGAAGAGACACTTTGCCAACAGTCTGAGGCTAAGAGGCAAAGAAGGAAGGCCCATAGCCAGGGAGACAGACCAGGGTCAGACTGCACTTGCTCCCGGTGTGGAAGGGATTGGCCTTTTCAGCCACAATAGACGCTGTGCCAGAACCACCTTTCAGAGCGCGATACCAGAGTCTTTCGAGACTGAAGGTTGCCAACAATGACTGATGGCACAGATCTGATCAACCCCATTAAGCAGGCTGGGGCTTTACCTGGCATAGGGAAAAGAACATCCCCTTAACCCATGATGGTTGTCCACTTTTGCATCTTTTCCTAGATCTACGATATCCTGCATGAAGTGTGGTGACCAGAATTGCACACAGTGTTGCAAATGTAATGGTGTCAAACAATAGCGCAGCCCAGACCAGCCCTAAGATCTTGTGGAGAGGAATTAACAGTGCAATCCTAGGCATGCATACTCAGAAATAAGCTCTACTGGGTTCAATGAGACTTATTCCCAAGTAAAAGTGTTTAGGATTTCAAGTCCTGGCCCCTGCAATGCCACAACATGCCATTGTGCAAACGGGCGTTCTGCTGCCTGCAGAGGGAGGGGGACCAGAAGCCAAAAGGGAGGTAAGTTAAAAAGAAAATACCTCCATCAGTAGCTGACCTCCCCAGCCCTGCGCCTCAGGTTCACAATGGCATGCCCCCACGGGATGCCGCTGCCCTCCCTGCACAAATCAGCCCCCCTCCCCTTACCTGGAGTGCACAGAACCTTGTGTGACTCCAGGACAGGTCGGGGAAGCCTCCTGAAGGCTCCCCGAAGCTTTAAACTGTGCTTCCAGCAAACCGGAAGCATGGTTTCTGACCAAGTCGGACCTCAGATGCTTCCGAAGGGACCTAAAGGTGTGCAAGGGTCCACCTCCGGGGCACTTGCCCCCTCAAATGAATGGCAGGTCCACCACTGACCTTCATATAGGCCTTCTGGCCACCTATTTATTTCCTCAGCCCTACTCGTGCCTTTTGAGCTGGCATAAAACCAAGGAGAGGAAAGGAACAGGATGGACTGGGAAAGAGGGGAGAGGATCCTGGTGCAAGTTACTGCCAATGGGATACACCTCCTTCCTCCACTAATCCACCAGCCCCTGTCCTCCCCCCCAAGACATGCCCCTGCCAGCTCCGCTCCTCCACAGAGTTTTGCGTTCCCACCGCTTTGTAGCAGTGGCTGCGGCTGGTCCAGCACCATGGCTGGGCCTTCTAGGACAGCATATTGGGAGATGCGCTGTTGGAAAAGGCCCTTAGGATTGGGCTGTCTGTGCTTGCGAAGGAATCTTGAGACATAGGTATAGATATGAAGAAAGCTTTATTTGGCAGGCAGACCTTTATTGGCATACATAACAAACAGTGCATCTAACAGTGAATACAGGCCTGTAATAAATCATACAGATGGATACAGGACAACCAGATCAATCAAGCATATTTATCCCTTATAAACATACTAGATACCATGGTTAGATACCATCTCTTGATTCTACTTGCCACCATCTGCTGCAAATAAACCACCACCCTCTGGGTTATAACACTGGAAACATCACTCAGTAGATATTGTTTATCATCACCATCATAAGTTTTGAAACCTCTTTCAGTTCTGCAGGTGAGCAATCATTTCATGGGAGCTTCATTTTTGCCATACCTAAAAGACCATCCCTGTTAACCAGGATGGGCATCAAATAAGAACATAAGAACAGCCCCACTGGATCAGGCCATGGCCCATGTAGTCCAGCTTCCTGTATCTCACAGCGGCCCACCAAATGCCCCAGGGAGCACACCAGATAACAAGAGACCTCATCCTGGTGCCCTCCCTTGCATCTGGCATTCTGACATAGCCCACCTCCAAAATCAGGAGGTTGCACACACACATCATGGCTTGTACCCCGTAATGGATTTTTCCTCCAGAAACTTGTCCAATCCCCTTTTAAAGGCGTCCAGGCCAGACACCATCACCACATCCTGTGGCAAAGCGTTCCACGGTGGAGTGGGCACTTTGATGCCGCAGACAATAGAGGAGTATGTGTAAAAGAGATTCAACTGACCTCCTGTTACAAGGACAAAGACGATCTTGGTAGGGAATCTTGTGGCCTTTTAGGACAGCATAATGGGAGATGTGCTGTTGTAAAAGTCCCATAGGATTAGGCTGTCAGTGCTTGCAAAGGAATCTTGAGACATAGGTATAGATATGATGAAAGCTTTATTTTAATTGCAAAGGGCCTAGAATTAATTATATTAGCTTTGCTTATCCATCACTATATTAAATATCTGATTTCATCTATGTCCATTAAAATTGCACAAGCAAAAAATTAGAGTAGCTCAGGGGGGTGGGGATTCTGACATACATGAGTGGCCTTGTTCTTTTCATCTACCACCTCCAGTTAATTGCACTTTGGGGTTCCCTTTTAATCCATTGTGCCGGCTCCTGCTTTCTGATTCCTTGTATCACTCCCACTTCTTAGATGCCATCAATCTGACAATATAGTGTTACCTCCTCTGTCCTCCTTGGATAGCGTGATGACCCTCCAACTAGACTGGCCATCGCTTATCCTCTTGATGGTCATGGTGCCAAGATATTAGGGCAGTGGTTCCCAAACTGTGGGTCGCAATGTGAAGATCTTTGGGTAATGAATCTGACAATCTGATGAATGAATCTGATGAATGAATGAATGAATCTAATGAATCTGACAATCTGACAAGGAAAACACATTGAGCCCTAAGGCCCTAAGGAAAGTGAGCCACACGTGTATGTGTTTACTCCTGAGTAGGAGACCATACCTTGGTCCACTTCAAAGAGCAGGCAAAGGGGACCGGAAGGCCACCTGAACAGCCCCCCCATAGTGAAAAAACAGAGGCTTGAGCAGCTGGTAAAGTGACACTTTTTTTAGGTCTTGTAAAGTTAGGTGGGTCCTGATACAAGTGTTTTTTTCAAAAGTAGATCCTGGCACTAAAAAGTTTGGGAACCAGGGTAAAATCCATGACCACGGAATGTGTGAAGGCCTTTAGGAAAGGCCAAGCAAAGTCCGTTGGATTCCTGGAGTCTGGAAATTCTCAAATTAATTTCAGCCATGTCCGAATCTCACAGCCAGTCTTCAGCCATGTTCTTTTGCCCATACATGCATGCGGCACGATTGCAAAGAGGGACTGTTTGTGGGCCAACAGTGTGCGTGTTTCACCTTGGCTGTACTTTGCTTCCAAAGTAGCCAATTGTCTTTGAGAACTGTAAGTTTAAATATTTTACAACAATCCTTGCTTTTACAGATGGCAGCACATGGGTGCTGAGGCTCAGGGTCTCCTGATTCTTATGAGCAGGTTCCCTCCATATTTCTTCAAACTATGGGATTATCAGGGCAACTGGGCACCCTCATAGCCTGGCTGGAACTACCGCACGATTCCTTGCACTTCCTTTAATATGTCAACATAGAGAAGAGAGGACAACAACTGGGTTGGTGATCTTGATAGCCTTTTCCATCACGCTTTATATTCTTGAAGATCAAATGAGCACCAGTGCTCACTGAACATGCTCGTGTTGTTTACCATTCTCTCCAGTCTTGCGTTCCCATTGTGCTTCTGTGTGGGGTTCCTTCTGCACTTCTACTTCCCACCCTGAGGCGGCCCCCCCTCTGGATCTGCAGCTGCTAGAACCCTTCTCCTCTTAAGGGGGGGGCATGTTTGGGGTGTTACCTGCAGTTTCCACAGCCTCTCCCATGGTTTTCTCCCATTCTTGAAGTCCAGCGATTTCACATTTGAGTTTGGTTGGAGGCCTCGACCCAGTGATTTGTTAATTCTGTATATGCTGCATGCTGAAGCCCAGAATGAGAACTATGTTATTAGTTCCAGCCACCCACATCTCCTCCTCTCTTTGGTAACATTAAGCAATGCGATCAGGGTGATGTGATAACCTCATATCATGTCTTTCATTATGCGCAAGGGGGATAATGTTTCATTAAGATAAGGGGGAGAGGTGGAGGAGGTGGGGAATGGCCTCAATCAGGAGTGGCCACATTTCATTCATAATGTCTGCTTGTCCCGCTGGAACAAGAGGACAGACGTGTATGACTTGCCTTTCACAAGAACAACACCATGGTAAGGACATCTGAGCACATCTTTCAGGCCAGGCAACTGCATAGTTCTCTAGGGTGATGCTGCCTCACCCCACTCATGCATTTGAGACATCCTCAGGATGTTGAAACAGATACATTATTGGAATCAGCATAAGGAGACCAGCGTTCAAATAACTGCTTGGCCAGCATCTGTTCAGCTGGCCTTGAGCACTCACAGCCTCATCCTGTCCTCCACAATCTTCCAACCTTGCAGCCACACCAATGGAGCACGCACTTCATGCAATGATGGGGGGAATGCGATGGTCAGCAAGAGTGACCACAGTGGGTCTTCTTGAGCCCATGCCAGCTATTTTACTGGCAGGTCTGGGGAGAGGTCGCTTATTAGTAGGGCCATTGGGGGATGTGAGCCTCCCGTGAGCAGCATGGAGTGCCTTGTCAATGGTCAAAAAGCTGATGGTGTGCCCGGACAATTTTAGCACTTTGTCAGTGTGCCATGAAATGGAAAGGGTTGAAAGTCACTGCTTTAAGATAGCTTTAATAAGGCAATGATTAAATGTCACGAAAACACCCTAACTACAATTTTAATTAATCGAGCTAGAGGCATGCTAGCAACTTCACTTCTGACTATTTTCTAACTGAAAAACAAATGTGGCCCTAGTCTGCTTTGGGACTCTGCTTCATTTAGGCTCCCTCTCCGATAGGTCTGAAGCAGCGTGGTTCAGTCCAGAGCACAAGTCTTCCCCAACCATCATTTTGTTTTGTTTATTGATACAGATGGCGTTCACAACTGAAGCAATGTAACCGCAACAATTCCAGTCTCGAGCTGGTGTTTTTTTTTCAACTGTCAACTCTCTTTTACTCAACACCCAGACATTCATCATATCACCATCAACATTTCCTAGGAGCCTCACCGAAGCATCAAGAGACCCTCCCCTCTCCTTCAGAGCCACTCCAGGCAGGGGAGCAAAAAGGGGGCGTACACCTTTGCTTTGCTCCCCCGCCCAGAATGGCTCCAAAGGTGGGGGAGAGGCCACTTGCATGCCACAGTGAGGCTCCCTACAAAACTTAATGCTTTGCACCCCTCTAGCTATTCCACTGCCTCAGCTAAACAGTCAGCTCTGGCCTGCTGATCAGGCTGTAGCCTAAGCAGGACTATCCACAAAGAAGATGGAGGTTTCTGAGTGCTTGTTGAATTCCAGAGGTTTGCAAGAAGTTAGAAACTTCTAAAAACACACACACACACACACACACACACACACACACACACACACACACACACACACCCATTTCATATCACAAGAAATGTGTTATCAAACACAAAGTCCAATATTGTTATTTAAAACACTATGTACAGTTTACTAAACGTCATAAGTCTTTAATCTCATTTTCCACGGCCACTGCATCATCTCAGAGTCATCCAGCAGATCCTTCTTGACTGATCAGAGGAATTTTACATCCTGGCCCTGAAGGCGGGCCACTCAGTGGTCCATATGACCAGTTTGCAAGACACTTTGCAGGTAAAGTCACTCACAACACCCTCTCCAGTGTGAACGCCATAGTTAGCACAAAGCCACAGGTTGTGTCTTCAGCAGCTGTTTGTCCTGTTGTTATGGATACATTCTAATTTGTTCACTCCAGGAATGTAGGCCAGGTTGTTGCAGAAGTTCAGCCTCCCACATGTTTATGCAACCCTTGCCTTTCTGGGGTGCTGAAGGAAGTCAGGTGTTGTCTGATCAAGTAGGAAAGGGAATAGCAGGTGCTTGACCCTGTGGTGGCTTACCAACTCCAGTCCTACTTGGATGACGTGGATTACCTCCATACTCATTTCAATCCAGTTTCAGGCCTGGTTATTGGACAGACACAGCCTTGGTAGATGAACTACAAAAGTGACTGGACAGTTGGATCTGAGTGTGTTCCAGTTGATCTGCTGGACTTCTCAGCAACTTTTAATACCTTCAGCCATGGTTCAGCCACTACTTGAAAAATAATAAGTCATAGTTTGGGTGTGCCTCTGAATCTAGTTTTGGATCTGGATCTCCAAATGTTGGTCATGACCAGGGCTTCATTTACCCAACCTTGGTTGGTGCACCAACTGTACCTGTTCCTCAGTTGACCAGACAGGGTCACAGTGACACATGCCCTGGTGAAATTACAATTGGATAAATGCAACATGCTCTGTGCGTGGCTGTAACCACATTGTCACAACAGGTGCATAGCTGCTGGTCTAGTTGTAATTCAATGAGCTGGTTTTGACTTATAAAGCCCTAAATAGCTTGGGACTAAAATGTGTGACAGACAGCTCTTTCCCATATGAACCTGCTTGTATGTTAGGAAAGGCCCTTCTCTGCCCCCTGCCAAGACCGAAAGTGCATTTGGCTAAAATGTGAGAGGCCTTCTCTTCAATCACCTATTTAGTATACATTTGTGTTTATTATAATGGAATATTATGGAATCGGTTAAATTCTCTATAACCGTATATTTCTTTGCTATATCAGCTAGCCTGCTAATTATTATAAGAGGGGTCACTCTATGCTTTAAATCCCTCACATTCATGGAACTCAAATTATGGCCTTGGAAGAAGGTTCTCCCTCAGGCTGACTGACCTGGCAAGGTAGATCAAAGCTGTAAGGTATTCGGTTTACTGAAAAGAACTACCTAAACTACAGGTCATGTTGTGTCCCTTTTTTTTTTTTTTTTTCTTGGTAGAGACAGCAGCTGTGACCCTGCAGTGGCAAGGACATGTTGGCATGAAACAGCCCCCAGGGTTGTCTGGGGCAGTTGTCTGTTCATTCCAAGTCACAGGCAAATTACACACCCTAAGCAACACTGCAATCCAGTGGTGAGCAGGTGGAAGTGCTGCTCGGGAATGGATTGACTGAGGCCTCCAGACAGTCCCGGCTGCCCACTGTCCACAACTCCTGCTGTGAATCAGCCTGTCATTGACACCATTCCACACTTTCCATCTTTCCATCCACATGGGGAACGCTGAGAATTAGCCTGGAAATGAAAAATAAGAGAAAGGCTGTGGATTGCCATTGGCATCACCCTTGAAGGCAAACCAAGAGGAAATCTTGAAGGTGTCTCACTGCACTCGGTCTGCAGAGTGGCTCCTTTCAACTTGCCCCATCAGAGTCCCCAGGTGGTCAAAGCGTGGACGAAGCTGATGAAGATGCTCAGCGCTAGCAGAGGCGGGTGGCTGCTTACATCTCTGGCTCTGTTGCACCCGTCCTCCTGGCAACACATGAATGTGTAATGCTGCGGCCACTGTGTTTTCGCAATGGGGCAGATGGCTGCACAGTCCTGGATTATTAAGTAGCCGGATGTGGACACACCTACACATCACAAGGGAATGGGGGAAAGGGGTGAGTAGGAAATAGTCATAGTTAAAAAGTGAGCATTTGATTGGTCAACCTGATGCCCAGGTTGTACCATTGCTAATTTTTACCACACTGGGCGGCTGCACCCCATGATCACAGAGGTGCTGTAACTCTCCAAGAAAGAGTCTTGGGGTCCCAGGACACTCCAAACATCAGTAGAGACCTTAGCAACAGTGAAAAGAGACACCTTCCATATTAGGAGTCAATGGGAGAGGGGCTGACCTTGAAACGGCCAGGACTGTGATGGATCTGCTTAAAGGTATGTTGCAGCCACACCTGGAAAACTGTGTCCAGTTCTGGCCACCCCATCTCAAAGAGGGTGTTGTGGGGCTGGAAAAGGAAGCAAAAGGGAAGCAGAAAATAATGGTTAAATGGTTAGGAATCTTTCCCATGACAAAAGGTGAAAGAGGGTGAGGTAATTTAATCGGGGGAGGGACGTGATGAGGAGGGGAACAAGTGGACAGAGAGAATTTCTCCCTCTCTCATAACACTAGACAAGGCAGTAGCCTAGCTATGGAGGGGTCAGCACAGTAAATATTGCAGGTGCCACAATGTGCCATGTAACCAGTCCCTCTCATTCACGACTGGAGCAACACACACCAACAGCGAGTGGCAGGGGCTGGTTTCACAGTGCACTGCAGCACCTGCAATACTTATCATGCCAGCCCTCCCCCTTAGCTACACTACTGACTTAGGGGCATCCCAGGAAGCTGAGGAGCAGGAGCAAGCTGAGGACAAACAAGGGAGCTGACCTCTTCACAGAGAGCTTAACACAAGTTGTGCTGGTGACCCTCGGTTTTAAGAGGGAATGAGAGACCGTCCTGGAGAGATCAGTGGCTATTTCCTATGACAGCTAAATAGGACTTCTGACAACTTTTGACAACTTCAAAAGTCAGCTGGCTCTCCCCTGCCAGCTGCTTATGGCCCTGCTGGTGAGCTGCAGGAAGATGTCTGGAAATCTTTGGAAACAAGTTGCTTCATTAGTTGATCTTAGGCCAGTTCCGACAGGACCTTTTTTCATTCTCCCAAATTCTTTGTCACATTGGAGAGGATGCTGAAGCCCAACTCTTGGTCCATGCACATGTGCTCTCATGTAGCTACCATGTAGCTCATGTAACTCATGTAAAACAACAGTAATAGAGGCGCAGCAGAAGTGTATACGGCAAAGAAAGAAGGGCTCCACTAAGTCCAGGAGGGTGCCCGCATGGATAACCAGCCAAGTTAGAGAGGCCATAAAGCGCAAGGAAGCTTCCTTCCGTAAATGGAAGTCTTGCCCCAATGAGGAGAATAAAAAGGAACATAAACTTTGGCAAAAGAAATGTAAGAAGGTGATACGGGAGGCCAAGCGAGACTATGAGGAATGCATGGCCAGCAACATTAGGGGAATAATAAAAGCTTCTTCAAATATGTTAGAAGCAGGAAACCCGCCAGAGAAGCGGTTGGCCCTCTGGATGGTGAGGGAGGGAAAGGGGAGATAAAAGGAGACTTAGAGATGGCAGAGAAATTAAATGAGTTCTTTGCATCTGTCTTCACGGCAGAAGACCTCGGGCAGATACCGCTGCCCGAACGGCCCCTCCTGACCGAGGAGTTAAGTCAGATAGAGGCTAAAAGAGAAGATGTTTCAGACCTCATTGATAAATTAAAGATCAATAAGTCACCGGGCCCTGATGGCATCCACCCTAGAGTTATTAAGGAATTGAAGAATGAAGTTGCAGATCTCTTGACTAAGGTATGCAACTTGTCCCTCAAAACGGCCACGGTTCCAGAAGATTGGAGGATAGCAAATGTCACGCCTATTTTTAAAAAGGGAAAGAGGGGAAACCCGGGAAACTATAGGCTGGTCAGCCTAACATCCATTCCGGGTAAGATGGTGGAATGCCTCTTCAAAGATAGGATCTCAAAACACATAGATGAATAGGCCTTGCTGAGAGAGTCAGCATGGCTTCTGTAAGGGTAAGTCTTGCCTCACGAACCTTATAGAATTCTTTGAAAAGGTCAACAGGCATGTGGATGTGGGAGAACCCGTGGACATTATATATCTGGACTTTCAGAAGGCATTTGACATGGTCCCTCACCAAAGGCTACTGAAAAACTCCACAGTCAGGGAATTAGAGGGCAGGTCCTCTCATGGATTGGGAACTGGTTGGAGGCCAGGAAGCAGAGAGTGGGTGTCAATGGGCAATTTTCACAATGGAGAGAGGTGAAAAGCGGTGTGCCCCAAGGATCTGTCCTGGGACCGGTGCTTTTCAACCTCTTCATAAATGACCTGGAGACAGGGTTGAGCAGTGAAGTGGCTAAGTTTGCAGAATTTACCAAACTTTTCCGAGTGGTGAAGACCAGAAGTGATTGTGACGGGCTCCAGAAGGATCTTTCCAGACTGGCAGAATGGGCAGCAAAATGGCAGATGCGCTTCAATGTCAGTAAGTGTAAAGTCATGCACATTGGGGCAAAAAATCAAAACTTCACATATAGGCTGATGGGTTCTGAGCTGTCTGTGACAGATCAGGAGAGAGATCTTGGGGTGGTGGTGGACAGGTCGATGAAAGTGTCGACCCAATGTGCGGCGGCAGTGAAGAAGGCCAATTCTATGCTTGGGATCATTAGGAAGGGTATTGAGAACAAAACGGCTAGTATTATAATGCCGTTGTATAAATCTATGGTAAGGCCATACCTGGAGTATTGTGTCCAGCTCTGGTCGCCACATCACAAAAATGATATAGTGGAAATGGAAAAGGTGCAAAAGAGAGCGACTAAGATGATTACGGGGCTGGGGCACCTTCCTTATGAGGAAAGGCTACGGCGTTTGGGCCTCTTCAGCCTAGAAAAGAGACGCCTGAGGGGGGACATGATTGAGACATACAAAATTATGCAGGGGATGGACAGAGTGGATAGAGAGATGCTCTTTACACTCTCACATAACACCAGAACCAGGGGACATTCACTAAAATTGAGTGTTGGGAGGGTTAGGACAGACAAAAGAAAATATTTCTTGACTCAGCGTGTGGTCGGTCTGTGGAACTCCTTGCCACAGGATGTGGTGACAGCATCTGGCCTGGATGCCTTTAAAAGGGGATTGGACAAGTTTCTGGAGGAAAAATCCATGACAGGTTACAAGCCTTGATGTGTATGTGCAACTTCCTGATTTTAGAAATGGGCTATGTCAGATGCAAGGAAGGGCACCAGGATGCAGGTCTCTTGTTATCAGGTGTGCTCCCTGGGGCATTTGGTGGGCTGCTGTGAGATACAGGAAGCTGGACTAGATGGGCCTATGGCCTGATCCTGCGGGGCTCTTCTTATGCTCTTATGTTCACAGGGTGCAGCAGAGCTTGTGGCAGGGCCACTGCACCCAGCGGGCAGCCTTTAGTTAGGATTGGGCCCTTAGCTTCCTTTCTCCGAGGATTTCAGACATTGAGCACTGCCTGATGAGAACAGGCCAAGAATCCAGGCATACACTGACCTGTGTATCTCGTGCAGAATTTTTCGCTCGTGGTACAGTTGGTGAGAGTTTGGCAACCGCTGTATTTTGTAGAATTGCAGAGGTAACATCTCAAGGAGTGACCTACAGAGAGGAAGAACCTTTTTGTTTGCTTTCCTTTCTTTCTTTTTTTCTCTTTCTATACTGATAGAAGCATTGGCTTCCAGTGTGTTTTCAGGCTCAGTTCAAGGTGCTAGTTATACTGGGTACCTGAAGGGCTATCTCCTCGCACATCAGCCCACCTGCATGCTGCAGACATCACTGGAGGGCTCCCTTCGTGTCCCACCATCATTCGAGATGCAGCTGATGGGTACATAAAGCAGGATCCTTCCAGCAGCAGCCCTCCCACTGTGGAACTGCCTCCCCCCTTGCAGAGTAGGCTGGCCACTGGGCTGCCGGCTTGGAAGCAGGCAGTTTAATCTGTTTCACGTGGCTTTCTCTGGAGTTTCCTGGGTTTCAGTGCCTCCAGCCGTTTGAGTCTTTGGGACTCTGCTTGTCTGCTTTGCTTCTGATTATTTAAATTCTTGGTTGGTTTAATTGTTACTTTAATGTTATGGATTGATTGTTTCATACAGCCGGCCGAATAGCTTTCATGGAGCCTGCTGAGGGCCGAAAGTGATGTCATCAAGCAGGAACTGATGTCATTAAGCAGGACATGACCAGGAAAAAAGCACTTTTTTTCTTACTTAGGAAATCATCAGCTGCAAATGATAGAAAATATGTAAATCTTGACCATGTTTTCAAGATACAGGAGAGCCCAAGTATCACGCTGGCTGCCCTCTTAGCAAGTGCACCTCAGCAGGGATGTGTGGTGGCTGGGAGGCAAGTGAGGTAGAGCCTCCCCGCCAGAGTCCTTCGGAAAGCACTGCTACCATGTGAGGCGCTCAAGTAAATCTTGACCATATTTTGAGCACTTCACACAGCAGTGGCACTTTTTGAAAGACTCCGGGAGAAGGTTCTGCCTCACCTGCCTCCCCAGCCACCAAATATCCCTGCACCTCAGCACAGCTCAGCAGCTGATGGTGGTGCTGGGAGCGCCTAAGGACCAGATAAAGAGCTTCCGAAGGTCACATCCAGCCCCCAGGCCTTAGGTTTGACACCCCTGGTCTAGATAGTTTCTTCACTGAGACCAAAAGAGAGCTGAGAAAGATTTCAAAATAAACAGTAGTTGCTATCCAAGGCCCAAATGAGGGGGCAGAGAGAAAAAAGAAGGAAGGAAGGGACATGAGAAGCCCACAGATCCAACCCCAACATCCCATCACAGGATGGTGTGGGGTGTGGCTATGCAGATAAAGGGGTCTGTGCATTGTGCATTGGTTCCCAATGGCTCAAGTCACCAGAGGCAGGAAGCAGGTCTAACTCCTTCTCCAATGGTGGTCTTACTGGTATCCCTTTCCTTTCTCCCCATGTTTGGTATTTACCTCTGCCACTGCTGCGCTGTTGCTCACCCCAACACCAACTGGCCCAGCCCTCAGAAATCCCACCGGAGTGCATCCAGAAATGATGGTGGTTTCTCAGTAAATGGATAGAGAAGAGATTATTTTAAAGGCGGCTCTCATCTCTGTGCCTGATCAACAAGCCAAGAGTAACTCAAGGAAATAAACTCTTGCCCTAGACTTTGACAAGGCAGGCTTTGGGCTCTTGCCTTCTACAGGTGTGCAAGGAATACGACGCCAGTTTTGACAGAAAGCGGCATCTACACTTTACGAGGAAATTATCTCAATAGATGTGCTGAGAGTAGGGAAGTGGTTGTTTTGCTGTGGGCTTTTGCTCTGCCCATTAGCAATACACTTGAAAAGAAAAGGAGTGCCTCACTGGCTTGCGGATTTAAACCTGTTTTCTAATCGGGTGGAGGCGGGGGATTTTCCAGCCATGATGACTGCTAGAATGGCTTTGCAGACAACCACGGCGGCAAAAAACCAAGAGGTAAATGCTGATGTGCAAATGCTGACGTTTTTATTGTGGCACCAGCCAATAAAAAGCAGACACTGGGCATATTACCAGATTCCAGATGTCTTCCCCCATCTAGCCCTGCCCAGGAGCCTCTAGGTGGGAGCTCATGACAGCATCATCCTCTGGAGCCCAGAGGCCTCTGGATGGCAGGAACAGTGAGGATCAGACCCACCCCTTAGCCTCAAAGTCCCATCTCAAGGGGGCAGGGACACCAGCCGCAGCTGCAAAATATCTCTAGACATTAATTTATGCTAGCGTCAAGAGGTCTGGGAGGGTGGGGGAAAACTCCAGAATCCAGCAAGCCCCCACACACACACCCTGTAGTTTTCTATCTGGAGGGCCAGCTTAAGCCATGGAATTTCCTCAGTAGAGCTCTCTTTCCTTATTCCTGCTACAAAGTTCTGTTGTACTTGCCTGCAGACAGGAACACTCTATACTGCAGTGGTTCCCAAACTGTGGGTTGGGACCCACTGGTGGGTTGTGACTTGATTTTTGGTGGGTCAGCAAAGGGTGAGGGACAGATCAGATAACTAATTGCCTCAAGCCCAGAGGCTATTCAAAAATCAGATACTGTAGCTGCTAATTATCCTGCAAGCTTGTGTAAATGTAGGGAGATATATGTTTGGGTCTTTTTTTCCTGTTATTATTACTCAAATAAATAAATAAATAAATACTCTTTATAGATCTTTTTTAAAAAATCTGGTAAATCTAGGTGGGTCCCGACAGAGTGTCATTTTAAAAAGTGGGTCTAGATGCTAAAAAGTTTGGGAACTACTGCTCTACAGTTCTTATTTTGGTTCAGAAAGAAGTTGTGCATTTGTAACTGGGTCTTTTAATTTTCTCTTCTCTCAAAAGCAGCCTCTCCACCCACTCCACACTGGATTGTCAGGTCTTTCTCCTCTGAGGACGTGACTGCAGCCCTTTAGTGCAGGAGGATGTTGGGCACATGACGTTCCACCGTCCTTCCCACCTTCTGGCCCTCTCTCACCCCCTCCTCCAACAGCACATGGCCACGATGCCAAAGACTCACCTCTCTCAGCCCAGAGAACGGCAGCCAGCAACAGCACAAGGAGGGCCTTCATATTTCTGGATTCCGCTCAGGATCTCAGGAGGGAGCGGCCTGTCTCCAGAGCTGCCTGTGTTCCTTTGGTACAGAAAGTCATTGCATCAATACGGTATTTAAAAGTTAAGAAATCAGAGCCCCTGCACGCGCATCATGTGCAAATGGTCAGAATGGGAAAGGAGACGGGTAATGATCTGCTGAAGACCCTGAAAGGGCCACTGACTTGCTTTCTGATCTGTACTGTATTTTTATTACTCAATGAAGTTTAGTATGTAAGACAGTGTTTCTCAAGCTGTGGATCAGGACTCACTAGGAGGGTCGCGAGCCAATTTCAGGTGGGTCCCCATTCATTTCAATATTTTATTTTTAATATATTAGACTTGATACTGTCAAGGTATGTGATTGCATTTGGGGAAATGTTACAGACCTGTACTTTTAACAGGCTACTATGTGCTTTTAACAATGGTAGTAAAGGAAACTGACTCCTGGGTAAGTGTGGGTAGGATCGCAGCCGAGGATTGTTAAAAACTGTCCTGCTTGACGATGTCACTTCCGGTCATGACATCACTTCCGGTGGGTCCTGACAGATTCTCATTCTAAAAAATGGGTCCTGGTGCTAAATGTGTGAGAACCACTGACGCAAGAAGTTGAGGTGCTTTTCTGTGTTACTGACGGGTTGTTGCTTTCTTATTTGGGGGGAAGAGGAAAGAAGCCACATTCTATCTGGGGCTGCGATCAGATTTGGTGCAGCGGCATATCAACTGGATTCAAGGTGGATTGTGCCCCTGGTCACCTGAATCCGCTGCCCACTGCCACCTCTCTGTGTGGTGTCATGCGTGAGGGCAGGCAGGTGGGCAGGCAAACAAATGAGCAGGCTTGCCCCCCATTCTCTCTGAAGCCTCCCTGCTCTGTGCCTCTTCTGTATGAAATGAATGGGTGCAAGGAATGCTGGGAACTCAGCACCCTCTACTTCTCTCCCCCTTGCATGCAGCACCCCCTTGCATGCAGAAGAGGTGTAGTGCAGGGTGACCAGGGCATGGTGTGGCCTTTGCAGTAAAGAGGAGGGAGTGGGCTCCAAATTGCCAGTCCCTTCCTACTTGGTGCTTTGTGAGCACCCAGTAGGTGGGGCGCTTTCCTTGCATGAGTTCTCCATAGAGGAGATCCTTTGGGATCCGGTCATCATCCATTCTCACGACATGACCGAGCCAATGCAGGCGTCTCTGTTTCAGCAGTGCATACATGTGGAAAGCGCCCTAAAGGTAGACCACAGCTGCGATACAAGGACATCTGCAAGAGGGATCTGAAGGCCTTAGGAGTGGACCTCAACAAGTGGGAAACCCTGGCCTCTGAGCGGCCCGCTTGGAGGCAGGCTGTGCAGCATGGCCTTTCCTAGTTTGAAGAGACACTTGGCCAACAGTCTGAGGCAAAGAGGCAAAGAAGGAAAGCCCATAGCCAGGGAGACAGACCAGGGACAGACTGCACTTGCTCCCAATGTGGAAGGGATTGTCACTCCCGGATTGGCCTTTTCAGCCACACTAGACGCTCTGCCAGAACCACCTTTCAGAGCACGATACCAGAGTCTTTTGAGACTGAAGGTTTGCCAACAGTAGGTGGGGGGAGAAAACTGATCTGGAGCTATGGCAGCCGCTTGCTTTTTGCTTTTTTCCCCTTTAGCTGCCACTTCCAGCACATTGGAAGAGGACTGGAGCACCAAGTGGAGCAGCAGGCTGGAGGGAGCGGCAGGCTGCAGGCAGATGGACCGGGGGGAGGGGGGGTCTCCGTTCGCCACCCCTCCAAGGGTGCTGCTCCACATCCCCATTTCAAGTGGCCTGATAGTTGAGCCACCCGTGCTTGGTGCAGTGCCCTGTTCTTAGTGGATGGCCTGAAGCTTCAGAGTGCTGCTGAAACCCACTTTGCCCCTGGACATCCAGGTGACGGCCCCGCTGCATTTGACCAGCCCCAGCTGTTGTGTCTGCTGAATGAATTTCTGTCTCAAGCAGCCCATGCCTTACTACTTCTCTGTCAAATTGCTGCTCTATATTTCTCTACATTGCTTGCTACTGAAGATCGTATGAACACAAGTGTCACTGCAAAGGTATTGTCAGGGGTCACTGGTCCTGCCACACCGCTGTCGCTCCAGCTGTAGCGGTTGTCAGGTTGTTTGCAAATACAATGCAAAGTGATGCACTCAGGGGGGGGCGGTTGACACCACTAGTGGCCAAAATTATGAAAATCTTGGTATTTTCAAATAATACCATCATGTTACGTATCATTCAATGGGCAATTTATTGCAGAACGCAATGAAACAAACCATGTTGAAATATCTGTATTCTATCAAAAGTTATGGCCAAATAACCAGAAAAGGAAGATACAACTGCCTTAGGTAACAAAAAGTGGATTTTCTTAACTCAAAACTGACCACTGAGCCTGACTATTCTGAGAGCCAATGAGGTGTTATGACACAGCAAGAAACCAATAAGGTGTTAGTATGAAACAGCTCTCATTTCCATGAATCAAAGCTAATACTAAAACTCTTATTCAGTTGTTTGAGTGACATCAAGTTGGCCATCGGTTTTTGGTTGGTTACTGATTTGTTGGATGACCTGTACTGTTATATATTAAAATAAGTAAGCAAATAAAGTCAATGGGGTTTACACGAACCCTATTAATGCCTCTGCATTTAGGTTGTGTGTATGGTATTGTAATTTATTCTGTATGGTCTGGTATGGGAAAAGGTCCATCATGGTAGTGGGAAAAAGAGCTCTCACACTGACTGATGCAAACCCTACCACCAGCCTCAGATGCCAACATCAGTGGATGCCAGTCAGTGTGCCAGATGAACTGTTGTCCCAAAGCCCCTCTGCACAAAATGGACAGTAAACACACTATGGGCCGTTGAGCCTGAGCCTTTCATGCCAGCTTAACACCAGTGCACACTGTCGCAAATGTGCCATAAGGCACGTTTGCAAGCCCTTACCACGGGCCCAGCACTGGGGGCATGAATGAGCTTTTCCCACAGCTCTGCCAACAACCCTGAGGCTTTCCATAAGGGAAACAAAGGGGGAGGAAGAGGGGAGGAAAGGGAGCCCAGCCCTCAGACAACCTGGAAGGGGATGAGATAAATTCATGGAAGAGGAAGAAAAGCATCCTCAGTTGTGGTGATTTTGTGGAGCCTCCATCTTCAGGAGCAGTCTGCCTATAAGAACAAACCCAGGGCCCATCTGGTCCAGCTTCCTGTATTTCACAGCAGCCCACCAGATGACTCCGAGAGCACCCAAGACCACAAGATACTTGCATCTTGCTGACACTGCTCCTGCATCTATTGACCCTCACACCTCCCAAAGAAAACCCCAGGGTTTAATGTGGGCCACTTTATTAAGCACAAGCGACCAATTTTTAATGCATGAAACCTACTGAGCACACCTTCCCTCCCTCGCCAGTCTGGGGTAGGTGAAAAAACTGCCATCCACAGCCAATCCCAATATGATTGCCAGGGAGATCTTCAGAAGGCATCGGTTTTGCCTGCCTGTGGGCTTCTTGGGAACACCTAGTTGGATTCCACGATAAAGGGAACACTGTGGGAACTGGCCTTTTGCTCAGGTCAGCAAGGCTGCTCTTATATTCTCACCACCTGAACAACATGGCGTAACCAGCAGACATTTGAGCTCCTCCTAGTGGTCATAATCTCACACTGCTACTCTTCATATATTCACCTGTGGAGTTCTGCATTTCTTTAGGCAATAGCACATCTGAAACTCATAAGAACATAAGAACAGCCCCACTGGATCAGGCCATAGGCCCATAAGAACATAAGAACAGCCCCACTGGATCAGGCCATAGGCCCATCTAGTCCAGCTTCCTGTATCTCACAGCGGCCCACCAAATGCCCCAGGGAGCACACCAGATAACAAGAGACCTCATCCTGGTGCCCTCCCTTGCATCTGGCATTCTGACATAACCCATTTCTAAAATCAGGAGGTGAAAGTGAAAACCACTTTCAACTGGTTAGGGACCAGAGCATGAATGCAAGTCAAAAATGGGTGAATGTTAAAGCAGAGCCACATTTAACTTGCAAATTTATTTTGATTGGTGAAAAAAACAGAAATAAGTAAGAATATAACATACGTGAATGTGTACGAAACCTAAATAAAAGAAAAACAAACAGAAGCACGTCAGTGAACGCCGTGGAAGATTGGATGAAATGGGATGAAAGAGGAAAGCATGTGGACAAAATTTGAAATGTGGCTATAATTGAAAATGGCTGAAAGAGCAAAGCGATGAAGGTAAAGTGAAAGAAAGTCAAGGTTCTGCCATATGGAAAAATGAAAAAAGAACAGGACTCTGCCCTGCAGGTCTAAGAAGTGAAAAAGTGGGATGGAGAAAGGGAAAGCAGGGTGAATGGGAGGCAAATATACAATTGCTCCAGTGGAATGCACTTAGGCTTAGATCAAGCAGGGGATGGGAACAGAGGAACCCAGAGCTCCCTAGAAAAGGTGAGCTTTGAGGAGGAATTTGAGGGAAGGGAATAGGGACAACAGCACCAGGGACATATGGTGGGAGCTCCAGCCTAAGTTGCAACAGGGAGAAAGGAAGAAGCTGCAGCGCTGGAGGCGAAAGGGTCAATAGAATGGATTGCTAGGATAAAAGAGAGCCTAGGACACAGCCAGCTGGCCTGCAAGGTGTGGAATGGTGAGGCAACTGTCTTCTGCTAGCACCCTGCCCTCATCCGCAGCCTCCACCTCAGTGCCTCCTTTGCCCTCTGTCCCCTTGTACTGTCACTGCCATCACTCTGCCCAGAGGCACGCTGGTAGCAGTGGCCAGAGAACCAGGGCAGCCTGTTCCATGACCTCTTCCCGGTCGTGTGTCCATTTTCAAATGCCTCCACTGCCCTGCTAGCCAGCTGCGGCCATCACAGCAGTTCCACTGCTGGGTAGCGGGGAAGCCTCCCACCTCCTCTCAGAAACAGCGAGGCCTAGTCTCACTGCAGCAAAAATGGAGAACAGAAAGAGGAAGTGGGAGGAGCAGAGTGGGGGCCACCGGAGTTGGAGGAGCCACTGCTACACTCCTCTCTCCTGCTGCTCTACCTTTGTGAAAGGTAGAGTGAGAGGAATAGGGCAAGAGGAGGAAGTGGTAGGGAAGGGAGGCAAGTTAGTTACTGTTGTCTTAAACAGCTTCCACGCACTCTGGGAAGACTGGACCCTCTTTACCTTCCCTTTCAACTTCTTCCTAACTAGCCTCCTCATTTGAGGGAAGTCCGCCCTTCGGAAGTCAAGGGTTTTGTGTCAGATTTGTTCGGCACTCTTCCCCTGACACGCATGACTGGATCCTCATGGTGAAAGTAATTGCAGCACGGTCACTGTTCCCCAATGGCTCAGTAACATTGACCTCTCTAACCAGGTCCTGAGTGCCACACAATACTAAATCCTGTTGGCAGCCTTCAGTCTCGAAAGACTCTGGTATCGCGCTCTGAAAGGTGGTTCTGGAATAGCGTCTAGTGTGGCTGAAAAGGCCGATTCGGGAGTGACAATCCCTTCCACACTGGGAGCAAGTGCAGTCTGTCCCTGGTCTGTCTCCCTGGCTATGGGCCTTCCTTCTTTGCCTCTTAGCCTCAGACTGCTGGCCAAGTGTCTCTTCAAACTGGGAAAGGCCATGCTGCACAGCCTGCCTCCAAGCGGGCCGCTCAGAGGCCAGGGTTTCCCACCTGTTGAGGTCTACTCCTAAGGCCTCCAGATCCCTCTTGCAGATGTCCTTGTATCGCAGCTGTGGTCTACCATGTTTTCCAGACTCACAAAGAGAGTCTGGTCCAACAAGCTGACGGAATACTAAATCCAGAGTCGCCTAAATCCTAAATCCAGGGACAGTGATCCCCAGAGCTCCCCGCTTTGAAGCATCCCTGCAGTATCTGGGTGGCAGCTGCAGCAGGCCTCACCAGATGCAGGTCATGGCAGGCTTTACAGGTTTGCAAAGGACTCACGAACATGGAATCAAAATAAAACAGCAGCTCCCTCTAGCGTCCCCTTTGGAGTGTTCTTCCCTGGGCCACACTCTGTACGACTCATGGGACTGCCACAGAAAATCTGCTAAAGCCTGTTCAGCAGGGCTGCCATCCTCTCAAAATAAACAGGATGCCATTTTTATCTCATCTCTTAAGGAGCTTAAGGAGGCATCAGTGGTCCTCCCACCATCGTTGCAACCTCATTGCAGCCACACCTGGGGAGGCAGGTCACTGAAAAAGCAAAGGACTCAAGGACACCCAATGAGTTGCACAGCTGAGCATTAATTTGAATCCAGGTCTCCCAGTCAAAGTCTGACACTCCAAGCACCAAACCCCACCGGCTCCATTTCCTTTTAGAAGGGCTCCTGTATGAGGCGGGAATGCAGCAGACAGAATAGGCCGTTCGGTGAAGGGACCAATGCATCCTTGGACAACTATGTCCCAGTAAAAGGCATCCCAGTATTGGACATTTGCGTCCATTCTTTTTGCGTCCCGGACATTTGTGTCCCAATATATGTATATTTATATTAGATGTACTTTTTATTTTTACAGTGGAAAGGTAGGGTTAGGGCTAGGACTGGGATAAGAGGCTTAGGATATATAACATGGGATTTGTTGGCCAGTTCTAGTGTGATGCAAATAACTAGGATTTTAAAAAAAAAAAAGACGCAAATGTCCTGGGACACCAATGACCAGAACACATTCCATCAGGACACAATTGTCCAGGATACAAATACCCTAGTACTATTAGGCATTCCTGCACAACAAAGACACACACTGTAAATGCAATTATTAGAGGTACAAGAGCCCTGCTAGAATTTTTTTTAAATCCTGCCCTCTGATTTTCATCATAGTTTTACTTTTCATTTATTCCTGTCCATATCTTGCCCACTCGGGATATCTTAAGAAACTGCACATTACAATCTCTCTCTCTCTCTCTCTCTCTCTCTCTCTCTCTCTCACACACACACACACACACACACACACACACACCCTTCATACCATCAACCAATGAACTCATTGCCACATGCACTCAATGTCAAATGATTACAATAGCAGAAAATGCCAAGTGCAATATTCACTACCACTAGATTTAGGGTCCAATCCTATCCAACTTTCCAGTGCCGATGCAGCCACAATGCAGCCTTGAGGAAAGGGAACAAATGCTCCCTTACCTGGTGGAGGCCTCCATGATTTCAACCTCACTGCAGGATACAGCACATGCCCCATTGGCATGGCTGCACTGGTGCTGGAAAATTGGATAGCATTTGGCTCTTAGGGAAGTAGCAGTAAGAGATAGGCAATCCCACCACATTGGGCAAAAGCACATAACTGCTCACACACCATGCATTCTGGTGTTGGGCTGTCCTCGTCCTCTTCCCTAACAGAACTGTGCCCATTTGACCCCTCATCCACCTACCTGCTTTATTTATTTCCACCATCTCATCACTTCCCTTAACTGTGGTCTCCAAAGGCATCCCTTTAAAGCACACCACTCTTTTCAGCAGGCCTGACCTGCCAACTGCCACAGAATTCTGCAACTATTCTGGTGGAATCAGAACCGTAAAGGCACTTGGGGCCCAAAGGATTCCAGGAAGTGCACATTCAAATCACCTCTGAGCAATGAACAAGCAGTTTGTTGCCCCTGAATTTTCTTAAAGCCCCTAAAGAAAGGGGGCTCCGGAATCAGCCCTTAGTCTTTTGCTCACTATTCCTCATTTGAAGTTTAAAGCAGACTGTTGCATCTACTGCCGACAGGGGTGCAGGACAGTTGTAAAATTGACATCAGAACCTCTCTAATTCTGGCAATGGGTATTTTTTTAGACAAACAAGGCAGAAGCCAAACAAGGTAGCTACCAATTTTTTTTTGGGCCCAATTCAAAGAACTGGCATTAGCCTTAAAGCTCTCATGCATTGGGGGTTTGATGGCTTCTTCAGGGACAACTCTCTTCGTATGACTCTCTTACGATGCCAGTTGAACCTCTGCTCTGCATCCCGCCCCCCCCCCACCGTGTGATATGAGGCAGGCACACAGAATAGGGTCCTCTCAGCCATTGCTCCCAACCTCTGGAACATCTTTCCCCAGGGGAGATGTCTGGCCCACCTCACTCTCAGCCTTCCAGTGAGACTTGAAGACTACTTTGTTTCATAGGCCTTTCAGGGGAGATGCAGGGAGGCTGCTTCTGTGGCTTGGCAGTTCTACCAGCAGCCAGCCTAGCCCACCTGCAGTCCCCTCTGCCTCCTTCTTGCTGAAGGAAGGCACCTAGAACCTGGCCTTTGGTATCCACTGCTAGGAACCAGGCCCCTCATAACCAACCCCACCCCCCCCCCAATATTGTGAATCAAACCCTAAAAATAAAATTAGAGGGTGCTTCTGTAGACTGCCACATATGCTCAGTGGCATGCCATCAATAACTATGAGAGGGAATAAAATGCAAAGGGATAAAGGACAGAAATGTGTTTATTCAGTTTCAGGAAGCACAGAGAAAACATTTGTTGAACAATTCCCTCCACCTCACCCCAAAAGCCTTTCTATGTGCGATGTTAACAAGCAAAAAATTTGAGTTCGAATCAAGGGTTTCTCAAAAAGATCCCATCCCCTTATCCTAAAGACCCACTTCAGCACAACACTGGAATGACTTGGGGCCCAATCCTATCCAACTTTCCAGTACCAGTGCAGTCGCAGAGTAGCTCCGAGGTAGGGGAACAAATGTTCCCCTCCCCACCACAGGATGCCGTGCACACCCCACTGGGAAATTAGATAGGATTGGGCCCTTAAAGCCCTCTCAGGGGAATAGGAATGTATAAGACGGCTCTCCATTTGCTGCCATTTGCCTTTTCAAAGTCAAAGCCTGAATGGATCTCTGCAGCCACGAGAGGGCAGTGCTGTCAAACAAATCTTTTCCTCCACCCACCCCAACATGCACACCATAGTATAAGTTTTTCTCTCTTTGTAAATGCAATACAAAATGCAGAAGGCTGTGAGTTGTGAAGCCAATACACAAATTCAGCATACAGGGGTAGAAGCAATGCTGCTAAATGCTAACATTTCTGGCTTCTCTCCGGAGAAGACCAACCAGATTCCTGGCGTGTAAGACGGCTCATCGCAGCGTGGCTCCAAAGAGGCAGAAGAAGCTGGCCAGCATTCCCAGGGCCAAAAGCAGGTGGTTGGCCTTCATGCTGGTGGCACCACTGATGTTGCAAAAGGAAGAGGTGCAGCATTTCACAGATACGGCTGCAATGCCGATGTCGATCCCACTTGCTGGGCAAACAGGAGCACAGCCTTTGCTGATGGACTGCGAAGAGTAGGCACCTGGCAAGAAGGAAGGGGGACCACAATCAAGTTCCACCATACACAGAGCTTAAGGTCACTGGCTTCAAACAGAGCAAGCTGTAGGCCCAAGGGTGAGCTGTGAGTCACAAAGACCCTAGTTCAAATATCCATGCTCAGCCAAGAAATGGCAAAGCCCCTGAGACAAGCCAATGGCATAACTAGAGGGTGTACAAAGCACTGAGTTTTGCAGGCTCCTGAATACCATAGTCTTTCGAGACTGAAGGCTGCCAACTGGGAATGGCCCTCCCCCCCTCTCCTTCAGAGCCATTCTGGGCAATGGGAGCAAAATGGAGGTGAATGCTTCCACCCGCGAATTGCTCTGTTTTGCCTGCACCACCTGGAAGGGGTCGGAAGGGGAGGCGCTGCTTGCACGGCGCATTTAGGCACCTGCAAAACTTAGTGCTTTGCACCCCCTCTAGCTATGCCACAGAGACAAGCCACCACTCTCAGCCTATTCACCCAGAAGACTGATTGCAATAACCTTGTTGTGTGCAATGAAGCGCACGAGGCAGTGTGAATTCCCCGAAGCAGCACTGGAATGCCAAGGATGGCGCAGCCTATGTTGGTGCTACTCTCCTTCCTCCTGTTCATCCTTGCAGCTTCCTGCCTTTCGCCTCCAACTTAAGACTGGCAGCTGCTTCTTTTTTTCCTTCAGGTTCAGGATGCCTAAAGGGCTGCCAGCTCTTGCACTTCCTTGGAGAACTACTGGGGAGGCCCTCCTCTGTGGGGACAGGGCCTTCTTAGTCATGGTGCCCAAGCTCTGGACTCACTTCCCTGAGAGGTCCAGCTAGCCTCAACATTTTATAGGTGGGTAAAAACAGGCTCATTCAGGCAGTAATCTTCTTTAGATGGGCCTTCAGCCTGATTTAACTCTATGCCCCCAAAAGCCAGACTTTATATCTGATATACCAAAACAGCTTCCTATACAAGCTGGTGGCTAAGTCACATCCCCCACCCCTTTCCCGAGGCTGCTGAACTGCCCTTTCCAGAACCTCAGGGCCAACTCATGCAGCCACAGGTCCATGGTGATAGCTCAGAGTCCTTGCACACGTTGGCTCCCTGTCCATAGCTAGTCTGTTCAGGGCAGGTGGGGTCGCAAACAGGATTCCTTCTCCAGGGGATCTGTGCACGCCTTTCAGACCAAAGCCTCACCGGTTTACATTCAATGAGAAAAAGAAACAAAAAAACAGGAAAGTAATTTTGTGTCTTGGTTGCTGATTCATTTCCAGGGGAGGAGCAAGTTCAATTTCAACAGCTGCTGGCACTTCTTCCGTGCAGCAGAAAGGACTGGGGCGTAGACATGAGACAGCAGCTACCAAATGCTGGGGACGCAACAGGGGAGCTCCATCTCTTTCATCCTCTGCCCAGTGAACTGGCTGAATCAAGGCTGGTTCAAGACTCTACACCAACCGAGAGGGCATGCTAAATGCCACCCCCACCCCACCATCCAGTGATCCTTCTACTCCCGACTCCCTGGATTGGGAAAAGGAAGATGGTGGAAGAGGAAATGTGAAGGAGAGAAGAGTTGCAGGCCACAGCATCGCTCTTCCTTGTCCAGGAGTGAGTTAAGGAGAGGCAGTGGAGGTGAGTGGGCAGGTGGAGGCGGGCACCCCATTAATCTGTGGCCTGAAGCAGTGGGTTACCAAGGGCAAGGCAGGCAGTCTGCCCCGGGTGCAATCAATAAGGGGTTCCCGCATTGCACGCCTATCATTTTGAATATTGAGTAGACCTGGCCTCACCCAGGGGGTATCACCCAGGGGTGCCCCTTGCTTCAAATAGATAGTGGCCCTGGCGTCCATGGGGAGGGGGGTCTCAGTGCAGAGTCCAGATCTACCCATGGCTTTAAGCGGGCAGGGCAGTGGGAGCATATGCTCCCAGGTCTCAAGTATGCTCGGTACACCACTAGTCTGAGCGTGAGCAGTCCCTGGGCTTTCGTATGCTGCACTGAAGGGGTCTCCAGCCTCAGGCAGCAAAGCAACTCAGATGATTCAAAAGTAAAATCACCCACCTATTCCTCCACCAATGTAGGTTGTCACACAGTAGTTATCCTCACTCTCGCACGACTGCAGCCTCCAGCAACCCCAGTTGGATTCTACTCTGTCGCACCACCAGCACAGAAGGGAAGAAACTGCAAAATATGTTAAAATCCCCAGATCAGAGGCACAGAACTGACAGCCCAATCCTATGCCTATCTACTCAGAAGTAAGTCCCATTGGAGTCAATGGGGCTTACTCCCAGGAAAGTGTGGATAGGATTGGGCTGTGAGTGAGGTTACTCTTTCCAGGCTGAAATGGAGTTAACAAGCATCTTAGAAGTGCATCTAGCACATCTAAAAGGTATTAGAAACATCTTAAAATTGGCATCCTTCAATAAAGAACAGGTTGTTGGAGGCATGTAGGAAACCACACACGAGGAGACCCAACTAAAAGGCACTGAGCCCCACTGAGTTCAAGGCCGCTCAATCCCATGTAAGTATGTATAGAGTTGCAGCCTCAGGATGGTCTTATGAAACCCACCTTGTAAAGGAGAATCGGGGATGTCTTTGAACTTACATAAGTGGGGTAGGAGGAGGTGGGAGTTGTTGCTTCCCTCCTAGAGCAGCACAGAGTGTTTGGCAATTTGGCATTGAATCTAGGACACAGCTGAAAAAGACAGGAGAAAAATCTCTTCTCCTGGTACTAAGAGAATAGAGGCAAAAGGATTTTCTCATCCCACCCAGGACAGGAAGGTCTGCTTGCTGGCTTTGAAACTGGCCAGATTGTTTCCTGTGCAAACCACAACAATTTTCTGTGCAAACCACAGCAAGAGGGTGAAATGCTGGGGTTGTTATTGGGGTTTGCCTCCTCAGGATGAAAAGCATTCACAGCTCCCATATTTAGATTTTTCTTAAGCTAATCAGAAAAGCAAAACTGTGAAGGCCCCTTCTTAAGGATCAACCCCTGCTGACCCCAAGTGCAACAACACTGGACAACCTTACATGTACTGTCTCTTTAAGAACTAAAATCACAACACTCAAAACACTCAGGAACTGAGTCCACAGAGGAAACAGTGACAGCTTCATTCTCTCCAAGGCATTTTCTCATGACCCCACAAAACAAGATTCCTCAACACGATTTTCTAAATCTCCGTAGCTCAAAGGTAAAAACCTGCATCCTCTGCTTTGATGTGATCCCTAAAACAAACTCATAGTTTACTCCTTTCGTTCCACTCATTATCTTCAAACAAGGCTTATCTCTCCCGGAACATCTCCATTAGCTAAACAACCACCCTTCCAGCTTCTTTGCGCCTAAAATTCCGGGAACAAATAAAACTGTTTTTCCAGCAAGTGGATACAACTTGTCTTTTGTGGCAGAGAAACAGTTTTGGTGAGTAGAAACGTAAAGAGTTAAACAGGACAAAAGCCAAAGAGGATGGCGACTCCTTCTTTGATTACACAGGCCTATAAAATGGAGGGTCAGAAAGATTTCTCCCAAAATTTATGGTGGTTTGACATGAATTTGGGGTGCCAGTTCCAAAAATGGCATCCGTTTTGCCCTATCACGTCTAGTTTTGGAGATATAGTATAGCCTCATTAGTGAATGGTTCAAGCAGCTTTCTCATGAGGAAGCCATGGTGTAGGCTTCCTCATGAGGAAGCTGCTTGAACCATTCACTAAAGAGGCTATGCTGTGTCTCCAAAACTAGACCTGATAGGGCAAAACGGATGCCATTTTTGGAATCAGCACCCAATATACCCAGGAATTGGTGCAACGTTTAAGGAAGCAAAATGCGTGTTGGCCTGTGTTATCCCCAGCAGAGATGCCCCAGCTGGAAACACAGCCTGCAGCAGCTCTCTAGGGGTCCACACAAGGGTTCTTCCCAACCCCATCTGGAGATTCCCCCCTCCCCACATTTACATCCTGCCCATCCTCCAAGAAATTCAGGGCAGGAGATGAGCCCCTCCCACTCTTCTTGGTCTCACAACAGCCCTGTGAAGTAGTTTGGGCTGATGGATTGTGACTGGCCCAAAGTCACTCAGTAAACTTCACCATGGAGTGAGGATTTCAACCCAGACCTTCCTGGTCCAAGCCTAGCACTCTAACCCCTGCATCATACTGGCTCACAGAAGGGCCTGGGACCTTGGGGTCTGCAAAGCCTGTGCGCTACCACTGAGTTCCAGGGCACAAGGAAGCTGTGAATCAATGCAAAAGCAACCGGATCTGGCCCCAAATGTCCATTTCCTAACTATCCTGACTGCTGACACCTCCTGGAATCAGTACAAGTTGTCCGTCCCCCCTCCACTCAACACACTAAAAATGATTCTTCCTCTTCCTCCTCCTCCACCAACTGCACTATCACCGCTAAAGCATCCAGTGTGTGGGATGTGGCTGAGATTCAAGCAGTACAAAATGCTTCCTCAATAGTCCTCTTGCAGAAGGCCTGCAACCTTGGCCTGATCGGCCTCCAGTCCTGAACAGGATGTGCACATGATATTCAGAGCAGGGATGGGGCAGAGGGGCAGATGCCCCACACATCAGTGACAGGCTTCTTGTGAAAACAAGGACACACACACACACACCCTTCCTTCAGAGTGACAGCCTTGAATATTTGGTGGAAGCTCTCTATACCATCCGCTAAAGCCTTAGCCAGGAGGCAGACTTTGTCCTGGAGACAGGACTACACACCCTGCAATGCCACTGAAAGAAGCTCGTCTGACCTTTACTTTATTTCTTTACTCAGCGTGTGGTCGGTCTGTGGAACTCCTTGCCACAGGATGTGGTGCTGGTGTCTAGCCTAGACGCCTTTAAAAGGGTATTGGACAAGTTTCTGGAGGAAAAATCCATTATGGGGTACAAGCCATGATGTGTATGCGCAACCTCCTGATTTTAGAAATGGGTTATGTCAGAATGCCAGATGCAAGGGAGGGCACCAGGATGAGGTCTCTTGCTATCTGGTGTGCTCCCTGGGGCATTTGGTGGGCCGCTGTGAGATACAGGAAGCTGGACTAGATGGGCCTATGGACTGATCCAGTGGGGCTGTTCTTATGTTCTTAAACTACAATTCCCAGGAGGCCTTGCAGGTCTTCTTGTTGTCTGGTGTGCTCCCTGGGGCATTTGGTGGGCCGCTGTGAGATACAGGAAGCTGGACTAGATGGGCCTGTGGCCTGATCCAGTGGGGCTGTTCTTATGACCTGCTAAAGCCACAAAGTAGACTGATGTCTCATTCCCTGTAGCATAGCTAGGGCGGACGCAGCACTAAGTTTTGGAGGGTGCCTGTAAGCTGCTCCTCCCCCTCGCAGCCACTCATGGTGGAGCTTTGCCCTTGTCACCATGAATGGGTCCAACAGTGAGCGGGAGGGGCAGCTTACTAGGTGCGTTGAGGCACCCTCCAAAACTTAGTGCTGTGCCCCCTGCAGCTATGCTACTGTTCATTCCAACCACACTCTGTTTTGTTCTCTCCCTAAGCAACAGCAGTCCTCCCAGAAGAAGAAGAGCCGCTGGGGTGGGGGCATTTTGAGTGGGGCACACAGCACTTCTAGGAGGAAAGGGTTCAGCGGCCCCTCCCCTCTCCGGGTCCTAGTCTCCCCAGCAGCTTTTCTTTTAAAAACACTGTAATGCATCATTCCAGTCCAAGTTTCCAAGGCAGCGATGATGTTCTTGGGACATGACTGCTGAGAAGCAGCACATACCCTTCCCCCCTTCTGCCTGTGCTATGCCGAGAACATGTTTCAACAATTAAAACATAAATGGGCGTGTGTGTTACCAGGCTGTGACGCCTGCTTCTCTACAAGCAAAACTTCAGATTTATTTTCCCTACTGTTTTTAAAGATAGGGCACTCTTGGGCAGGGTTTTCCAAACAATGGTTTGGGGAACCTTGAGATTTCCCACATGCTTATTCTTAAGGAGGAACAATGGCAGACAAAGGCCCCAAAGTCAGCCAAACCATCAGCCCCTCCCTCTCTTCTCCTGCCAAATGCAGCCACAAGGAAGTGTGTGTCCAGGGCTGGGTTGGCCACAAAAGCCCCAGCATGGAAAATGTTCCATTCAAATTAATTGGTAGGATAATAATTGCTAGTAATAAACAACACAATCAATGCCAGGCACAGGGGGCAGTTTCAAACTTGCAATCCAACTGTTTCCTGGTGACGACACCAAAGAAATAAGGACATCTCAAATGCACAGTTCTCTGGGTACACTCAGGTTGATACATTAAGTTCTCAGTGACTTCATTTTAAAGATATTAAAGACCTTATAAGAGGCACATGCTGGGGAATGATGATGTCTTAAAATATTTGCACGTATTCTAATAAACTCATGTCTGTGAATTTGCTACAACAGAACATTCACACCATGATAAATATGCTCAACTGATCTTTGGTCCTTCCAGAACAAATGTTTCCATTCAAATAACTTTGGATAGGGGAACAACTTTTTGAGATCTGAACAGAGTGCATGAAATTAAGAATGCAAACCTTTTCATGGTGTTCATAAGTCAAATACAGTTGACCTCCAGTATTTATTTATCTATCTATCACATTTTTATACCGCCCTTCCCCCAAAGAGCTCAGGGCGGTATAAATGGCTGCTCCCCTCCTTTTTTCCCTCACAACAACCCTGTGAGGTAGGTGAGGCTGAGAGAAAGTGACTGGCCCTCGGTCACCCAGGAAGCTTCATGGCTGAGGGGGGATTTGAACCTGGCTCTTCCAGGTCTGAGTCCACCTCCCAAACCACTACACCACCCTGACTTTCTGTGGGGTTCTGTTCTCCAAACCCCTGCAGATAAGGAAATTTGCAGATGTTCAAATCTGCGGTTTTCGGGGACCCTCTGAAACCTCCAGAGGAGAGGGGAGCTGTGCTTCCTTTGCTTCCTGACGCTCTTATGAGCCCCACAGAAGCCACACACATCCACCTGTGGCCTCTGAGGGTATCAGGATGGCTGATTAGATCGGAAAAAAATGCTACTTCCATTTTTTTCATAAAACCAGAAGTGACCTCAGAATGATTTACAAGAAATAAAAAAGTCACTTCCATTTTATGACAAAACAGAAGTAGCGTTTTTGCAGCCTAAAAAGCAATTCTGACACCTGCAGAAGCAGTGGGAGGTCGTGTGTTGCCTCTCCGGGGGCTCAGAACACCTTCCAAAAGCGAGAGGAGCTCAGCTCCCTTTGCAGCCAGAGGATCCAGGTCTGCCGGCCCACCGGAGGGGGGGGGGGTCTGTGGATAAGGAAATCTGCAGGTTCGAAATCTGTGCATAATGTGGGCGGACTTGCAAACCTACCAATTAGACCGCCACACAGATAGGGACATCAGAGTGTTTCCCCAAATTAAAACATTCCAGAAAAGGCAGACCACTGGACCTCACCCATGCTTTCCGGCACTGCATATGAACTTAGTGAGTACCGCAGAAGGCTGCCCTCTTTCCTACAATGGTTCTTAAGCAGAAAATGTGCCTTGAGGATAGAAAGGTTTTACAATTGTTGCTCTAGGACAGCCATCTCCCTGTTCAGACCAGCACTTACCATTCCTTTACACTGCTGCTTTGTTTTCCACTCGATCCGGGCAGAGGGATGCTCAGGGCAGTCGTGTCTATTGCCCAACATCCCAGCAGGCTTGCAGCAAGATGTCTGGGCAGACACAACTGCCCAGAGCATCCCCATGAATGATAAGCGCTCCTCACAAGCAGAGGTCTGGGCTGAATCAAACACTAGATTCGGCCCACCCTAGTGACAGCTGCTCTAGGGTGACTCCAGGCAAAGAAGGACAGAACTCATGTACTGTTGAAGGGGAGGTGTGAATTTTGGCAGCTGCAGCCTTTCCCATCGCTGTGTGACAAGCCAGATCTGCAAGGATCCCACACCCACTGAACTGTGCAACATGTGAGAATAGTTTAAGCATCCCTTGTACCTGCTCCCCTGATAAGCACTTTTCTGGCAGTTTCATCGCAGGTTCACATGAACTTTTTTCCAAATCATTCCTGCAAACAGGTGACATCCCACCAGCACAGGGGTGAGCCCACTTCTGGCCTGTGAAACCCACTGCATCTTTTTTTAACAGCCTCAAGTTCTACCACTCAGATCCTAAATGTTGGCTCAGAGGGCACAGCTGTCTGTTATACCCCCAGACCCTGACCTGGATACGCTGCATGACCTGGTTTACTTGTAGACCAGAGTTTCTAACACAAGCTCAGCAGATCCACCAGCAGAGTTGCTTGGAAGACTTGCTTAAAGGCAGCGAATGGCCCAATCCTATTTGGACACTGCAACAACACTGCATGGAAGCTGGCATGGCATTTAGGAACAGACAAAAGAAAATCTTGTGTAATTAATCTGTGAAACTCTTTGCCACAGGATGTGGTGATGGCACCAGGCCGAGATATCTTTGAAAGGAGATTGGACAGATTGACGGAGGAAAAGTTCATCAGGGGTTACAAGCCATAATGAGTACGTGCAACCTCCTGGTTTTAGAGGTAGGTTGTCTCTGAATGCCGGACGCAAGGGAGTGGCACCAGGATGTAGTTATTATGTGTGCTCCCGGAGGTATCTGGTAGGACATTTTGACATCCAGGAAGCTGGACTGGATGGGCCTTTGGCCTGATCCAGCAGGGCTCTTCTTGAGTTCTTATCCATCATATCCTAAGCCCATCCAAGCAACACCATGGGGACACATCTGTTGCCTGAAGGGGGGGTTAGGATATGGTGTACACGTTGTCACTCCTACATCACACCCCAAATTCCTCCAATGCACTACTTTGATCTTGCCTGATCTTGGAAGCTAAGCAGGGTCAGGCCTGGTTAGTCCTTGGATGGGAGACCGCTTGGGAATACCGGGTGCTGTAGGCTTATACCATAGTCTTTCGAGACTGAAGGTTGCCAACCACTACTTTTCCAACACTGTTCCAGTCAGCCAGCATCCATGGTGCACAGGGTTCTGCACTGGTGGGGCAGTCACTGTGCAGGCACGTGCTGGTGTATCTCATGGATGGGATCGGGCCCCAATTCTCCTGAAGGCTCAACCCAAAGAGGCAATTATTAGCACAGCCTCTGCTGATCTACTGCAAAACACCAGGAGGTGGCCTGGCAGCTCCCCTCTGACCCTCTCCCCCGTGCACGCCCACGGGTGGCAAGCGGGCCCCATGTGCCAGGGTTCAGCCAGGGGACCACCCACAGAAGGGTGCTTGCAGCCGGGGGTGGGCGGCGGGCTCACTGCTGCCTCCCTGCAGGCAGCCCCCCGCCCGGACTTGCTCCCCCAGATCACCGCCGGAGCGGCAACCCACGACCACCCAGAAGTCCCCCCCTTGTAGGGGGGCCTCGCTCCTCCTACGATGGCCATGCCATGCCACTGCCAGGCAAGAGGCTGCCTGCTGCCGAGAGCCAGGAAAGCCCGCGGGCCCCGCTCCCCGCCTCGCCATCCCCACGGGCACCCCACCCCTCGGGGCACGGACCGCTGCCGCCCGCCCGCCCGCACGGATGCCGCGCCGGCTCTGCGGCCGGCCCGCATCCCCGCCAAGGCCTCACCTCCTCCGGCGCCCAGGAGGGCGCCCAGCAGCAGCGGCAGCAGCCCCGCCGCCCGCATCCTCGCCGCGCTCCGCTCCGCTCCGCGCCTGGTCGTGCCCGCCTCCGCCGCGCCCCTCCGCGCCGCTCGCTTTCGTTTCCCCGGCCGGCTGGCTGAACGCCCGCCCCAGGCAGGGCTCCCCGCCAGCCAGCCAGCCAGCCAGCCCGCTGAGCGGAGCGCAGCCTGCGAGCCGGCCACACTTACCCGCGAGTAAGCCCCGTAGAACCTAATAGGACTTACTTCTGAGTAGACACGCCTAGGATTGCGTTCTCAGGCTGCGAGCCGGCCACACTTACCCGCGGGTAAGCCCCGTAGAACCTAATAGGACTTACTTCTGAGTAGACACGCCTAGGATTGCGTTCTCAGGCTGCGAGCCGGCCACACTTACCCGCGGGTAAGCCCCGTAGAACACAATGGGACTTACTTCTGAGTAGACACGCCTAGGATTGCGTTCTCAGGCTGTAATCCTATCCACATCTACCTGGGAATTATTCCCCATTGGCTACAGTGGGATTTACTTCTGAGTAGACCAGGGACGTGCGGTGGGTGGGGAGGCAGGTGAGGCAGTGCCTCCCCACCCACTGCACGCCCCTAGAGTAGGCATGCCTAGGATTGGGCATCAAGGCAGCGATTTTCAACCAGTGTGCTGCCTGCCAATGGTCCACAGGTTTGCTTCGGGAGTTTGGGGGAGGGTTGTTTATTGGTAGGGCCATTGGGGGATGTGAGTCCCCCCTCACCAGCCCTGCAGTGTACCTTGTCTGTTGTAAAAGTTGAAAATTGCTGCTCCAAGGCATCTGCCAGGTCAGAGCAGGGGTCAAAGCAGATTTCGTAGCCCCCTC
The DNA here is from genome assembly GCF_035046505.1 of Tiliqua scincoides. Classification (NCBI taxonomy): domain Eukaryota; kingdom Metazoa; phylum Chordata; class Lepidosauria; order Squamata; family Scincidae; genus Tiliqua; species Tiliqua scincoides. The sequence continues at coordinate 3,543,015 of NC_089824.1, read as the reverse complement.
TCACAAGGAAATCAAATGCTTCAGCAGCTCCCATAGCAGCAGCGCTTTTCAAAGGGCTCCAGTGGGGAGGCACTGCCTCACCTGCCTCCACACCCACCACAAGTCCCTGACATTGTCTAGGATTGGACTCAGAGGGCCCAGTCCTATCAAACTTCCCAGCGCTGGTGTAGCCATGCCAATAGGGTTTGTGCTGCAGCATAAGAACAGCCCCACTGGAGCAGGCCATAGGCCCATCTAGTCCAGCTTCCTGTATCTCACAGCGGCCCACCAAATGCCCCAGGGAGCACACCAGATAACAAGAGACCTGCAAGGCCTCCTGGGAATTGTAGTTTAAGAACATAAGAACAGCCCCACTGGATCAGGCCATAGGCCCATCTAGTCCAGCTTCCTGTATCTCACAGCGGCCCACCAAATGCCCCAGGGAGCACACCAGATAACAAGAGACCTCATCCTGGTGCCCTCCTTTGCATCTGGCATTCTGACATACCCCATTTCTAAAATCAGGAGGTTGTACATGCACATCATGGCTTGTAACCCGTAATGGATTTTTCCTCCAGAAACTTGTCCAATTCCCTTTTAAAGGCATCCAGGCCAGACACCATCACCACATCCTGGGGCAAGGAGTTCTACAGACCAACCACACGCTGAGTAAAGAAATATTTTCTTTTGTCTGTTCTAACTCTCCCAACACTCAATTTTAGTGGATGTCCCCGGTTCTGGTGTTGTGTGAGAGTGTAAAGAGCATCTCCCTATCCACTCTGTCCATCCCCTGCATAATTTTGTATGTCTCAATCATGTTCCCCCTCAGGCGTCTCTTTTCTAGGCTGAAGAGTCCCAAACGCCGTAGCCTTTCCTCATAAGGAAGGTGCCCCAGTCCAGGAATCATTTTAGTTGCTTTCTTTTGCACCTTTTCCATTTCCACTATGTCCTTTTTGAGATGTGGCGTCCGGAACTGGACACAATGCTCCAGGTGTGGCCTTACTATCAATTTGTACAACGGCATTATAATATTAGCTTTGTTCTCAATACCTTTTCTAATGATCCCAAGCATAGAATTGGCCTTCTTTACTGCCGCCGCACATTGAGTCGACACTTTCATCGACTTGTCCGCCACCACTCCAAGATCTCTCTCCTGATCTGTCACAGACAACTCAGAACCCATTAGCCTATATGTGAAGTTTTGATTTTTTGCCCCAATGTGCATGACTTTACACTTACTTACATTGCAACGCATCTGCGATTTTGCTGCCCATTCTCCCAGTTTGGAGAGATCCTTTGGGAGCTCCTCACAATCACTTCTGGTCTTCACCACTCAGTAAAGTTTGGTGTCGTCTGCAAACTTTGCCACTTCACTGCTCAACCCTGTCTCCAGGTCATTTATGAAGAGGTTGAAAAGCACCGGTCCCAGGACAGATCCTTGGGGCACACCGCTTTTCACCTCTCTCCATTGTGAAAATTGCCCATTGACACCCACTCTCTGTTTCCTGGTCTTCAACCAGTTCTCAATCCAGGAGAGGACCTGCCCTCTAATTCCCTAACTGTGGAGTTTTTTCATTAGCCTTTGGTGAGGGACCGTGTCGAACGCCTTCTGAAAGTCCAGATATATAATGTCCACGGGTTCTCCTGCATCCACATGCCTTCTGTGGCATCCACATGCCTCCACATCCATCCTGTGGTGGGAGGGTAGTTATGGAGGCCTCTACAAGGTAAGGAAACATTTGTTCCCTCATCTAGGGACTGCACTGCAACTGCACCGGGCTGGAATGTTGGATAGGATTGGACCCCAAGGCATCTGCTACCAGGGGTCAAAGCAGATTTTGTACCCCCCCTCTCCCCCATGAAGAAATTAAATTTAGCAAGTCAATAAATGATTGAAAAGTTTTCTGGTTAATTGGCCATACCTTTGGATAGAATATAGATATTCCACCAGGTTTTGTTTCATTGCATTCAGCATTAAATCGCCTTTCCAGTGATATATAACATGATGACATTAGTCTTATGTACCAAGGTTTTCACAATTTTGGCCATTAGTGTAAAGCTCAGCTTGTCCCTCCTAAAGCTTTTTGCCAGGTGCAATTGCTGCCCCTTGCACCCCCTTAGCTATGCTACTGGCGGAGGGTCTAGAGCGGATACCCCACAGGGAGCTTTCCTGTTCAGGGGCAGTGTGCCACTGCATCACTGTGGCCAGGAGCAGAGCCGCAGGGCAAAGCATGTTGCCATGGCTGGTGGGCTTCCACACAGCATCGGTTCTGCCGTGGAGGAAACAGCATGCTGCTTTGGATAGACCTGTGATCAGAGGATAGACCACAGAGGTAGATAGAGGTCAATTGACAGATAGAGGTCTATTCTAGAAGGGATGAGTGTTATCTCCACATGCAAGTATGTGAAGAGCCAGTGGGGGGTTGTGGCCAGCCCAGTTGTGTCAAAGGCCCATGAGGAGCCACGGCTCTCCACATACTTGCACATGTAGACAACATGTAGCCCTTCTGGCTACCCCAGCAGGGATCAGCTTTTTATCCAGCGCCCATGATTTGGGCTCTCCCTGCACCACCCTTTCAGCGGCACCACTTCTCCAAAGCTCTGAGAGGGAGCGACAGAAGGCAGCCTCAGAAGGCGAGGAATGCTATGAGGAAAGGGGCAGAACAAGAGGGGTGAGAGAGGGTGCTGGGAAACACCAATGATCAAGCTGGCTGCCCTTTCAGCAGCGCTGCTTCTGCCAAGGTTGAGCTGCAAAGTGATGTTGCAGCAGAAGGCCTCCTGCTGAAAGGGCAGCCCATGGCTGCCCCATGTCTTGACAATATAATCCACAATTGCATATTTTATCATCTGTCATTTGCATCTAACAAGTTCCTACTTGAGAACAAAGTGCTTATTTCTGACCATCATCTGTTTAATGACATCATTTCTTGCTTAATGATGTCACTTCCGGCCCTCAGCAGGTTCCATGAATGCTGTTCGGCCTGCCATATGAATTTGAACTGCTGGGACTTGGTGGACTGTTGCGCTCCGACCAGGAAGACCCAGATTCAAATCCCTTTCCACCACAACACTTACTGGCTGACCCTGGGCCAGTCACAGTCTCCACCTTCAGGGTTGTTGTGAGGTTACAGGGTGAGGGAACCAGACATGCAACTTTGAACTTCCTGGAGGTTAATACACTTTAGGAATGCAAGTGTGGGCATACCTGCCCTGGATTTTGCCTTTAACATTGATGGAAGATAGACATATCTAGAGACCTGAGCAGAAGCTGAAGAAGAGCCCAGCTCAGGAGACTTTCCCAGGAGATTCTGTCCAAAGTGCCTGTCCCTTGACTTGCAACTGTTGCAATGGGATGCAATGAGATTTGCCTCATACAATTTGGGTTTTAAGTACCAGACATCATTAGAAGGCAGTGTCGTGTAGTTTTAAGGGCTGAAGAAGGAAGGATCTGGGTTTTTTTTCGGTTTCATTTACTGCCGGAAAGCATCACTGCCAAGAAATTTCCTTACAAGGTTTATTTGCCTTGGCCATCAGCCATAACGAAACTAAGGATTGTACAAGACCGTTTAAAAAAAAACAACCATAAATGCAATATATAGAGATTTCCAAATTCACACCAAAAGGCTTCAAATAAATAATTTTCTCATGACTCCAGAACACAGTACGGGACCTCAGACACCAAACCTACAGTCCTTTGTATGGGTAGCTGAAAAATGATGTGGAAATTTCACAACTAGCCAAACATTTCCTACATGTAGCTCAGTCTCTGTGACTGTTTTGGGACTCCAACAGGTGTGCAATGAACCTCTTTCTCGTCCCAAAAAAGTCAAGTGAAGTCAACTCGTGCCTTGGAGTTTTGCAGCTTGCTGTAAGGAGCCTTTGGAGAAGGAGTCCAAGAGTGTTGCTTGCTCCACATGTACTTATGCCATGTTTGTCCTGCTCTTTCTCAGAGACTCAGACACAGATGGTCCCCTTCACTCCCCTTTATATTTGCACAACAACTTTGCAACTCTTCCCATGGACAGCACCAGGCCTGCATGAATCTCTCCTGAAACAGACCCAGTAACCCTTGCATTATTCTCTTCAGAGAAGTAAGGGGCACAAACCAGGGACTGCTTCCCTATTGTGAGCTTAAATGGAAGTTAAACCCAAGTATGACATGCCAGGAAGGTGGAGTCGCCAACTTCTTAATGGGTCTTCTGCTCCTGTGCCTTTTACAACAGCCTGGGATATGGAAAACTAGCAGTGAGCTTTTTACTACTGGGGAGGTGTAATGGAAGATCATCAAGGTGGATGACGTGGTGTTGACAGTGATCCCATGTTTTGACAGCTGGTTGACAGCTCTGGTTCCACAGCTGTAATCAATCAAGGCCAATGGAGACTCTGATGGACACCTGAGCTTCATTTGACCTTGTTGGGACTTTGAATGGTCATGGGCTAATGAGGTAGCTCACAGCTGAGCTGCATTTGGACAATGGGACATACAGGAATAAAAGGCAGCTTCAGAAGGAGCAAAGCCCAACGGTACCCCAGACCCAGACCTACAGGAGAAGGGGACTGCCATGACTCTGCTGGAAAGGATAGGGGGGACTCTGCTACAGAAGACTGGATTGGACTGGAAAGACTGGACTGTGCTTTGGGAGATTGGATTGGACTTGGATTGGAGGATTTGGACCTTTACCCACTGAGTTAAGTGGAGTTTGGGGGAGGGAAAGTCTCCAGACAAGAGGACTTGCATATGTGTTTGTAGCAATAAATTTTTGTTAATTGCTCAAACCGATAAGGAGTTGTGTTCGTTTCTTTGCACACCACAGCTGTTGTTTCTAGAGATAAAAGAGGGTGTTAGCCAAAAAGCGGGCATTGGGAGACAGAGTATAATTCGGACGGGACAGGAGGGTAAAAGTGTCTTCTTTTGAAAATCAGGCTGCTATAAGAAGCACATGAGTAGAACAAGTAAAAGAATAAAACACCCCTTAAAAGTATGCAACTAAGAAGCAGAAACATCCTTTTCCTGATGTTTATACAGAGGCATAAATCTAATGCAATATACATAAGAACAGCTCCACTGGATCAAGCCATAGGCCCATCTAATCCAGCTTCCTGTATCTCACAGTGGCCCACCAATTGCCCCCAAGGAGCACACAAGACAACAAGAGACTTGCATCCTGGTGCCCTCCTCTGTATCTGGCATTCTAACATAGCTCATTTCTAAAATGTCCTTATAGGATATTCTGCTGCTCCCACCGGGCACGGTTTGCTCCTGCTCAGGGTTAAAGTGGCACTAGTCCGCCATACAAGAGATGAACCCCATGACCACAGGCCCCTGTTAGCAAAACTATAGAACTATGTCTTCTATTTTGCTCTTAAGCAGCCATCTCATGAAATCAAGATCCTACGCTGCCTGGGATCAATCTGCTGAGGACATCCATTCTAGCTCTTTCACACTGGATTCAGGTGGGGGAGTGGAAGTGCTGAATTGGTGTCTGGGATCAGTAATGGACTTAATTCGGGCCAACACACTGAAGCTCAATGCAGATGAGCCAAATGGGTGTTTGTCAGCCAAGGAGGTGGTACTGAATCTGTTCTGGAAGGGGTTGCACTTCCCATAAGAACATAAGAAGAGCTCCACTAGATCAGGCCAAGGCCCCATCTAGTCCAGCTTCCTGTATCTCACAGTGGCCCACCAAATGCCTGAGGGAGCTCACAAGACAACAGACACAAGCTGCATCCTGGTGCCCTCCCCTGCAGCTGGCAATCGGAGGCAGCCTGCCTCTAAAACCAAGAGCTTACACATACCTACTATGACTTGGTAATGAAGTAATGAACTTTCCCTCTAGAAAGTTGTCCAATCCCCTCTTAAAGGCATCCAGGCAAGATGCTATCACTACATCCTGTGGCAAGGAGTTCCACAAGCTAATTACACACTGGGTAAAGAAATATTTTCTTTTGTCTGTCCTAACCCGCCCAACACTCAATTTTAGTGGATGTCCCCTGGTTCTGGTGTTATGTGAGAGTGTAAAGAGCATCTCCCTATCCATTCTGTCCATCTCTTGCATGATTCAGTATGTCTCAATCATGTCCCCCCTCAGGTGCCTCTTTTCTAGACTGAAGAGGCCCAAATGCCTTTCCTCATAGGGAAGGTGCCCCAGCCCAGTAATCATTTTGGTTGCTCTCTTTTGCACCTTTTCCATCTCCACTATATCCTTTTTGAGATGTGGTGACCAGAACTGGACACAATACTAGAGATGTGGCCTTACCATTGATTTGTACAACGGCATTGCAATATTAGGTGTCTTATTCTCAGTGCCTTTCCTCATTATCCCAAGCATGGAATTAGCCTTCTTCTCTGCTGCCGCGCATTGGGTCGACACTTTCATCGAGCTGTCTGCAAGCACCCCGAGATCTCTCTCCTGATCTGTCACAGACAGCTCAGAACCCTTTAGCCTGGGTTCCCACTAAAAGTTCTGGTACAGTTTTCAGAGTGCTCTTAGATCCAGCTTTGTTGCAGTCAGAGAAGTGGCACAGAGTGCCTTTGACCATGCTCAGATGGTGTGCCAGCTGGAATTCCTTTAGAAAGGAGAACATAACATAAGAAGAGCCTGGCTGGATCAGGCCAAGGGCACATCTAGTCCACTTCCTGTATCTCACAGTGGCTCACCGAGTGCTTCAGGGAGCACACAAGACAAAGAGAGACCTGCATTCTGCTGCCACTTCCTTGTTCCTGGCATTCTAAGGTAGCTTATTTCTAAAACCAGGGGATTGCACAAACCATCATGTTTTTTAACTTGTGATGGACTTTTCCTCCAGAAATCTGTCCAGTCTCTTTTGAAAGCCATCTAGGCCAGGATCCATCACCATATCCTGTGGCAGGGAGTTCCACAGAATCATTATATGCTGGGTAAAAAAGTATTTTCTTTTACCTCCCATCAATTTTTGTGGGTTCCCTGGTTCCAGTGTTGTGCAAGAAGGAAAAGAACTTCCCTCTATCTACCCTTTGCATAATTTTATATCTCTCAATCAGGAACATTCACTGTAAGAGCCCCAAACACTGTAGCCTTTCTTCATAATGGAGGTGTCCCAACCCAGTAATCATTTTAGTCACTCTCTTATGCTGCTTTTCCAGTTCCACAATATCCTTTTGAGATGCAGTGATAAGAACTGATCAGAATACTCCAGATGTGGCCATCAATATGTACAATAGCATTATCTTATTGGCTGTTTTATTCTTAATTCCTTTTTTAATGATCCTGTAACATGGAATTGGCCTTCACCACCACCACACACTGGTCGACACTTTCCTCAAGCTGTCCACCAGCACCCCAAGATCTCTCTCCTGATCCCACAGATAGCCTATAGCCTATATGTGAAATTTTGATTTTTTTTTTGCCCCAATGTGCATCACTTTACTTACTTTGAAGTGCATCTGCCACTTTGCTTCCAGTTTCCCCAGTTTGGACAGATCCTTCTGGAGCTCTTCACAATCAATTCTGGATTCTTGATTTGTGTTCTTAAAGCATCATTCATAATTTGAGCTCTGGAATTGGTCTGATTGGGGAGGACACAATTGTTTCTACCTCTGAATCCAAGCCATTCAGGGAAAGATGTTGCTGAGTGATTTTGCATGTGTGCCTGAATAAGTCTGCATGATGGGTCTCCAATAATATCTTAGCTTTATTCAATTCAGTGCTAACCTCTGGCTTTTGCTTGGTTTGACTGTTTCATACTGCTATACCCAAATGGGTATTCTTTGCATTTTGACCTGGACGGTAGCTAAATGAGAACAAACAAAAACTGGGAGGTAAGAGAAACAACCTGCTATTCCTCCGGTATCTTTCTGTTTGTAAGAGTCAAACTTTCTTCTGACTGCCTCCCCTGTTTTAAGCCAGAAAGGACTAGAATACCATTTGCTTATTGCAAAACCAACATCCCTGAAAATAAAGATAAATCTCTGAATCCACACAACCCAAAGAAATCAATTTTCAGTCAGCATTTTTAATTCCAGTTAAGAATCCTCAGTGAAAAATATACACTCCACATAAAGGGGGGGGGGTAGGATATGAAACAAGAAAAGTATCAATTGTCTGGATTTCTTGGGGTGATTTTTTCCCCCTTTGGATGGGGTTTGCATTCTTGACTTCATGGTGGCGCTAAAGAGAAATGGACATTCAGCCCAATGCTGCGCATATTTACTCACCAGTCTCACTGGGTTCAGCACTGCAGACTTAACAACCAGGGACGAGTGCAAAATTAATGTAAACAAGTTAGTTATTGTTTCATTCTTGCTGCAGCGCTTGCCTGTGTATCGCGCCCAGGTTTCTACAAGAACAGCAACTCTAGAAGACAGCACAGGGACCTTCCAAGCTAAACATCCCTTCCAGGAGTGAGAGCCCACATTTATTTATTTATTTATTTATTAGATTTGTATTCCACCTTTCTCCCCAAAGGGCACCCAAGGCGGCTGAAACATCAACTGTTTCTTCCAGTGTGCATTCTAGAAGAAGCCAGTGCACTCTATGTCTGGTCCCGGTTATCTCCCTGGTCAGCCCCCCTCCCCTCGTTCCAAGTGTTCTTGGGTAGACAGTTCCTTGTTAAAAAAGACGCTTGTGCCCATGTAGTCATCCTCCATTAAGACAAATACGATGTGTCATTCGAAATAGCAAGCCCTGAGGTGCTTACTCATGAGTAGGTGCACTGGCAGATTGGCAAAGTGGAGTGTTTACCCATTTGCAATTCCGTGATGAAGGGCTCCAGCATATTCTTTTGAGCAAGTGGTTGGTCCATTTGCTCATGAGTAGATCTGAGTTCTGGGAGGAGGGCTCAGCCTGCTCTACCAAGCAGCGGGCTGAAGCCCTCCCTGCTAGATTGGACAGACTACTCATGAGTAATTCCAGGTTGGCACTTTATATATACATGGCTGTCTGTGTTCAGAGCAGCATGGGAATATTCTGGGGGAAACAGGATAGGCTACCCCCCCTTGACTACTAAAGAACTCCAAGTTGGTAGATACTGGTTAGGTATTTGTACACGCAGCTTTGCACTAAACAGGGTTTGGGCTTCTCTTTGAAGGAGACATCCATCGTAAAGTCCCCATCACAGTTTGGTCTGAAAGATGTAGAATAAACTGGCCAAGACGCCCACTGCCAGCATCAGCGAGCTGCTTTTCACACTGATGGCTCCACTCGTGTTGCACAAGCTGGTATCACAGCACTTGACAGAGAAAGCCATGATGCCAAGATCTAGTCCTGCTTGGGGGCAGACTGCAGAGCACCCCTTGCTGATAGACTGTTTGTGGTTGTCACCTGGAAAATGAAGGAAAGCAAGACAGAAGGGTGAATTCCTGACATTTGCCCATTCGCTTTTCAGGAGTAGCTTGTTCAATCAGAGGTCGAGGTTATTGTGTCTCTTTGGATTGCCAACTGTTCTCCTTCAAACAACCTGAGCCACTCTTGTGCTCAGCTATAGCCTGCAGGTCAGATCTGGTTCAAAATCTTGAGGCATTGGGGGCAATGGAATGGAACCCCCCACCTTGCAACTTATTTCACACCAACACTGCTGCTTTTAAACATCAACAACATTATTTGCTGTTCGTGGCAGCCCCTGGGAGGCAACAGTTCTCCCCATAATTGCTTCTTGGAATAGTACTCTGTGGGCCTAATCCTATCCAATTTTCAATTGCCGGTGCAGCTGTGCCAATGGGGCATGCACTGCATCCCGTGGTGGGGACACCGTCTCGGAGGCCTCCTCGGTATGGGAACATTTGTTTCCTTACCACGGGGCTGCATTGTGGCTGCACCAGTGCTGGAAAGTCGGATAGAATTGGGCCCTGTGATGGCAGAGAACCACATGAAGGGGTGACAGTTGAATGCCCTGTATTGTCCACTGTTTTTGCCTTCTTCCTGTATTTTTGGACACTCTAAACTCTGTAGAAACTCCTGTGCAAGTTCAGAAGCCCAAGAGGTTGCCGGGACATCCTTTGCAAGCAGCTTCTGTGCTTTGACTGCTTGAAACTTCAACAAGTGCATGTTTTGTGGACTGGGGCCCTTCTCACTGTCTGGAACAGCTACCCTCCTTCAAGATCGGCAGGTGGCTGCCATTGGGAAGCCAAACCTGCCTGTCAAGGTAAAAGGGTGGGATGGAAAGGCAGGTGGGCTCCACTCCTCCAGTCAGGTAACTTATCAACAACTGACACAACATCCAAGCACACAGGACTTTGGGGTGGGGGGGGGTGTTCTGCCCAGTTCTCCCACTGACACCTAATTCTGGTACATGGAAGTACCCCCACTTGTTCTCCAGTGAATGCAGAGGACCAGGATTCCTTCCAATGTTGAGTTGCAAAAATATCTAGAAGTATCGCCAGGAGAAGTACAAGGAACAGAAGTGAAGCAAGAAAAAAATGACTGGCAGTGGGACCCCCATGAGGAGGAAAGAATCAAGCTGGACTTGGTCAGCAGGTAAAGGACCAGGAGAAGACATGTACAGTTACAGCAGTCAGATGTAATCTTCTGGGGGGGTGGAGGAGTTAAAAGGTTAGAGAAGGAAGATTGGGAAGAGGGTATGAGCAAGAGTCACAGAGTTAATAAAAAGGGAAGCCTTAGGATGTGGGGAAGAGGAGAGGAGTTAGATCTTGTACGTAAAGTAGTTGATTAAAGTATATGGGATAGCTGACATATATGGGGTGGGACATTACAAGAAATGGGCTTTAGAAATGGGCTGTGTCAGATGCAATGGAGGGCACCAGGATGCAGGTCTCTTGTTATCAGGTGTGCTCCCTGGGGCATTTGGTGGGCCGCTGTGAGATACAGGAAGCTGGACTAGATGGGCCTATGGCCTGATCCAGTGGGGCTGTTCTTATGTTCTTAACAAGAGAATATGAAGAAATTAAGGCTACAATCATATCCACACTTTCCTAGGAATAAGCCGTATTGACTATAATGGGGCTTACTTCTGAGTAGACATGCATAGAATTGAGCTCTGAGTGATTAAATGAATTGAATTAATCGCCAAATGAATATCTTAGGGTGAATATAGGTTTCTTTTTAAGTAATTTGATACTAAGTGTATTTTTTAGAAAAGTGTAATAAAAAATCTTTTAATGAAATATAAAAACACATATTTTAATTTGAGGCTTGACATGAAGAAGAAATAAGTGTTTATTTTTATATTTTACACATGTATTTGGAACTATATAAAATGAAATGTAGATACTAGATATGAAGATAGGTGTATTTGTATAGATATAGTGATTTTTCTCAAGGATGAATGTTGTTTTCTTAAGAATGTTTCTTTATAGGTCTTTTTTTCTAAAAAAAATATACAAACATTGAATTTTATGTTATATGGTAAATATTTGTAATAGGGAAAATTATAAAAAATAAAAGTATTTAGTCACTTCAAAATTGCTGTAATTTAAGGATGTACTTCTATATGTCTGATTGTTTTTGGGCGCAATCCTAACCAACTTTCTAGCACTGGCATAGCTGTGCCAGTGGGGCATATTCTGCATCCTGCAGTTGGGTGGCATTCATGGAGGCCTCCTCAAGGTAAAGCAATGTTTGTTCCCTTACTTTGGAGTTGCATTGCCCTTATGTCAGTGCTAAAAAGTTGATTAGGGTTGTGGCCTTTGTTTTGTTTTGTCTTAAATAAAAACAAAAAATTCTTTTAGTATCCTCATAGCTCCATCAGCTGGGTGTTAAGAGTTACTGCATCCATTTGAAGAAACACTTTCTTTGTGCTTTACAGACAAATTCAGTCATTTTCCCTCATTCTGCTTCTACTTTTCTGTCCCTCTTCCTTTCCCTCAATTTGTTTATTTCCCATTTCTTTTGAACTTTTAATGAACTAGCTCCAATTTGACTCTTTGCCTATCTACTCCATGTTCACCATTAATATGGTGGATTGTCACATCTCTTTGCCCGGCAGGTGTTTCTGTGGGCCTGACTTCTAATAAGAACCTCTGCAGTTCAGTGCTCACCTGGGAGGGGGGGGGTTTACCCAGATGGCCCCCCTCTGCCTGGTCTCTGCAGCCTGAGATAGCAGCAGCAGATACAAACTGCCAAGGTTCTTGCTAGGTCCAAGAGGACAAACCTGCAAGTTGTTTAGCTGATCACTCATGTCAGGATAACACAAGAGAACAGTATCACCTGGTCTGGAGAGGTTGACTTTCAATCTTCAAATGGATGTATGAACATGTTAGATGGAGAGTGTGAGGAGATATAATGGCACAACTTGTCTATGTGGGGGGGGGGGGGAGAAAGAGATTAAAACACAGAATTGGTGAGCAAGAGGGGTTAGCAAAATTCTCCTTTCGCCTGCATTTTTCTCCTAAAACCCTTTCACCCAGCTACTTTTCTCCTTCAGGAATGACTTCTTGTCACAGAGCTCCACTGGAAGAAAAATAACTGGAAGAAATTTGGGGGAGAAAAGCTCAAACAGCCCCTCTCTCTTCTGCATGTTCAGGGTCTGCTTTGAATATCCCTTCAACACACTCACATACACACACACTCCTTCAGAGGGAACAAATTCTAGATCTGCCACCGTCTCATCTAGTAGTGTGGCTCTTGGGGGCAGGAGCTCGTTCTCAGATTTTCATCCCTGGAGCTCAAGGCAGCAGAGATGGAGTGATCCCATTTTATTCCCACAACAACCCTGCAAAGTAGATGAAAGACAGCAAGTGTCCCAAGGCACACAATGACCTCTAAGTGGCTGAATGAAGCTGTGAGCCCAGTTATCTGGTCCAAATGAGGGGGCGCTTGGGTGGCTTTTTTGTAACAAACTCCAAAACAATACAAACATTGTGTCCCAAGCAAAGTCAGCTCAAAGACTTTCTTGAAACAAATGTATTGGTCTTGAAGGTGCCACATCTCCCATTGTTTTTGCTGGAGTATTAGCAATCCCCATCTTTTGAAGGCACTGCGCGAGGCAGCCAAGAGGTTGCCTGCCTGCCTGGCAAAGGAGATTCTAGATGATTCACCAGCTATGGGCGTAAGAAATCTTGGGCAATTATCTCAGTACACTGCTCGGATTACAAATGGTACTTGTGTGGGTTAATTCCCTCTCTCTTTCACCACCACCACCACCACCACTTTTACAGGTAACACCGCAGAACGGGCGGTCAGGGGTGTCAAACATAAGACCCATGGGCTGGATGTGGCTACTGGAAGCCCCTGGGCTCTCCCAGCGCCACCATCAGCTGCTCTCAGCTACTAAGCTGTGCTGAGGAGTCACTGCCAAAAGGGAAGCCCACATGATAATTCTGCTCTCCTATATCTTGAAAATATGGTCAAGATTTGCTTATTTTCTCTTCTGCCACCTGCAGCTAGAACAGTTCCTTCGTGAGATAAAAGTGCTTATTTCTGATCATGACCTGCTTAATGACATCACTTCTGGCCACCAGCAGGCATCAGGAATGCTATTCAACCGGTTGTATTAAATGAGTTTGACGCCCCTGTGCTAGCACTTCCCAAACATCCCAAGGAGCTGCTTGGCCTGTGCTCAGCTTACAAGGCCACACAGGCCTGGTCTGGAGTTCCCCTTAGAAGTGTAGCCAGAGGAGGTCAGTGCAGTAAGTACTGCAGGAACCGCAATGCGCCATGTCAGCGGCCGCACCCACTTACTCTCAGAGCCATTCTGGGCAGTGATGGCAACGTGCAGGTGTTCCTTTCAGCACATGCATGTTGCCATCGCTGCCCGGAATAGCTCCAGCGCATTCAGGAGGGGCAGCTTACACAGTGCACTGCACCTGCCCCCCTCCAGCTATGCTATTGATTCCCCTGCCATTCTCCAGTGAGTGGATCCAAGAATGCTTATACTGCACAAATGCTTACCAACGCCTCCCCCCAGATACTTGGTGATGCAGTACTTGTCCGTTTCGGCACATGTTTTAATGCTCAGGCAATTCCAGTTGGCGTCGACGTTGTCACAGGAGAAGCACATCAGGGAGGACACTGCAAGAGGGAGGAGGCCAAGAACACTCTTGTGAGACAGGAGAACGAATCCAATGCCTAGCCTGGGCTCAGGGCTTGGCAGAAGGCCAGCCATCAGGTCTGCAGATTGCTAGAAGATCAAATCACCGCTTCCCCCACCCCTTTTGGCAGGGAAACTACGGCTGTGCTTGCCGTTTCTTTGTGGAAACCTGCATTCAATGAAGCCTTGTTTGAAACTGGTGAACGCTGCTGCCCCAGTGTGTGTCCCAGCCAGAATCAAGCAGGCGTTGTGCCCAGACTGCTCTTTGAGGGTGCCCAAAACAAGCATGCCATGCCTTCATTTCATCAGCAGACACCTCCCGGCAGTAGCAGCTGTTAGCAGGTGTTTATTGTGCATACCTCAAAAGAGGAACTTAATGAATGCCTGTGTCAGCCAAGCCAGAGTTTGGGGAGAGAATAACAGCTGCAAAGGTTGCATGATCTGAGAAGTGCAATGCACAGAGAACTGAGCAGAGTGAGCCTGTGGGACACGAAGCGTATAATTAGTCTGTGGAACTCCTTGCCACAGGAAGTCGTGACGGCATCTTGCCTAGATGCCTTTAAGAGGGGATTGGACAAATTTCCAAAGGAAAAGTTCATCATGGGTTACAAGTCATGGTAAGTATGTGCAAGTTCTTGGTTTTAGAGGCAGGCTGCCTCTGATTGCCAGATGCAGGGGAGGGCACCAGGACACAGGTTGTGTCTTGTGTGCTCCCTGATGCATTTGGTGGGCCACTGTGAGATACAGGAAGCTGGACTAGATGGGTCTTTGGCCTGATCCAGCAGGGCTCTTCTTATGTTCTTATGCTTTGTTTAATTGTACAGCTGGGGCAGGGGAGGGTCTTTCTCCCATGTGCAAAGCTGAAGTTTAGCTTTGAGCCAGACCACTGGTCTCCTTTGCCTGCTCTGATGGACTGCAGCACTCCAGACACAGAGAGGTCTTTCTCCTCACTGATCTGTTAGCCAGAGATGCCCCCCAAGACCCAACCTGGGACCTTCTACACGTGCTCTACCACCAAGCTGTGGGTCTTCACCCTGGTCAGGGCCCAATCCTATCCAATTGTCCAGTGCCGGTGCAGCAGTGCCAATGGGGCATACACTGCTTCCTGTGGTGGGGAGTCAGTCACGGAGGCCTCCTCAAGGTAAGGGAATGTTTGTGCCATTATCTCAGGGCTGCACTGAGGTTGCAACGGAGCTGGAAAGTTGGATAGGATTGGGCCCTCAGTCTGCCAGCTAACCCTGTGTGAGGATCAGGGCCAGCCCAAGACCTCCCTGTGCTTGAGGCTGCAGGCCAAATGCTGCCCCCACTCACTCAATGATGTGGCGGCCTCTGCTCCTCCCATGCTCCAATGTGCCAGCTGAGCACTCTCCTCCACATTTCTCTTCCGCTCTGGGCCCCTCTTCCTTTTCCAGTCCAGGGAGTAGAAGGAGAAGGAGGGACAGTGGAGGCAGGCAGGGATGGACACCCCGCACCAATCTGCTGCCTGAGACGGCCAGTTAGCCTTGTGGAGGGGCTGGCCTTGGGGAGTCTCTCTGGATGAGCATTTAAAATGGATCAGCATTGAAACTGTGCCCACGTATTTTTAGGTTTGCATGGAAAAGAGGCATGTGTGCCTAAAACTATAGACAGTGTGGCTGTGTGAATGCATGGTGTCAGAGCTGGCTTTGCTTCTGCGCAATGGGTGAAAATGTCTCAATCGGAGGCGTGTTTTGGGTTTGTTCCTTTGACAAACAGCTCAGACTATAAGTGCCAATGCCCAGCTGGGCCTTGAAGGAGGCCCTCCCACTGCCAGTTCTGCTGATCTCTGAGTGGGCATGACAAAACAACCCAAAAATCTTAAATCAAACTACCTTGCTAAAAAGAGAAGGTGTCCAAAAGTCCAAGATACTCCCCTTCTGATTAAATATTTTGCAGGATATCCTTAAAGTATGATATTAAAAGGTACATTTGCAAATCATTCTCTAAACAGTGTAGGTTACAGTTGTCTCTTTACAACCACACAGGGTGTAATCGACAGAGGTGGAGGGTTTTTCCATCCAGTTCTCAGTTTTAAGGACTCCACCTTTCTCTTCCTCTCTGGGTCCCTCTCCCTTTTCCAATCCAGGGAGGGCCCAGCCTTTGGGGGTCTCTCTAGATGAGAGCGGTTGGCCCTGCTCACTTTCTGGGCACGCACAGACCCACCTGTTTGAACAGAGCCCCCAAGGCAATGCTGAGAGCCCCTCAGCCCTGTCTGGAAAAGGCTGCATCATTCTGTGAACTACATTCTGAAGCGCTCTTTTTGTTTCCAGCCAACCCAGTTTGGGCACACAGACAAAGAGCGTGTGCTGTGGGAATGCCGGCTTGGTTAGCTCCAGCTGGGGCAGCCGCCATCACACACCCGCTTCTCTGCTAGGAGGAGAGTTTGCCCACAGAGGAAAATCAGTCTCACCGCAGAAACCTTTTTTTTTCCCTGTGCCTCATTTCTCTTAACTAGGAATGGATGTTCATTAATCCCCTCCTCTTCTCCAGGCACAAAGGGAAGTCCAGAGCTAGGAGCAAAAGGTGTTTTTCTGCACACCAAAGGCAGCAGCTCTATTTGCTTAAGGCTGGGTCAGCCCCAGTGATATCTCAAGTGGGAGGGATATGTGAAGCTTGTTTTTCAGAGCAGGGCTGGAGGTGCCTTGACCCACGTTCCCCAGAGCTTGCCTCTGGACATTGCTCCCCTCCTTGTTGCTCTTCTCCTCGGTCAAACTCCAGACCCAAAAGCAGTCACAGTTGGGGTGGGAAGAAGCACTTTGGGGTAGAGGCCTCAAGGCAATGAATGGGGGGTACTGGGCAGGTTCAGCTCCCTTCACCTGAACAACCCCCCTTTCGCTCTAGAACAGGGGTGTCAAACACAAGGTCCGGGGGTCGGATGTGGCCCCCCGGAAGCTTTTTATCCGGCCCTCAGGCTCTCGGCTGCTGTTAGAGCTGAAATGGCAGCCCATGTGAAAATTGGGCTTTCCCAAATCTTGAAATACAGCCAAGATTTGTGTACTTTCTCTTCTGTCGTTTGCAGTTAATGAGTCTCTACATGAGAACAGGGTCTGATTTCTGGCCATTAGCTGCTTAACGATGTCACTTGCTGCTTAGTGACATCACTTCTGGCCCTCAGCTGGAGCCCTGAACGCTACCTTTGGCCCCCTGTATGAAACGAGTTTGACACCCCTGCTCTAGAACGTCAGCCTCCACCAGCCTCCCTGTTCTGCGACAGATCCAGCTGAACAACCATCACCAGTCATTGGAGCTTCTACAAAAAGGAGACCCATTTGCTGCAGATTCTGGGTGGCAGTGAGAGGGGGGGGAGAAGTGGGGGTGGGCAAGATCAGGGGAGGAAGCAGCACAGTCAAGAACCAGACCTGGAACCTGCCCTGGGGGTTGCATCAAGGGCAGCACTGATGGGGGGGGGGACATGCCAGGTGCCAAGTCCCCTGCAGCATCAGTGCCAGCAGGTGCCCAGCGGGGGGGGGGGGATTACAGCCCAAGCCCATGCAGGTCTACTCAGAAGTAAGTCCCATTGTGTTCAGTGGGGTCTACTCCCAGGCAAGCGTGCACAGGGTTGCGGCCAGCAGCCTTACCTCTCTCCACGCAGAGGAGGGCGGCCAGCAGCGCTGCGAAGGAAGCCTTCATCCTTGGGCTGTGCTGAAGGTCCCAGGCGGAGTTTCCGCGGAGCTCCCGCCGGGCGCGGTATAAGGGCTGCTGGCTGCGGAGCAGGGGAGGGGCCGGGGAGGGACGGAGGGAGGGGGAGGGCTGTCAGGCGCTCGCAGCGCGGCTGCCAGTGGCGTAGCCAGAGGGGGGGCAAAGCACCAGGTTTGGCAGGGAGCCTCAGCGCGCCGTGCCAGCGACCCCTCCCCTTCGGAGCCATGCCAGGCGAGTGCCTCCCTCCTGCACCCCCCACCCAGAGTGGCTCTGAAGGGGAGGGGCCCCTGCCAAACCTAGTGCTTTGCCACCCCTCTGGCTACGCCACTGCCGCACGCCCAAATGCAGCGCCCCCCCCCCACTTCTCGTACCCCGCAGCGACCACCCACTGGTGACACCAGGCAAGCCAGCCATGAGCTGCAGGAGTAGGAGGGGGGGAGAGCAAGGGGCTGGTCCCTTAGCAGCAGCGGCTGAATTGAGATGCAGCCCCCGTGCCACTGCGGTTGCCAAGATGAACAGACGCTCTCAATGGCCTCCCTCTCTCCAACTCAAAGGGAAGCGGGCAGCCCTCCAAGCCTGGCACTGGCTGGCGCTCCAGAAGGAACCACAAGGTGGATCTTTCCAGGTTTTGTTCAGGCAGAGAGAGAGACGCTCTGCCAAGGTGGATCAGGCCTTTCCCAGCAGCCAAAAGGATGTGGCCAGAAGATCATAATCACAGAGAGAAGAAACTAAAAGATACCATAAGATACAATAGAATCCAAACAGAAAATGCAATAGAAAGTACAAATCAATGGAAAAGTCACCCTGGAAATGTCCACAGCAGGGGTGGGCAAACCTTGGCAGGGGGTCCACATCGTCTCCCTGACACTGTGTCGGAGACAGGAAAAGTAAGGAATTAATTTGCATTTCAAATCTGAATACATTGACATAAATAAATGCAACAGAGACAGAACTTATACGAATAAATGAATTCAACTGGGCTTCTTTATAATACACGTGAGAACTCTAATACAGGCATGTAGAACCACATGAGAACAAACTGTTTGCCACACACACCTCTTGCACAGTTGTGAGAAATGCATTTGTCTTTTGCAAAGACTCAAGTCAGACTCCAATGAAGCAAAGCAAAAAAGAATTTTATTTCTCACTCTTGCAAGAATGAGTGCCTCACACGCTGAGAGACACAAAGTGGCCTGGACACATTGGCTTTGTATTCCTTCTAACAGCCCCACTCACATCTGCAAGTCCCTCTTCTGTTTCCTATTGGCCAACAAATCCAGGCTTTACAGCCTATCCGAGCTGCCTAAGCACCCCATGTGAAAGCCCACCCCTGTTTACATCTCCCACTACTCTATCTGGACCTGGAGACAGGGTTGAGCAGTGAAGTGGCTAAGTTTGCAGACGACACCAAACTTTTCCGAGTGGTAAAGACCAGAAGTGATTGTGAGGAGCTCCAGAAGGATCTCTCCAGACTGGCAGAATGGGCAGCAAAATGGCAGATGCGCTTCAATGTCAGTAAGTGTAAAGTCATGCACATTGGGGCAAAAAATCAAAACTTTAGATATAGGCTGATGGGTTCTGAGCTGTCTGTGACAGATCAGGAGAGAGATCTTGGGGTGGTGGTGGACAGGTCGATGAAAGTGTCGACCCAATGTGCGGCGGCAGTGAAGAAGGCCAATTCTATGCTTGGGATCATTAGGAAGGGTATTGAGAACAAAACGGCTAGTATTATAATGCCATTGTACAAATCGATGGTAAGGCCACACCTGGAGTATTGTGTCCAGTTCTGGTCGCCGCATCTCAAAAAAGACATAGTGGAAATGGAAAAGGTGCAAAAGAGAGCGACTAAGATGATTACGGGGCTGGGGCACCTTCCTTATGAGGAAAGGCTACGGCGTTTGGGCCTCTTCAGCCTAGAAAAGAGACGCTTGAGGGGGGACATGATTGAGACATACAAAATTATGCAGGGGATGGACAGAGTGGATAGGGAGATGCTCTTTACACTCTCACATAATACCAGAACCAGGGGACATCCACTAAAATTGAGTGTTGGGCGGGTTAGGACAGACAAAAGAAAATATTTCTTTACTCAGCGTGTGGTCAGTCTGTGGAACTCCTTGCCACAGGATGTGGTGCTGGCATCTAGCCTAGACGCCTTTAAAAGGGGATTGGACAAGTTTCTGGAGGAAAAATCCATTATGGGGTACAAGCCATGATGTGTATGCGCAACCTCCTGATTTTAGGAATGGGTTAAGTCAGAATGCCAGATGTAGGGGAGAGCACCAGGATGAGGTCTCTTGTTATCTGGTGTGCTCCCTGGGGCATTTGGTAGGCCGCTGTGAGATACAGGAAGCTGGACTAGATGGGCCTATGGCCTGATCCAGTGGGGCTGTTCTTATGTTCTTATGTTCTTATCTGAAGCACCCCCAGCCCCTATTTATGTATCCCTGTATATGGTTTATATCTGAGGTTATTTTTACTTTAAGCTAGACATTTTATTTTGAACTTTAACCACAACTCTAGTTTCCACTAGAATTTCCTCCAGATCCCTCTTTGTTCCTCTTTTTCTCTAACAGCTGGCTATAACTGCATAACAACCTTATGGCGAGAACAACTACAAGCCCAGCTGTGGCTATTAACTCCAGCTATCCATATTATATAGATCCTTATTGCAAAAACAGCATTGCTTGTATTCCACACAGTGAAAACATACAGACCAAGCCAGAAACACATGGAGACATCAGTTGTTCAGAGGTAAGGGGGAGAAGCAGAAAACACATGGAGACTATAAAAGGTCTTGCTCTAACTCGGCCTGCAGTCTAACAGCCTGCTTGCTCTAACTCCTGCTTGCTCTAACTTGCAGCCTGCTTGCTCTAACTCGGCATGTCTGGCAGTCATGACCGTCAGTTGCAAGCCAGCACAAGCTCCAACAGTCTTTGGTGGACCAGAGGCTCAGTCGGAGGCTTCCTACAGGCCAAACTGGGGGACCCTGAGGGTTGGAAATGACCCCTGGGCTGGGGTTTGCCCACCCTTGGTCTACACAGGAAAAGAAGCTTTGCAGCCCTTCCAGAAACCAGAGGCAAAGGCCAAAGGAGGTCCCAATGTTCTGGAGCAATAATTATGATGCTGAAACTTGTATCACATGGGTGGGATTGGAATGAAGCCATTGCTGAGCTTGTTTCTGAGCACAGAAACAACTCCAACTGCATATTATCCTCCCCCCCCCCCCTAGAAAAAGATCCCTCTACTACAGCTTGGAATGCAAAATATGACTCAGTTAAATCATCTCAGAATCTTGTCTGCTTTCAGTCAAAGCCTCAGACACTAATTGCTGCTCACACTGAGCAAAGAAAACACTCCCAAAGGTTTTGAAAAAACCACTTCTGCCCACTCTGGCCCACAGTCATTCTGCTGGACCATACAACATAAGAACATAAGAAGAGCTCCGCTGGATCAGGCCAAAGGCCCATCTAGTCCAGCTTCCTGTATCCCACAGTGGCCCACCAAATGCCACAAGGAGCACACAAGACAACAGACACAATCTGCGTCCCGGTGCCCTCCCCTGCATCTGGCAATCAGAGGCAGCCTGCCCCTAAAACCAAGAGCTTGCACAGACCTACCATGACTTGTAACCCGTAATGAACTGCTCTTCCAGAGATTTGTCAAATCCTCTCTTAAAGGCATCCAGGCAAGATGCCATCACTACTTCTTGTGGCAAAGAGTTCCACAAACTAATTACATGCTGGGTAAAGAAATATTTTCTTCTGTCTGTCCTAACTCTCCTAACACTCAACTTTCGTGGCTGTCCCCTGGTTCTGGTGTTATGTGAGAGGGGAAAGAGCGTCTCTCTATCCATTCTGTCCATCTCTTGCATGATTTTGTATGTCTCAATCATGTACCCCCTCAGGTGCCTCTCTTCTAGACTGAAGAGGCCCAAACGCTGTAGCCTTTCCTCATAAGGGAGGTGCCCCAGCCAAACCGCCCTTCTCGAAGACAGGGCACCTTGGCAGATTGTGGGCACCACCTTCTCAGCAGAGTGAGGCTCAGAGCAACAGTTCCACTGAGTGAAATGCCCCCGTTTTGCTCCCCCTGCCCGGAATGACTCCGAAAGGCAGGGGGAGGGGCCACTTGCATGCTGCAGTGAGGCTCCCCACAGAATTTAGTGCTTTGCACCCCCTCTAGCTACACCACTGAGTCTAAGCATCGTTTCTGATCTATTTTCCCTTTATGCCTGAAACCATGTGGTGAAATCTATTTTTCTCCTGCTTCCGGGTGGCAAGGAACAAAGCAGAAGGTTTCCCACAAGCTTCTGTAATCAGTCGAACACTCAAACCAGGCTTCCCGTTTAAGGGTTAGGATGTAGGGAAAACATCTGTCATGAAAAAAGGGACTTTTCAGCCTTGGGTTTAGTTCTGCAAGAACATAAGAACATAAGAACAGCCCCACTGGATCAGGCCATAGGCCCATCTAGTCCAGCTTCCTGTATCTCACAGCGGCCCACCAAATGCCCCAGGGAGCACACCAGATAACAAGAGACCTCATCCTGGTGCCCTCCCTTGCATCTGGCATTCTGACATAACCCATTTCTAAAATCAGGAGGTTGCGCATACACATCATGGCTTGTACCCCGTAATGGATTTTTCCTCCAGAAACTTGTCCAATCCCCTTTTAAAGGCATCTAGGCTAGACGCCAGCACCACATCCTGTGGCAAGGAGTTCCACAGACTGACCACACGCTGAGTAAAGAAATATTTTCTTTTGTCTGTCCTAACCCGCCCAACACTCAATTTTAGTGGATGTCCCCTGGTTCTGGTATTATGCAAGAAGATTTTAGGTGGCAATACACCTTCTATGTTATAGCAATAAGGAACTCTAACGGACAGTGACTCTGAAGTCAGGAATTTAGCAGTCCTGGGGCCTCCTTGTTCCCTAACAGGTTGTTTTGCTGAGCTGTTGGTTTTAGCCCAACTTTATGCTATCAAGAAGTTTAGAGAAAGTTTTATACTAACAATCAGTTACTTAGTGTAGTTGTTAGAATATCCACTTGACCCTAGACAACTGTTACATGGCAGGGGCATTCCTGGTCCTCTCTCTGCCACATGGCCTCTAGATTTCAAAAGCAGTCCATCTGCTCCAACTACCTGCGCAAGTCTCCAGAGACATGTTTTTCCTCTGTGGTTGGAACTTTATGCAACTCACTTGTGACATACAATCTCGTAGAACTTTATGCAACTCACTTGTGACATTCAATCTCGTTGCTGAACTATATCACAATCTATGTGTGTGACGCCCTTGACCTTTCCCAGGTCAGTCCTCCTACCTTTTTGGTTTGGTTTGGTCCAGGAATGCCCCTTAAAACTAAATCCTTTGCACAGCTTGCCTTTCTCAACTCCGAGACCTTTTTCTTTAACTTCCACGACAGTGACCAACTCTGTCGTGTTCCTTTAAACAAATCGCTGGTAAGGGGGTAGGGAAGCAGCCCACCGTCTTTGGATTGCACCCCACTTGCTTTGAGCATGGGGGAAGCAGATGAGAGCAGCTCCATCCATGGTGGACTGGAGGAAGGCAATGGCAGACCTGGACAGACCCCCTGGTTGCCACTCCCCCAAATCCTTGGCTCAGTGCAAACTGCATTGTCCACTTCAAAGACGGGCCGATTGTATCCGGCACCAAAATGCCCTGCCTGGGCCCCTGTGGAACAATCCTAGAGCTTAATGTGAGGCTGGATTCATCAGGGTCGAGCTTCATAACACATTTTCAGAGACAGAATGGAGCCTGGAAGTCTGTGATCATGAGACCCCAAGTGTTTCTTGGGCAGGTGCAGACAGATCTCCACGTCCAGAATTTGGGGTAAGAGCAATTTCTTGAGTTGCCCTCATTAGGAAACCATCTCCAAGTCAAGTCTGTACAATCACTTTCACTGTTTAAATGGTGGTTCATATAATGCTAACCATATCACCCACTGACTAGAGAGCTAACACAGTCCAAGCCTGAGCACTCTTCCTAAGCTTTGCAAGATAATATAATGTTTGTGGGGAGGGATCTTGAAGGTCATCTAGTCAGTGCACACTCAGTGCATGCAGTTACTCCAGCGTCACTGACCTTACCTGGGCAGGCTGGTCTTTGGGGTTCAGGGCAACCTGTACTTTGGGAAGGGGGGAGTGTCCATGAATTGGATTATATGTTCTGTTCTGCTGGATGTGAGTGGTGAGGGTTGCTTTTCATACTGAGCCTCCATTAAGGATCTCTAAAGTGCTTGAATTATGAAGGAAAAGATAGAGGGACTCATAACAAAATCCACAATCCCTGCCCCAACTCTCATCACTTTTAGCCAATTCATAGTCCCTCATAGTCTTCTACGGAATATCCAAGAGTCCTCCTGGACCCACAACTGTTCCTGGTGGTTTTGACTAGGAGAGCTTTTGCCCAGCTTTGGCTGTGCACCAACTGCAATCATACATGTCAGTCAGACCTGACCGCAGTGGTGCATGCCTTAGTGACATCTTGGTTAATTACAGGTGGGTCCTCCATATCTGCAGATCCAGAACCCATGGATTTGGCTGATCGTGGTTTTCGAACCCGTGATGGAGGGTCACACCTGACCTCCTGGACGTGACCAGAAATATCTTCCAGGCACTTCTGGGAGGTTTTCTGCGACACAGGGAGGCTGCATGCATCTCTTTGCACCTCAGAAGGCCTGCCGGAGGCCTTGGAGATGCACAGAAGTGCATCTCCGAGGCCTCCGGCAAGACTTTGGAGACACAAGGAAGTTGTGCATGGCCACCTCACATCTCAGAACACCTCTGGACACAACTTCCAGTACTTCTGCTTGCATCCAGAGGTCCGATTAGGACCAATCCGCTGATTTAATGGATTTTGATATCCACAGGGGGTCCAAGAATGGTTCCTCTGCAGTGGTCCAACCTGTACTGTAATGTGCTTTACCTGGGGGCTGGTCCGCCCTTGATGACTCTCCAGAAACTGCAATTAGTACAGAATGTGGCAACTCCTGTGGTCTCTGGGTCTCCTGTGGTCTCGGTGGTTCAACTCCACTGGCCATTCCTCCCAGCGGCTACACTAGCTGTGAATTCATTTCCAGGCACAATTCAAGAGGCTGGTTTTAACTTCTGAAGTCATTTCATTCAGATTAGCTTTTTTGGTGGTGAGGGTTGGGTGGCTTTTGTATGTGCTGTTTCGGATCTAACACTTTCTTTGCCGCTGCCTAAAACTGAAGTTTTTGTGCTGCTCCTGGTTTATGGACTTTGATGGTGCTGAGTTTGGATTTATTATTTATAATCTTTACATTTTGTAGATTATATATAACAAAATGAACAGAATATAGAATATATTATCCTAAGAGATTTATTTATTTGATTTTTATTCATATATATAATATATTTGAACTTCTGTTCGCTCTGTTCAGAAATTATGAACATAAAAACTATGCCGGGGGGAGACTGACAGAATGACAAGCCCCACTTCTGCATTGATGTGCTCCCTGAGTCCTGCTTCCACCCCCCGCAGGAACAGTATCTTTCTGCACTGACAAACTCTGCCCTAGGAAGACTTTCTTCCCATGGGTGCCAACACCAGCCTACATTCCAGACCATGAGAAGCAAATTCCAGTGTATTGTTCACACTTTTTGCATGGGGGCAGGGCTTAGGGGTGCATCCATGAAGGGCGAGGACTTACCAGTACACTCTCGGTGCCCCTCCCCCCATTGTATGGTCAATGTCCACCTGTGTGTAATTTCTGAACAGGGCTAATGATGTCTCATTAGCTCCAGCACCAGGTGATGAAAGAGTTTTTAACATTGGCTACGGAATGACTTTAACGTTTTTTGTTGCATTTTATTCTCTTATATCCTCATTGCTTTACTATCATTGTTCTATTTTGGGATGGTATCTATTATAAGTATTTTTACAGAAATGCTGTTACATGTTACATGTTGGCAACCTTCAGTCTTGAGAGACTATGGTATCCCGCTCTGAATGGTGGTTCTGGAACAGCGTCTAGTGTGGCTGAAAAGGCCGATTCGGGAGTGACAATCCCTTCCACACCGGGAGCAAGTGCAGTCTGTCCCTGGTCTGTCTCCCTGGCTGTGGGCCTTCCTTCTTTGCCTCTTTGCCTCAGACTGTTGGCCAAGTGTCTCTTCAAACTGGGAAAGGCCATGCTGCACAGCCTGCCTCCAAGCGGGCCGTTCAGAGGCCAGGGTTTCCCACCTATTGAGGTCCACTCCTAAGGCCTTCAGATCCCTCTTGCAGATGTCCTTGTATCGCAGCTGTGGTCTACCTGTAGGGCGCTTTCCTTGCACAAGTTCTCCATAGAAGATATCCTTTGGGATCCGGCCATCATCCATTTTCACATTCTCACATCCATTCTCACATCATCCATTCTCACAACATGACTGAGCCAATGCAGGCGTCTCTGTTTCAGCATAGCATAACAGCATAACAGAAATGCTGTTATATATTTTATAATATATAAAAGCTGCCTGGAGGATTGAGACAACTGCAGGATGCAGCACACACCCCATTGGCACCGCTATGCCAGTGCTAGAAAGCACTGACATAAGGGGTTAGGAGTGCACCAAAGTGGTTTACAGGGCACAATAAATCAATAAATGGTTTCCTGTCCCCAAAAGGCTCACAATCTAAAAAAGATGCCGAAGAAACACCAGCCATGGCCACTGGAAAAGATGCCCATGCTGGGGGTAAACTGGGACTGGTGCTGTCCTCTGCGAACCACTTTGAAAGGTGCTTCCTGGCCCAGTTAGCAGAGACAACAATGTGTCATCCACATCTCGGAACATTCCTGTGGCCTGAGCACATGCTGTCCTTTCACCCACTGGAATCTGATTAAGCCCAAACCACTGCCTTTCATATCTTCTCTCATTTCCCTGTGCAGCTTCCACTTCCTGATCGATGCATGTTCTTCTCCTCCCACGATGTATGCAACCCAAAATAAATTGGTTGTCGCAACATTTAAATCAGGATGGATTTTCCCTAATTTGAGGCCTGCCTGACTAGGTGTGCTGAAGCTGTGAAATGGGAAGGGCAGGAATGGGGGGGTGGGGGGAGCAGAGTTAATAATTGAGGAGGCTGATTCAGAGAGAAAAGCTCTGTTGAGTAAAAGGTCACATGCTGGGAGGTGCCAGGAGTGACAACTCCGTTCACATAGCTGTGGAGAGAATGTCCTGGTTCTTTTGGAAACTGGCTCCAGTCCTACATGTGATAGAACCCACGCCTCCCCTAGGGACTGTGACAATCTCTTGAGCAGTATAAGTCAGGCATGTCCAACAGGTAGATCACGATCTACCTGTAGCCCCACTTGGCTCCATCTCTCCAGCAGCTCACCCCGTCGCTAGGAGAGAGTTCGTGCCGGCAGGTCGTCTGCCGAGGGCTTGCCGCCGCTGCTGATCCTTTGCCTGTCTTTTTTTCCTGCCTGCGGGAATCTTGCCTGCAGGTGTATTGGGGGCGCTTGTTGTTTTTGTGCCAATAGTTTGTGGGTACCCCAGGGGCCGCTGCCCGCGCCCCGCGACAAGACGCCACAGGCCCGGCGTCATACCTGGTCTCCTGCCTCTCAGAATCACCCATTCCTGCCCCCGCCCCAACACCCCTTAGAAGTGTATTATATACTGATATATGGATATCATATAATATATATGATATATTATATATGGTATATATGATATCCATTTGCCCGGGCTTTAACTGAATATACTTACCGTATTAGTTGTGTCATGTGCTGGTCGTTGGTCGCTTTATAGTTCGCTTTCATTAAACCTTTTCGGGCAGACACAACAAAGTGTCAAGAATTTGGTGATTTGGGCGGGCTTTTCCAATTTTGTTCTAACTTGCCTATGCCTTGCCTTCAAATTTGTTCAAACCACTGATTTTTGCTTGCCTCTGCAATTATTTTTTGCCTAACCTTTGCGTTGATTCTACACTGCAATTTTATCTCGCCTTGCCTTTGCGTTGATTCTACACTGTGTGCAGAATTTATTAAACCGTGTGTGGTGGTATTTGAACTTGTTTGGTGGTATTTGATCTGGTTTGCTGGACAGGTGTTTGAGTTTTTTGATGATTGTCTGGTGGTATTTGATTATTGGTGCCAGTATGATGAATTCTTATTTTTACTTTTAGAACTGCATGTGTGGTTTTGGCATCTCCAGTCCTTGTATTGCACATCATCCAGAGGTCTTCAGTTCCTGTTGATCTTTAATACTTTGGGACAGTGACAGTTCTGGACCAGATTCAGCCAGTGTTTATACTAACTTAGCAGATTTATGCCTAATAACGGTTTGATTGATTGATTGATTGAACTTAGCAGATTTGGCCTTCTTACATCCAACCACCCCAGTATAATGAAGATGAGTGTTCCAAAGAAGAGCAAAACCTACCACTTCATGATGAATGGGAAATGGACTACTTCTTCATCATGGTGAAAGACAAGTGTTGTTGTCTAATTTGTATCCTTGCCCAAAAAAGGTAATCTGGAACATCATTACATAAGAACATAAGAACAGCCCCACTGGATCAGGCCACAGGCCCATCTAGTCCAGCTTCCTGTATGTCACAGCGGCCCACCAAATGCCCCAGGGAGCACACCAGATAACAAGAGACCTCATCCTGGTGCCCTCCCCTGCATCTGGCATTCTGACATAACCCATTTCTAAAATCAGGAGGTTCCGCATACACATCATGGCTTGTACCCCATAATGGATTTTTCCTCCAGAAACTTGTCCAATCCCTTTTTAAAGGCGTCTAGGCTAGACGCCAGCACCACATCCTGTGGCAAGGAGTTCCACAGATTGACCACACGCTGAGTAAAGAAATATTTTCTTCTGTCTGTCCTAACCCGCCCAACACTCAATTTTAGTGGATGTCCCCTGGTTCTGGTATTATGTGAGAGTGTAAAGAGCATCTCCCTATCCACTCTGTCCATCCCCTGCATAATTTTGTATGTCTCAATCATGTCCCCACTCAAGCGTCTCTTTTCTAGGCTGAAGAGGCCCAAACGCCGTAGCCTTTCCTCATAAGGAAGGTGCCCCAGCCCCGTAATCATCTTAGTCGCTCTCTTTTGCACCTTTTCCATTTCCACTATGTCTTTTTTGAGATGCGGCGACCAGAACTGGACACAATACTCCAGGTGTGGCCTTACCATAGATTTGTACAACGGCATTATAAGGCTTTTATAATTTATAAATATATTTATAAAATTATAAATATATATAAATATATAAGGCTTTTTTATATATTATAAGGATTTTAGAAATGAGTTATGTCAGAATGCCAGATGCAAGGGAGGGCACCAGGATGAGGTCTCTTGTTAGGTGGTGTGCTCCTGCTGAAGTCCTAAAATGCTGCAAAGAGATCATCGTCACTGAGCTGCATGAAATCCTCTGTCTCTGCTGGAGAGAAGGTGGAGTAACTCAAGACATGAGGGATGCAAACATCATCACGCTGTACAAGAACAAAGGTGACAGGGGTGACTGCAACAACTACCGCGGCATCTCTCTCCTTAGCGTTGTAGGAAAGCTGTTTGCCCGAGTTGTACTAAAGAGGCTCCAGGTACTTGCAGAGAGCGTCTATCCAGAATCGCAGTGTGGATTCCGAGCCAACAGGTCCACCACTGATATGGTATTCTCCCTTAGACAACTGCAGGAGAAATGCAGGGAACAACGACAGCCACTCTTTATAGCCTTCATAGATCTCACAAAGGCTTTCGACCTGGTCAGCAGAGACGGCCTCTTCAAGATTCTCCCCAAGATTGGATGTCCGCCCAGGCTCCTCAGCATCATCAGATCCTTCCACAAGGACATGAAGGGCACTGTTGTCTTCGATGGCTCCACATCAGACCCTTTCGACATCCGAAGCGGAGTGAAGCAGGGCTGTGTTCTTGCACCAACCTTGTTTGGGATTTTCTTCGCTGTCCTGCTGAAGCAGGCCTTTGGAACTGCAACAGAAGGCATCTATCTCCGGACCAGACCAGATGGAAAGCTCTTCAACCTCTCCAGACTGAGAGCAAAATCCAAAGTCCAGCTGAAATGTCTGCGTGACTTCCTCTTTGCCGACGATGCAGCTGTCACTACCCACTCTGCCAAAGATCTCCAGCAGCTCATGGATCGTTTTAGCAAGGCCTGCCAAGATTTTGGACTGACAATCAGCCTGAAGAAAACACAGGTCATGGTTCAGGATGTGGACTCACCTCCCTGCATTACAATCTCTGAGCATGAACTGGAGGTTGTCCATGACTTTGTGTACCTTGGCTCAACGATCTCCGACACTCATTCTCTCGATACCGAGCTAAACAAGCGCATCGGTAAAGCAGCTACCACGTTTTCCAGACTCACAAAGAGAGTCTGGTCCAACAAGAAGCTGACGGAACATACCAAGATCCAGGTCTACAGAGCTTGCGTCCTGAGTACACTTCTGTACTGCAGCGAGTCATGGACTCTTCGCTCACAACAGGAGAGGAAACTGAGCGCTTTCCACATGCGCTGCCTCCGACGCATCCTCGGCATCACCTGGCAGGACAAAGTTCCAAACAACACAGTCCTGGAACGTGCTGGAATCCCTAGCATGTATGCACTGCTGAAACAGAGACGCCTGCATTGGCTTGGTCATGTTGTGAGAATGGATGATGGCCGGATCCCAAAGGATCTCCTCTATGGAGAACTCGTGCAAGGAAAGCACCCTACAGGTAGACCACAGCTGCGATACAAGGACATCTGCAAGAGGGATCTGAAGGCCTTAGGGATGGACCTCAACAAGTGGGAAACCCTGGCCTCTGAGCGGCCCACTTGGAGGCAGGCTGTGCAACATGGCCTTTCCCAGTTTGAAGAGACACTTTGCCAACAGTCTGAGGCTAAGAGGCAAAGAAGGAAGGCCCATAGCCAGGGAGACAGACCAGGGACAGACTGCACTTGCTCCCGGTGTGGAAGGGAGGGCACCAGGGGAAGGGTGATGCAACGGAGGGCACCAGGATGAGGTCTCTTGTTATCTGGTGTGCTCCCTGGGGCATTTGGTGGGCCGCTGTGAGATACAGGAAGCTGGACTAGATGGGCCTATGGCCTGATCCAGTGGGGCTGTTCTTATGTTCTTAACTACAATTCCCAGGAAGCCTTGCAGGTCTCTTGTTATCTGGTGTGCTCCCTGGGGCATTTGGTGGGCCGCTGTGAGATACAGGAAGCTGGACTAGATGGGCCTATGGCCTGATCCAGTGGGGCTGTTCTTATGTTCTTATGTTCTAAGGCTCTGCATAGCAATAAGTTTGATGCTGATTTTCCACCCAAAAGTGAAATCTGTAAAATGAAACTCAAAGAACTTAAATCGAAATTGGCTACTCAGCTAAGGTCACATTTGATCAAGGCAACCATAGCATCCTTCAAGGTCAGCAACCTGATCGCAAAGAAATGCAAACCTTTCACTGAAAGGAAATTTGTAAAAGATTGTTTTCTTGAAGCAACTGACAATCTTTTTGAAGGATTTAAAAATAAGAAAGAGATCATAGCTGCTATTCAAGATGTACAATTGTCAAGAAACACCGTCGTGCGGTGAATAGAAAAGATGTGTGGAGACATAACTGAACAATTGTTGGAAGATGTTTCAAACTGTCTTGCTTTCTCACTCCAACTGGATGAATCTACAGACATAAGAGACATAGCGCAGTTACTAGTCTTTATCCAGATGGTTTTTGAAGACTTCAGTGTTAAAGAAGAACTACTTGGAATGATTTCTTTAAAAGGGAGAACTACCGGTCAGGAAATATTCAGTTCTTTCCATTCTTTTGTGACAAAGTGTAATCTTCCATTGCATTGACTTGTTTCCATCACTACTGATGGAGCAAGCACAATGACAGGTGAGGTTAATGGTTTCATAGCCCTCTGTAGACAGCATGGCGACTTCCCAGATTTCCTTTCTTACCACTGCATCATTCACTGGCAAGTTTTGGCAAGCAAGAGACTCAATACAAAGACTGTCATGGACATCCCTTTCAAAATTGTAAATTCAGTTTGTGGATGATCACTTCAAAGACGGCGTTTCAATCTAACTCTTGATGAAGGGGCAGCGAAAATCATTTTGCACACAGACGTAAGGTGGCTAAGTAGGCACAAATTTCTGCAAAGATTTCGTGATTTGCTGAATGAAATAAGAAGTTTTTTGAAGGAGAGGGGAGGTGACCAAGCAGAGTTGGAAGATGAGGAGTGGTTATGTGAGCTGGCATTTCTCGCTGACTTTACAGGTGAACTAAGTGATATGAACCTTGAACTACGAGGTAAAAACAAATGCATTGGCGAGATGATGAGTACAGTTTTATCCTACAAGAGCAAATTTGAGCTAATCATGACTGACCTTGCAAACAACACTTTTGATCATTTTCCTAATATGCAGGACATCTGGGACAATATCTAAATTTTGTTTTTCAGAACGAGATGTATGTGACAGAAATCTGTTCTGTTATCCAGGAATTCGAAAATAGATTTTGTGACTTCCAAAAGATTGGAACAGTTGTGGAGTACTGTGGACATTAGATGTGGACATTAAAGAAACTGCAGCTGCTATCAGTAAAAATTACTCATTGAACAAGCCATCTCTTGAAAACGAAATATTAACCCTTAAAAATGACATTTTTCTCAAGACCCGTGCTGAGCAAGAATTGTTTTGGAAGTTAGTGCCTAGAGACAAATTTCCCAACTTGAGAAGATGCAGTGAAGCTATACACTCCTGTTTCGGTTCAACTTATTTGCGTGAATCTGCGTTTTCCCATCTGAAAATGACAAAGAGTACACAACGTTCCAACATGACAAATGAACATCTCCAGGATTCCCTGAGACTGGCCCTCACGCAATATTCACCCAACTTCAAAAAACTGGTGGATGAAATGCAGGCTCAGATGTCTCACTAATGAGTAAGATCGAAATATTAAAGATTGTGCAAGATCAGCCTGGATCAATAGTCGACTTAAAGTTAACACAAATTACTCAGTAAAAGTTAAAGAAAGTTATTAAGACAGTTAAAGAAAGTTATTACTCAATAAAACTTCAAGAAAAAATGTACTTTCCATTTCCCCTCGCAGTTGTTACTGGATCTTCGTCTCTCTGTTTTGTTTTTGCTTAACAGCTGATCACATCCAAGTAAATGACAGAAGGTTCATTAAAAACGGGGGGGGGGAATCCTCCAACTTTATTGGGTTAAAATTTAATTTGAAACTAATTTGGAACTTAGTTTTCATGGTGGTAGATCACCATCAGCACTTTTGGCCGGAAAAAGTAGATCACGACCTGTTCGAAGTTGGACATGCCTGGTATAAACGAACAGGCCAGCCCACTCATGAGGCAGGATAAAGTGGCTGCTGTGAACAGTGAGCAGGAGGAAGCTGGGGGAGGGTGCTTTGCACTGCACACCTGCCTGCCCCCTCCACCAGCCTACCAACCATTCACACTGCTTGCCTCGCAATCCTCTTTCCTTCCCCCAAGGGAAGGTAAGCAAGCAAGAAGCGGGCAGGGGTGACAATGGCAGGGCTGCAGGAGGAAAGGCAGTGCCACTCTTGCAATCTTCTTCTCTTATGTTTTCCTGGCAGGATGAAGAGCAAGTCGAGAAGGGTTGGAGCCACGGAAGACCATCCTGGCCTCCAGCCCCATCACCATGATCCTCTTAGCTTTCTTCTTCTTCTAAATAGAGCGGGGGGGGGGAACTAGAGAAAAGAAGACTTCCATTTGGCCCCCAGACACCAGCTCCCCAGGCTATTTGGAAGAGAGTGGGGAAGAGGGCTGATGAGGGAGGACGCAGGACAGGAGGGGTGGGAAAGCTTGGGGCCACTTCAGATGCCATTTTAACTGAGACTGGGACTGAGAGCATAAACAAACAAGCACATCCCTATTCCACTGGCTCTTATCTATCCTGCACCTCTGTGCTGGTCCAAAAAGTATTAATCAATTAAAAGTTGCTGATCTGTTCATTTCACACTCTGGTGAGAACTTGGGAGCAGTTGAACTCTTCCTTCAGCACAAGGGATCAAATTGGTTGACCTTCAGGTCTTTCCCCGGCATCAACATTTGAGATTCCTTGAAAAGAAAGGTGGGAAGGAAGCCCAGTCCTACGTGGCACCACCAGGGCAACGCAGAGGAGGAGCCAGTACAAATTACCGAGGTCCACAAGGGGGCCGTGTGCTGGGCCACAATTATTAGAATTTGTTCATTGGAGGTTGTGCAAGCTTCCTCAAGAAAGAAGCCACTTCCAAGGCTCAGAGAAATGAATGGGAAGTGATTCACAAGATCTGATCCAGGCCAAGCCACATGACCTTTTTATCTGCTTTTTGTTTCTCAGTTTGGGTAATGAGGAATTTTGCCTGAATGTGCCAAGGATAATTGCTGCTTGCTCAGAAAATCCCTATGACAGCTGTGAGTCCAAAAACAATAGATGGACATGTTGTAATGCAGCAGGAACAGAAGAAGCACATGGAATTTGCCCATGTTCCTTCCATGCCTCTGGGCATCATCTCATCATTCGCATTTATGCTAAACCATAATCAACCTCTACAAAAATCCTCCCACAATGTTTCAGGAAACCAAGGATTAAAAGTAAAATCTAAAACACATGCAAGAGCTGATGGGACACATGTTTGGAACACATATGGATATTTCTGCATCTCATTTTTTGAAGTCTCAAGAAATTCCCTTCTCTCCGTCAGTGCAACTACATGGTTGGACACTAAATACGTAGAATGTTTTAGGAAAAAAAGAGCAGATATCATCACTATGAGAAGATATTCACAAAGTAGGAGAGACTCCGTCATGTCTTGGAGGGCGCCACCAGTAGAGTTTTAAAAAGCTATAAGAATCAAGAAGTCTTCAAAAAATGGAAGTCTTGGTCAAATGAAGACAACAAGAAGGAACGCAAACTCTGGGAAAAATGGATATAAGTTGACAATAAGGGATGAGGGGGGAAAAAAAGATTATGAGGGGTGCATCAGTAACAGCAAACCAAACAATGAAAGCTTCTTTCAATGCACTCAGAGCCTGAAAATTGGCAGGGAGATAACTGGACTGTTAGATAATGAGGGACTAATAGGGAAGCTTAAAAGGAATAGGGACATTGCAGAGAAGCTGAATTAATTCTTTGCATTTGTCTTCACCGCAGAAGGGATAGGGGAGGTGCTCGTGCCTGAACTGACCTTCTTGGGGAGGGAGTATAATGACGTGAGTCAGACAAAAAAACAAGGTCCTAGATGAGCAATTTTCAACCCTTTTCATCTCACGGCACACTGACAAAGCACCAAAACTTGTCAAGGCACACCATCAGGTTTTTGATAATTGCCAAGGCACACCATGCCGCCAGTGGGGGCCTCACATCCCTATTGGCCCTATTAATAAATGACCTTCCCTCAAATTCCTGTAGCACACCTGTGAACCACTTGCGGCACACCAGTGTGCCACGGCACAGTGGTTGAAAATGGCTGTTATAGAGTAGAGCATACTGCCATGTTAAAAATGAACAAATCACTGATCCAGATGACATCCCCCCAAGAATTCTGAAGGGACTCAGATCTGATATTGCTGCTCTGACAAAATGTATGTAACTTTTCCTTTAAATCCACTTCTGTGCCAGAGGACTGGAAGGATGTCAACATAACATCCATGTTTAAAAAGGGACCCAAGGGAGAGCCAGGAAATTACACATTGTCAGCTTAACACCTGTTCTAGTGGTGGAAAGTATAATTAAAGATAAAAGTATTAAGTCTGTAGAAGAACTTTAAGTCTGTAAAAGATCCTTGCTGAAGGAGGCCCAGCAGAGTTTCTACAGAGGGAAATCCTGTTTCACTAACCTTCTCAAGCTCTTTATCACCATCTGTGTGGATAAAGGTGATCTAGTCAGCATCGTATACCTGGCCTTTCAGGAGGTTTTTGATAAAGGCTGCAATCCTAACCACACTTTCTTGAGAGTAAGCCCCATTGAACAAAAAAGGACTTACTTCTGAGTAGACCTGGTTAGGATTGTGCCCAAAGTCCCTCTTGAGTAAATTTAACAGCCAAGAAATAAAAGGATAGAATCTTTTGTGGATTGGTAAGTGGTTAAACAACAGGAAACAGAGAGTAGGGATATCACGAAGGGAAGTAAGACATGAGGTCCATCTTGGAACTGGAAATAGGGAAAAGCAGCAAGGTGGCCAAGTTTGCAAACGACCCCAAAGTATTCAGGTGATAAAAGCCAAATAGAGTGTGAAGAGCTCCCAGATGATCTCTCCAAACTGGGTCAATGGACTGAATGTAATTCAGTGTCAGTAAGTGCAAAGTGATATACACTGATTGGGATAAGAATCCCGCTTTCACATATCCCACCAGAGGGAAAAGAGCGTCTCTCTATCCACTCTGTCCATCCCCTGCATAATTTTGTATGTCTCAATCACGCCCCCCCTCAGGTGCCTCTTTTCTAGACTGAAGAGGCCCAAATGCTGTAGCCTTTCCTCATAAGGAAGGTGCCCCAGCCCCGTAATCATCTTAGTCACTCTCTTTTGCACCTTTACCATTTCCACTATGTCCTTTTTGAGATGTGGC
This sequence comes from Tiliqua scincoides, assembly GCF_035046505.1. Classification (NCBI taxonomy): domain Eukaryota; kingdom Metazoa; phylum Chordata; class Lepidosauria; order Squamata; family Scincidae; genus Tiliqua; species Tiliqua scincoides. Next base: position 3,506,857 of record NC_089824.1, on the reverse strand, counting down.
AACCGGAACTGGACGCAATACTCCAGATGTGGCCTTGCCATCGATTTGTACAACAGCATTATAATATTAGCCGTTTTGTTCTTTTCTAATAATCCCAAGCATAGAATTGGCCTTCTTCACTGCCGATGCATGGTCGACACTTTCATTGAGCTGTCCACCAGCACCCCAAGATCTCTCTCCTGATCTGTCACAGACAGCTCAGAACCCATCAGCCTATATGTGAAGTTTTGGTTTTTTGCCCCAATGTGCAGGACTTTACACTTACTGACATTGAAGCGCATCTGCCATTTTGCTGCCCATTCTGCCAGTTTGGAGAGATCCTTCTGCAGCTCTTCACAATCTCTTATGGTCTTCACCACTCGGAAAAGTTTGGTGTCATCTGCAAACTTAGCCAGCTTGCTGTTTAGCCCTGCCTCCAGGTCGTTTATGAAGAGGTTGAAAAGCACCGGTCCCAGGACAGATCCTTGGGGCACACCGCTTTTCACCTCTCTCCATTGTGAAAATTGCCCATTGACACCCACTCTCTGCTTCCTGGACCTCAGCCAGTTCCTAATCCAGGAGAGGACCTGCCCTCTAATTCCCTGACTGTGGAGTTTTCTCAGCAGCCTTTGGTGAGGGACCATGTCGAATGCCTTCTGAAAGTCCAGATATATAATGTCCAGATATATAATGTCTGCATCCACGTGCCTGTTGAGCTTTTCAAAGAATTCTAAAAGGTTTGTAAGGTTCGCAAGACTTACCCTTACAGAAGCCATGCTGATTCTCCCTCAGCAAGGCTTGTTCATCTACGGGTGCAAGCCTAACCCCTTTATGTCAGTGCTTTCCAGCACTGGCATAGCGGTGCTGCATCCTGCAGTTGGGTGTCACTCACGGAGTCCTCCTCAAAGTAAGGGAATGTTTACCCTTACCTTGGAGCTGCATTGCCCTTATGTCAGTCCTGGAAAGCACTGACATAAGGGAATAGGATTGCACCATATGTGTTTTAAGATTTTATCTTTGATGAAGCATTCCACCATCTTACCTGGAATAGATGTTAGGCTGACCGGCCTATAGTTTCCAGGGTCCCCCCTCTTTCCCTTTTTAAAGATTGGCGTGACATTTGCTATCCTCCAATCCTCTGGCACCATGGCCGTTTTGAGGGACAAGCTGCATATTTTAGTCAAGAGATCAGCAACTTCATTCTTCAAATTCCTTAGTAACTCTTGGGTGGATGCCATCAGGGCCCCGTGACTTATTGATCTTTAATTTATCAATGAGGTCTGAAACATCTTCTCTTTTAACCTCTGACTTAATTCCTTGGTCAGGAGGGGCCGTTCAGGTAACAGAATCTGCCCGAGGTCTTCTGCCATGAAGACAGATGCAAAAGAACTCATTTAATTTCTCTGCCATCTCTAAGTCTCCTTTTATCTCCCCTTTCCCTCCCTCACCATCCAGAGGGCCAACCGCTTCTCTGGCAGGTTTCCTGCTTCTAACATATTTGAAGAAGCTTTTATTATTCCCCTTAATGCTGCTGGCCGTGCGTTCCTCATAGTCTCTCTTGGCCTCCCGTATCACCTTCTTACATTTCTTTTGCCACAGTTTATGTTCATTTTTCTTCTTCTCTTTAGGGCAAGACTTCCATTTATGGAAGGAAGCTTCCTTGCACTTTACAGCCTCTGTAACTTGCATAACAGGAGAGGGCTAACACACTAGCCCACCACCCTCTTCTTCTCTACTCTTCCAGTTCCATTTCATCTACCTCTTCCTTTTCCAATCTAGGGAGGAGGAGCAGTGGAAGGAAATGAAGACAGCTGCCTCAATGGACTTCATGGATGGGCCAGCCCTGAAGAAGCAACAGTAGCATAACGGAAATCATAAGAATTGACCTCTCTCTGTACATTTGGCTAATCCTGAATTATGGCCAGCATCATCATGGTTTTTTTCCAAGAGACGCTCAAATTATTTTTTAAATCTTCCATGACGCTGAGGTGGCATCATCACACCCAAGGTCCAATATGTGTCTTCAGAGATTAATGCTACTGCCTGGGTGACTGCACAAGCCCTGCTCCCCGCCAGAATCACATGCACATGGGTTGTGGTTGCTGACATGGTATCACCAACTTGGACTCATGCAAGGCAACTACAATAGTATCTCTTCTTCCTCCTAGCAATCTTCTCACGTCAGTGCGGGGTCCGCTGTTCCGCAAGCAACTGCAATAAACTCCCATCACCACCTCCTCATGGGAACAAAGGTCAACTTCAATCGGGCCAATGGGGAGGGCAGTCAGCGAAAGACGGTGTGACGCATCAGCTGACTGAAATGCTTTCGGTCGCATCAACAAGCCACTGCAGTAGTATCTGTATGGCAGCAAAATAGTATCTTGTTTCATAACAAGCTACCTCCTGGCACAGGAGGAACTGCATGCCACACGGTAAACATAGCACAAGCCTCAGAGCAATCAAGAAGGTGGGGTTGGCGAGCATCCTAAGCTGATCTGGGGGAGGCCGAGGCAGGCTGAAGACACCTAACAGGTTCCAGGAGATGCGAGATTTGGTAGCAGCAGGAGCTTAAAATAGACGGCTCCAAGCCTGCCAAGTCACACGTGCTCTCGAAGCATCTTCCTTGGCCTCATTGCAAAGGTGGAGTTTCCACAACACAACCAGCCCTTTCCCGGGGCAGCCCTGCTATTTGTGGGGCCCAGCGGAAGGGCAGGGACACAATGCTTCATTCCTAGATTGTTGATCCCAGGGTTCCCGTGTGTCTCGCACCAGAGGCCCTTCTCGCCCATCATAGAGGTGGTGGAACTGGTTGGCAGTCTGGGCTGCCCTCCCTCTTTTATCTCCACAGGGCTGGGCACAGGGCTGGATTCTCCTTCCATGAGAACCCACCACTTGCTCACCTTGGCAGTTCTTTTTTCATCCTCCCTGCCACTCCTTGGGGTACTGAGATGGCAGCAAAGAGACTGTGCAGAGAGGGCGGCATATCACGTGGTTTTGCATGCTCAATAATCTCTGTGTTAGCCAAGAGCATTTTCTTTCAGAGGAGCAGAGTCTTTGGCAGGCCCATCACATGTGGGGGCCCATATACTTGCTCCCAGGGTGGAAGGGATGGTCACTCCCGAATCGGCCTTTTCAGCCACACTAGACACTGTGCCAGAACCATCATTCAGAGCCCCCACACTAGCCTGCCTTGGCCAGCACAAACTCACCATGTCTGGGGCTGGATCCAGTGCAGGGAGGCCAGCACACGTCCTTGTGCCAGACCAGCCTGCTCTTAAGGAGGCACAAACATGCTTTACGACACGTTCGCGACACTTCTGGACCCACACAGCCCATTGCTGGTCAATTGAACATTCTGGATTGCGCTCTGAGGGCACAATCCTGACTTGCCCTTGGGCCAGCGCAAGTCCCTTGTGCTGGCCCAGGAGGGTCACAAACGTACTGTAAGGCACATTTGTGCCTCCTTGAGAGTTGGCTGGGGAAGGGGCAGCCACAATGCAGTGCCAAAGCTGAATCCAGCCTCTGCGCCAACGGAGGGAGCGAGCCGTGTGTCAGCCAAGTTTGGCTGATGCGAGGCTCTGTGAAGGAGGTGGGGAGGAGACAGGAGGGAAGCGTTCCGGGGTGGGTGGAGAGCAGTTCCAGGGGCAGACGGGCAGTGAGCGTGAGACGGATTTCGCTGTTATGCCAGATCCTAGCCCCCATGCCCAAGCAGCACAGAACAGCTTCAAGCTGCTCCGCTCTCCTCAGACTTGTGCCACCTCAGGAGGTGGCACAAGCCCAATAGGAACTGCAGTAGCTTCCCTGGGAGTAAGGGGAAGAGTTTCCCCTTCACCTGAGCCACTTTGCACCCCTATCTTGCGCTGGATACAGCACAAACCTCCTGGCTTGCCTTTTCCAGTGCAAGATAGGATTGCACTGTAAGTTATTTATTTACAATATTTCCATCATATGCTTTCTCCAAGGACCACAGGATGACATCCATGGTTCTTCCCCACCCGCAGCCTATCTTATGCTCACAACAACCTTGCGAGGTAGGTTACGCTCAGAGATGGACTGGGCTACTGTCAGCCAAGGAGCTTCATGGCTGAGTGAAGATTTGCACTCACTTCTCCCTGCTCCTACTCTGACATGCTCATCGCTCCACTGTACTCATCATCTCTAGAAAAGCCAATGTGCTCTAGTGGACTGAGTGTGAATGTGGGTTCCAACCCCCCATCCAGCCATGCAAAGGTGATCGGAAGGAGTAGAGATCTGAATTTATATCCCTTTGCTGTGTTTTTCTATGAACCTGTTGCAAGATCAAACTTCAACATCCTGAGCCTGACCTACAAGCAGGCGCAGATGTATTGCGGAGAGCAGAAACTGGAGTTATATCAAGCATTTACTGGGCCCATTGTCTGCCTGGAGTACTCAACATTTGCTTAAGCTGAAGGGCTATTGTGTGCTAAAGCCAGATTCTTGTTTCTGACTCTTGCAGAAGCCATTGTTCTAAAGGAGCAGAAATCTTTTCTTAAACCATGCACCCATCATCAAGGACAGATCTGGGGAAACTGGACTGTGCTCCCTAAAAGGATTCTTTCAGCCAGTTAAGGAGCCTAATACTTTCCCACAATGTCTTCAAGTTAACGTATAAAGATGTTGCTCAATGACAATCATAGTTCAGTCTCAAGAATTTGTCTTTGCTGTTCTTTCCGAATGGCTGCTGCTGAGTTATTTGTTTCCGGTGTTGGAGAATCCAAGGCCCGGGGGTACCTTGGGAACATAAGTGACCTTCAAATGGCTCAGGGCACAATCCTAAGCAGGTCTACTCAGAAGTAAGCCCTATTGCGTTCAATGGGACTTACTCCCAGGAAAGTGAGGGAAGGGTTAGTCTTATGCAAATTGTTATGCTAGGTTTCTTACAGATTTGAAAAATCCACTTCTGTGGCTTCTGTTTGATCAAAAACTTACTGCATGGTGAAGATGCTTGTGACCTAGAAATGCTTTACATAGAAATGTGCCTTTGGACCTTAGCTTATTGTCTCAGCAGAGCACGTCGATCTAGCTGCGCTGAGCTATATTAGTAACAGAGTTGATACATTATGTTTGGAACATGCCAAGAGGCTTCTGTCATTCTTAAATATTGGTAAATTGGGAGGTAAAGAGTCAAGGACAGTCACTGCACATGTCATAAAACAATTTTTTTTTTTTTTACAATGGCAGTGTGCATGCTTATTTTGAGGCAGCAGGAATATGGCCAAAGAATGGGCTGTATTTATTTTCTAAATATGAAAACTGGTATTCACATAAAGGTATAAAACTCTGGACATTTTGTTAATTCCTTCACGTTTGACTCGCTGGTCAGGTATGTCGGTGCAGTGTGCCAGAACAGCTGTTTGTGATAAAATAAACAAAACTCAAATCTGAACAAAGAGCTGCCACAAGTCTTGGTTTGGTTGACGTCTCCAGACTGAACCATCAAAGGGGGGGGCCTCTTGCCTCCACTGGTACAGCAAGCTTGTGTATGCCATTGTCATATGTAGGTGGAAAGTCAACTTTAGATTCTGTGGGACAGATAAGTCTGCAAAAACAGACTAAAGCTCCCCTCATCTCAGAGGTGTTCCTGCCATGGATCACATCCGGTGTGGCAGCACTTACCTGGAGCTTGGCATTCTAGAAGTTTGGAAGCTTGTGATTACAATAATGATGTAATCACATTGCCCCCCCCCAACCTACTGGGCTCTCACATTGATTTAAGTGCAAAAAGCCTGCCTTCGTTCTGCAATTTTTTTTATTGTTTCAGGCCCAGTCACTGCATGAGACGAGTAGCAAACACATTGACTGCAAGAATGCATGGTGGCTGGGCCCAAAGATTGCCAGACAGCGATGTAATGTCATACCTTCCCAAGCCTCACACCTGGGGCAGCCCCTCCCCAGCATAATGACACTACTGCCTCTTCTCCATTCTTGGGGAGGGAGAGCTCTTCCTCTTCAGCTCTGTGGAAGAGCACCTAGATGCATGCCAGATGCCATCTCTGACTGCACCCCTCCAGATAGGTCAGAGGATGATTCCTGCCTGAAATGATGGCGAACTGCTGTCAACCAGCCACTGAACAGTACTGAGTCAGACAGACCAGGGATTCAGAAAAGGGCAGTTTTCTTGGAGAACAAGGATTTTTTTTTTTTTTGCTTTCGCCTTGGTTAGTCTGCCAGGCAGTTTTTCCTAAGAAGGGGACAATGTGGGCCTTCAATCAGCCCCGCCTGAGGCTGGGGTGGACCAACCTGAGCACTCCCCCTGATTTACCAGGCTTCTGTCCTGCCCTGCCCTGCCCCTAGAAGGGAGCAGCCTTCCTTTCCATCACGGATTAATCTAAGTACACTGCCCTAAGCTCCTGGGAAGGAGGGTGGGGTACCACTCTATTTTACAGTAGCTCCTAATTCCTGTGCAGAGATGTGTTGACCTGCCAGCACAGTCACACCTTTAATTAAAAGTACAGTACCAGGTAATTTATTCCCATCTTGCAATCAATACTGGGGTTCTGCAAGGGTTCCACCAAAGCAAAGGGGTGTGACAACCTCTTGCAATACTGAAGTGAGGTCATACCACTGGCATTTCCCCTGTTGTGGGACTGGGGAGGAGTCATCTCCCGGATCCAGGTCTGCCACCTCCTTCCTCAAAACATTTCCCAGACTTCTGAACTCAGAGAGGGTCAGTATCTGCAGTGGTCAGGTCACAGGCCTGTCTAGCTAGCATTGTGTTGCACACTCAGACAGCCACAAGCAGGCCTTCCCTCATTACAGAATGTTCTCACCTCCTGGTGGTCTTTTCACAAACTAGCCTTTCCTAGTCCTAATGTTTATTACTCCAGCACCATATAAATATGCAGCATGGTGCCCTTGTGAAGCCTAAGCAGGGCGCAAAGGCCACAGCCCTTCCACACTCTTGCCTCCTCAGAGACTGATGCTCAGAGATACAGTGCTTCTGAACCTGGAGGTCGCATTTAGCCACTGTGACTAATAGCAATGGCAGGCTTCAATGTGCTGGCGCGTCTCCACTCTGGAAACGGAAACCAACAGGAAAACTCGCATTTGTGGCTCTCTGTTTTCTTAGAGAATAAAATGACTTTTTTTATTGCATTCATAATACAAACCACATTGCCAAAGGCAATCAGAAAAATTTCATCAGTTGTGGGCTGGTGAGGACAGAAAATGAAACAGAGAACACAGGAAGCCTTTTTCTGTGCCTTGGGGAGGACAAAGGGAAAGGGGGGCTGGCAGAGGGGCCAAGAAGTCCCAGAGGAGAGGTCCTTTCACCTCATCTGCAGAGATCCTGGAGTTCCTATTGGCCTCTTCTTTGGGGTTAGCGGGGAAATATTGTCCCAACTATCTCAGCCTGTACTTTTATCTCTGCCCCTTAGGTGGCAGCACTCTGCCAAGGGAAGTTGGTCAGTTTTCTTTTGTTCAGATGACAGACTTTTCCCTTGAGCAGGCAAGCAGCTGCACTGGAAGGACTCCGAGGACAGAGGGCATCATGTCACAGATGTTGTGAGCTGAGCTAATGTCAGAGGTCAGCCAGGTTAGGCTCAGGCCAAGGATCACAGACTAGACCCTCAGTATTAGTGGCAGTAATAATATTTTTCAAAATATATCATTATACAAAGATTCCCCACATGTTGCAAGCAGTCACGTTGGGGAGAGCCATGCTAAAATGTTTCCCCCTGATGTGCTGGATTGGAAGTTTTAGATCTTGCATATGATGGGATCCTGCCCCCAAAGCTTGTGCTACAATATCTTTGCTTGACTTAAGATGCCATAAGACTCCTGGGCCGGGTTCAGGGGGAACATGAAACCAAGGGTTTTTATGTTTTTTTAAAAAATTTTTTAGCTAAACCACAGTTGCTGTTATCACCTGAACCCAAGCTTGCTCACAAACGTGAGTTAATGGTTGGAACCAACAAACAGGGATGTTTGAGGCTGCTTTATCAACCACTGTTTGTGCTAACTTTGCTTTGCCACTATGTCTGAATCCATAGACTATCCATAGAAACCACAGATGAGGGGGCCACGGCTCCCCCTCAAGAGGCTGCTGCACCATGGAGACAGGACTGGATTGTTGAAGCTGAGCAATGAGCAGACAGAAGGTGGACACAGATCAGCAGCTATAGACCACTGTGGGCCAGTTTAGAAGCTCAAACTATGGTGTGAGTTGTTAAGAGTGGTCAACACAAGGCATGGGGGGGTGATGTCACATCTGCTGTTATTTTTGCTGCAACAGACTGACATGGCTGGAAACTGTTTACATGGGCGAACTTTCAACAATTGCACCCTGCAAGGATGGGCCAGAAAGCAAGGCATAGTGAGGGATGCGTGCCGTGTGCGTAGAACAGCTCTTAGCCAGGGTGGACTTCTGAAAAAGCAACAGGATTTCATTCCCATTCGCTTTCAAAGACACCATCAGCTCTTCTCTTCCTGCTCCATCACAGCCCAGTCCGGAGAACGTAGAAGAAGCTGGCGAGTGTCGCCATGCCCATGACGGCGTAGCTGGATTTCACGCTGACGGAGCCACCAGTGTTGCAGTTATCTTCTTGACAACAGTCAGTTCTCAAAATTTCGTCGCCACCTTTGATAGCACCCTCAAACTGTGTTGGGCAAGTATCAGAGCACCATTTGTTGATGAACACATCATGGTCTGAAAAACAGAGAATTTAACAGAGTGGGGTGGGGGAGGAAAAATGGGGAGGAAAAATGTCTACGTCAGTGTGGTTTTGAGCGGCGAAGATATGAGGTGTCTTCTGGCTAAATAAAAATGTTGAATACACTCAGTGCCTAACAATTAAAAGGATGCATTTTCCCACCTCAACCAGCCTGTGCACTGCAGTTGTGCTTGGAGGTTCCTTCCCTCCAGGTGCCCCAACCTTCCTTTGCTGAGTGTCCCAAACCAAACCTGATAATCTAAGAGCCAATCCTGAGACTTGTCTACTCAGAAGTAAGTCTCATTGTCTCCAGTGGGGCTTACTCTCTGCAATTCTATACACACTGACTTGGGAGTATGTCCTATTGAATGCGATGAGGCATACTTCTGAGTAGATATGAATTGGGTTGTGCTGTAAGTGGGATCAACAGTCCCAGGTGGGAAACCAGTCCAAGTGCATTGCTGGATACTCCCACCCTTCCTGCAAACAGAACTTCTATGACTCGGAAACTCACCAGATTTTCGTTTAGTTTGCTTCACACAGTATCTATCCATACCCGAACACCGAACGGAGCGACACTCATCGTGGGACTTGACATTTTCACAAATGTAACAATGCAATGATGAAGCTGCAAAACACACAAAAATACACACATGGCAGATGGTAGGTTGCTGTAGCAAACAGGTTTCCCGTGGACTCTCTTTGGGATATAGTGAGATGCTACATCCAGAGGCCTTCTCATGTTTAGGAAGTTTATATGCTGTCTGTCAGTTTGAAGAACTCCCAGCCTGGCTTGCAAAATTAAGCCAATAAAGAACAAGACCTCTCCCAAAGGCTTCCAAGGAACAGCATCAGACTTGGCACCAGCCAGCATTCCTGAAGAGACCACACTCCACTTCAAAGCAACTCTCTTCCTGGCCAATAGTCATCAACATTCACCTAACTATCAGTAGGCAGTGGCATATCTTGAGAAAATGGCACTCATGGCAAACACTGAGATTACGCCCCTGTCCAATCAGAGAAGGGGAGATCATGGGGTGGAAAGCCAGCCCTGTTCATCCCACCAAGTGAAAAACACCTATTGATTTTTTTTCTGCAGGCATTTACCTCTTTTTGGAGATCTCCTAAAACTGGTGCAAAAACATACCATTGGCTGTGGTGCAGAAATGCACCATAGAATATGGGCTTTAGTTTGTAACCCAGGTGTCCCCCTTCAAGAGCTGCCCAGGGTAGATGTTCCCACTTGCCACACCCTAGATATGCCACTGTCAGTCAGGGAGGAACAGAAAAGGGCCTCTGGTGTGAAACATGATGTTCGGCCCAATTTACTGTAGATACTCGCCTACAGGGCGAAAAAATTTTGCCAAGAAATCAAGCTTATCCAAGATCACAGGTGTCCAAAGTTTTTGGCAGGAGGGCCACATCATCTCTCTGACACTGTGTCAGGGGCCAGGGGAAAAAAGAATTAATTTACATTTAAAATTTGAATAAATTTACATAAGTTTACATAAATGAATATATTAAAGATGAACTTATATGAATGAATAAAGGTCTTGCAATAGCACAAGACCTATAAAAGGCCTTGCACAAAGCAAGGCTGGCCTTTCCTTTGCTGCCACTACTGCATCACAGACGTGAAACAGCAAGCAGTGGAGGAAGCCCTCATCCCACAGCTCACATGAGAGGTCAAACAGTCGCCCTCACTTTGAGAGCAGTTGCGTCAGGCCAGTGCAGGCTCCAACAAATCTCCAGAAGGCCAGAGGATCATTGGAGTCTGGGGGCTCTATGAGGGCTGCATTGAGAGTCCTGGAGGGCCACAAGTGACCCCAGGGCCAGGGTTTGGGCACCCCTGCCCAAGATAATCACCTCGCCTTATTTCCAAGGTCACTCAGGGAGCAGAGCTTTTCAACTCTGGAGAAGTTGCTTTTCAAGCAGCATTACTTTCTCACTGGCAATGAAGAGATAATTAGAGACCATTAATCTACAAGACAACCCCCGGAAAGTTGCAGCAAAAGTTAACCTTTTCGCTGCTCTGTTGAATTCCATTGTATTGAAGGCAGCCTAATGTTGCAGTTCCTTGCTACAGACTCTTGAAATGCTAAAAAAAATGCAAAGGCTTTGCTGTTGTCTATAAACATTAACACAGCAGTAAAGCAGAGCATTTGTTCCTCAGACTGCAAAGGAGTTGCCTTCTACAGAGTAAGGCATCTGGTCCATCCAGAGAGGTATTGTGTACTCTTGAGAACCAGCAAGATGTGCTCTACCACTGAACTGCAGGCTCATTATGAAGACATTAGACTGAGTGAGAGCATTGGTCTACTTTGACTGGGTGTGGCTCTCCAGGATCACACATCAGGGTTTTTTCCAGCGGTCCCTGGAGTGATTGAACCTGTAACCTTCTGTATTACAGCTCCTCCCTTAAGAGAATGTGAGGAGGAATCAGAACTTGGACCACCACCTCCAAGCACTGCATTCCCTTCACTCTCACTGGACCTCACTTGGTCATTAATGGCCCACAGCATCTTCTTTTCTCTAAACATCTCTAAACATCTCTAAACTTTTCTCTAAGCACCCTTTGCATTTGCTGAGTGCTAAACATGGAAGATTTTTTGAAAGCAAACATCTAAGCTATGATGACTTTAAGTGGTGGCTGTGCAAATATATAACATTAGAGCACTAGGTATTCAATTTATACAGTACAGTTTGCAAGCAATCCCAACATTCCAGTCTAGGGTATTTAAGGTTATGTGAAATCTGTCTTTTAGGGGATATTTTTGCCTTCGTGTGTGCTGCTATTTCCAAGGAGCAATCTGAGTCATTGTTCCATATCAAATGGACATCGCCATCTGAGTTGTGCATCATATATTTCCATTCTAAAATGGAATCTATATGCAGCAATACAGAACTACGCAGATTAATAAAATACCATCATCTGACCTCTAAGGTAGTGGCACCAGAAGCTCTGTTCAGTGGCAGTGCACATATTTGGCATGTGGAAAGCCACATTTCAAGGCTCTCAGGCTTGCTCTCAGGACTTGGAAAAGACCCTGGAGAATCTAGATGGACCAATAGTCTCACTTAGTATGAGAAAGATGCTTTGAGAATCTTTGAGATGCGTTAGAAATCAGGCCATAAACTTTAGCATGAATGAACAAGAAAATAAAGAGACATGCATTTTAGACTGGAAATGCTAATTTTCAGGAGTTCCCAAACAGAGCAGATGGAAAAGGGATGAGAGTTTAAATAACTCCCAAACCTGTTTTCAGCAGCTTGGCAATGCTATCTCTACTGCAGCATCTCAGCCATATAATGCTGCGCTATGCTCTGAGTGTTCACAAAGGATGTTCGGATCACCCCATTCACCCACAGATGTCACCAGCTGCCTCACCTGTCTCCACGCAGAGAACCACGACCAAAAGCGCAACTGTGGAAGTCTTCATCTTGGCAAGGTCTTCCCAGCTTGTAAAGAACAGATTCTGACGTTTTATATATACATCGTAGCTACTACGAACATCAGACCAGTCATAGAATTAAGGTGTGTTTGGCATCAGGGAGGAGCATAGGATTGCCTAGAGTCTATATTGCACATCTTTGCTTAGTACTTGGGAGTGTGCCTGAGTGGAAATTCATGCATGTTGTAACCTGCATGAAATTTCCCAAGGTTTCGCATCTGTCTTCTGGGTCTTTGATTACAAGAAACTGATGGCCATCTTGACAGTCATTTACCTGGACTAGAACCATCTGGTCTTTCAGATTTCTCTCCTTTGGTCTTCTTTGCAATGCTTTAGACAAACGGACTTTAAATTCTATTTAAAGTTCCTTTAAGCGAAACCAGAAGGGGCTTTGTTTTAGCACATAGCAGCAGAGACAGTGGCAGGGTAGCATTGGCCAGCATCCCCGGTCTCATCCTCCCTGGCTTATCCCCTAGTGCAAGCTCCATCTAAATGGAGGAACTCTGCACAAGGGTACAGCATTGCTCTGATGCAGCCAGAAGCAATCTCACTGGAGTGCATCTCTCTGGATTGGTGCTCATGTACATTTTAAAAATCCTGACTACGAAGAGTTCACCGCCTTGATTGTAGAGATACAAGAAATCAGTATCTCCCACCATCTTTTCCTTTCTCAGTTATATGTCGGTGGCAAGTGGCATTAGGGTCATGGTGCAGGGGAGGGAGGGGTGTAACCCTTTCCCATTCACTGCAGCCCAATCGAAGTCATGCCCCTCCCAATTAGAGGGGAAGACCTAAAGGCACAAAAATGTGCCCATACATTTCTCCCCTTTCCGTTTTTAGCAGTGGGGAAGGGAAAGGTTAAGCCAGGGAATTGTCATGTAAGGCACTGTTTAAGCCCCTCAAGACTCAATTCAAATCTCTGCTGCTCTCACCCTAAGGCTGCATTTTGAGAATTCAAAGACCACTGAAAAAGTAACAGGATTTCATTCCCATTCACTTGCAAAGACAGGGTCAGCAGTTCTTTCCCTGCCCATCACAGACCAGTTCAGAGGACACAAAATAGGATGGCCAAACTTGCTTAACATAAGAGCCACATATGATCAACTTCAATCATTTGAGAATGCCCAGAGGAGTGCAGCCCAAGCCTGCAATTCTATACACACTGACTTGGGAGAAAGTCCTATGGGACACAGCGAGGCTTATATCTGAGTAGATATGAATCAGGTTGTGCTGTAAGTGGGTTCAAAACACCCAGCTGGGAAACCTGCCCCAATGCCCACCCTTCCTGCAAACAGAACTTCTATGACTCGGAAACTCACCCGAATTTTGTCTAGTTTGCGGCACACATTGTCACTCCATATCTGAACACCCAAACCGAGCGACACTCATTGTGGGACTTTACATTATAACAAACATAACAATGCAATATTGAAGCTGCAAAACACACAAACCCACACACACAAAGTAGATTTTAGATTGCTGTAGCAAACCTGTTTTCCCAGGCCTGTTTGTAGCACCTTTTGGAACAGGAAGCCATTTAATTATTTGAGGGTTGTTTTTTTTTCCTTTTGGTTTGTAAACTGCTTTGTAAACTTAAATGAAGAAAGGGTGCACTTGCCAGCACTAAAAATTGTGCCAAAAAGAGATTTGGCAACTATAATAAGGGATGTTAACAAGGCACTTACAACAATTGAAACAATATCTGTCCAAGACACCAATTAGCTCATGTCTAGTAAAGCAGTAGTTGTCACTAGAGAACTGAATATTAAAATATCTACACCTAAAAGGCAAGAAACACTAAAGCCAAAATGGAAAATCCGATTAGAACAAAAACTTTAAAAATTACGGGTAGATGCCAGCAGTTTAAAAAACATGAAAGAACAAAAATTGAAGAATGATAAATAAATTAATCAGAAGATACTGGTTAGATACAAGAAAGATCAAAGAAGCATTAGAGATTATAAAGCAACAGATAACAGTAACAGCCAGAAAAATTGAATGATATGAAGCAAAAGTCATTCAATTCAAGCAAAACCAGCAGTTTCAATCAGATCAAAAGCATTTCTACCAAAGCCTTGCTGCAAATAATAATGCGAAAAGTAAAAAACCAGAAAAAAACTGCCACATTACAATTTTGGAAAAACTTATGGGAGAATCAGAAAGATTACAATAAAGAAGCACAATGGATAAAAGATTTCGACCAAAGTTTTAATAAACAACAGATGCAAGATCTAGAAATAGCAATTAAAATGGTAACAGAACATGTAAAAAAAATGAATTGGACGTCACCTGAAAATGATCAATTACTTAGCTTCTGGCTTAAACACCTGACCAGTTCGCACTCAGTACTGACTAAATAATGAAATATCACAAAAAAGTCAAATTGAGGAATGGATCCAGTCAAATTAATGACTGGAAAGACATAATTCAAAAAGATCAAACTAAAGGGACAACAGCAGGAAATTACAGATCAATAACATGCTTGCCAACAATGTTTAAACTGCTTACTGGTATAATAGCAGACAACATTATGGATCATTTAGGAAAAAAAATATATATCCTGCCAACAGAACAGAAAGGAAATAAAAGGAAAAGCAGGTACAAAAGATCAACTCTTAACTGATAAAATGATACTAGAAAACTGTAAAAGTCAAAAAACAAATTTGCACATGGTCTGGATTGATTATAAAAAAAGCCTTTGATTCTCTCCCTCATAGTTGGATTACAGAATGCTTGAAAAAAATAAGAGTTAGTAAAAACGCAAATACATTTATACAGAAGGCCATGAAACAGTGGAGGACAGAACTAATAGTTGGAAATGAAAACTATGATATAGTACACCATAGCAAGGTATTTTTCAGGGTGATTTACTCTCATCACTATTGTTTGTCATTACTATGATTCCGCTATCAGTCATATTAAGCTGGGTTAACAAATGGCCAAAAACTCACAGCAGCTGTGATATGCAAGATGATGATGATGATGATGATGATGATGATAGTCATAGGGGCCTTGGGTGCTATCCCGAAACACCTGGAAAAGCATTTGGACATCTTTGGGATGAGCACAAGCACTAGCTGTCAATTACAAAAGGCCACCTTACACAAATAGCACAAATACTATGGCAATATTTGTAATGTAACAATATAAAAACAGGTGGGGATATACAAAATTCAGTCATAAAGAACATGACTGTGTGAAAATTTAATAATAATAATAATAATAATAATAATAATAATAATAATAATAATAATAATATCTCTACTGCAGCATCTCAGTCATAGAGATTGTTCTATGCTCTGTGTGTTCATAAAGGATTTTCAGATCACCCCATTTGCCCAAGGATGTAAGCAGCTGCCTCACCTCTCTCCATACAGAGGGTCACAACCAAAAGCACAACTGTGAGAGTCTTCATCTTGGCACGGTCTTCCTGGAGCATAATATTGCCCAGAGTCTATACTGCACATCTCTGCTTAATGCCTGGGAGTGTTCCTGAAATGATGTGACCTGCATAAATTTCCTAATTTAAAGTTCAAACTTAAAGACTTATAAAGTTCCCTTAAGCAAAACCAGAAGGGGCTTTGTTTTAGCACACTAAAGTTAAAGAACACAGCAGAAGGGTACAACATTGCCCTGGTTTTGCCAACTTTCAGGGGGCTTGCACGGGAGAACAACCAATAGCTTGATGCCCATATGTATTTTTTAATTCGACTTAAAAAACCCAATCCCTGCTGCTCCCAATGTAGGGTCACTTTGTGAGAAAGAGAACATTGAGGTCTTCAGACCAATCACAGATCCCACATCTTCAGGAGTCATTGGCTGAAGGTGTTCCCTAGAAAGAATTTATCCAACCACCATTGTAACTGAACTCTCGAAGCATAATAATTGGGCTTTCCTATATCTTGAAACTATTATCAAGATTTGCATATTTTCTCACCTATTATTTGCAGCTAACGGGTTTCTGTGTGAGAACAAAGGGCTGATTTCTGGCCATCATCTGCTTAATGATGTCACTTCTGACCCTTAGCAGGTAGCAAGAATGCTAATCCTGGCCCTCTGTATAAAATGAGTTTGACACCCTGTTACAGACAGTTCGGTTCTAGGTGGTTATTTTGATGAGATTATCTAGGACCGCCTGGGGTGGCTCAACACAGGCCTGCAGCAGTCCTTCAAATTCCAGCAGTCCAAGGGGAGTGGGGGAGAAGTTGCCTTGCACTGAATGAGGCAGAGCACAAGTAGTCACAAGCAAGGCAGGCACCTCAGCCATTTCTGGTTTTTCCTTTAAGGAACATGCCCAAAAAGCCCCAAAGTTTTCAGGAGCATCATTTGAAAACAACTTTTGCCAATTAATTGCGCAAATTAATCCATTAGATCTTATTAGCTTATGGCTTGCTCTAGGCAGCTCTCAAAGGTTTGTGGCCAGGGCCACCCCAAGCTCAACCACTGCCTGAGGTTTTCTGTCCCCATTTTTTGAGCATGCACATTAAAGCAGTGTTGTTCAACCTGTGGGGTTGACACAACCCCAGTGGGTCGTTCAGTGGGTCACCAGAAAATCGTTCAAGGGCTGTGCAAGAGGGGGCTTGGCTCCAATCTAATAATGGTCCTGCCTTATCAAAACCAAGTTCTTGATATAATCCTGCACAGCCTCTTCTCACTGTCTTGCCCTGCAGTTCCCAAGACTGGCCCTGCTCAGGCTGGTGCCTAAAGACACAAGAGGTAGAAGAAATGGAATGGGCGGAGATGGGAGTGGGTGTAATGGGTCTTCAGGGGGTGGAATTGGTGGTGGTTGCTCAGAAGTGGCATAGCTAAAGGAGGGTGCAAAGCACTAAGTTTTGCAGGGAGCCTCACTGCAGCATGCTAGCAGCCCCTTCCCCCCCTTCGGAACCATTCCAAGCCCCAAAAGAAAAATAGAGGCATACGCCTGGCTCCAAAGGGGAGGGGAAGGGGCTGCTTGCACACTGCAGTGGGGCTCCCTGTAAAACTTAGCAAAACTCTGGTAAGGTGCAGTGGCTTCGGCTGCTTGACAAGGACAAGCAAGCAAGCATCACAATGGCTTTAAGAACAGCCTGTAGCATCACCAGAGAGGCAGCCTCTAAGCCAGCCATTTTCAACCACTGTGCCATGAATGGTCCCCAGGTGTGCCACGGGAATTTGGGAGAGGGTCATTCATCAATAGGACCACTGGGGGAATGTGAGACCCCATTCACAGAACAGTGTGCCTTGTCAATTGTCAAAAAGCTGATGTGTGCCTTGACCGTTTTAGTGCCTTGCCAGTGTGCCACAAGAGGAAAAAGGTTGCGAATCACTGCTCTAAGCAGTCCCTGTGATTCCAAGATGGGGCAACACAAGTACTGTACCCTCACAGAAAAGGCCTCCTCCCTAGAGTCAGCCCCAGCCCCACTCTGAAGCAGGCAACCCCTCCCTGCCTGAAAGAGGCAACGCCTGATACACATTCTGCAGTGCCTGGCACTTTCATTAACTGCCCACACGATCTCGGTTCTGGTCCTTCAGGATTACTCTGTCTCCTTGAGGGCCCGTAAGCCGCTCCTTCCTTCCCAGGGTGTCGCTGCATTTTTGGGCTTCTTCCCCTTATCGGCTCCTCCGTCTACGCAAAGCTGTCTCTGCATTCCACTGTTCTGGAATTCTCTGCTGTACCTGCTCACCTGGACCTGGCCACCAAGCCTGCAGGGAGAGGCGTGGCACCCAGTGTTCTCCAGCAGGCCCAGGCTGTGGAGAAGGGGAACTGCCCCTCCCGAGAAGAAGGATGCCAAGTAATGATCCTGTCAGCCATCAATAACAGGTCAATCCTGCGCATGCTTACTCAAAAGTAAAGTACCACTGTGTTCTATGGAACTTACTCCCAGGTAAGTGTGCATAGCTTTGCAGCCTGAGAGTTGCAGATCAAGCCCAAGAATAAGGCATACTGCCAGTGGCTGCTTTTCCTGGCTTATTTGGTTGAGTGCCACCAGCCATGGCATCTTCTGGACCACCTTCTGGGGGCTCCAATTGGAGATACTGCTTTGTGGCGGCTCCGCTCCCTCCCTGAGGGTGGGTTCCAGAAGTTCAGGCTGAGTGACTCTTCTCCAGATGCGAAGTCCTCCAGGGTTTTACAAAAAAAAAGTTGCACCTATAACGTACAAACCTATACCTCAAGGGGAGGTCTGCGGTGCAGCGACAGAGCACCTGTTTTGCATGCAAAAGTTGCCAGGTTCCATCTCCTGACAGAGCAGAGAAAAATGCCTCCCCGCTACCAGTCGTTGTCGCCATACTGCACTAGAGAGGCCAGTGGTCTGCTTCAGGCCCCTTCCCATGTGCCTGCCCCCTGCTGTCCCATCTGTACAGGAAACTGCTGGGTGATGTTGTGTCTCGATTTGGGGCAATCTGCACTATTTCACCTTGCCATCAGGTCCCAGGTTAAGGTTGAGACCTGGTGTGAATGAGTGTGGCACTAGTGCCAGACCTTCAAGCAATGCTTGTTTGCCTGGGAAGAACAAGAGCGCCAACAAATGTTAATAGCCTGAAAAGCACAATCGTACATGTGTCTGCTTAGTGTCATACATGAATTGCATTCATTGGGTCTTACTTCTTGGAAAGTGTTTACAGGATAGCAAACCAAGAAACCCTTGAACAGGAGCATCCATCAGGGGCCTTAAGCAGACCTGCCTGAGAGGAGGGGTTATGGTGTGAGGTGGTTCTTCCCTTCCTCCCTCTCAGACAGAGTAGGAGATTCTGGAGGGGAGAGAGAGACACACAAACACTTAGGATTTGATAAGCGAGTAGCTGGAATGAAAATCAAGAAGAAGAGCTGGCAGCCAGCATCTGCAGGCCTGCACAGGGGACTCATGCAACTGATGTGATTCCGGGAGCCTGGCACTTCTTCCATCCAATGCTCACACCTGTTCAGTTGACTATAAATCCAATATTACAGACACCATAAAACTCTAGTGCAGTGGTTCTCACTCCTTTAGCACCAGGACCCACTTTTTAGAATGAGAATCTGTCGGGACCCACCGGAAGTGATGTCTTGACTGGAAGTGACATTAAGCAGGAAAATTTTTAACAATCCTAAACTAAAATCCTACCAGAATTAAGTCCCATTTACTATTATTGTTAAAAGCATCTTCATAGTAGCCTGTTAAAAATACAGATCTGTGACATTTCCCCAAATGCAGTCACATACCTTGGTAGCATTGTCTAATGTATTAGAGCTAAAATATTGAAAGAATGGCGACCCACCTGAAATTGGCTTGTGACCCACCTAGTGGGTCCCGACCCACAGTTTGAGAAACACTGCTCTAGTGAGTTCTTTTCCAAAAGAGGCATGACCCGGGATTGTGCTGCAGTTCCTGTAACTCCTCACTTCCTGGAGAAGTGGGGCAGGTGCACATGGCTACTAGAAACCACTGGGTGTAGTCATATACAGACTGAGAATAGATACAGTGCCCTGATGGTGCCCTGCTCTATTTCTCCTTTCTACCAGGTTTCAGGTGCAGTTGACAACTGCAGTTGTCAAAGTTCACAACAGGTAACTGCGATCAGTGATTGGCTGGACGAGGGCAAAGAGCCCGAAGCTTAATCCAGACAAGGTGGAGGAGTGCTCTTGTTTGCTTACTTATCTGCAGTTGGGAAAAACTGACACATTGTCCCTTTGTGTGGAACCAAACAATCAAGAAGAGAAGACAGAAAAGAATCCCTTTCTCCAAAACAGGAGTAGACGCGTAGAGAGAACTTACACTCCTTTTCTCCCAGCACTAGAACCAGGAGTCATCCAACAAACCTGCCTGCTACAAACTAACAGGACTACCTCTCTCTGAATGCTCTTTCTCTCTCTTTAGCAGCTAACTGTCCCTGGAGGTGTAGAAAGCATGGATAATTAGCCGCAAAGAGCAGCCCTGGAAAACCTTGAAAGCCACACTGATAGGGCAAGGAATGCATTTCTAAATAAGCAAATGAAGTCAATAACCAAAGGATGGAGATCGCCTGCTTTCCTGAGCGCTTGCTTAGGATCACCCCCAAGTCCCTGCCTGTTTCCAGTGGAGCCTTCACCAATCTCAGTAGTGAGAGCCTGACTTGCACGAGGCTACTGAGCAAGTTTAACGTGGAAAGAGCTGGGATGAGTGGGGAAAGAGTTTTGGCTCGTTGGTGAAGCACAGGCTTGGCATATAGAATATCACTGGTTCAATTCTTAGCATTTGTGTAGCACTTTCTGAGTTGGAAAATGTGAAAAGTGCTTGATGTGTGTTATCTTGAAGCCTTCCTTACAACATTGTAGTAGGCAAATAAGCATTATTTTCCCCATATTGCTGGTGGAAATGTGGAGAGATGGAGCGGCCTATCTAAGTCTCTGTCCAGTAAATACATGGCAGAGTGTATCAGGGAGGTCCAGATTCATAGCTTGCTGTGCAGTCCAATCTGGGCCTGTCTTGCAGTCCTCCATCTTAAGTTCTGAGCCAATGGCATGAAAACTTTCTGCTGTACTTTAGGCCAGACATGCAAGTGCAAATGGCCAGAGTCTAAGAGTGGGTGCCAACAGCCTGCAGAACTTCTGCTGTCCTTCCCTGTTTCTGATAAGTTGGTGATGGGGTCGGTTTGGGGGAGGATCATGGGTGGATTGGGGCACAGAGCAAGTGGGGCCGGGGCAAAGGATAGGATTGGACATCAGCCACTGCGTAATGCTAGTTCTCTCTAGTATTGTCAGTTAAATGGATTCCAGGCACTGATGGTTTTTTGGGAAGGGCTATAAGACAATCTTCTCTGCCAGCCTTTTCCAATGTATTTCTGGAGCATCTTAAATGCTATTGTTGATGTTCTGCTGCCATTTATTTTTTATTTGTAAATTGATTGTGTGTGTGTGTGTGTGTGTGTGTGTGTGTGTGTGTGTGGTATTGGACTCTGCTCTGAACTTTTGGGAAACATGATATAAAAATACATTAGTTAATAAATAAAGAAGGCAGCGGTCTAGGAGAGAACTTGAGAGCCCTCTTCAGTCAGAACTGACAGTAAAGAGGGATTGCAACCATTCAGTGTTTGTGACTTATTTTCCAACTCTGTGCTTACCATAATTAAAATAACGTCACTCAATTATATCCATTATCTTCTTGATGTACAACTAATGTTGCCTTCCTTATGTAATAAATGTCTGGAGCATCCACAATCTGCCTGTTGAAAAGGCAGATACCCAACTCTGGAGGTTTGCCAACTGTTTTCCTGCCACCTTATCCCTTGGGCAACAGGTCCATTTCTTTGCCACATGCCAAGTCAGCCAGCTATCGTGAGATGACTCACAACCAGCTCTGTTGCAAAGAGCTCTGTCGTAATCAGTAGGCACAACCTGGGTGGGACTCTGTGACCATGCCTGAGTTAATCGGCAGGGTGTGACCTGCAAAAACATCTCCAGACCTCCCACCTCCAAAGTAACACACACAAGCTCAACAGCAACATATGCTCCCTGGACACCTTCAGGCAATGCATCATTAACTTCTGGAGTTTACTTCCTTAAAACGCGAACATGTGTAGCTGGTACCAAGAGAGCTGAGATCTTGAAGTAGCTGAGCTGCCCATCAGGACTTCCCCAGTGTGAACCCTACTTTGCCTTAAATTCACCGAGTAGCCTCACACAAGCCCTTTCCTCCCAAGCCTTTCCATCTGTAATACCTCCTTTACAGGGTTGGAAGGATTGAATCAAGATAATGTATGCTCTACACGAGGTATGATCACGAGTCGATCTAGCCCAGTTTTTCCTACTCTGACTGGCAGGAGTTCTCCAGAGCATGAGACGAGGCCCTTTCCCAGCCCTGCCTGGAGATTAAGGAACTTCAGCAGGAACTCAGTGACTGAGCACCTTCCCATCAGCCATTTCAGGATGGTTGATGGCTTTCATAGAGCATCAGGCAGGTTCAGAGAGGAAACATCTCTCAGGAATGTACACTGCATCTCAGTTGTAGAGGGAGACAGAGTGGGGAGGGTCATGGCCTTCATTTCTGCATGCGAGCATCCCTCGTGGGATAATCAGTGGGCTATTTGGACCTTTGACCTGGTCCAGCAAGGCTCTTCTTAGGTCCTTCTGGCCATCACAAGCTCCTCCTAAACAAAAGTATGGAGACGTTCCGGGGCAGAAACGGAGCGCTTTCTTCCTCAGCATTTTTTCCCCCAGGTTCCCATACTTTTATATAGATGTGCCATAGTCTGAGATTCAACAGGCCAAACTCTCTCCATCATCACATCTTCAGGCTGGGAAAAATTTCATCTGTGGCATTTCTGTCTTTGTGACACATGAGTCCTGGCAGACTTCTTCCAAAAGAGCAAAAGGCAAGGCTGATGAGCGACCAGAAGGATAAGCTTGTCTATACAAGGCACTACCTGATGACAGTCTCTCCCCAAAGTTGCATATCGTCGCTGTAAGGGAACACGGAGGGTAGACCACGGATATTGCATAGTAGCTAGATACTGGCACCTGACTCCCTGAGCCTGTTTCACCTTTTAAATGTGGACAAACTGGGAATAACTGGGAAAGCTAGATCACTGCCACCACCCCTGCCAAGAAGCCAGATAAAAGGAGACTGCCAGGCAGGCTTCCTCCCTGTAGGGTAAGAATTCCAAAGCCAGATTCCCTTAAAACCAACCAGTAGTAGCTGATCTAAGAGATATGACAACTCACTTTATCCCAAGTGACTTGAGATCCAGATTTTGAAAGGTGGTACAGATAGCGAGAGAGAGAGAGAATACAAGGGGGGGGGAACAGCAGAGTACCGATAGACAAGCAGAAGGAGAAAGGAGGCCACAAAGGTCGAGGAGGATGTTAAAAGCAAGCAGCAAATTAAAACTAACCTGATGCAACTTCTCGGGGTGCTTTCCTTGCTTACTTCCTCGTCTTTGCACCCATGCTTGCAACAAGATGAGTGGGTGAGTCCCTGTGAAGCATCAGGTGCTTTCAGTGTCAGACCTGGGCAACATAAGAACAGCCCTGCTGGATCAGGCCATAGGCCCATCTAGTCCAGCTTCCTGTATCTCACAGTGCCCACCAAATGCCTCAGGGAGCACACAAGACAATAAGAGACCTGCGTCCTGGTGCCCTCCCCTGCATCTGGCATTCTAAGGTAGCATGAAGTAGGGTGCTTGACCCCAAATTTTTTTTAACCTGTTGATCATCAGGTTTCGCCTGTGGAATTGAGTACTTTGGGATCTCCTTAGCCACTCTTGGAAATCAGATGGGCTTTATGCCCAGCTGGCTCATAGTCATTCCACTGGAATGTCAGCCAGTCAGCTGGCTCATAGTTGCTCCAGGAAGATGAAGATGCTCAAACCAGAAACAGCAACACAACAGGACCAACATGGCAACTCTCCTTGCATGAACCAGCTGCCCCTTCAGGATGCAGAGCCATCATAAAAGCCAGGGGGGGATTAGAAGTGTCCAAAACAGTCAAAAATGAGGGGAGCGCTTGCTTGTTAGGGCTAATTTCACAAGATGAGATATTTGTTTCCACTATCCATTTAAATTGGTGCTGGCCTGGGAGTGATTAATCTTGATGCTGTCTTGTCAGTGATTTCACTGTCACTGTGTTGACTTAAAGGTATCAACATTTGTATCTGTTGAGAAGCTTGACAATTTTACCCTTTGTTCGAAACAGTCCTAAACTGTCTCAGGGAAGACAAGAGGAACAGGCTTCATGGGAAAACATTCCCATGAAGCCGCCCTGGGTCCCGTTAGGGAGAAGGGCGGGATAAAAATAAAGTTTTATTATTATTTATTATTCCACAAACAGGGTCCCAGTACCCAAAAGGCCCTGCTCCAATCAGATAGCAAGAGGAGCACTTTCGGAACCCTGCACATGCCGGATCTCGTCTGATCTCTGAAGCTAAGCAGGGTCAGGCCTGGTTAGTACTTGGATGGGAGACCGCCTGGGAATACCGGGTGCTGTAGGCTTATACCATAGTCTTTCCAGACTGAAGGTTGCCAGCCAACTTTCTGAACCCAAGTCATGAAGACTTTAAAATTCCAGTCCAGCACCGTGGATATAATCAGATGGAAGAGATGGAATTGCCAACTGATTAGGAGAAAACTGCCTGGTCTGCTCTTGTGCTTTCAATAGAGGTTTGAGATATTGTAATGTTCATAGTGGGTGTAGACCCCGCCCCCTCAGGTGCAACCAGACATGGGGGGGGTTACCTTGGTGATGACATGCGGTTGTCGGCAGAAAGAAGGATGGAAGACAGTTATGATTGCTTTGCACAGTCGAATTACTTGCGTAAGACACTTGACATTAATGGGCCTGTTATGTCATAGGCCCTCTTGATTACAAAGAGCTGTGCCGTTGGCACCAACTAGGATTGCTCCCCTGCCCTTCCCGGTTCCCAGAGGTCCCAGGCAAAGTTCCCTGGCAGGTGCCTGCTGCCCCAGGAAGTGGGTTCCAATGGGGCTGATCAAGTGCTGCACTTTGGTCTGGGGTTAGTCTGGATGTCCTCAGGAGGACCCCAGGCACCTTGGCCCCAACTAACTGGCCCAAGTTTGGGAGAGTTGACTGAGTGTCCTTGGTCCTGCTTCTCTGGGAGTCACTCCAGGGACCCAGGAAGCCCAGGCAGGTCCCAGTCCTGAGGGTTCCCTGTACCAGTTCCCTCCCTCCTGGGTTAGGGCCACAAAGACCCCTTTCAGGTGGGGGACAGGCAGAGTACAGCTGGGGCTGTTGCCCCATCTGGCCATCTCTCCAGCGCTGCAGCTGCCTGGAAAGGAGCAACCCCCCTCTCTATGCCTCCCAGGCTCCTTATGAAGCCAGTAGCTGGCCTAGCCAGCTCCACCCCTTCCGGCCAGGTGGCTGTCTGGGGATCCCATGAGGCCTTGGGCCCTACTCTCTAGGAGATGCTCTGCCTGGGAGCCCAGTCCAGGCAGTACTTGTGATCTACTTCCAAGGAGGCCCTTACTCCTGAGGAGACCCCTGCTCCTGAGGAGGCCTGAGCTCAAGGTGACAGATATATACAGAGTTCAGCAGTTAAGCTTGTCATTGCATGGAACCAGTAGCATAGCAAGCAGTTGTTGCAGGCCTCCCCAGGTAAGAACACAAGAACATCAGAACAGCCCCACTGGATCAGGCCATAGGCCCATCTAGTCCAGCTTCCTGTATCTCACAGCGGCCCACCAAATGCCCCAGGGAGCACACCTGATAACAAGAGACCTGCATCCTGGTGCCCTCCTTTGCATCTGACATAGCCCATTTCTAAAATCAGGAGGTTGCACATACACATCATGGCTTGTAACTTGTAATGGATTTTTCCTCCAGAAAAATGGACAGAAAGAATGGTACTGGACAGAAAGAGGTGCCGTGTGGCCATGTCACTTAGTTCAGTGATCCTTGGCAATCTTCTGGGCCAGCTGCCTCCTACACATGCTGGCAATTGTGTTTTTGCCAGTCACAGGTTGATGTAGGAGATGGCTGGGTCCAAAGATCACCAAATAGCAGTGATCCAGAGGTGGGCTGTGCATGTAATGCAATGTGATAGCCCAGAAGGTTGGGGATGATGTGATGACATCATTACACCACCCGTGAACTTCTGGGTCATTGAACTCCAGAAGACAAGCCATGCACCAGGTGATGTTCTCCATTGGGACACCAGTGCATGGAACAACAACATTCTCAGCTGCTCGTTTCTGAACCCATGAAGTCAAGTACAAGTTGGAGCCCACACAGCACATATTGTGATCCACCAGATCCTTGATCCATGCCAGGAGCAACAAAGGTGGATGCTTGTGGAGCTACTGGTGGTCCAAGACATGGCTGGCTGGGAAACTGTGTTCAGTTTGAGGGTCACAACTCATGCAGGCCTTGTGATTCCTTGAAGGTCCAGAAAAGATGGTCCCCTTGTCTACCCACCCCTCTCAAAAATTCACACTCTACACATCTGGTATTTTGTGTTACATCATGTGTGGCGCCCATGGACAATTGCAACGAAGTTATCGCAGTAATCTGATGCTATATAATTGTCCTGCAGATAATGAAATGGCTCCAGAGCCAGTTGGAAAGAAACTATGAAGAGTGTATCTTGGTTCACTTTCTTGCTGGGAGCAGTTGCCTGTGTGGAGCTAGGTAAGTCTTCTGGTCCTTGTTTGCAGTTTGGGTGTCTCAACTGGTTGTTTTTCCCAGAACTGGGCTCAGCGCCAGTTTCCCCAGGAAAGGCTTACAGGAACTCAGCACCTCGGAGGACTCCATTTCCAGATTTTGTTTCTGGAAGGATCAACTCCACAAGAGCTGGTAGGACAGAGCAAAGCACCAAGATGGTCCCTTGAACAGCAATATGGTTAGAGGCATGTACAATGAAGCACCCATGTGCCATCTGTGGGCTGCACACCTGCACTTCTTATCTGGATAAGGACTGGCCTAACATGTTGCAAGCAGCAAGGTATGGTTGGAAAAGAGCCTCACTGGGTTCAAAACAAACGTATTTTCCTCTTCTGGGGTGAGCTCTGAAAAACTGGTGCTGCAGGATTCCAGTGTTATTAGTTGGGACCAGGAAAAAAAAAAAAACAGCTGTGAAGAGGTGCCCACTGGCTAGCACTGAGATGTCACCAACACTCCCCCCATCACTAAAGCTATTTGTGACTGTTTTTAAAATATTTGTAATGGGGTTCTTGTTTTGCTTTTTGTAAAGTGAAGAACGGGCCTAGAAAGAAACAAATGTATAGGTGCCATATCAAAGTAGAACAGGCAGTCCACCTGGTGCAAGGCTCTAGTGTTCAGCTAGCTTGGATGTGTGTCAATAACACAAATTATGGAACCAGCTCATCCACTGTGACTGTTTTTAAAATCGACCTTCTTATCAGGGGATTGCACATTTCTGTGACAGTGAGAGGCATCTTGAAAGCACCTCTTGGAATGCTCTTGAGTCTTGCCCAGTGACTCAAGGGACTGGCGATAAGGGAGTGAGGAGCCAAAAATTTTATCAGGAAAAGTAGCTCATCTAGTTCCCAGGCTTCATTTGAGGCCCATGTGGGGTTTGTTGGGGTGGCTTGCAGTGGCTCACTAGGGTTTGCATCACCCAGTGCGGGAGGCCAGTGTGTTACCTCCATGATGGACTGCCTCCCATGCAGTGGGCGGGGCAATTACCCAGGTGGTGGGCATGGTGATGTACCCTTGCCCCGCCCCCACTGGTTTTTTGGCTATACCTTTCGATAGAACGCAGATATTTCAACATGGTTTTTTTGTGGCATTCCTCTGTAAATTACGCATTGAATGGTATATGATTTGATAGTATTATTCCTATAGATCGCGATTTTAGATTGTGATCACCCCCCCCCCGGGTGTTCACCTTACTAACACCTTATTGGTTCCATGTTGTGTCATAATAGCATCTTATTGGCTCTTTGAACAATCAGTCTCATCGATCCATTTTGAATTAAGGAAATGTACTTTTTTGTTACATAAGACAGTTGCATTTTCGTTATCTGGTTTCTTGGCCATAACTTTTGATAGAATAGAGATATTGCACTCCAACTTTTTCATTGCATTCTGCTGTTAATTCTGCCTCAAATGGTATATAACATGATGGTAATACTCCTATAAACCACGATTTTGGTCACTAGTGCATGTCACCCCTCTGGTGCTCATCACCAGATACAGCCCACACCCTTCTAGTGACACCACTGGTGGCCTGTGATTCCCAGTGCTCTTCTGAAACTTCCTTTTGTAAAACTTTGTAAGGGTTCCATCCAAAATGTTTACTTTTTATGTTTTCACTTGTTCCTCCTTCAAGGAGCTCAGGGTTGTGTGTGTGTGTGTGTGTGTGTGTGTGTGTGTGTGTGTGTGACAGAGAAAGAGAAAGATAGAGAGAGATAATCTCTCTCTCTCTCTCTCTCTCTCTCTCTCTCTCTCCCCCCCCCCCCCATTTTATCCTCCTAACAGTCTTGGGAGGTCAGTGGAGTAAGATGTACTGATTCACCCAGGATCACCCAAGGAATGTCAGAAGCTCACAGGGATTGAAACTTAGTCTGCCATCTGACACACTGACCATTACACCACACTGGCTCTCACAGGTGACACATTGTATAATAGTATACAGTGAGCTTATACTCATAATAATAATAATTGTCCAATTATTTGTCGAATAATTTGTCCAATTTATTAATTGTCCAATTAATTGTCCAATTGTCCAATTTATTAATAATTTGTCCAATAATAATTCTCCAATAATAATGAGATTATCCTCATAATAATAATAATTGTCCAAAGTCCAGCTGAAATGCCTGCGTGACTTCCTCTTTGCCGACGATGCAGCTGTCACTACCCACTCTGCCAAAGACCTCCAGCAGCTCATGGATCATTTTAGCTAGGCCTGCCAAGATTGTGGACTGACGATCAGCCTGAAGAAAACACAGGTCATGGTTCAGGATGTGGACTCACCTCCCTGCATTACAATCTCTGCACATGAACTGGAGGTTGTCCATGACTTTGTGTACCTTGGTTCAACGATCTCCGACACTCTTTCTCTCGATACCGAGCTAAACAAGCGCATCGGTAAAGCAGCTACCACGTTTTCCAGACTCACAAAGAGAGTCTGGTCCAACAAGAAGCTGACAGAACATACCAAGATCCAAGTCTACAGAGCTTGCGTCCTGAGTACACTTCTGTACTGCAGTGAGTCATGGACTCTTCACTCACAACAGGAGAGGAAACTGAACGCTTTCCACATGCGCTGCCTCCGACGCATTCTCGGCATCACCTGGCAGGACAAAGTTCCAAACAACACAGTCCTGGAACGAGCTGGAATCCCTAGCATGAATGCACTGCTGAAACAGAGACGCCCGCGTTGGCTTGGTCATGTTGTGAGAATGGATGATGGCCGGATCCCAAAGGATCTCCTCTATGGAGAACTCGTGCAAGGAAAGCGCCCTACAGGTAGACCACAGCTGCAATACAAGGACATCTGCAAGAGGGTTCTGAAGGCCTTAGGAGTGGACCTCAATAGTGGGAAACCCTGGCCTCTGAGCGGCCCGCTTGGAGGCAGGCTGTGCAACATGGCCTTTCCCAGTTTGAAGAGACACTTGGCCAACAGTCTGAGGCAAAGAGTCAAAGAAGGAAGGCCCATAGCCAGGGAGACAGACCAGGGACAGACTGCACTTGCTCCCAGTGTGGAAGGGATTGTCACTCCCAAATTGGCCTTTTCAGCCACACTAGACGCTGTTCCAGAACCACCTTTCAGAGGGGGATACCAGAGTCTTTCGAGACTGAATGTTGCCAACATGATATCCTCATAAGCATCCACAGATTTGAATATCTACAAGTGCTGAGCTGCAGAAGGCAAGCCATGCACTGGATGGTGTTCTTCGTTGGGACACCCTCCCCACATCTCAGAAGGCCTCCCAGATGTGAATGGAAGGCACTTCCAGTTTGGGCTGACAACTTCCAGTTGTGTCTGGAGATGATCTAAGGTGCAGGGATGCTATGCACAGCCTCCCTGTGTCTCAGAAGTATTCCTGGACATGACTAGGAGGCACTTCCAGTTTACCAGCACCAACCAGAAGTGACTGCCAGTCAAATCTGGGAGGCTTCTGAGGAGACCAGGAGGGCAGCTGTTACCTCTGGAGGACCAGTTGCGGCTCCCAGGAAAGTAACTGCAGCGCCACACAGGGCCACCACAGATTTTATGATCCATTGAATTTGGTATGGGTGGGGGGTTTCCTGGAACGGATCCCCCACAGATACCAAGGGCCCACTGTGATCTTGGCTTCAGTGCTTTGCTCTACATCTTGTCCTAATTGCGTGTTACCACATCTTGAACTTGTGAAGTGCCCTACACTTGGGTAGATCTCTGATTCATCTAGCCCAGTACTGGCTCTGACATGTGAAAGAATTTATTTGCAGTGGCTGTGGATCTCCTGTGGATATAACAGCCTGACTTTATCACTTCCACAATTCCAGTGGTGGCTGAAAACGTCTTCTACATTTATATCAATCTGTCCTGTTGCCTCTTAAACACTGTTTTGATCAAGTGCTCTGACACTGTATAATGTTGTTTGCTGATATTGATCTGATTTTAATTATCTGTTGTTCTGTTTTCGACATGTCATTAGCCACGGGAGGGGAAAGGTGAGATACATATTTTAAAGAAATGAATATTGTCTTATCGTCGCAGCATCTCTCTAGGGCAGACAAGATCATGTACAACACATATAATCTACTACTATATTTCCAATATACACATGTACAGTCAAAGAGTAGTGGAGCGCTAGGCCTCCTCCTCCAGTGGAGTAGTGACATCATCCTCAGGAGCTCTTCTTTAATAATTTTGAAACTTTGTTCCAAGAACCTTAGTTGGAAAGAAGCATCAGGTTCCACAGGAGCAAACTTAGAAATTTGCTTAGAGGCGCATGTTAATATCTCCAGACCAGTGGTTCTCACACATTTAGCACCGGGACCCACGTTTTAAAATGAGAATCTGTCAGGACTCACTGGAAGTGATGTCATGACCGGAAGTGACATCATCAGTAGGACCATTTTTAACAATCCTAGGCTGCCAGGAGTATGTAGGCTACCCACACTTACCCAGGAGTAAGTTCCATTTACTATCATTGTTAAAAGAATATACATAGTAGCTTGTTAGTCATTGGATCAAAATTTCTACAAATCACAATATATAAATTCTTAAACGTGTGGGATTACCCAGTATGTGACTGCACATCTTCACACAATATATGCAAACATTTTCTGAGACCCCAGGAAATTTGCAGCTCCCTTCCATTGGCTCCCAGGCCCCTTTCTGACCCAGACCCAGGTACAATGTTCCTCCTATTCCCCTCTCCCATGGTCCCTGGTGAGACAGGTGAATGCAAGATCCCAGAAAAAAAATTTTTAGCCCTCTCCTTTGGTTCCTGGGCCTCTTTTTTGATCCTGGGCCTGGGTACAAATCACCCCCTGCACCCCCTCTCATGGGCCCTGCCAAGAGGAGTGGCCCCCCTTTCCCCACCACATGTTCTTTCTATGCACATTGGTTGTACGTAAAGGGCTTAGATGTTTCTCCTTGAGGTTGTGTTTATCAAGTCTTCCAGGAAATTCATTGTCCAGCACCCTGTTGCTCAAAGCAATGGAGGCCCCATTCTAATTGTGAAACTAATTGGTAAACTCTGATTGCATTGACCCTAATTGGGGAACTCTGATTGGCCTAATTTAAGGGTCAACTCCTTTGCAAAGCTGACTTTGTTTGTTTGTTTGTTTATGCTATCTTTATTAGCCTGAACATGCCACAAGACAACTTCTCCATTTTAGAAAATGCTTTAATTGTGTTTCACTGACATTTGTGTTCCTTCCTTGTCCAGATGCCAAGGCCAACCTCCTCATCACCAAGATGTGCAGCCAGTGTTGCCCAACCATATAGACAAGTCACGCCAAGCACCCAGCTCTGTTTACTGCTGTGACTGTTCCTTGTGTAACGTGTGGAGTCCAAAATGAAGGTCAGCTGAGAAGAAGATGGGTGGAGAGGGCCCAGGAAGGAGTGGGATCAGAAGCCGCAGTGCTGCCAATATCCTAGCCCCCTTCCTGGACCCAAAGCTGTGGTGCAGGTTCACACAGACCTATGCCATCTATTTAGCTAGTGCAGGTCCAAGTAGACCCCCCACACAGACACCATGAAGGCTTATCCCCAAGTAAGGGAACAAATGTTCCCTTGCCCAGAGGAGGCCTCTACAACTGCCCCCCATTTCTGTGATGCGGGGGGGGGGATGGATAGGATTGGACTGTTAGACTAATCCTGTCTAGAAAAGCCCTCCAGTTGTAGTTCTATTGTTCATCCCTTGGTCCCAAGGGTGGGGGCACATCAGCAATTTGCAGTTAACTCTACAAGTGCTGGAACAAAATACACAACATCCCAAACTAGCTACCCTTTTTATGGGGGGGTTGGATATCAAGGTTTGATATTTGGTGATGTTTGTGTGTACAGAGAAACATCTTGGCACACTTGCTTAGCCCATTAACTGACAGGGATGGGAACCCGAGTCAATTGACTCAAGTCTGAGTTGCTAAAACATGTACTTGCATGACTTGTGTGTGACTCAAGTCATGCATCTCTATGACTCAGGACTTAACTTGAGCTTCAGGCCACTGACTTGGAAATGACTCAAGACTGTCTGTGTCTGGGTGTGCTTGCTTTTTTTGTGGCTTCCACATCATGTGAAAGACCTTGTGTGGCAATTCAGAAGCTGGCATGGACTGATGCGAATGCCCGAAGTCTACGAGCAAAGGTGGGAGAACTGGAATGTCTGGTAACAAGGGAAAACATTGACATAGTGAATAGTGACATAGTGAAAACAAGGGAAAACATTGACATAGTGGGCATAACGGAAACCTGGTGGAATGCAGAGAATCAGTGGGATACCGCAATCCCGGGCTATAAACTCTACAGGAGGGACAGGCAGGGGCGTGTTGGAGGTGGGGTGGCCCTTTATGTTAAGGAAGGGATAGAATCCAGCAAAGTAGAGATTGAAGGTGGGTCCGACTCCACCGTAGAATCTCTGTGGGTTAAATTACCAGGCTTGAGCAGCGATGTAATACTGGGGGCGTGCTATCGTCCTCCAGACCAGAAATCTGATGGGGACCTTGAAATGAGGAAACAGATCAGGGAGGTGACAAGTAAGGACAGGGTTGTAATCATGGGGGACTTCAATTATCCTCATATTGACTGGGTCAATTTGTGTTCTGGTCACGATAAGGAAACCGGATTTCTTGACGTGCTAAATGACTGTGGCTTAGATCAGCTAGTCACGGAGCCCACCAGAGGACAGGTGACTCTGGATTTAATTTTGTGCGGTACGCAGGACCTGGTTAGAGATGTAAACGTTACTGAGCCATTGGGGAACAGTGATCATGCTGCGATCCGTTTTGACGTGCACGTTGGGGGAAGAATACCAGGCAAATCTCTAACAAAAACCCTTGACTTCCGACAGGCGGACTTCCCTCAAATGAGGAGGCTGGTTAGGAGGAGGTTGAAAGGGAGGGTAAAAAGAGTCCAATCTCTCCAGAGTGCATGGAGGCTGCTTAAAACAACAGTAATAGAGGCCCAGCAGAGGTGTATACCGCAAAGAAAGAAGGGTTCCACTAAATCCAGGAGAGTGCCCGCATGGCTAACCAGCCAAGTTAGAGAGGCTGTGAAGGGCAAGGAAGCTTCCTTCCGTAAATGGAAGTCTTGCCCTAATGAGGAGAATAAAAAGGAACATAAACTGTGGCAAAAGAAATGTAAGAAGGTGATAGGGGAGGCCAAGCGAGACTATGAGGAACGCATGGCCAGCAACATTAAGGGGAATAATAAAAGCTTCTTCAAATATGTTAGAAGCAGGAAACCCGCCAGAGAAGCGGTTGGCCCTCTGGATGGTGAGGGAGGGAAAGGGGAGATAAAAGGAGACTTAGAGATGGCAGAGAAATTAAATGAGTTCTTTGCATCTGTCTTCACGGCAGAAGACCTCGGGCAGATACCGCTGCCCGAACGGCCCCTCCTAACTGAGGAGTTAAGTCAGATAGAGGTTAAAAGAGAAGATGTTTCAGACCTCATTGATAAATTAAAGATCAATAAGTCACCGGGCCCTGATGGCATCCACCCAAGGGTTATTAAGGAATTGAAGAATGAAGTTGCAGATCTCTTGACTAAGGTATGCAACTTGTCCCTCAAAACGGCCACGGTGCCAGAAGATTGGAGGATAGCAAATGTCACGCCTATTTTTAAAAAGGGAAAGAGGGGGGACCCAGGAAACTATAGGCCGGTCAGCCTAACATCTATACCGGGTAAGATGGTGGAATGCCTCATCAAAGATAGGATCTCAAAACACATAGACGAACAGGCCTTGCTGAGGGAGAGTCAGCATGGCTTCTGTAAGGGTAAGTCTTGCCTCACAAACCTTATAGAATTCTTTGAAAAGGTCAACAGGCATGTGGATGCGGGAGAACCCGTGGACATTATATATCTGGACTTTCAGAAGGCGTTTGACACGGTCCCTCACCAAAGGCTACTGAAAAAACTCCACAGTCAGGGAATTAGAGGACAGGTCCTCTCCTGGATTGAGAACTGGTTGGAGGCCAGGAAGCAGAGAGTGGGTGTCAATGGGCAATTTTCACAATGGAGAGAGGTGAAAAGCGGTGTGCCCCAAGGATCTGTCCTGGGACCGGTGCTTTTCAACCTCTTCATAAATGACCTGGAGACAGGGTTGAGCAGTGAAGTGGCTAAGTTTGCAGATGACACCAAACTTTTCCGAGTGGTAAAGACCAGAAGTGATTGTGAGGAGCTCCAGAAGGATCTCTCCAGACTGGCAGAATGGGCAGCAAAATGGCAGATGCGCTTCAATGTCGGTAAGTGTAAAGTCATGCACATTGGGGCAAAAAATCAAAACTTTAGATATAGGCTGATGGGTTCTGAGCTGTCTGTGACAGATCAGGAGAGAGATCTTGGGGTGGTGGTGGACAGGTCGATGAAAGTGTCGACCCAATGTGCGGCGGCAGTGAAGAAGGCCAATTCTATGCTTGGGATCATTAGGAAGGGTATTGAGAACAAAACGGTTAGTATTATAATGCCATTGTACAAATCTATGGTAAGGCCACACCTGGAGTATTGTGTCCAGTTCTGGTCGCCGCATCTCAAAAAAGACATAGTGGAAATGGAAAAGGTGCAAAAGAGAGCGACTAAGATGATTACAGGGCTGGGGCACCTTCCTTATGAGGAAAGACTACGGCGTTTGGGCCTCTTCAGCCTAGAAAAGAGACGCTTGAGGGGGGACATGATTGAGACATACAAAATTATGCAGGGGATGGACAGAGTGGATAGGGAGATGCTCTTTACACTCTCACATAATACCAGAACCAGGGGACATCCACTAAAATTGAGTGTTGGGCGGGTTAGGACAGACAAAAGAAAATATTTCTTTACTCAGCGCGTGGTCGGTCTGTGGAACTCCTTGCCACAGGATGTGGTGCTGGCGTCTAGCCTAGACGCCTTTAAAAGGGGATTGGACGAGTTTCTGGAGGAAAAATCCATTACGGGGTACAAGCCATGATGTGTATGCGCAACCTCCTGATTTTAGGAATGGGTTAAGTCAGAATGCCAGATGTAGGGGAGAGCACCAGGATGAGGTCTCTTGTTATCTGGTGTGCTCCCTGGGGCATTTGGTGGGCCGCTGTGAGATACAGGAAGCTGGACTAGATGGGCCTATGGCCTGATCCAGTGGGGCTGTTCTTATGTTCTTATGTTCTTATGATGTGAGCAGCAGGGTAGGTTAGTTCCCGCCAGGGTGTAGGGATGGGGGGGGAAGGGGAGGAAGAAGGGTTAAGCTTTTTGTTTGGGGTAGCTCAATCGAGCACAAGGCTGGGTGAGGAGGAATGTGGGTCCTGAGCTCACATTAGAGGGAGCCAGGAGGGGAATCTCCAAAGGAACAGATGATCCATTAAATGAAGGATGGGTCACCTGATTTTTTTTTTCCCCCTGGGCAATGGGGGAGGCCTTTGTTGGCCATAGGAAAAAGTGGCTTTCAGAAGCCCAGGAAGGTGAAGGAGGAGGTAGGGAGAGGTGGGGGAGGTAGTTCTTAGAGTGATATAGATCAATAACCCACCTTATGCTTCTCTGCATCCAAGCAAAGGACACTCCAAAACTCATAACAAAGAAGGCAGGGTGAGAAAACCAACAGCGGCAGCCTGCCACTTGGAAATAAGGGCCAACTGATTGCAATGGGATTGTTGTCCCACTAAGCATGTTGAGGCTTGCACCTTTGAAGGG
Source organism: Tiliqua scincoides (assembly GCF_035046505.1). Lineage (NCBI taxonomy): Eukaryota > Metazoa > Chordata > Lepidosauria > Squamata > Scincidae > Tiliqua > Tiliqua scincoides. The sequence continues at coordinate 3,471,024 of NC_089824.1, read as the reverse complement.
ATTAGGTGGGCATTTATTAGCTGGATTTGGAAAGATGTTTTTGCTTTTTTCACTCAAGGGTGGAGCGGATAATAAAGCCTCCCACACAGAGAAGGAGGAAAGTGTCTGAGCCTCTGAGAGGGTAAACAAAGCATTGATTCATTGCACCCCAGAGTGGAAATGAGTAGCTTTTTGCTGTTGTCCTTCAGACAAGAGGATCTTGAATGGAATGTGAATGAAATGTTGCCTCTGACAAATCGCTTAGGCCAGACTCCCAAGATGCAAGCTATGACTCCTCTGTCTGCCTGGGGCAGGGTGGTGGCCGGGGAAGGCTGAAGCCAGGTTTCTTCAGGAGCAGCCAGCCACCTGCTGCCTCAGTGCCATATTGCATCCCGCATGTGAGAAGCAGATGGGAATGGAAGGCCACTTCCAACAGGGCATTGTAAGGTGGAGTCAAAAATCAGAGCAGACCTGACTGAGTCACTCACTCACTTTAAAAGCTGGGATTGAGGTTTTCAAGGCAATGAGGGAACAGCCACAAGGTGGAGGACGGCTCCTTGTTCCCAGGGCCTGAGTTCTCAGAGAAACAAAGAACTGCATGAAGACTCTGAAAGAGGGATTAAAATGAGTTTTCAGGTCACTGAACTGCAAAATGAGCTTTGGGTTCCAGGAGTCGGGAGTGGTCCGTCCATGAGGCAGGGGTTACCCACCTCTGTCTACTCTTCCTGCTCTTCCTCTTTTGCCACTCCAACCTTTTGCAGGTTGCAGGTGGACTGGCACACACGTGCCGACTGCTCGTAGGTGGGCACTGGACCAGAAAACAAAAATGAGATGCTCCTTTCCACCCCTCTCTCCTCCTCTCCGCACTTCTTTCTCCCTCTTCCTTTCCCAATCTTGAGAATGGGAGCAGCAGCGGCCAGTGCATCACCAGCTAAGGGGGAAGCATTAGGTGCCTTGCCTCAGGTTCTGGGAGGTCTTCCATTCTTGGGCTCATGGCTGATTTGGGCTCATGGGGAGGACTGTTTTTGGTAAGGGTGCAAGACCCGGGATGAGGGAAAAGTGGAGTAATTTGCACAAGCGCTTGAGGAATCTCTTCCAGGCCCAGCCGATGCAGATGCATCCAACAGATGGGAACATTTCAAGAATACCGTTTACAACACCACCTTGTCCATATTTGGCAAGAAGACCAACAAGACGGCAGACTGGTTTGAAGCCCACTCTGAGGAGTTGACACCAGTCACTGAGGAAAAGAGGAGAGCTCAAGCAGCATACAAGGCCTGTCCCAGTGAGCGCAACCTGCAGGTCCTCCGAGCTGCTTGCAGCAAAGTCCAGCAGACTACCAGGTGATCTGCTAATGACTACTGGCTCCAGCTCTGTTCCCAGATACAGATAGCAGCTGACACGGGCAACATCAAGGGGATGTATGATGGTATCAAGCTGGCCCTAGGTCCAACACAGAAGCTGATGGAACATACCAAGATGCAGATCTACAGAGCTTGCGTCCTAAGTACACTTCTGTACTGCAGCGAGTCATGGACTATTCGCACACAACTGGAGAAGAAACTGAACGCTTTCCACATGCGCTGCCTCCGACGCATCCTCGGTATCACCTGGCAGGAGAAAGTTCCAAACAACACAGTCCTGGAATGTGCTGGAATCCCCAGCGTGTATACACTGCTGAAACAGAGACACCTGCGTTGGCTTGGTCATGTCGTGAGAATGGGCAATGGTCAGATCCCAAAGGATCTCCTCTATGGAGAACTTGTGCACAGAAAGTACCCTACGGGTAGACCACAGCTGTGCTACAAGGATATCTGCAAGAGGGATCTGAAAGCCTTAGGAATGAACCTCAACAGATGGGTAACCCTGGCCTCTGAGCGTTCTGCTTGGAGGCAGGCTGTGCAGCATGGCCTTTCCCAGTTTGAAGAGACACTTTGCCAGCAGTCTGAGGTAAAGAGGCAAAGAAGGAAGGCCCATAGCCAGGGAGACAGACCAGGGACAGACTGCACTTGTGTGGAAGGGATTGTCACTCCCGGATTGGCCTTTTCAGCCACACTAGACGCTGTTCCAGAACCACCTTTCAGAGCGCGATACCATAGTCATTCGAGACTGAAGGTTGCCAACAACTTCCTGGCAAGGGGAAAAGGTGCCTCCTAGTGGTTCCACCCCACAAAACTAGCAGAGGAGTGAGAGAGCAGCACAAATGGGTCACACCTGGTTTGAGCAATCACAGAATTGATCAGTCATCCCTCAGTCCAGAAATAGCATATGGAGACAACGAAAACATATGTTACACTCAATGTGTCACTTGGCCCTTTTGACTCTATTGCTCACTGCAGAAAGTGAGAGGTAAGGTATTGAGAACAAAACGGCTAATATTATAATGCCGTTGTACAAATCTATGGTAAGGCCACACTTGGAGTATTGTGTCCAGTTCTGGTCGCCGCATCTCAAAAAAGACATAGTGGAAATGGAAAAGGTGCAAAAGAGAGCGACTAAGATGATTACTGGGCTGGGGCACCTTCCTTATGAGGAAAGGCTACAGCGTTTGGGCCTCTTCAGCCTAGAAAAGAGATGCCTGAGGGGGGACATGATTGAGACATACAAAATTATGCAGGGGATGGACAGAGTGGATAGGGAGATGCTTTTTACACTCTCACATAACACCAGAACCAGGGGACATCCACTAAAATTGAGTGTTGGGAGAGTTAGAACAGACAAAAGAAAATATTTCTTTACTCAGCGTGTGATTGGTCTGTGGAACTCCTTGCCACAGGATGTGGTGATGACATCTGGCCTGGATGCCTTTAAAAGGGGATTGGACAAGTTTCTGGAGGAAAAATCCATTCCGGGTTACAAGCCATGATGCATATGTGCAACCTCCTGATTTTAGAAATGGGCTATGTCAGAATGCCAGGTGCAAGGGAGGGCACCAGGATGAGGTCTCTTGTTATCTGGTGTGCTCCCTGGGGCATTTGGTGGGCCACTGTGAGATACAGGAAGCTGGACTAGATGGGCCTTTGGCCTCATCCAGTGGGGCTGTTCTTATGTTTTTATGTTCTTATGAAACTAGAATACTCCAAATGAGCAGCTTTGCACACTTCTCAGAATGGTTCAACCAGCTCTGAGGAGCCCCAGTGCAGAGTTCTGGCTACATGCAAGCCTGTCCAGTCTTAACACCCATGCAGAACAAGGCTCCTCCTGCCACACAGAAGGCCCACCTTAAAGTGGCCATATCAGCCAACTCAGCAGGACTTTAGTAGAGTTTAGGCAGCCCACCCAGTGCCCATTTTGCCAATCAGCTGACCAAGATGGCAGCTTTTTTTAGAAAAGAAGAGGAATCTTTAGCTGGACACAACTGGTGATTTGAGAGTGATTTGAGCGAAAACAAGCAAGCTGCAAAAGTTCTGTGAAAAGAGTCTCCTGCTCTCACTTTCCATTCTCCTATCCAATAAGAGAAGACAGAGTTGGGATTGACATGAAATGGCAGCAGTGATCATGCGCTCTTTACCTCTCACAGAGGTGGCCACAGAGCTAGGAAAGACCACAGTCGTGGTTCAATTTTTGGAGCATGAAATTTACAGGTTTGCCTTCCCTGCTTCAGGTCTTATGCCATAAAGAGTTATTTTTTTTCAGTTTGGAAACCCTAAAAGTTATGATATGCCCTCCAGGCAGGATGATGAAGGGCTCATCATTCAACTGAGTGCTTGATTTCACCTGGGAAGGCATTGAACATAAGAACATAAGAACAGCCCCACTGGATCAGGCCATAGGCCCATCTAGTCCAGCTTCCTGTATCTCACAGCGGCCCAACAAATGCCCCAGGGAGCACACCAGATAACAAGAGACCTCATCCTGGTACCCTCCCTTGCATCTGGCATTCTGACATAGCCCATTTCTAAAATCAGGAGGTTGCACATACGCATCATGGCTTGTACCCCGTAATGGATTTTTCCTCCGGAAACTTGTCCAATCCCCTATTAAAGGCGTCTAGGCTAGACGCCAGCACCACATCCTGTGGCAAGGAGTTCCACAGACCAACCACACGCTGAGTAAAGAAATATTTTCTTTTGTCTGTCCTAACCCGCCCAACACTCAATTTTAGTGGATGTCCCCTGGTTCTGGTATTATGTGAGAGTGTAAAGAGCATCTCCCTATCCACTCTGTCCATCCCCTGCATAATTTTGTATGTCTCAATCATGTCCCCCCTCAGGCGTCTCTTTTCTAGGCTGAAGAGGCCCAAACGCCGTAGCCTTTCCTCATAAGGAAGGTGCCCCAGCTCCGTAATCATCTTAGTCGCTCTCTTTTGCACCTTTTCCATTTCCACTATGTCTTTTTTGAGATACGGCGACCAGAACTGGACACAGTACTCCAGGTGTGGCCTTACCATAGATTTGTACAACGGCATTATAATGCTAGCCGTTTTGTTCTCAATACCCTTCCTAATGATCCCAAGCATGGAATTGGCCTTCACTGCCGCCGCACATTGGGTCGATACTTTCATCGACCTGTCCATTAGTGGAATGACTCGTTCTGAATGAGCTTTCTGCAACCTGAAGGGTGTCCTCGGATTTTTGGCTGGAAATTGGGCAGTCTCAGCTCTCCTTCTGACCTGCAACATTAACAATTTACCAAATTGCAGGGTTGTTATAAACCAGAGGCTCCTCAGTCGGTATTATGGAAAATGTACTGTACTGCCATCACAGTGGCGTATTTACAGATATGTCAGTAGCTACATCAAGACCAGGATCCTATAGTTCAGGGGTGCTCACACTTTTTTGGCTCGAGAGCTACTTTGAAACCCAGCAAGGCCCAGAGATCTACCAGGGGGGAAGGAAGCATCTGACAGACACCCCCTTTAATGTATGGAGCCCCTGCTGGAGTCTAGTCAGTTTCGTCAGTTTTGTTGCTGCATGCCTGAAGAGCAGCTAAAGTGTCAGTTTCAGTGTCAGTTTAGTGTCAGCTAAATATGTCAGTTTCGTCTAGTCACTAGATGAAACTGACATATTAACAGTTTGGAGAGACAGGGCTCCCCGATCTACTCATTTTGCCTTGCGATCTACCGGTAGATCGCGATCCACCTATTGAGCACCCCTGCTATAGTTCATCAAAGCCAGAGCATCTTGGAGAAACAAAGCAAGATCTTTCCAAACATACTAAGGCTTTTGTGGCTGATTATTTTAAAACATAATTTAACTTGCTGCTTGAGTTTTTAAGTCTTTAAGGGCGCAATCCTAACCCACTTTCCATCACTGGCATAGCTGTGCCAGTGGGGCATGTGCGGCATCCTGCAGTTGGGGGGGCAGTCATGGAGGCCCCCTCAAGGTAAGGCAATGTTTGTTCCCTTACCTCGGAGTTACATTGCCCTTATGTCAGTGCTGGAAAATTGGTTAGGATTGCGGCCTAAGTCCCTACAAACTTGATCCTACAGTGTGTTTTAATCCATGTTAAATTATGTTTTAAACAACATCTTTCCATTTGACCGCATGTCCATGCAAGTGATGATTGTTATTATTTTTAATTATTAACTTTTTAATGGAAAGTTCACAAAGTGGTTTACAGAAAAAATCAAACCATCTATGATAATAGGAACTGTGCTTGAGTAATGGAGTGACGCATCATCATGATTTTTAGATTGTACAGTATTTATTTAAAATGTCCTTATTCCATTTTTCTGTAAACCAAAACAACATACAGTAAAGTCTAAAATAAAACTATCTGTGAATGCAGGTGGTCTCCGCAGGGGCATATCCTCCTCCCACCCTCCCTAGTCACAAGTGGATTTTTTTCCCAGAGGTTCCTGTGATGGGAGGAAGCCCATCTGCAGATGAGAAGGGTGAGAGAAATAGCTCTGTTGTCAAGCCCCACAGTTGTCTGGCTGCTGTTGTCTAGTTCCACTCAGCGATGGGAAGGGTTATTCTTCTGTGAATCTTTGAATTGGGGAAGGGGAGCCTGGGAACAGCAGCTGATCTGGTTTCCCTTCCTTGGCTAATAGCACAACACTTTACATTCCTTCCAAGTTCTAATTAGGTGCAAATTCCAGACTCCGGGCTGCACCCTTTAGTTAGGAACAGTTAGCCAACAGCCAGCCCAAGGGGTGTGTCTCGAATCGGTTTCAATGGCAGTGGGATTCAAAGAACAGGACTGAGAGCACTTCCTTGCTCTGGAGAGAAACCTGCTTGTAATAGATCTGTGAGCAAGAGACCAAGAGCAGGGCTGGCATCAGAGCTTGGCCAGGTTGACCGTTGGCCAACCTGGCACATGTGGCCTGTACTGAACCACTCCTTGAACGCTCCTCCCAGTCTGCTGCCCCCACATTCCACAAACAAACCCCCTATTCCAATCTGCACGTGGGTAGATTCCATGCATACACCATATTGCGGGTGCGCGCACACAGCATGCAGCCCTGATGTGTGCACCATCTACACCTGGTGGTGCTCACCAGGGGGGCGCATATGGGCAGGGACCTGCCCCCACCCACCTGCAATGCAACCTCCCAGCATTTCCTCCAAGCGGAAACAGCAGTGATGCCAGCAGCAATCAACTGCAACAGGGGAAGGTCAGCTTCTCCATCCTCCTCCTACACAGTGAAGTATGAAAAGAGCATAAGCACCACCTCCGGGCAGGCAGGTGGATGCAGGGCTCAGGGCACCAGCTGCCAGCTTTCCCCTTCCCCCAACCTGCCACTTGCCCAGTGTGTCATCAAGGGCCAGCCTCTAGGAGCCCCACGGGGTGTCCAAAGCAGTGCCTTTTCCCAGGGGCCCAAAACCTGAACATAAGAACATAAGAGCAGTCCCACTGGATCAGGCCATAGGCCCATCTAGTCCAGCTTCCTGTATCTCACAGTGGCCCACCAAATGCCCCAGGGAGCACACCAGATAACAAGAGACCTCATCCTGGTGCCCTCCCTTGCATCTGGCGTACTGACATAACCCATTTCTAAAATCAGGAGGTTGCACATACACATCATGGCTTGTAACCTGTAATGGATTTTTCCTCCAGAAACTTGTCCAATCCCCTTTTAAAGGCGTCTAGGCTAGACGCCAGCACCACATCCTGTGGCAAGGAGTTCCACAGACCGACCACACGCTGAGTAAAGAAATATTTTCTTTTGTCTGTCCTAACCCGCCCAACACTCAATTTTAGTGGATGTCCCCTGGTTCTGGTATTATGTGAGAGTGTAAAAAGCATCTCCCTGTCCACTCTGTCCATCCCCTGCATAATTTTGTACCAAAATTATACCTGGCACCAGCACAGACCAAGAACACCATTATGAAAGCAAGAAAATACTTCCCATGCTTTCAGAGCACGATACCATAGTCTTTTGATACTGAAGGTTGCCAACTTTCCATGCTAAGCCACTGAGACAAAATGAGCACAGATGAATTCATATGCACCCTAATCCAAGCCCAGTTTTGAAATGCCAACTGGGCCTTCATCCCGAAGCTGGACCCTCAGTTCATATGCCAGACAAAACATCCCCATAGAGCGGACACAACGCTTGGACACAATGCTGCTTCCTTCCAAGCTTCCTCCCTGGATTTGCCTCCTGAAGCTTTTGTCATTAGATTCCTGGGTAGAACGTTTGGGACGTGCAACTGCCAAGATTTCTACACATAAAGCACAATTGATAGCAGAATTTGCTGCTGGCAGGTGGACTGCAATGGCTTTCAAAGGGGGGGAGGCAAATGCATGAAGCAGAGTGGGTCTAGTGATGGCAACTAGCCGTGTGAGCCAAGCGGACCTGTCAGAGTCATGGGTAGGATGCCTGCCTGCACAGTGCAGTTGCGGGAGGGTGAGCCGCAGAGGAGGGCTGTGGCCTTTGTGCCCTGCTTGTGGGATCCCTAAAGTGTCTGTCGGGGTGGCCGCAGTAACAGGAGGCTGGACTCAGTGGACCCAGCTTGCTCTGAGCTATCTGGACTCTCCCTGTCCCTGATGCCCTTTCCTAAAACATCCCACAGGGGATCAGAAGCATCCAAGGCAGCATCTGTAAGTAGACACAAAATGGCAGCTCCCTTGATCTTAGTCATTTCAAATGCAGTGATTGAAAACACACACACACACACCCCTTGAGTTCTCCATTCCTCCTCCTCCTCAGTCGTTGTGAGGAATCAAAGAGGAACCTGGATTTGCCTCGCTCCACGCAGGCAATGGCCACCAGCAAGACGACAAACGGAGGCCTCGTGGCTACAAAGTTGTTCCCTGAAGTCTGCCAAGATGGAGAACTAGATGCTGCTGGGGGTGGTTAAAGCTTCAGAGGTGTTTCCCTTTTGTTGATGTGAACCCAGTACCTTTAGGGTTGGGAGTTCAGAATACGCAGCCTGCGTGAGAGTTGGGCAGTGTCCCTGTGGAAATGGGGTGTGGGTTGCTAACATTTCCAGGGGCAATTACACATGGACACAAGAGCAGACTGGGCAATTCCCTGGCCCTGCATATAGAGTCACACAGCAACCTCAATGGCATAACACAGAGGAGGTGCTTGACGGTGGCGTAGCTGGAGGGGGGCGGAGCACCTAGTCTGGCGGAGAGCCTCAGCACGGCGGGCAAGCGGCCCCTCCCTTCGCAGCCATGGCTTTGGAGCCGAATGGCTTCGAAGGGAGGGGCCGCTTGCCCGCCGCGCTGCCAGCCTGAGTGCTCCACGCCCCCCTCCGGCTACACCACCGGTGCTTGGTATTGCTGGAATTAAGAAAATCAATGTCTGTCCTTGCTGGAGAGTGAACCAGATTTCAGGCTAGAATTTCAGGCTCACGGAAACCCTGCCATTGTCAGCACTTGGATGCACATTGAGAACACGTGGCAGTGTGTTGTTTAGCTCCTGGTCAGCTTGAGCACTCTGAATGCATGGCAAGCGTTGTGCCAATGGGAGTGAGCAGGTCCCAGTTAACTGCATCTGCCAGTGCGCTGTTCTGGTTAGGCTGTGAGTTCAAATCCTGACAGCCATGAAATTCACTGGCTGACCCTGTTCCTAGGCCAGTCCCACTCTCTCAGGCTCAAGTACCTCATGTGGTGGTTGTGAGTTCAGCTGAAAGGGGGATGAAGCTGTGGGCTGGAAAGGAAAGGAAGGGGGGGGGAATCATGCACTGTGGAGACTTGCTGAGAAACACCGCGTGAGGTGTGAGAGTGAGGCTGCTTCTTTAGATCCGCCCAGCATTCTTGCTACAGGGTGTGAATCCAGACTGAAGATCTCCTTTCCCAACATGTGCTGGAGTGAAACTTGGCTCTGATTGAGGTAATGAAGAGGCAACAAGTCCTAACAGGAAGTCTCTGGGTCCAATTCCGTCTCAGGGAGGTGCTCTGACAGTGGGCACGAGACAAACAGCAATGGTGGGGAAAGAACTGGCTCTGCTTCATCTCTGTCCCAGCTAGAGTCTGATTAAGATTGTCGATGCAAGTGTGACTGGGCCAGTGCAGAGTTGAGGGCCTAATATAGGACTATGACCCAATGGCTTTCATACATTCTGATGGCCACCTGCTATCTCCAGGTTCGGCAGAAGGAGTTGTAAAATCTGGAGTATTGTGTACAGTCCTGGTCACCAAATCTCAAAAAGGACATAGTGGAACTAGAAAAGGTGCAGAAGAGAGCAACCAAAATGATGACTGGGCTGGAGCACCTCTCTTATGAGGAAAGTCTATAGTGTTTGGGTCTCTTTAGTCTAGAAAAAAGGCACCTGAGGGAGGACACAATGACATAGAAAATTATGCAGGAGATGAATGGAGTGGATAAATTTATAACCATTTATTTTATAATGCATAATTTTGCCTCTCACACAACACCAGAACCAGGGGACATCCACTAAAGTTGAGTGTTGGGAGAATTAGAACAGACAAAAAAAAAGTATTTCTTTACCCAGCATGTAACTAATCTGTGGAATTCCTTGCCACAGGATGTGATTATTGCATCTGGCCTAGATGCCTTTAAAAGGGGATTGGACAGATTTCTAGAAGAAAAGTCAATCACAGGTTACAAGACTTGATGGGCATGTGCAACTTCCTGGTTTTAGAGGTAGCCTATCTCTGAATGCCAGATGCAAGGGAATGACAACAGAATGCCGGTCTCTTATTGTCTTGTGTGCTCCCTGAGACATCTGCTGGGCCAGGGCAAAGAGACACGAGAAGCTGGACTACATGGGTCTTTATGCAGCTGTAGGTGCACTGGTATAGAGGACAAAATGGGGTGATCTTATGCCAACATCCCTGAGTGCCTTGTTAGGAGGGTGTGTTGCTAGTGTGGAAATAGTCCTAGTGAGTTGCCAGCTGCCTCCTTTGGAGATAAGTGAGACTCCCCCATATAGCTCTCCCTGAGTACTGGAAGACCAAAAAGGTCAACAGCCCTGAAAATGGAAGCAAGGCTGCAGCTCTGTTTCTGCTGCTTGGTACCTTGTTGGATGTCCCCCAGTTCCTTGTTCAGTGCAGAGAATGTTGTCAGGTTGCTAAAAAAAAAAAAAATAGATGCTGTTTTTCCAGCTTTTTGCTTTTTTTTCTCAGGACGACGGGTGGCAAAGATTGGTCTCAGATCATTTGGGGCCACTGCTGCATTTCCCCCCCCCCCCCCGACTTCAGGGCCCTGCCTCACTTCCAGATTTTTGATATTGGCAATAACTCACTACCAGTTATAATTGCTAGCTTCAAATTTGTAAATGCTAAATGATGGAATAAAAATAAGATGAAATTAATAAGTGGTTTAGTAGCTTATGAGCACAAGGCAAGATTTTGCCATTAAAGAATCCCTATGTAGCAATTATCAAGATTACCTGCAGTAAAGTTGGATTATTTTTCTCAATTATACAGAGAACAAGAAAGCTTCACATCTAGGCCAGAAAAGGTCGGATCTACTTTTATTTTATAATGCATATCTAAAGGTTGAATAAGCAAACAGACAAATATGAAATAAAAATACAAGTAGTGTTGGAAGACTATATATGCAGTGCCAGACTGAAACCTTCATGTCTTGACGCACTAAGAACATAAGAACAGCCCCACTGGATCAGGCCATAGGCCCATCTAGTCCAGCTTCCTGTATCTCACAGCGGCCCACCAAATGCCCCAGGGAGCACACCAGATAACAAGAGACCTCATCCTGGTGCCCTCCCTTGCATCTGGCCTTCTGACATAGCCCATTTCATAGCCCACTCCTGAATTTTTTATAATTTGAAACAACATACATTAAGGTGCAATCCTAACCCTTATATCAGTGCTTTCCAGCACTGGCACAGCGGTGCCAATGGGACCCACAGTTTGAGAAATGTTGAAGAAGCCAACCAGCTACTCAGCTCAAGGAAACAGGAAGGTTACAATGACATTGACCTGCTAGGAGAAGCAGCAGCAAGAGAGAGAATATCATCCCAGGTGCATTCAATCATGTTAACCTGTGCTAGGGAGCGCCCCGGGAGGACGGGCTGTCTGGGAGGCTGTGCTGGTCCAATCAGGTCAAGCGTGCTTCTCCTTTAGCATCCCTCTTTCCTTCCTCTCCACCCAACCTCACAACCCTGATCGGAAGATGTAGAAGAAACTGGCCAAGACTCCCAGAGCCATCACCGCCGTGCTGGTTTTGACGCTAGTGGCCCCACTGAAGTTGCAGAGGTCTGTAGTGCAGCATTTTGTAGATGCACCTCCCTGGCTCACGTCCACTTTGGGGTCAGCACAAATCTGAGAACATCCCTTGTATATCCTGTAGTCAGTGGTACCTGAAGAAGAACATTTCAATAGAACCGTTAGACACTACAAGAAGCCTGGAGCAGAAAAGTGCAATCCAGCTCTCCTGCTTTGCCAAGAACACAAACGTCTTCTCCTTGCTTGACTCAGTGTGAGTTTCTCCCACCCCCCACCCCCACTGCTTTCTTGGCATTCTGCCCTTCACACCCATGCAGTTCACGTCTCCTTCTTCTTCTGCCACACAGAGGCCTTGTCTTAAAGTGGTTCTGTGTTCTGGCTCAGCAGGATTTTGGTGAATTTTAGGCAGCCCACACAACGCCCGCCTTGCCCATCAGCTCGCCTGGATTGCAGCTTTCTTTTAAAAATGGGCTCTTTCCATCTCACAGGGCAGACCAAAGGGAAGGCCATGGGCGCGTGCCCCCCCATCCCAAATTGTCTGCCAGCAGGGAAGGGCAGTCGCTGGACCGGGGAGCAAAACTGGATGCCAGGGGAATGCCCAGTGGGCAAGGCGCTGGCAAGATTAGCTGGAATGGGCGCCCAGATCTATCCAGCTGGTAGATCTGAGCTCCAAGATCAGGCAAGAACATAAGAACAGCCCCACTGGATCAGGCCATGGGCCCATCTAGTCCAGCTTCCTGTATCTCACAGCGGCCCACCAAATGCCCCAGGGAGCACACCAGATAACGAGAGACCTGCAAGGCTTCCTGGGAATTGTAGTTAAGAACATCAGAACAGCCCCACTGGATCAGGCCATAGGCCCATCTAGTCCAGCTTCCTGTATCTCACAGCGGCCCACCAAATGCCCCAGGGAGCACACCAGATAACAAGAGACCTCCAAGGCTTCCTGGGAATTGTAGTTAAGAACATAAGAACAGCCCCAATGGATCAGGCCATAGGCCCATCTAGTCCAGCTTCCTGTATCTCACAGCAGCCCACCAAATGCCCCAGGGAGCACACAAGACAACAAGAGACCTGCATCCTGGTGGCATATGTAAAAATGATTGAAAGCTTTTAAAAATCTAAATATGACTTTTAAAATATAAGATCTATCAATGTGAGGATAAAACTCCCCCCCTTCCAATCTCTTGATCAACCTTCTTTAGTCTTTCTTTAGCCTCTGAAGATTCAACAACGTATTTGTCTTCTAAGCTCGAGAGAATTTGGAAAAGAGCAAAAAGTCAGCAGCCGGGATGACGACCGCACCAAGAAGGGAAACATCTGGAGAAATGGAAGGTCTATGAGGTTTTCTCATGGAAAAACAATTGGAAAAACCTCATTGGGAAATGGGTTTTACGTTCAGCCTGCCTATGTAAACTGCCATGGGTCTATGATAAAAAATAGTACTGTATATAAATAAAGAAATAATTAGTCAATGATTGGCATTCTAGACAGGTGAGACTGCCTGTATTGGGTGCACTGCAATCTGTGCCCAGTTTTTCTCCATTCTCACTCAGTGCCTTGCTTTCCCAGCCTCCAGTCTCTTCAACCTTATGCTTTCTGGGTAGCAGAATAAATGACAAAGCTGTAGCCTTCCTGGAACTGCCCCCTCTTCTGGAAGCATGCCAAGGGACATCTGCTCTGCACCTGCCAAGGGGCACTTTTAACCTGTCCTCCTTTCATTTGCTCCATGGTTGAGTTCTAATTTTACAAACAGATCCTTTGACCAAACCCAATGGAGACCACCTCCCAGCTCCCTCCATGACTGACCAGCTTTCAGCTACATTAGGGAGCTCCACCCTGCACTGGAGAGCCAGAACTTTCTGTGAAAGATTGCGCATACCATGTATCTGGGATGGAGTCGTTGTGGTCGTGAGGCAATATTTGTCATTTTCTGCACACTTGACAACCCTGAGGCAGTTCCAGTTGGAAGGTTCATTTTCACACCGGTAGCACAGCAAGGAGTGACCTGTGCACAAGGGAGACAGAAAAACAGAAGAGAGATTTTGTACAGCTCCTCCTCCTGGTTTTGGGCCCCTGTCAGTCATATCCTAATGAGACTTTCCCCACAAAGCCAAGGCACCTGGGCACATAGCACATCTGAGATTCTGTATACCGTCACCTCTCTGAAATAACCCGGCGAGCGCATCTCTTTACAATGCTAAGAAGTGAGTTAGGTCACATGGAGGGGCCTTCTCAGAGGCTGCTTCAAGACCAGTTCCTGCAGTTCATCAAAGCCAGAACCTGAGCCTCTTAGAGAAGCAAAGATCCTTCCATTTGGCCACATGTCCAGTGTCAGTGATGATTACTGGAAATGTGGTCTGCTATGCTTGAGTAACGGGTGACATTGTGGCTGCAATCCTAACCACCCTTTCCTGAGAGTAAGCCCCACTGAACAAAATAGGACTTGCATCTGAGTAGACCTGGTTAGGATTGTGCTCTGTCATCTTAATTTTTAGAAGTCCAGTTTTTTACTGTATTTGTTAAAACGACCATCACCCACCCTCCCCATCCTCAAGTGGGCTTCCTCCCAGATACTCCTGTGATGGGAGGAAGCCCATTTGCAGATAGGAAAGGTGGGAGAAGGAGCTGCCCCTGCAGAGCACCCCTTCATTCACAGGTAGGGAAGATCACGCTCAGTATTTGTGAATTGGAGGGGCCTACAGGACAAGGGCAGCTCTGTTTCCTCCCACTCGCACAGAGGATGGGGGCTTGCTATGCTCCTGTGCCAAGGTTGTCATCAAGAGTGCAGTGGTCCTGCCCACAGATTTTCCCCTTTGTTGCTAGTAGCCAAAGACTGTTCACCACATTCTTTCAGAACCCCAGTTAGGCGCATATGCGTGAGGTGGGGAGGATGGAACAGAAAGCAACACCTCTGCTGTGGAAAGAAGCCCAGTTGCAATAGATCTGTCAGCAAGAGCCCAGGTGGCGTCAGGGGTGGGCGCTGGCAACATGCCAATCAGACAGTCTACCAGGACATGGGTCCCCTAAGTGTATGAGTGTGACAGAGCGTGGGGTTTGGGGCACTGGCCTGCCCTCTCTCCAACCTGCCACCTGATACAAGGTATTCACTGCATGGTGCGCAGTGCAGTCCTTCGCTCCAGGTTCCCACCAAGCCACTTCCAGCACTGAAAAACAGTAGCAAAAACAAAAGCAGGAGGATGCTGCCCATGCAGGCCTCTTTAGAGGAATGTGATCTGATATCCATTCATTTCCACCCCAACCCAGGTCTGTGGAAGTACAAACTGGGTCCTCATCCAGAAACCTGACACCGAATTCATCTGCAAGACAAAACACTTGGTGCCTCTCTTCTATGGATCCCCATGGAGCAGGCCCATGGATTCTATGGATCCCCATGGAGCAAGCACTTAGACATAAGGCTGCTTCCCTCCAACCTTCCTCAGTGAATTTGCCTTCTCAAGCCTTTGTCATTAGATTCCTGCATAGAGCATTCCGGACATGCAACCGAAAAGATTTCTCCACATAAAGCACAATTGATTGCAGAATTTGCTGCTACCAGCTGGACTGCAATGGTTTTCCCGGGGGGGGGGGGAATAAATGCATGGAGAAGAGTGGGTCTAGTGATGGCAACTAACCATGTGATCCAAATGGACCTGCCAGGTCACAGGTAGGAGGCCTGCACAGTGCAGCTGTTGTAAGGTGAACCGCAGAGGAGGGCTGTAGCCTTCATGCCCTGCTTGTAGGGTCCCTAAAGCTCCTGTCTCAGCAGCCGCAGAAACAGAAGGCTGGACTCAATGGCCCCACCTTGGTCTGATCCACCTTTGCTCTGTTTTCATTCTTATCCTGAAACCTTCCCCAGAGGGTCAGAAGCACCCAAGAAAGGCAGTGTCTACAACACCAAAATTGCCACCAGGCAGCTCCCTTGGTCACCATAATCCCTCCACGAATGCAACAATCAAAAACATCCCCCTTGAGGCCTCCATTTCTCCTCCTTCTCCATGGTGGTTTTTTGAATCGAAGAGGAACCTGAATCTGCCTCACCTCTCTCCATGCAGGCGACCATCACCAGCAAGGCAACAAATGAAGACTTCATGGCTATGATGTTCTTCCTGCCAAGAATGGATAACTAGATGCTGCTGGAGATGGCTATATACCTCGGAGGTGTTGCCCTCTGGTTGCTAAGTCCCCGTTAATTTTAGGGTTGGGGAGTTGGTAAACATGAGACTGAGAACTGGGCAGGTCCTACATAATTGAAACTGCCTGTAAGGTGCTGTCATTTGAGTAGGCGTAGAGAGTCCCAAGTGGAAATATCCTAAGGCATAAATCACACGGAGCCGCCCTCTCTCTAGGCCAGTCCGATAAGCTACCTTACAGGGCTGTTGTGTTGAATAAACTGAGAGGGAGAAAGAATGGAGGATTAGAAAGGAAAAGAATGTTTACAGCCAGCTTGCTCAGGTTAAGATGCTGACAAAATATGGTGAATGCCTGGAGAGGGTTTTCTGAAGGGACAATTCAATTGCAGGTGTGGGGTTTGCAGCTCTATGCATGTGAGTGGGGGGGGGGGTATAATCTCCACCAGCATAATGTTGGTTGGGTGACCCTGCCCAGCCACTAGCCACTGGCTAGGCCAGCCACTGTCTCTCAGACTCAAGTACCTCACAGGGTTGTGATGAGTTTAACTGAGAGAGGGAAAGAAGGGTTGGCTATAATGGAAAGTACTGTTAAGTGCTGTTTAAATGTTAAACCAACCTGTGGTTGGTTTTCTGAAGGTCTCCTGGCCTTCAGAAAACCAGGAGTTTCAGGAGCTGCAGGTCTCCTGGCCACTTGGTGCCCTTACAGTAAAGGAAGGTCTTGAGCCCAAGACTCCTGGATTCACAGGACGGCGCCCGCTACACTGAAAAATATTCACACAATTATGATACAGAGGCAGTTCTGGGCAGACAGGTGCAAGCTGGAGCTGGCTCAAAGTCAGGAGGCAGCCGGAATATTTCAAGGACATGAAAAGAGGCACTCACTCTCTCGTCTGAAGAAAACGATACCCAGAAATCATAACCCCGGGTCGTCTCAGCACTTGCGGGGTAAAATGGGAGTAACCCTTGATTATCCAGAAGATTCTGACAGAACAAGTGGCAGCTGGAGGTCTCTATGCAGAGGCTGGATATCACCTGTCAGGGGTGTTTTAATTGTGGACTGCCTGCATTGGCAGAAGTGGTCTTGCTGCTCTAGTCAAACCACACACCCCCCACTCCATGTTTTCAAGTCACCAACTTGTCTAAACAGAAAAATGGTCAATGTCCAATTGTGATATAAACCCAGAACAGTTGGAGAAAGTCAATTATGTTGGAGGTTATTTTAAAAAAAAAATTCATTTATTAATGAATAACTTATGCAATAATAAAATAATAATAAAATGATGTAGATTGTTTTCTACAATCTAGAAAGGTTAAGTCGGGTTAAGACTGTATCTTGAAAATGTCCAACCGGATATGGAGACAGACACCAGAGCCCAGATTTCTTTGGGAAGACATGTGAGGAACATGTGAGCACCGTCAAACAGGTGTCTCTGTCTCTCCCCCTTCTTATGTCTTTCTACTGGGAGGTGGCTTGATGGTTCCAGCAAGCTCGCTTCAGGATGAATTGTTCCAGGAACCCATCCATCCCACGCACCCCTGCCTCATCTGCCACTCTTGTGCATTTTTGGACTTGTGAAGCTGAGATCCTTCCAGACGTCAGATTAAGTAATTAAGGGAACTCACTGGAGCCATGTGCTGGGCTTGTGCGATGGTTCTGCTAAGTAGCTTGGAACTCTTTTGCTTGGAGCCGGCTATCCCCCATTTGGCTACCCCATTTGCCGATCCCACTATATCATGTGCCAGGATGATGTGGTGATGTAGTGAGCCAGGAAGGTGTAGTGGTTTGGGAGCTGGACTAAGACATGGAAGATCCAGATTCAAAATCCTGGTCAGCCATGAAGCTTCCTGGGTGACCTTGGGCCAATCAGCATCGCTCAGTCTCACCTGCTTCACAGGGTTGTTGCGAGGTCAAAAGGAGGGAAGAAAGCATGTACATTGCCCTGAGCTCCATGGAGGAAGGGCAGTACAAAAAGGTGAAGAATAAATCTCTGTTAGCATCTCTTCTGCTCACTTACTAGGGACTCAGAAGGAAGCCTCGTTAAAATTGGTGACGCTTTGGAGTGAAAATGCTGTTGATGTATATTTATGGTCATCACCCGCCTCATTAATTGTTCCTGTGATGAGGGAAGGTTCCAACTCTCCAAATAAGTAAAGGTGCCATTCCGTTTCAAAGCGTTTCACCAAACCCCATTTTGCTGCAGCAAACTAACATCAACGTGATATTATTTGTAAGTAGAAATACTGAAAAGCAGGATATATATTCTCACATTAAATCAATGAAAAAATATATAATGCAATGTGAAACTGTTACAGAACTTTCACAGTTGTCCAACCCATCTGCTTCGAAGCCCTGGTGGGCAAAGTGAACCTGAAATTGTTTCCACCTGGAGTCTCGCTGAGAAACGCTGCATGAGATGTAAGAGTGAGGCCGCTTCTTTAAATCTGCCCAGCATTCCTGCTACAGGGTGAGAATGCACCTGGAGATCTCCTTTCCAACATGTGTCGGAGTGAAACTTGGCTCCAAGAGAGGCAATAAAGAGGCAACAAGTCCTAACAGAGTCTCTGGGTCCAGTCCTGGCCTGGGAAGTTGGCTCTGACTGGGGAATAATGGTGGGGAAAGATCTGCCCCCGCTTGATCTCAGTTCCAGCGAGAGTCTGATCAAGATTATCGGTGCAGGTGCAACTGGGCCAAGGTATGAGAAAGTCAAGAATAGAAACTGAACGACCCAGCATTGTACATATATAGCATTTTGTTCCAAGTGATCTGCTCTGGGCCCAACCACACAATGCACCTGATCCAACTCACTGCATGGAAGGGGCAGTCCCACCTGGCATGCCAGCCCTCCCCCCATCCCACCAGCCCTGAATGCACTTGTGGGGAAGGACCTTGTGAATGTCACCTGCATGCATAGAAAGCCCAACGGCAGACACTAAAAGCACACAGTCAATTTCCTGTGATTGTTTCACTTCTTGCGCATTGGATTTTATGTGCACATGAACAGTTTTACATTCTCTGCTGAAAACGAACATTTGAAGCTGCAGTTTTATTATTATTATTATTATTTGTAGTAGTAGTAGTAGTAGTAGTAGTAGTAAGAACATTTATATCCTGCTTTGCAATAAAGAATATTGCAAGAATATTGCAATATTACAAGAATATTTTCACAATATTTTCACCCATCTAGTCCAGCTTCCTGTATCTCACAGCGGCCCACCAAATGTCCCAGGGAGCACACAAGACAACAAGAGACCTGCATCTTGGTGCCCTCCCTTGCATCTGGCATTCTGACATAGCCCATTTCTGAAATCAGGAGGTTGCACATGCACATCATGGCTTGTAACCCGTGATGGATTTTTCCTCCAGAAATTTGTCCAATCCCCTTTTAAAGGCATCCAGACCAGATGCCATCACCATATCCTGTGGCAAGGAGTTCCATAGACCAACTACATGCTGAGTAAATAATTATTTTCCTTTCTCTGTTCTAACTGTCGCAATAGTCAATTTTAGAGAATGTCAGTGATTGAGCTCAGCAGTCAGGATTCTGGTTCAAGTGTGCAAATGCTGCTGCCTGAAACATCTAACCCAGTCACTCTTGGGCTTTTGCCCTTCTTGCCTCTTCTTCTTTTCAATCTTCTGTATGTACTCTCAGTTATCTTATCCCCCAAAACTGCGGGGGTGGGGAGGTGTGTGCCAGGGACACTGACTCAGTAAGACAGTAACAATCATCCTCACAAAATGCCTCCATTGAGAAAAGAGTATCAAAGCCAAATGGTGGGATTAGTGGATCAATGTGGAACATATGAAGCTGCCTTAAACAAAGCATAATGTGTTTTTGAACAGTAAAATGTGTTTGGTATGCAGTAAACACTACTGACCCAGGAAGGGGTGACATCACCAAGGTGCTGGAAGAGGAACTGCAATGAGTTTGTGCAAGCATGACTGCATTATCACTGAAGTTTAATAAAAAGTTTAATGAGTTTGACTTATATTTTGATATTATGGTAACATTATCCAAAAGATGGCTTCCAGGTGCTTTGGTAGGGGTGCAATTTCAGTGCTTGCCATGGGCGCCATTTTCCCCGGATATGCCTCTGACACCACATCACAATCCCGATCGAAAGATGTAGAAGAAACTGGCCAAGACCCCCAGAGCCGTCACCGCCATGCTGGTTTTCACGCTGGTGGCCCCACTAACATTGCAGAAGGAAAAGTCACAGCATTTGGTAGCAGGCTCGTCTGCTCTCAGAATCACCCTGGTGTCAGGGCAGACATCTGAACAACCCTTGCTCAGCTGGTACTGACTGCCGTTACCTGGAAGAGAACATTAAAGAGCAATTTAAAAACCTGCACCCCCAAATGTGGCTTGTTATTCAGAGCCAAAAGGGGATCTCTGCCCTCCCTCTGCAAGGAGAATACACAAGTCTTCTCTGGCTCTGGGTGAGGTTGTTTCCCCTCCACACCTAGGAAAGATCAGTGTCGTGAAGATGTACAGTTTAGGCCTAGTAGCATGTAGAGCCTGAACCAAACTAAGCCAGTAACAGAAAAGTGGCTTGCAGTTCCTAGCTGCAAGGATGTGAGTAAACAACAGCCAACCAGATTTACAACTCAATGGAAGGTGAGAATGTAACACCTTTGCAGACAGAGCAGCGCCTATCAAGCTGACAAAGGGCAGCTGTGGATCCCCAGTAGGAGGGGTAAGAACTAGGAGGGCTAGCAAGAGCCGCTTCTGGAAAGTTCTGTCCCCAAAAGTCCCTGATTGGACAGCCCAAAGTCACCTCAGTACTATTAGCCTAAGAAGTATAAAAAAGGAGACCCAAGGGGGTGCTGGGGGGCCTGCTGGGACAGACGTTTTGGGTGCAACATCCTGCACGCTGTGAGTTTTGTCCACCATGGGCATCTGGCCTCACAGGTAGCCTGGAGCTAAAAAACAAATCTAGAAGAGAAGCTGACCCAGGTGAGAGTTAGGGAATAATAGAGATAGCCAGCTAGTTTTGTTATTTTATTGCCGATATGTTTCCTAGATGTTTATGCCTCTAGCATTTGCTGCCTTATGTAACTTTATGTAACCTTATGTATTTAATAAGCAGAAATCTCTTTTACTAAGTTGTTTCATTGTCTGTTGGGGACAAAGGTTCAGAATCCTGCCTAGCCGTTCAGCAAGCTACCAAGTGCTCATTGAGGTCTAGTAACTTGAGGACGGAAGCTTTAAGTGGAAAAAGCGCTCAGTACCTACAAGGATAGATTTCAGCCTAGAGGGTCTCAGTGTCCCTGGACTGAGATGCTGGCACATACAGGGTGGTGGCAGTACTGCTGAACAGGGGGGCCTTGAGGGCTTTAGGGTTTGAGAACCAAGAACTCTGAGCACCCCAAACCCCCGTAAGTATGCGACAATCAGCATCACAGGGCAATTCCCAGGGGATGAAACTTACAGATTCCTCTGTGTGTGTGAATTCCTTCCTTCCCTACAGAGGAAGTGGGAAGTGCCCATAGAATACAATGGACAGATACAGGATTGTAGCATTGAGGTGTTGGGGCATCAATGTTCACCACCTCCCTCCTGCTCCCCTGCAACTCTTCCAGAAACACAGCCAATTAGACAGGAGTGTTTGCTGTTTCTGGTTCAGGTTGTATGTCATTAGGTAATATTCTTAATCCTAGCTTTAGATATGGCATATCCACATGCAAATCATGTAGCTCATGGGCTCAGCATCCAGCTGAGTGCTTGAGGAGGCAATTTAAATGGAATGACCTTTGCAGCAACCTGTTAAATGTCCTCAGATTTTTGGCTGGAAACTGGGCAGCCTCAGTTCCACCTCTGACCTGCAACTTTAACAATGCACCACACTGCAGGACTGTCGCAAGCCACCATCTTGTAACCAGAGGCTCTTCAGCCCGTAAGAAGGGCAAAATGGACAATATTGCCATCACAAGGACCTGCTGCAAATATGATTGAAAGCTTTAAAAAAAAAAATTGGTCTGTGGATGAGTCAGAGGATAAACTCCCCAATTCCCCCTTCCATTCTCTTGATCAACCTTCTTTAATCTTTATTAGCCTCTGGGGAATTCAGAGACACATTAGCCTTGTAAACTGTCCTGAGGCCATTTTCTGGAAAAAGGCACCACTGACCAGCATCCAGCTACATTAGAGACCTCCACCCCCCACCCCCCACTCGAAAGCCAGAGCTTTGGAGAGACAGAAAAGCATCTTGCCTAAAATCTGTGTTGTCGTGATGCAATACTGGGCTGTTTCTGCACACTTGGCAGGCCTGAGGCAGTTGAAGTTGGAAGGCTCCTTTTCACATTTGTAGCACCACATGGAGTGAACTGTGCAAAAGAGAGACAAAAAACAAAAGAGAGAGATTTCTTATAACTGCCCCTCCTCCTGGTTAAGGGCTTCTATCACTCATCTCCTAATGAGACTTTCCCCCTCAAAGCCAAGACACCTGGGCATGTAGCACACCTGAGAGACCGAATACCTTCACTCCTCTGAGATCACTGAGAGGGGGGACTTCTCTGGTTCCTCCAACTCTCCACTGGGGCAGGGGCTGCTAGGCTCACATGAGGAAAAAGGATCCTCAAACCTGGAGATGAACCTGCACATACATTTTCCTCTCCATCGCTAATAGCACAACTTTCTTTCTTTCTTTCTTTCTTTCTTTCTTTCTTTCTTTCTTTCTTTCTTTCTTTCTTTCTTTCTTTCTTTCTTTCTTTCTTTCTTTCTTTCTTTCTCAAAGACTCAAGGTGATTTACACAGGCAGGCTCAAAACGGGGTTTTTACTTCAAGATGGGGTTTTTACACATGTTATTCTATGCGAGAAACCCATAGAGCCCTCCATTTCTCCAGAAGTTTCCCTTCCTAGTGCAGACTTGTCCTGACTGCACAACTCTTGCCTTCCAAGCTTCCATAGGCAGCCGCAAATCAAACCTCAGCTGGGTTATCAAGATGTTGTCCATGTCTTGCCAGCTGACTGCTCTGCAGTCCACACTCCTCCACAAAGCCCAGTCAGAGGCATTCTAGCCACCCTCCCAAGGCGAGACCGAAACTGATCCTGCTTACCTTTTTCAGGCAAGGTGGCAGCCCAACTTTCAGACCACACCTCCTGCCCCACATTCCATCCAAGTGCTAATTAGGCACAAATTCCAGACTCATGGCTGCTCCTTCCTGGAGGGGGCAATTAGTCACATTGCCAGCCCAAGAGATGGGTCCCAAATCATTTTCAGTGGAAGAGGGATGGGATCCATGGGACCGAAAGCAAGTTCCTTGCTCTAGAGCTGAGATTTTCAACCTCTTTCATCTCACAGCACACTGACAGGGCACTAAAATGGTCAAGGACACCATCAACTTTTTGACAATTGGTAAGGCACACCACACTGCCAGTGGAGGCTCACACTCCCCCTGATAAAGCAGGGTTCTTCTTATGTTCTTATGCCCAATGCACTGTCCAGGGCCATAAGAGCATAAGAAGAGCCCCGCTGGATCAGGGCAAAAACCCATCTAGTCCAGCTTCCTGTATCTCCAGATGCCACCAGATGCCTCCAGGAGCACACAAGACCACAAGATACTTGCACATAGCTGCCACTTCCCTGCATCTGGTATTCTATTTACACTAACACCCCTCAATGAAGACACCAGACTGTGCCTTGAGTTGGGCCACCTTATTAAACATAGGGCCGGCCTATGGAGGAGACTTGGGCCGGCCCAGGAGGATTGCAAATGTGCCATAAAGCACGTTTGCACCTCTGTGGAAGGAAGCCACGTCGGCACATCTGGATGCGCCGACGCGCGGAGGCTGACAGAAGCCTTCACGGCGGCTTCCCCACAGCCACTGGTGTCGGCGTGCCTGCGCCAACACAAGCAGCAAAGGTGGGCATGGGGGGGCAGAGAGGAGGAGGGAGGGGGATGTTTCTGAGCGGGGGGAGGGCAGGCGATGGGCGGCCCCAGGGGCAGGCATGCGGGAAGTCAGAGGTAGGGCTGGGACCCGGCAGTTATGCTGGATCCCAACCCCCATCCCGGGGGAGAATGGAGCGGCTTCAGGCCGCTCTGCTCTCCTCTGACTTGCGCCACTTCCAGAGGTGGCGCAGGTCCAAGGAGACCCATTGGGGCCAGTAGCCCTTACCCAGGGTTAAGGGGAAGAGCTTCCCCTTGCCTCTGGCTGAGCTGCTACTGGCCACAAACCTGCCTTGGATGCAAGCGCAAGCCTCCTGGCTTGCCTGCTCCAGTGCAGGTTTGGATTGCTCCCATAAGTGACCAATTTATAAAGCATGAAACCTCCTGAATACACCAATCCTCCCTTGCTAGTTTGGGGTAGGCGAAGAAACCGCCATCCACAGCCACTTTCGGTGACAGAAACAAAATTCCTACCAACCCCTAGGAGCCCCACAGGGTGTCCAATGCACAGGGTAACCAGTTGTCATAACCGCAAAGAGGACAAGGCATGCCAAAATGTAGGACATCCAAGAAAAATGTAGGACATGACAAAATATAAGCTAACAACACTCATATATTGATTTCATGTGGTTAATTTAAACACTGTATTACTTATTATTAAATTTAAAACAATATTACCTATAATGTATAAAGACTTGAATAAAGTCTTGAATAAAGACCAAGAAAGGCGGTATATAAATACCTGTATTATTATTATTATTATTATTATTATTATTATTATTATTATTATTATTATTATTATTAAAAACACTCATATATTGATTTCATGTGGCTAATTTAAACACTGTATTACTTATTATTAAATTTAAAACAATATTATCTATAATGTATAATTTACAAGAAGGTTATATGCTGCCTGCAGGGGCCCATTCGCAGGGAAAAGGAGGACATTTAAGTTCTTTTCCAGGACATGAAGTTAAAAGAGAGGACATATCCTGGAAAAAGAGGACTTCTGGTCACCCTACCAATGCAGTGCTTTTGCTGGGGCCCCCCAAACCCTGTCACCAACAATGATCAAGAAGACCATTACAGAAGCAAGAAAACACCTAAAGCTCCTTGTCTGGCTCAGGGGCCACAAGAAAAGAAGGCTGGACTCAGTGGACCCAGCTTGGTCTGAGCCATTTGGGCTCTCCTTATCCTGAAACCTAGGGGGTTAGAAGCATCCAAGACAGGCAGCATCTAGAAGTAGACACAAAATTGCCACCTGGCAGCTCCCCTGGTCCTAGTCAACCCAAACCCCTCCAGAATGCAAGGAGTTCTCTTGAGTTCTCCATTTCTCCTCCTCCTTCTCTGTGGTTGTTTGAGCAACCTGAGGAACCTGAAAGAGGAACCTGAATCTGCCTCACCTTGCTCCACGCAGACGACTGCTACTAGTACAGCAACAAATGAAGACTTCATGGCTACGATGTTCTTCCTGCCAAGAATGGACAACTAGATGCTGCTGGAGATGGCTATATACCTCGGGGGTGTTTCCCTCTGGTTGCTAAGTCCCTGTTAATTTTAGGGTTGGGGAGTTGGTAAACATGAGACTGAGAGCTGGGCAGGTCTTACATAACTGAAATTTCCAACGAAGTGCTGTAGTTAGAGCATTTATGTTAGAGTAGATACAGAGAGCCCCGGGTTCAAATCTCCACAGGTGGCCCTGTCCCTAGGACAGCCACTGTCTCTCAGTCTCAAGTACCTCACAAGGTTGTGAGGAGTTTTACTGAAAGGGAGAAAGAAAGGTGGGCTAGAAAGGAAAGGAATGATTATAACCAACATGCTGCTGCCAAAATACAGTGAATGCCTGAGGTTGGTTTTCTGAATGGACAATTCAGCTGCAGGTGTGGGGTCTGCAGCTCTGAGTGTGTGAGAGACAGGTAGGCAGGCTGAGCAGCTGGCCATCTGGTGCCCTTATGGCACACTCAGGGCTTGGTCCCCAGACTCCTAGATTCACAGCATGGCCTCTCGGCCACTACACTGAAACATATTCGCACAGTTATGGCAAACAGGCATTTCTGGGCAGAGGGGTTCAAGGTGAAGCTGACTCAAAGTCAAGAGGCAGCTGGGGGCAAGAGATGCTTCCTGGGGGAACTTCAGCCTGTGGCAAGAGTGCTGGTTTGCCTCCCCTTGCGCTCTGCCTGTTGAGTTGTCTAGGAAGAAAATATTTCAAGGACATGGGAAATAACACTCATGGTCTCCTCTGAAGGAAATGATACCCAGAAATCATAACGCTGGATCATTATGAAGTAGAAGTAGAAAGAAGTAGAAAACATGAAGCCACTGCCTGGATCCTCAGAAACTGTGAGAATGCTGTTGCTTGTTTAAATCCAGCCAGGGTGTGAATCCATCCTGGAAGTCTCTGCTTTCCCAACAACTGAAACTTGGCTCCAAGAGAGGCAATACTGTAACAAGACAACCACGTGGATAGGGAGTCCCAGGGCAAAAACCTGCTGCTGCTGCTGCTGCGACTTTGTTGAGACATCAGACATGTGACAGGTGGCACCGTGGAAAACATCATCTTGGCATGGAATACGTCACAGCGAGAATCTGCTCAGGATTACACAGGCGAGGGCAACTGGGCCAAGATAATGAGAAAGACAAGAATAGAATCTGGACAAGACAGTCTTAAGTGGTGCACGTACACAGCACTTCATGCAAAGCAGGAGCGTAGCTAGAGGGGGTGCACGACACTGAGTTTTGCAGGGTGCCTCACCCTGTTGTGCAAGCAGCCCCACGCCCTCCCCTTCAGAGCCATTCTGGGCTGCTGGAGCAAAACGGAGATTACGCTACTGGTGCAAAGCAGTCTGCACTGGCCCAGATTGCACAGTACTGTACTTACCCCCTGATCCAAGGGG
Organism: Tiliqua scincoides; assembly: GCF_035046505.1. Lineage (NCBI taxonomy): Eukaryota > Metazoa > Chordata > Lepidosauria > Squamata > Scincidae > Tiliqua > Tiliqua scincoides. Next base: position 3,444,576 of record NC_089824.1, on the reverse strand, counting down.
AAAGAGAAGCTGGGGGACGGACCAAGGGGCAAGTTATCTTTGCTGGTTGCTGAGGAACACCTGCATGAGTGGCTGATGGGGCAGGAGTGTGTGATGCAGCACAGGAAGCAATCCTGGAGCACCCTAAAGTGGGGTGGAAATGGAGTGAGCCATTTGAGGGACTCTGGTCCTCCTTCTCAGAGGGTTTTCTGGGAATAGAGTAGGAGGCAATCTGGAGATTCTGGACTAATCCTTTGTCCACTAAGAGCTCTCAATGGCCCTTTGTTCTCATGGATGAGTCAGTGTCCTTCTTTTGTGTTTGGGAAGAGAGAATGGGTTTAAGAGATGGAGGGAGTGGTGGCGATCTCAATGTCTGCAGGAAGCCTGATTAGAACACCCTGTTGCTCAAGACAGCCAGAATTGTACAATGGCAAGTGGGTCAGTGCTCAGAATTTCCATCTGAGTGGGAGTTCAAGACTGGAGCTGAAGTGGCTGGTTTTACTTCTTCAAAGGAGGTCAAGGCAGCACACATTGTTCTTCGCCCTCTTTATGAAAATCAAGTGGCTTGAAAAGGACATTGGGCAAGTTCATGGAAGAGAAATCTGTGGCTGCCATTCCTTCTGAGGGCTTCCCAGCCAGAGCACCAACTTTCTCAATTGCAGGTCATCAAGAACTGGGATGGGTTGTGGCCTTGTGGTCTACCCACTGAGGCACCTGGTTGGCCACTGTGGGAAACAGGATGCTGGAGTTGATGGGCCTTGAATCTAGTTCAGCAGGGCTCCCTCTGTTCATATACACAGCCTTGGATGAGTGCCTTTGTTGCTTCAGTCACCAGGAGGCACTGTATTTCACTGCATCAAGGACGGAGCCAGGATTGTCCTGTTTCCTCTTCTCTTCCTGCTGCCAATCATTGGCCTTCTGATGATCCAGCCTGCAAGCACAAAGAAATGGGTCATCCTGGATGTGCTGTTGCAAGGTCAAGACACAAGAAGGCAGGCAGGAGCCATACTCCGCACTCCAAAAGAGAGGCCAGATTTTGGTCCTGCAAGAGCTGAAGAACACTTCACACAGTCAAGCCAGGCCAAACCTATTAGCATATGTGGAAATAGCTGATACTGTTCTGGACTGGGGAGCCTGGTGCTTAAAGGCTGATTAGCCACAAGACTCACTGCTATGGAGACACCATCCAGGCATGAGGGCTGTGCAGCCTACCTCACAGACCTGTGTGAGGGACAGCAATAGGAAATATCCATGAGCTCATGCTGTATGAACGCAGGCTGACATCCCTGAGTGCCTTGTTGGGAGGGTGTGGTGGTGGCAGTAACAGTGGGGTGCAGCTCCCTCCTCTGGCAATGGGTGCGACTCCCCAATGCAGTGCTCCTACAGTTGTGGGGTAGAGACTGAGCTTGGGTGTGGTGGGAGGCTGCCCCAGATGAACTGTCCTACTGCAGGTGCAATGTATACTTTAGGGAAACACAGACCCATGTTTTTACATGTGTTCCTCAGGGGACCTTCTTTTTGGACACTCTGGGATGCAGCGGCAAAGGAGCTCTCCCACACCTGGAACCCAGTCTCTCCTGTCACAGAAGGGTCCTTGCACTGCTTCGTGTTCTTGAATGCTGGGTCTCCACATATGCAGCAGAATGAGGTGGGCAGCATCCTGAGAATGGACTGTAGCACGTCAGACTGCAGCTGGGAGAGCACATTTCCAAATGCCCCCCTATGAAAAATCTCTCTGCAAGTAGAAATCCAGCCCAACAAGGAACAGGCTGGGAAAGACATGACGTGGAAGCACCACGACCAGAACTCCTGATGTCTTCTATTTATTTTTTATTTTGATTGTACTCAGTAGAGTTCAAAACAGTTGGAAATTTGACTCCTACAACATAGCCCTGTCGACCCCCTTAATCCCCTCCTCTTCCCTCCACTTACAAAATTGTCTTCCCTTCCTTTTCAGCACTACAAAATAAAATCCCAGCACCTGAGGTGGCAGACCAAGTGCTGCCCATCCCTGATGCTGTGCCAGCCTCTGACTCCCCAGTGTTCCATCTCAGCCCTTCTGTCCCTCTTCCTCTCTGTCCCCCCCTTCCTTTTCCAATCCAGGGAGTTGGAGAAGGAAGAGGAGCAGTGGAGGCTGGCAGGAGGACCAAAATGAGTGCCCCCCAGTGGTGTGGTTGGTGTATTTGATAACCTGGGCAGATAATTTTTAACATTCCCATAACATTTTTTAATTTTTTTGCATCCCCCCCCCATGGCAGAAAAGAGTATGGGGGGTGAACTGTGGGACACTCTCTCTCTCTCTCTCTCTCTCTCTCTCTCTCTCTCTCTCTCTCTCTCTCTCCTGCTTAGTCTTTCTCTTGACTGGTGCTTCACAGGACAGGCAGGTGACATTGGCAGCCACTCTCCTTGTGTGCCATTGAGCTGTGCTGGGTCTCTGTTTTATGTTCCTCGGCACTCCTCCGCAGAGGAGGCAGACACTTCACTAGTCCATAATTTCCACCAGGAGGCCTCTTTACAGTTGGACTGCATCTCTACCCATGTGCTGGGCGTGAGGGATGAGGCTGGTCTGTGAGCACTGAACCCTGCTGGCCATCATTAAATAGGGTCTCCCTGGCATCTTCAGTCCCCGCCCCATCCATTCCTTCCAATCCTGTCGTACTTGGGGATAAGAACATAAGAACAGCCCCACTGGATCAGGCCATAGGCCCATCTAGTCCAACTTCCTGTATCTCACAGTGGCCCCACCAAATGCCCCAGGGAGCACACCAGATTACAAGAGACCTCATCCTGGTGCCCTCCCTTGCATCTGGCATTCTGACATAGCCCATTTCTAAAATCAGGAGGTTGCGCATACACATCATGACTTGTACCCCGTAATGGATTTTTCCTCCAGAAACTTGTCCAATCCCCTTTTAAAGGCATCTAGGCCAGATGCCGTCACCACATCCTGTGGCAAGAAGTTCCACAGACCAACCACACGCTGAGTAAAGAAATATTTTCTTTTGTCTGTTCAAACGCTCCCAACACTCAATTTTAGTGGATGTCCCCTGGTTCTGGTGTTATGTGAGAGTGTAAAGAGCATCTCCCTATCCACTCTGTCCATCCCCTGCATAATTTTGTATGTCTCAATCATGACCCCCCTCAGGCGTCTCTTTTCTAGGCTGAAGAGGCCTAAACGCCATAGCCTTTCCTCATAAGGAAGGTGCCCCAGCCCAGTAATCATCTTAGTCGCTCTCTTTTGCACCTTTTTGCATTTCCACTATATCCTTTTTGAAATCCGGTGACCAGAACTGCACAAAATACTCCAGGTGTGGCCTTACCATCGATTTGTACAACAGCATTATAACATTAGCCGTTTTGTTCACAATACCTTTTGTAATGATCCCAAGCATAGAATTGGCCTTCTTCACTGCCGCTGCACATTGGGTCGACACTTTCATCGACTTGTCCGCCACCACCCCACGATCTCTCTCCTGATCTGTCACAGACAGCTCAGAACCATTAGCCTGTATGTGAAGTTTTGATCTTTTGCCCCAATGTGCATGACTTTACACTTACTGACATTGAAACGCATCTGCCATTTTGCTGCCCATTCTGCCAGTCTGGAGAGATCCTTCTGGAGCTCCTCACAATCACTTCTGGTCTTCACCACTCGGAAAAGTTTGGTGTCGTCTGCAAACTTAGACACCACTACTGGCCAAAATTGTAAAGATCTTGGTATTTTTGAATACCACCATCATGTTATATATCATTCAATGTGTAATTTAATGCAAAATGCAACTTTTAAAAACCACAGTGAAATATCTGTATTCTATCAAACGTTATAGCCAAAAAATCAGAAAAGGAAAACTACAACTGCGTTATGTAACAAAAGGTGGATTTTCTTTACTAAAATGAGACTGACTGTTCCAAGAGCCAATGAGGTGTTCTTATGACACAGCAAGGAACTAATAAGGTGTTAGTATGAGTCAGCTCTCATTTCCATGGTCAGAGCTAATGCTAGAACTCTTATTCAGTTGTGCTTAGCGGCCAAGCATGTTAGGATGCTGGGAGCAGAAGGGTCAGGCCTGGTCCCTGTCCAGGAGATGGGACTGAGAGAGGGCCCTGAGTGGGGAGCCAGCCAAGAGATAGAGAGGCCCCTCTTCCTCTTCCCCTCCAGCTGGCAACAGGCACTGGCCAAGCAGTCTGCCCAGGGAGGCCAAAATGCACTGGCTGAGACTGGTGCCCGCCGCACTGCCTCTCCTGGGGACTGAGTGGCTCCAGTGGAGTAGCAAGATGTGATATTGATAGCAGTAGCAAGATGTGGATGTGGTGACGGCATCTGGCCTGGATGCCTTTAAAGGGGGATTGGACGAGTTTCTGGAGGAAAAATCCATTACGGGGTACAAGCCATGATGTGTATGCGCAACCTCCTGATTTTAGAAATGGGTTATGTCAGAATGCCAGATGCAAGTGGGGGCACCAGGATGAGGTCTCTTGTTATCTGGTGTGCTCCCTGGGGCATTTGGTGGGCCGCTGTGAGATACAGGAAGCTGGACTATGGAAGATGGGCCTATGGCCTGATCCAGTGGGGCTGTTCTTATATTCTTAACTACAATTCCCAGGAAGCCTTGCAGGTCTCTTGTTATCTGGTGTGCTCCCTGGGGCATTTGGTGGGCCGCTGTGAGATACAGGAAGCTGGACTATGGAAGATGGGCCTATGGCCTGATCCAGTGGGGCTGTTCTTATGTTCCTAACTACAATTCCCAGGAAGCCTTGCAGGTCTCTTGTTATCTGGTGTGCTCCCTGGGGCATTTGGTGGGCCGCTGTGAGATACAGGAAGCTGGACTAGATGGGCCTATGGCCTGATCCAGTGGGGCTGTTCTTATATTCTTAACTACAATTCCCAGGAAGCCTTGCAGGTCTCTTGTTATCTGGTGTGCTCCCTGGGGCATTTGGTGGGCCGCTGTGAGATACAGGAAGCTGGACTAGATGGGCCTATGGCCTGATCCAGTGGGGCTGTTCTTATGTAAGAGGGGGTGCAAAACAATAAATCTCACAGGGAACTTCACCACAACTTGCAGGCGACCCCTCCCTCTTGGAGCCATTCAGGTGGTGGGAGCAAAATGAAGGCGAATGTCAGAGAAGACCCAGAGAGGTGTACACCCCACTTTTGCTCCCTCCACCTGTGGCTCTGAAGGGGAGGGGCTGTTTGCATGCCATGATGAGGCTCCCTGTAAAACTTAGTGCTTTGTCCCCCTCTAGCTATGCCACTGAGCAGTTCTCCTGGCAAGGTGCCTCCCAGGTGGAAGGGAAGCTGAAGCAGCAGCTGGAAGGAAGGAAGGGGGGCATTTATTGGTGCCTCTGCTGCACCCCCCATGTGTGATTCTCGTCATTCTGCTGTGGTATCCTGCAGGGGTTAACAATGCCTCTCCTGTGGGGGGGGGGAAGGAAACTAGGAGGCAGGCAGTGGCTCCTGGGGGGGGGCTGCCATCCACCCGCAGGCACTCACCAGGGCAGCCAACTGGGCTTGCTCCGGTGTCCATTGCCGCCAGGCATGTCCAGGCGGCCACTGGGTGATTTTCCAGCACCACAGCAGCCAATGTCTCACAGAAAGCACACCCCCTTGTGGCCAACTGTGCGCACCAATGACACAAACACACAAGTCGGCCCCTGACTTGAACTTGTACCTGCTGGGCACCTGGGCACTGCTCAGAGGCAGACATCCCCACTCGGCCAGTGGCACAGAGGTGTGGGGAACGGAAGCAAGTATCTTCCTGCTTCTTCCTCCTGACCTGCCAGACCTGCTCACCTTTAGCCTTAGATGACTACCAGCCATTTGGTTCTTCCAGTTAACCCTTTGCAACCAGGCTTGCCCATAGAAGCACCAACTGTTTGTACCCGTCAGCAGCTTGGGATGGCCCTGCTGTTTCTTAACTCCAGAACATCCGTTTGAAGAGAAATACTAATTCAGTCAATATCAGCTTTAATATTTTATCATTTTATTTTGGGCCATTATTCAATGAATTCAAGGCCAAGATCCCCAGAGCCGTCGCCACTGTCTTATTTCACCTACATTGCAGAGGGGGAAAGGACAGCATCATATAGAAAGGGCACCAGGATCCAGATCCACCTTCACGTAGCCATCACCGCCCTGCAAAAGCCCAGGTTGATGGTCCCCAAACCATTGCAGCGGGAAGAAGAGCAGCACGTTGCAGCAGCGTGTCCTGAACTGCTGGCCCTGCAAACGGCAGAGCATCCTTTGCTCACCCGGAGCACCCTGTTGTTACCTGGAGGAGAACATTTCAAAAGAACAGTGTAATGACCAAATGTGGCTTGTTGTGTTGAGCCAAAAGGGGATCTCTGCCTTGCCCCTGCCCCAAGAACATACACATCTTCTCCACACATGGCTCTGAGTGAGGTTGTTGCCCATCCACACCTAGGAAAGATCATCATCAGAGGGCAATTGCTGGGGGATGAAACTTACAGATTTCTTTAGGAAGCAGCAGTGTGTGAATTTCTCCTCCCCTACAGAGGAAGTGGGAGCTGACCATAGTATACAATGGACAAGTACAGGATTGTAACATTGATGTGTTGGCGCACCTCCCTCTTGCTCCCCTGCAACTCCTCCAGAAACATAGCAGATTAGACGGGAGTGTTTGCTCTTCCTGCTTCAGGTCATATGTCATAAGGCGATATTTTTAATCCTAGCTTTAAACATTGGAAAGTGCCACATGTCCACATGCAAGTCGATGTAGCACAAGGACTCAGCATCCAGCCTGGGAAGGAGTTTGAGGAGGCAATTTAACCCATATTATGGTGTCTGGGTTAACCCACGTGCAATCTCCTTTCCTAAGACCTGAGGAGTGAGTCCTTGGATTTTTAGCTGTAAATTGGGCAGCCTCAACTTCACCTGCAACATTAACAATGTACCACACCACAGGGCTGTTGTAAGCCACTACCTCTTGTATCCAGAGGTTCCCCAGCCTGTCATATGGGCAAAATGGACTATATTGCTGTCACAATGGCATATTTAAAAATGTTTGAAAGCTTAAAAACATATGTCTGAACACTTTTAAAACATAGGTCTGTAGATGTATTAGAGGATAAAACTCCCAGATTCTCCCCCTTCCATGTTCTCGATCAACCTTTGGCATTTATTTAGCCCAGTGATTTTTAACCTCACAGCACACTGGCAAGATACTGTCAAAGCACACCATCAGTTTTTTGGTGGTGGGGCCAGGCAGGGCCCATGAGAGGGGGGTGCAAGGGGTAAATTGTACCTGGCCACAGGGTCAGAAAGGGGGCCTGGGAGCCATAAATTCCCTGGGATCTTACATTTTCCTATTTCACCAAGGCCCATGAGAGGGGGGCGCACTGCATCTGGGCATATGGTCAAAAAGGGACCTGGAAACCACAGGAGGGGGAATAAAATTTCCTGAGATTTCAGAAAATGTTTGCATATATTGTGTGAAGACATGCATTCACATTTGGGGTAAGCCTACACAATTTTATATAATGTGAATAGTAGAAATTATGATCCAATTATCGTATGAAAGTATGATGGAGAAGGGCAGGGGTCCAAAAGAAACTTTGTACCCCCTGATAAAATTCCTCTCCGAGGCCCTGGGGCTGGAGGCTTGCAGACCAGCATCACTGGCCAGCCTTCAGCTGTATTCGGCACCTCCTCTCCCCACACTTGAGAGCCAAAGCTTTTGAGTGACCGAAAGATTGCACATACCATGTCCTAAAACCCTTCCTCTCCCGAAACAGTACCGTTCTGCACCAGCACACTTCACAGTCCTGCTGCAATTCTGCTCAGAAGGTTCATTTTCACATTTGTAGCACTCCAAGGAGTAAACTGTGCAAAAGGGGGACAGAAAAACAGAAGGAAGATTTCGTACAGCTCCTTCTTCTGGATGATCACTGTCTGGAGCTCCTATCACTCTCTCCTAATGAGACTTTCCTTCTCCAGGTGACGAATTGCTTTTTTTCAAAAGGATGAAGTCAGAAGTCTCGAATTTCTGCCTAATGAGCACCTGGAAGGAATGTAAAGTGTTGTGCTAGTAGCCATGGAAGGCGATCACAATGGGGTTACTCAATTCTGCAGCAGTTCTTGAGCTGGTGCAGATTCAAGGAGCCCCAGGGCTCAGGATCCAGTGGAGCTGAGCTTGGCTGGTCCCACCCCCTCCAACCCCGCTCCCTCCCCCTGCCGTGCCTACTCCCCACCCCAGAACATCTCTCCCCCCATCTTCCTCCACACCCCCACTCACTTCTCCACCGCCCGGCGGTCCGGGCAAGTACCAGGTGGCATTTCACAGGCCCAGTGCAGGAGCTGGGCCTTACGGCATGTTTGCAGAACGCTGGGTCAGCGCCACTGACGTGGCACATTTGCAACAGTGTGCACTGGCAGTAAGCCAGTGCACCAGGCTCTGGATCGGGCCCTTAATTCCTTAGTCAGGAGGAGCCATTCAGGCAGCAGTATCTGCCTGAGGTCTTCTGCCATGAAGACAGATGCAAAGAACTCATTTAATTTCCAACCGCTTCTGACATATTTGAAGAAGCTTCACACAGCATGCAACCCTGAAGATGTGTGCACCATCTACAGCACTCACTGGAGGGGTGCACATTGACAGGGATCTGTACCCACCCACCTTCGCCCATCCACCCACCTCCAAGCATTCCCTCCACCAGTCCCAAGAGGAAGTGGTGGGGGTGCCAGTGGCATTGGACTGCAAAAGGGGGAGGTAAACCTCTTTTATCCTCCTCTTGCATGGTAAAGAGTGAAAAAGAGGCTAATCCCTGCCTTCAGGTAGGCAAGTGGCAGGTGGGCAAAGGGTTCAAGGCACTATCTGCCAGCTTTCTCCCTCCCCCAACCTGCCACCTGAGACAAGGTTTTCGCTTCATGGTTGGACCACCCCATGACACCTAGTCGGGCCAAGCCCTAAGCCCGTGGCAGCGAGAGGGCACAATACACCATCCAGGAGCAGCCTGCCTGTTCCAGCACACAATGGGCTGCAACTCGGTGGCCATGGGAATAGGAGGCGGGACCCACCTTGGTCTGATCCACCTTGTCTCTCTTTGCATTCTTATCCTGAACCCTCCCAAGGGGTCAGAAGCATCCAAGTCAGGCAGGGTCTAGAAGTTGCCACCAAATTGCCACCTGGCAGCTCCCTTGGTGTCTGTCACTACAACCCCTCCTCAAATGCCACAATCAAAACATCCCCCTTGAGTTCTGCCTCACCCTGCGCCACACAGACGACGGCCACAAGGAAGGCAACAAGTGAAGTCTTCATGGCTGCGAAGTTCTTCGCCCTGGTCTGCCAAGGATGGGTTGGCAGCTGCCGGAGATGATTATATACATCTGAGATGCTTCCCCTTTTTGCAATGACTCCTGTAATTTTAGGGTTGGGGAGGTGCTAGTCTCTCCAGCCCTCCCAGGAGTGGGCAGGTCCTGATGCCTTACATATAGTGATTTTTTTTAAAAGGATATATGGACTACCATAAACATTTCTCTAATTGCACGCTTCACAAACTGAAAAATGCTTTTCTTTTGAGAAACAGCTTCCAGATAGACTCATCTATATCCAATCACAGTCATAAACCATTTGTCATTGGCACTAATTTATCATTTATTTGAAGGTTGGTTGGCAACCTTCAGTCTCGAAAGACTATGGTATAGCCCTACAGCACCCGGTATTCCCAGGCGGTCTCCCATCCAAGTACTAACCAGGCCTGACCCTGCTTAGCATCTGAGATCAGACGAGATCAGGCTTGTGCAGGGTAACATAAATTCAATAATCCATCCATTGTGAAATGGTAGGTGGGCTTTTTTCTTCCAATTCTGCAGTATCATCCTTTTAGCCATTGCAAGGACCCAGATAATCTATTTTCATTGACCCGGAGTCAATTAGGACCCACTTTTTAAAAGGACACTCTTATTGGGACCCATCTAGGTTTATGAGACTTTTAAAAAAGATCTAGAAAGAAATAACATTTTTATTTATTTACTTACAAGTAATAATATTTTATTTGTTTATTTATTTACAAAAAAGCTCAATCGCTCTCATTATGAAGCAGCCCTAATGAACTTTCAGGAACGTTCTCCTTCCTTTCCCACATTTCTCCCCAGAAAAATAAAAATAAAAAAATAAAATCTTTCAATTTTTTTAAAAACATTCTTTATCAATTAAGAGCGCAACCCTAAGTGCTCGTTGGGCTGATGCAAGTCCCTTGCGCCGGCCCAGGAGGGCGGCAAACATGCTGTAAAGCACTCTTCAGGTGGCACAGATCTGAGTAAGCCCATTGGGGTCACTATGGCTCTCTCCAGGGTAAGGGGAATTTTTTCCCCTTGCCTCAGGTTAAGCCTCAGCCAGCCCAGACTTGCACTGGATACAGCACCAGCCCACCAGCACGCCTGTTCCAGTACAAGTTAGGACTGTGTTGTAAGACACATTTACCTCCCTATATTTACACACGCTTGCAAACTGCAGGAGCTCAGCTCCTTGCAAACTCCTTGCAAACCACCAGTGGGTCCCGATTCACATTTTGGGAACCACTGTTGTAGAGTGTTCATGTTAGAGTAGATACAGAGAACCTCGGGTTCAAGTCTCCACAGGCGTAATATTGATTGGGTGAACTTGTCCCTAGGCCAGCCACTGTTTCTTAGACTCAGGTACCTCACAGGGTTGTGATGAGTTTAACTGAGAGGGAGAAAGAAGGGTGGGCTAGAAAGGAATGTTCATAGCCTTCTGTGTCAGATTACAGATGACAAAATACTGTCCGGGGATGGTTTTCTGAAAGGACTGTCCAGCTACAGGTGTGGGGTCTACAGCTCTGTGCATGTGTGTGTGAGCAAGAGCTGGGGGTAGTGCAAGAGCAGTTGGTCACCTGCTGCCCTTATAGCAGAGGCAAGGCTTGAGCCCCAGCCTTCACAGCATGGCCTCCTGGCCAATACACTGAAACATACTTGCACAATTATGGCAAAGAGGCATTTCTGGGCAGAGAGGTTCAAGCTGGAGCTGACTCAGTCAGGGGACAGCCAGAGTTGTGGGGGGGCGCATGAGATGCTTTCTGGGGGATCTTCAACGTGTGGCAGGAGTGGGTTTAAGAGATGGAGGAAAAGGTGGAGATCTTCATGTCTCAAGGAGGCCTGATTAGGACATCAAAAGAGCCAGGATGCTGCTGTGGGGTCAGTACCTGGAATTTCCATCCGAGTGGGAATGGAGTGTAGGAGCTGAAATGGCTGGTTTTACCTCCTCCAAGGAAGCCGAGGCAACACACATTGTTCTTCCCCAACTCTGTTAAAAGCAGATTGTTTTGAAAGGGGATTGGACACATTCGTTGGACAAGATAAGGTGGAGAACTCTATCCATGGCTGTCGATCAATCTGATGGCTGCCCAGTCAGGGCACCAGCTGTATCAACTGCAGGAGAACAGCAACTGAGACAGGTTGTGCCTTCATGCCCTGCCTGTGGACTTCCCACCGAGGCATCTGGTTGGCTACTGTGGGAAACAGGAGTCTAGAACTGGATGGGTCTTCAGTTTGTCCAGCATTGCTCCCTCCGGTCATATACAGCTTGTGGATTAGTGCCTTCATATGCTTTACAGAACAATCTTAACCTCTGCTGCAATAGACAGGCCAACTAGCATATGCCATATCCAGTGCAGGTTGGGATGTGGATGGAGCACAACTTGGACAAAGGGGACTTATGTCCCCTTACCCTGAGTAACGCCCCAGCCACCCCTATGGGGCTCCTCAGATTTGCACAAGCAAAATCACTGGTGGAAATCCGAGAGGCCCATGTAAGGCTCACCGGGCCAGGGTTAGGATCTGGCTGAAGTCACATGGCCACCCCCCTACTCCACCCACCAGCCCACCTTCCCCGCACCCCAAAACACCCTGCCACCCTCTCCAACTCTCCAAGCCGGCTTCCCTAGGCTGGCACAAACTTACCCATTGCCTGTCTGAATCTGGCAGGGAGGCCTGCACACATTCTCACACCAGCCTAGTCAGCTCACAAGCAGATGCAAACATGCTGTGAGTTTCTCTTCCCAGGTTGGTGCAAAGGACTTGCGCTCTCAGTCAGTAAGAGGCACTATATTTCATTGCCTCAAGGATGGAACTGAGATTCTTCCTACTATCAGATCATAGTCCTTTGGCCTTCTGATGATACAGCCTGCAAGCACACCCTGCAGAAGCTCTTCTGAGGCATTCATTTGCCAACCTTTGTTTTAGCAGGGCTCCTACACCTTTCAAAGCTGGGTGACCAGATTTTCATCAGCAGAAGCTTTTCTACAATGTTACAAAGTAAAATGCTACTTCTGTTGAATTCCTGAATGTCACAAAGCTGTTGAAAGACATAGGAGCCCTTCAGGGGCGGGATGGGCTCAGGAAAAATGTGTCCATTGCAAAATATCTAAATTATCAAACTTATTTGCCCAGTGCACACGGCTAGCCCAGCTAGGAGGCCAACTTAGGTGGTCACCTTAGAGAGCAGGTTGGCAGGGAGGCTCCCCTCATAGCTCCTGCTGCTCCTCCTCTTCCCATCCTGGACTTGGATAGGAAGCAGGGAAGGGAGCAGAAAAGGACCTGTGCAGGAGAGGAGTGTGGTGAACTACAGCCAGCCCTCTAGCCCAGCACTCTCCTCTCCACACTTCCTCTCTGCCCCTCAATTCCTTTTCCAACCCAGGAAGTCACAGGGGAGGAACAGTGGAGGTTTCTTAACAAAAATGTACAGGCAGCGTGGAATCTCAAAAGTGCTATTAGTGCATGCATGAACACGTTTGTACGTGAATGGTTAAACATATGTTTTTAAAGTCCACATGGGGACTGGACTCCTCAAAGGTAGAGCATGGATTGTGTATGCTGCTGTTGGAACATAGCTATGTCCATAGAAGTTGAATGCTATGTCACTTCCTTCAGCTCCAGAGCACGATGCAAGACAACGTTCAGGGTCCTGCATGTTCTGGTCACCAGAGGGCAGCACTTCCAATCCTCAAGGAAAGGGAGGAGACAGCATGAGAGCCATGCATGGAAGTGGGAGGGGGAGCCAGTTGTCAGGACCAGATTGCTAGGAGCACTGGGGCAAAATCCTGAACTGGGTTCCCCACTTGCCTCTTAGTGGTACTTTGGTTGCTACCACTGCCACTAATATTGAAGGCTCAGGAAGTGGGGCAGCTAGTGGGGGGCAGGGGCGTGCGTCCTTGGGGGGGTGATACCAGTACTGGCCAAAATTGTGAAAATTTTGGTATTTTCAAATAATACTATCATGTTATATATAATTCAATGGGTAATTTCATCAGAATGCAATGAAAAAACAGCATCAAAATATCTGTATTCTATCAAAAGTTATAGCCACATAACCAGGAAAGGAAAATGCAACTGCCTTATGTTAATAAAAAGTGGGTTTTCTTTACTCAAAACTGACCAATGAGATAGATTGTTCTGAGAGCCAATGAAAGAAATCACTTCCTGTTGACTTCACTTGGTTTTTTCAAGCATTCAGTCTGCTGGGAAGCAGCCAGTAAGGCACTATAAGCCTCTCGGCTTATAGTGATCTGTATAAGCATGCAGATTTTTGCCCCAGTAAGGCTTTCAAACATTAATGGGTGGGGGTGGGGGGTTCCCATATAAGCAAATTCTTGGATAATGAGACCATGAATAAAAGATCTGTGGATACAGAGGCCTGCCTGTATATTAAAATAAATACATAAAAAAAGACGCCACTGGGGAGGTGTCAAAAATTTATGGGCCTCAGGTGTCAAATGACCTTAGCTATGCCTCTGGGTTCAGGAGTAGGTCAGTCCTTGGACCTGCTCAACTAACCCCCGCCCCACCCTTTCGGGAATGGTTCCTGTTAGCCCTGCTCTTGACCTCTGTACATTGAGGGACTTTTTTGTACAGAATCTACAGGTGTACTAGTCCTGTGCATGCAGGCTCAGGATCCAAAGAGGCCAGCTGAACGCTTGGAGGTTGGGGCACGACCCCCCACCCTTCTCTCCATGTATTGGCTACTCCCCATTGTCATGCGGTCTGCTCAGGGCTACAGCAGACCCTCTTTGGAATTTTGGAAGGGGGGCACATTTGCTTTCTGACTGTTTTAAATAGCTGCGCAACAGGCAGAAATCCAGCTGGTGGAGCATTCATCACTGCACCTCCATGCAAAAAAAAGCCTACCTCACTGAACTGCAGCCTTTTGTGAAGCTGATAAAGACTCGGGAACCCTTTCAGGAAAAAAAGGTGGCAGCATCAGCTGTTTGACCAGAAAATGTGGTTGACCATAAAGAGCTTCTTAGCCATAATGACCATGTGGAACCTCCATGTTCAGATGCAGTCTACCTCTGGATGCTATTTACTGTGACCTAACTACTGTCACAGGCCTTCTTCAGCCCCTGGTGGGCTGCAGGACTGGAACGCGCTTTGGCTGATGCAGAGGCAGGGCAGCAGATCTTCCCAGCCAGCCAGCCAGCCAGCGAAAGAGAAGCCCCGCCCCTCCAAGCCCCGCCCACGGAGGAGGCCAGAAAGGCCCTCCAGGAGGCGCGCCTCCGCTGCCCTCCAGACTTCCGGTGGCTGGCAGGAAGGGCCACTCTGTCCCCTCTCTCTGTGGTGCACCCGTCACGTGACAGGGAGCGTTGGCTCGTCTGAGTCAGGGGCGCTTCAAGGGACGCCGGGCTGCTCTCCCAGCGGGTGGGCGGGCGGGCGCAGGTGGGCTCCCGGGGCCGGCGCCGGCTTCGCCCCTCGCTCGACGGCCTCCAGCGATCAGGCCACGGGGGCCCAGCCAGTCCCGCTCTTTGTGGCAGGGCGTTCCGCAGGCCCTGTGCACAGGTGGGCGAGCGCGGCTCCTCCGTCTGCGGGAACGAGGGGAAGCCCCGCCCGCGACGGGCAGCGTCCTGCGGCCCCCTCGCATCAGGCTGCTGGGACCAGAGGCACACACCCAGGGCTCGGCCCCCCCTCCAGGCTCCTTCCGAAGGCAACAGGCCCTGGCCGTCACTGCGTCCTGTGGCGGGGAGTTCCACGGGTTCCATCACCTGCAATGGACTCCCCAGCTCAGTCTCTTCAGTCTCCTTCGATAGGCGCCCAGGCCTTCAGGTGCCCTCACTGCGTCCTGTGGCCGGGAGTTCCACAGGTTAACGCCACGCCCATCACCCGCGAAGGACGTACTCCCTCCCTTCAGTCTTCAGTTATAATAAGCTATAGTAAGACACTGAGCTTGCTAAAGAAATAAATGAACCAGAATACATTAATGCAGCTGATTTTGCAGTTGAGATTGTTTCATCTGAGGCTGCTGCCGCCTGGCCTGATCCAGTGGGGCTGTTCTTATGTTCGTATGAGTGCGCAGCATCTTTTTATTTGCCAAAAAGGAGCCATGGGCAGGGGTGAGGAGCCTAATTCAAGTCAGGGAATCCACATAATGGAAGGAATTTGGGGCTGCCCCTGAAGACGGTTCGGAAACTACAATTAGTACAGAATGCGGCGCCCCGTGTGGTCACCGGAGCCAGGCGGTTTGACTCTGTCAGCCCGCTTCTCCGGGGGCTGCATTGGCTGCCCATTCGTTTCCGGGCCCAATTCAAGGTGCTGGTTTTGACCTTTAAAGCCCTATACTGCTCTGGGCCAGGATATCTTAGAGACCGCCTACTCCCGTACAATCCGGCTCGCCATCTCAGGTCATCAGAGAAGGCCTTTTTGCAAGTGCCGCCACCCAAGGAGGTCCGGGGGGTGGCTGCAAGAAATAGGGCCTTCTCGGTAGTGGCACCAACATTATGGAACTCCCTTCCCCTTGACTTGAGAATGGCTCCCTCTCTTGAGAGCTTTTGGCGAGGCCTGAAAACACTGTTGTTTAAACAAGCCTTCTGATTTCTGGCCTTCTTAACTTTTTTATACATCTTTTAGTTTTACAGGCTTGATTCCTCGGTGATCTGCTCTTTTACTCTTTTAATCTGACTACTGTTTTTATGGCCCTGTAGTGTGTTTTTAAATGTTTTTATCTGTTTGTATTAATGTTTTTAAATTCTATTGTTTTTTAATATGTTATTAGCCGCCCTGGGTCCCGTTAGGGAGAAGGGCGGGATAAAAATAAAGTTTTATTATTATTATTATTATTATTATTATTATTATTATTATTATTATTATTATTATTATTATTAAGGAATGACATCCCAGCCACCCCCACACCACAAACCTGCCCTAGTACAAGCTGGTATATGTTTCTTTTTTGAAAAAGAGAAAGGCAAAGAGAAAACATCAGCAGTTTATTATTAAGAACATAAGAAAAACCCCACTGGATCAGGCCAAAGGCCCATCTAGTCCAGCTTCCTGTATCTCACAGCGGCCCACCAAATGCCCCAGGGAGCACACCAGATAACAAGAGACCTGCATCCCGGTGCCCTCCCTTGCATCTGGCATTCTGACATAGCCCATTTCTAAAATCAGGAGGTTGCGCATACACATCATGGCTTGTAACCTGTAATGGATTTTTCCTCCAGAAACTTGTCCAATCCCCTTTTAAAGGCATCCAGGCCAGATGCTGTCACCACATCCTGCGGCAAGGAGTTCCACAGACTAACTACACGCCGAGTAAAGAACATCCCTCCACTCTATCCATCCCCTGCATCATTTTGTATGTCTCAATCATGTCCCCCCTCAGGCACCTTTTTTCCAGACTGAAGAACCCCAAACACTGTAGCCTTTCCTCATAAGGGAGGTGCTCCAGCCCAGTAATAATTTTAGTTGCTCTCTTTTGCACCTTTTCTATTTCCACTATGTCCTTTTTGAGATGTGGCGACCAGAACTGGATGCAATACTCCAGGTGTGGCCTTACCATTGATTTGTACAATGGCATTATAATATTAACTGTTTTATTCTCAATACTTCTGATGATCCCAAGCAAAGAATTGGCCTTCTTAACCGCTGCCGCACATTGGGTCGACACTTTCATTGAACTGTCCACCAGCACCCCAGGATCCCTCTCCTATTCCGTCTCAGGCAGCTCAGAACCCATTAGCCTATATGTGAAGTTTTGTTTTTTTGCCCCAATGTGCATGACTTTACATTTACTTACGTTGAAACGCATCTGCCGTTTTGCTACCCATTCTCCCAGTTTGGAGAGAGCCTTCTGGAGCTCCTCACCAAACATTCCAGTTCCCCCATCTTTGCTCGGAGACTTCGGGCATTAGTGTAAAAGCACTCGTATACAACCCTAACCCTAACCCTAACTCCCGTCCAAAATTCAACCAGGACCACTTCTGCTTAGCATTCTTCAGGCGGTCTTCCACTCAACTGCCAGGCCACACCTGTATAGAATATACACATGTACAAGTTGTGTGTGTTAGAAATGCATTTGTCTTTTGCAAAGACTCAGGCCAGACTCCAGAATGAAGCAGTATAAATTTATTTAATGGTCTTGCAAGAACGGTTGTCCTACGAATAGGCACACTTATTGACAATACACATAAGCTTTTTATTCTTCATGTTTAATAATAAACTTTATTTATATCCCGCCCTTCTCCCTAAAGGGACCCAGGTTTAACTACAAATTCCTTCCCCTATTTCCTTATTGGTAGGTACTCTAAGGCTCACACCCTATCAGAGCTGTCTAAGCACATCATGTGAATCTCCGCTCTGTTTACATCTCCCACTACTCTAT
Organism: Tiliqua scincoides; assembly: GCF_035046505.1. Taxonomy (NCBI): domain Eukaryota; kingdom Metazoa; phylum Chordata; class Lepidosauria; order Squamata; family Scincidae; genus Tiliqua; species Tiliqua scincoides. The sequence goes on along the minus strand of NC_089824.1, from coordinate 3,426,973 downwards.
TTGAAGCGCCCCCAACCCTTACTTATATATCCCCGTATATGGTATATATGTGGAGTTACTTTTACTTTAAGCTAGACATTTTATTTTGAGCTTTAACCACTAGTTTCCACTAGAATTTCCTGCAGACCCCTCTTTGTTCCTCTTTTTCTCTAACAGCTGGCTATAATTGCATAACAACCTTATGGCCAGAACAACTACAAGTCAAGCTTTGGCTATTAACTCCAGCTATCCTTATTATATAGATCCTTAATGCAAAAACATCATTCTTTGTATCTCACAAGGAGAGCGGTGAACTAGAGATAAGCACATTACTTATTTTAAATGTATACTCAGCCTTCCCTATCCCGACAGAAAAACTCAGGGCATCTGACAAGATTAAGATAAAATTATCTAATGATAAAAAATGAATCAAGTCCAAAAGCAGCAAACAGCACAATGGGGCAGATTAAAATCATCATGCTGACCAGCAGAAAATACAGCTCAGTCAGAGGCTAAGCAAAGTCATAACCCGCCTCCTTTGGAATGCTAACACATAAATGGCTGCTGGGACATCCAGATGAATTGCGCAGGCTGGATGCCAGAATAGAGAAGGGCCTGCAGTGAGTCACTGCAAACCATATTTCCAGACAACACCCGCAACAGGATCTCCCTTGGTGCCTCCCAGGCCAGGCAGTCCAGACCCTGAGACTCAATAGGGCTTAGGTCAAGGGAAGTGTGGGGGAGGGGAGTGGATGGCAGCTGGTGAACCTGTGGGGCACAGCCAGCCTGTGCTTGGTGGCCCAGGTGGAGTCTGATGGATTTGAGGATGGCACTAATAGTAGAAACTCCCCACCCGTCCAGAAAATAATCCACCCCCTTGATTCTGGCTATTGCAGTTCAGGTCAAGCCTTGAGTCCTGGGGGCACATCACCCTCAGTCACACACCAGTTGGGATGGCTAGATGTGAAGTCAGACCTCAGTTTCCAGTCACTGGGTTGCGTTTTTAGGCGGCTTGTGTTCAAAGAGATTACACAGGAAGCTTTGGCAGCAGGAGGTGGTAAAGGAGGCAAGACCCAAGTTCAGGTTCCAGTCTGGGCAAGTTGGAGAACATTTCTTGGTGATTCTCTTTCCAACGACCAGTGAGCCTGCAGTACACCAGGAGACACAAACAAAGCGATAGTGTTACAGGCCACACTGGAACCACAAACAGGAAAGAGCTGAACAGCCATCAAACCAACGTGGCTTTCCCTGAAGGTGACGCTGCCAGTTTCTGGCAATTCAGTGTTGAAGAGACAGTTTGAGGGAATCCTTTGCATGGTCACAGATAATGGAATGCACGGCCAGAATGACATTCTGAGATCCAGATTGCAAGACATCAGAGTCGTGCCGTGGCAAAAAGCTACCTTCAGCTGAGTCAGAGCCTTGTGTTGGAATGTGGGTGCAACGCCACTTTGGGGGCATATTTCTTTACTCAGCGTGTGGTTGGTCTGTGGAACTCCTTGTCACAGGATGTGGTGATGGCATCTGGCCTGGATGCCTTTAAAAGGGGATTGGACAGGTTTCTGGAAGAAAAATCCATTACGGGTTACAAGCCATGATATGAATGGGCAACCTCTCGATTTTAGGAATGGGCTATGTCAGATGCAAGGGAGGGCACCAGGATGCAGGTCTCTTGTCTGGTGTGCTTTTGGTGGGCCACTGTGAGATACAGGAAGCTGGACTAGATGGGCCTATGGCCCAGTGGGGCTGTTCTTATGGAGGAAGTGTGTTGTCCTGTTCCCTGAGACCCCAACTCTGCTTTCTGTGGAGCCAGCAGGAGGCAGAGGCGTCATTAAAGTTTGCATCATCCAGTGCAAGAACTCATTGCGTCACCCCAGGATGGACCTCCTCCCGTACCAGACCATACAGAATAAATTACAATGTCATACGCACAGCCTAAATGCAGTGGCACTGCTAGGATTGGTGTCAGTCCCATTGACTTCATTTTAATATATTACACTACAGGTCACCCAACAGCTCAGTAACCCACAAAAAAAATGTGACATGAAACCAGGCAGGTGTCGCTAGGGTTTGAATCCCCCAGTAGGAGAGCTCATTGCGTCACCCCCAGAATGGACCTACTCCAGACCTTAAAGAATAAATTATATTGTCATATGCACAACCTAAATGCAGTTGCACCACTAGGTTAGTGTCACTCCCATTGACTTTGTTTCATTATTTATTTTAATATATCATGGTACAGGTCACCCAAAAACTCAGTAACCCACAAAAAACACTGTGGCCCGCTTGATGACAAGGACACAACTGAGTTCTAATATTAGCTCTGATTCATGGAAATGAGAACTGACTCATACTAACCACTTATTGGTTCTCTTCTATGTCATAAGAGCATGTCATTAGCTCTCGGAACAATCAATCTCATTAACAGTTTTGAGTTTAAAAAATCCACTTTTTGTGCCATAAGGCAGTTGTGTTTTCTTTTTTTGGTTATTTCGCTATAACTTTTGATAGAATATAGATATTTTGATGTAGTTTGTTTCATTGCATGTTGCCTTAAATTACCCATTGAATGATGTATAACATGATGGTATTATTTAAAAAAAAAAACAAGATTTTCACAATTTTAGCCAGTAGTGATGTCACCCCATCCCCCAAGGGTATTACCCAGTGCAGTCCGTGCCCCCTAGCAACACTATGGGCAGGAGGTGTGTCCATTGAGTAACTTCCTCTCCCATGGTCCTATCTCTCTATCTCTTTTCCAGACCACCAGGGAAGCATCCATTCCACTGAGCTCTGTCCTCAGTGGCAGGCAGCCATTGCTGGAGAGCAACCACCCCTTTACTTCCACATAAAAGAAATGTTAAAGGGCTCTTTGTCTCTTAAGTTATATAGAGATATAATGGTTTTATTTTTAGTGGATTTTGGTGTTTTCCAAAGGTAGAAGTGTAAAAAGTGGTGTTATGTGTTTTTATATAAAATTTACATTATAATTATAAGTAGAGGTGAATTTTTTCGGTGATAACGAAATAAAAACACATAACACTGCTTTCTGCACTTCTCATTTTTGTGGGGAAAAAAATTTGTGAAATCCATGAAAAAATAAAACCATTCTCTTAACACCTCTACTACTCTCTAACACCTTTACATGCATGTAGCTGCACCTGTTGACACAATACCACCTATATCACCTACTAATACACTTTAAAAGCAATTATAATTCATAATTATAATTTATAAAAATGTGCCCTCGGAATGAAAACAAAAAATGCAAGGCTTTCTGCACTTCTAACTTTGGAAAACACCAAAAACCATGAAAAAAATAAGTTTTCAACAACCTCTAATTCTAAATTTTAATTGCTTTTAAAGTGTTCTAGGTAGGTTGTAAAGAAGGTATAGTGTCAGCAGATGAAGCCACAGTCATAACCCATACACACCCACAAATTATTATTTATTAACAATAATAATAATAATAATAATAATAATAATAATAATAATAATAATAATAATAATAAAATAAAAACCAATAATAAAAATAAATAAAATAGTAAAAATAATAAATAAAAACCAAATAAAGCAGTTATATTTTTTCACAAATTTGGAGTTTGTTTGTTTTTACAAAAATGGGAAGTGTAGAAAGCGTTGTTATGTGTTTTTATTTCGTTATCACCTGAAAAACCCACTTCTGCTGTTAAGACCTAAGCTCCGCGGCGTAGCTTTGTGCCTTGCCTAACTTTCCGTTGTTCAAAACTGTATCCTAATGAAACCTGCAAATTTATTGGAAAATGTTTTGTCAAAGCATAAAGACTGTTGCAAGACAGTGGACACAAGTGAATCTATTTCCTGAACATCTGTTGGTCGCAGGCTTATGAAACTTGCTGAAAATACTTTTGTTTGTGAAATGTTTTTGGAAGCGTGCAATTAAGAAATTTCAACGTTCTGTGGTTTCAAGGGGAGTTGCTTGGATCTTGCAAATTGTATTGCCTCATAAGAGTGAGGGAACTTGGGCTTTTGAGTGAACTGCTTTGTCCCAGTGGCGTAGCTAGCAGGGAGGCAAACCACAGCAGATGACACCCTTGTGGGGATGACACTTCCAGTTGCCAAAATTGTGAAAATCTTGACATTAAAATACCATCATGTTATATATCATTCAGTGAATAATGTAATTTAGAAAGCAATGAAAAAACGTTAAATTATATGTATTTTATCAATCATTATGGCCAATTAACCAGAAAAAGAAAACACAACTGCCTTCTGTTAACGAAATGTGGATTTCTTTAATTCCAAATTGACCAATGGACTGATTGTTCTGAGAGCCAATGAGGTGTTATTATGACACAGCAGGGAGCCAATGAGGTATTAGTATGAGTTGACTCTCATTTTTATATATTAATACTAGAACTCATGCAATGCAATCCAAGACTTTTCTTTTTAGACAGGCCTTCTGAGTTCCTGGCCTTTTTAACATTGTTTTATCTTTTAATACCTTTTCATATCTGGTTACAGACTTGGGTCTTTTTATAAACTGTTGCAGTTTGCTCTTTTAACACTTTTTATCTGATTGCTGTCTTTTAAGATGTCTGTTGGAAATACGTTTTTTGTCTTGTTTTTAAATCATGTTTTTAATTGTGTTTTAATCATTGTTGTAAGCCACCTTGGGTCCCTTCGGGGAGAAAGAGTGGCTATAAACAAACAAACTAACTAACTAACTAACTAACTAACTAACTTGCGCTGGAACAGGCAGGCCAGCAGACCTGCGTTGTATCCAGTGCAAGTTTCAGTTGCTGAGTGGCTCAACCCAGGACAAGAGAAATCGCTTTCCCTTACCCCAAGGAGAACCACCACAGCCCCAAAGGGGCTACTCAGATTTGCGCCACCGAAATCGATGGCTCAAATCTGAGCAGCCCGGGGCTGGCCCAGGCTGCCCGGGAGTGGGATTAGGATCCAGCATAACTGCTGGTTCCTGCCCCACCCCTGACTCCCTGCCCCGCCTCCCACCCACCCCGGGAATGCCCACCACCTGTCATCCCAGCCCCCAAAATGCCTCCCACCTCCTCCCCACCCTCCCCAGACCTTTGTGTTGCCTGAACCTGTTGACACAAACTCACCTTCCCCTGGGGCCCGTGACAGCTTAACTGCCTCCAGAGTGGTACAAAAGTGCTTTACACTCCTGGGCCAGCACGACACTCCTGGCCCAGTGACACTCCTGGGCCAGCACGAGGGACTTGCGTCGGCCTAACTCCAGGTTAGGATTGGCCCCTATTCAGTTGTGTGAGTGTCATCGAATTGGCCATGGTTGTGGTGGTGGTTGTTTTATTAGTTACTAATTTGGGTGACCTGTATTGTTATATATACTGGCATGTTTTGTTTAACGATCTTCCGCCTAAAGAGACACCGACTATATGATGGTGGTCAAGCAGAACAAAGAGGCTCTTAATGAGGCAATCAGGTCTCCCACAGCCTGCAGCAGAGCATCTGTTTGCACAACAAAGAGACTCTTAATGCAAAGAAGAGGCAATCAGTCTCCAGTAGCCTGTGCAGCCAGCATGTGTCTGTTTACACAGTGAAGGCACTAGTTTGGGCTGAATGTTCACTTAAAGACCTCATCGCATAACAGCAAGGGTTGCAGAACCTATCCCCGTTGTTAAGCGACACACACCTGTAGGTCAGTCAGTGGTTTTGAACCATGATGGCTACACTGAACTTCAGATGCAGGGGCAGTGTGTCAGTGAGTACCACGTTTCAAAACTGGGCCGATAAGCTCCATTTAGAGATATGCATGTAGTGTCAGGCCGGCCTTCTCTGTCTCTAAGCAGGTTCCTTAACTGAACAATGTGAATTTCCTGACCTTTCTGAACCACTCCAATAAGACTATTTACCTTTTTTCCAGCATTGTAAAGTTCTTGACTTTTCCCTTCACTCTGTTGTCCCCAATGTGCTCTAAGGCACGTGTAACATGCACACACACGTGTTGGGACCTTTTGCAATTGACTTGTGACACACCACAGTGGAACTTGGTATTTAACAAAAATAACAGAGCAAGAGAGAAAAAGTGCAGCATAGTAAAACTTATGGGGAAGATAAATGTACAATAAAGGAAGGGAAAATAAAGAAAAAAATACAATAAGATAACCAGCTAACTCTCAGACACATAACATGAGACGGATGAAGACTGTGGCCCCCCTCCCTCTCCCGCAGACTGGGTCTTTGGCCACAGACTAACAGGGAATCTGTGGGACAATCTCATCTCAGAGCACTCTTGGGTCCCAGAGATGGTTCTCACTGAGTTTCTACCGCCCATCACCAGTGAAGGTGGTGGTGGTTTCCTCCTGCACCACACTTTGAGACTGGTGTGACCAGTACTCCCGCTAAGGGGTCCTTGCTGTTGTGCACACCCCTTCACTTGCTGCACAGCAGCTCCTTGGCGTTTCTGACACACAACAGTGACATCAAATGTCGTTGTTGGACTTGTGAGAACACCAAGCTCCAGGCTGCATGGAGCTCAGCTTTGCTGGACACGAGGCCACGCCGCTTAAAGGGTGTGACATATGCCCAGGAGCAGCACATGCCCTCACACCTCCTCAATCCCCCCCCCCATTTTGCCTCTGCATGTGCATTCCCACAGATCAGTGGGCGAGTGAGCAGATACATTCCTGGGCCCCCTTCCCTTTACTTACCAGGGGTGCGCCATGCAGCCTCTCTCCTTGTGCCACTTCTGTTCTCACTAAACAGAAGGGGTCGTGTGTGCTGGGAACTGAGTGTGCATCGCTCCTATTTGTTGCCTCCAAAAGCAGTGCTGAGCATAAAGGCTGCATGCCAAGATCCTGGTAAGCAAAACGCCCCCTCCCAATTGCCCCTCCCTGTCCACTTGGTGCTTCAGAAGCAAGTCAGAAGAAGAGGATCAGAGCCGCCAGTGGAGCACAGGTTGGAGAGGGCAATGGACAGATAGGTGGGCAGTGCATCCATTCACCCACCCTCCAAGGGTGCCGCTCTAGGC